>NC_091092.1:69361438-69986438 GCF_032405125.1 Capricornis sumatraensis | reverse complement strand
TTCTGGAGATTATGAGTGAAATGACACAGAACATACGAGACATACGAGATGCATACAAAAGACATACACTCTGGCCAAAGAGACAAGAACTGCGCAAGCCAGCGAGCTCGTGGTTTATTTATATACATCCCCTCTGAGCAGAATTCCAGACTGCATGACCAAACTTGTTCAGTACAGTGCATGTGCACAAATGTTATCGTACAGCAAAAGGGAGTGAAATTCCGGCTTAAGGCAAAGTCTGTCCAGAGCCCTTATCATAAGAAGGGAATGTTCCCTTATTAGCAAGGGATCGTTAGTCTCAAGGCTGTGTCCGTCTCCTTGGCAGAACATCCTGTTTGCAAGCAACACATCTCCATTTTCCCTATTGTGGCTGCATTAACCCTTCATTTCCCCCTTTTTTATTTTATTTAAGCCCTCGAGACATTCGTATTGATGTTCTGTAGAGCAAGGCTTAAAGCTGTAGGCGGCCAACCTGCAGCCTCACCAGCCCCTCTTTCAGCTGTGCCTGTCTTAGTTTGCCTTCCTCTGGGGGTCTTACCCGTCATTGGCTATCCAGCCACCTCTTGGGGGCTAGGCGGAATCTCTCTAGATGATGGGCATCTAGAACTCTTTTTATTTCTATGTCTCAGTTAATTTCTTGAAGGGCTCATGTTAAATGGTACAGGTGTTATACAAAACTGAGAAGAATTCCAATTACATTTCAACACAGTTCATGTAGATAAAACAGCTAATTGATCTCCAAGCCAGGAAATGGTGTGTTGAAGATTGAGCATGTTGGTAGCAAGTTATGCATCCAAATCTCGTTGTTGTTGCCATAACAAATGAGAGTCTTTATGTCAGTCCCAAACAAAATCAGCTGTTCGAATTCCTTGGTGTAACACAAGGCCTGCCATTGTTGCTGTTACAGTCACTGATGCAACTGCTAGAATCGAAGCAATGATCACATCAAGCATACGTTGAGATCGATGTAGCAAAGTCTGTACAGCGGTTACTAGATGAGAAACAGCAAAATAATCCAACTATGGCCTAGTCAGATTTATAGACAACCATACTTCTGTCCGAGCTTTACCAATTACTAACGAAAGATTAGAGTTACAGGCTCTTCCTTCAAATTCTTTCCACCAAGATTGATTTACACATTGAGTTAGATTACCATAATCACATGACATAGACCCCACAATATCATTCCAAGTCCAATTCACATGTAACAATGCAAAAGGATATTTTACACATGCCATTGCGGAATAATATTTAGTAACATGTAAATTAACATGAAATGGACCCGAAGAGTCGCCACTATCCAAAGTATAGTTTCCTGACCAAACAGTAAGATTACCAGAAACTGCCCATAGTTTCCAAATATCCCCTTGAATGTGTGGATATCCTTGCAATTGTAATTGAGGAGGGACAAGCGCAAATTGTTGCCATTTAATAGTTTCATTTCCATTGTCCATCAAAGTACCATTTGCATGATGCCACCTAAGAGACTTATTCGACCATTTTTAAAAGAATTACCCGTGATCTGGACTTCAATCTATAATGATAGACCCAGAATGACTCATGACTTTAAAAGGTCAATGACCTCGGTGATGTTCCCATTCTAAAGATACTAGAGAAGAAATAAAAAGTTAACATGACATAGTGACATATGTATTCCATTATGAATGTCTATTGGTTCTATCAAGGTGTTAAAGCCCCTGGTGGAAACAAGCACAGCAAAAGTAGCAAAATGATAATTATTGTACTTCATCCCCAATGCATTATAGGAATGATGAGAACGTTCCTTGGTGGGCAGACAAAAGGGGTGCCCTCCTATGCACAAAGGAATACCTTCCATTGCAATGGTCAAATTACTAATGTTATATTCTTGTTTATGATGAGGTAGTTGTTCTATTCCCCCACAAGCTAGTGGAGGAAAGAAGGCAGTCTCATCGGTGCATGCCTGCACTTTTGGTTCCCCACAGGAAATTACTCTTACTAAATGGGGATTAGGTATATATGTCCAATATGTATGATTACTTGTCGATACACCAATTACCTGACATGTCATTACCGCCATCATGGCAAGCAAAAGATTGGTAGGATTCAGAGGTTGTCCTGCTTTCATTAACGTTTTTTTCTGCTTCTTGGGTCAACTTCTTCATTTGACCCCACGTAGGTGTTACTTTCCTTGTACGAAAAGTAAAGCTTCTCTGTATAGTAAACTCTTCGAATTTTTGAACAAAGGGATCAGCCATTGTTGATGTTGATCAATCTTGCTGGGGTCCAAAACCTGTAATTATTAACAGAAATGAAGGCATACCCTTGTCCCAGGTATATTAAGGATGCTGGGATCCAACCTTTCTCTTTCTCTTTATAACAGATAGGCGTATTCAAGATCTTCTCGTCTTCTTTTTCCTTTTGAAAATGCAATTCTGCTGCTGATAAATTTCTCTTGCTCCAAATATTCAAAAAATTTAGGGTAAGTAAGGTTTTATTCAAAATGTCTTTAGGTTTCATAATAAATCTCTCTTGTTCCCCTTTTTTTATTTTATTTTAAGATATTTATGCAAGGTATGATTAGCTCTTTCAATGATAATTTGCCTTTGACTATTATAAGGAATATTAAAAGTATGAGTTATATGGTATTGGGATAAAAAGTGAGCTAATTTCACGGATTAGTAGGCTGGTGCATTATCAGTTTTCAATTCAATTGGTAATCCCATAACTGCAAAACAAGATAACAAATGAGTAATAACAGCATCAGTCTTTTCAGAATGTAATGCAGTGGTCCACTGAAAATGTGTATACGTATCTATAGTATGATGCATATATTTTTGTTGTCTTCTTATGTTGACGCCTGGTGAGGTAAATGGTAAAGCAAAAGGTGCACATATGGAACAAGAACGAACAATATTTTGAGCTTGTTTTCGAGTAATAGCATGAGATTTTTGTAACCCTTTGGAATTGGTATGCTGTAAGAGATGTTCTTGTTTTGCTGCTTCTATAGGATAAAATAAGGCATCAATTGTAGCATTTCCGAAAGATAAGGGTCCCGGAAGGGCGGAATGTGCACGAATGTGAGTAAAGAAAATTAATTCTGAATGCTGAAGAGCAATTGTTGTACCTGGTAAAACAATTTATTGATAGTTGTTTTAAGGGTCAGTGGAAGAGAGACATGGGGAAGCTGTAGGAAAGAGAGAACAGCATATCGAGAATCTGAAACAATGTTAATAGGAATTTGGGGAAAATCTTGTAAAACTAAATAAATAGCCCACAATTCAACGGGCTGTACAGAAGGAAATGAGTGGGGAAGAAACTTAGAATTCTCCGGGGTCCAATATCCAGCAGTATTTTCATTTACATCTGTAAAAATAGTGGGTACTTTAACTGGAACATCTGAAATTGGGGAATGAGATATCATAGAGTTATTCCAGAGAAAATCAATCAATTTAGATGACAGATAATGAGTAGAAAACGAACCAGGAAATGAGGCAAGAGAAGTTTGCCAGTGAGATATTTGAGCAGTTGTTAATTGAGTAATAATCTGGTATGGTTCATATCCTGACAATTGTAAAATATGATGGCGACCTTCCTGTATGAGGAAGGCTAATTTATCCATATATGTAGTTAATTTTTTTGAAAAACTGTTAGGTAAGAAAATCCATTCTATTAATCCTTTTTCTTGAGCAGTTACACCAGATGGAGAATAAGGGGTATGAAATATTATAAACAAAATAGGTTGAGATGCATGTAAGTAAGTCAAAAAACCGTCATTTAGAAATTGCTGTAAAACCAATGGGGTTAAAGTTCGGGGGCTATCTAGAGTTGTATCTCTCTCTAAAGTAGAAAACAAATGTCATAATTGATAAGTAGGAATCCCAAGTACCGGGTGTAGCCAATTGATATCTCCCAATAACTTTTGAAAATCAATTAAAGTTTGAGGTGGTCTCTTCTGATTTGCAACTTTTGTGGCCTTATTTGTAAAGAGTGAGCTATGAATTCTTGACATAATGTAGGACTATTTGTCATTCCTCGTGGTAAGATTGTTCATTGATAATGCTTAATAGGCTGAGCATGATTAAGAACAGGAACTGTAAAAGCAAATTTATCTCTATCTTGTAATTGTAGGGGAATGGGAAAAAAAAACAAAAAACAAAAAACAAAAAAAAACAGTCCTTAAGATCTAGCACCATTAAGGACCAATTCTGAGGAATAAGAGCTGGAGAGGAGAGTCCCAACTGTAAGGCTCCCATAGGTTCAATACATTTATTAACTTCTCGTAAATCAGTTAACATTCTCCATTTTCCAGATTTCTTTTTTATAACAAAAATAGGAGAATTCCAGGGAGAGGTAGAGGGCTCTATATGACCAAGTTGGAGTTGTTCTTGTGCTAATTGTTCTAATGCCTCGAGCTTCATTTATGGTAATGGCCATTGCTCAACCCATTTTGGAGTATTGGTCAACCATTTTAATGGAAGTGCTCAAGGAGTTTGAGCAGTGGCTACTAGTTTTCCGGGGGAATGGTTACAGAAGCCCCCAAAGGAGAGAGAAGATCTCTTCCCCAAATATTAATAGGTATATTTACAATGTAAAAGGTAACAAATGTTGATTTTCCATTATGGAATTGGCATTGTAAGGGATGGGTACTCTTCCAGACATCTGCAATAGAGTCTAATCCCATCAGCATTAAAGGGCTTTTTTTCTTTTTTCTAATCTTGGGGCTATTGTTGAGGAGAAATAACCAAAACATTTGCCCCTGTGTCTAATAGTCTTTCAAAGTTTTTTTCCTTGTATAATCACGAGAGAATAGGGTGAGAATCTTTGATAAGCATTTCCCAAAATACATGTCATCCAGTATTTCTAAATCTTCCTATTTGTTCATTAGGAAGAGCCAAAAAGAGATGAAGCTCTTCCGACATTAGCAAGGGGCTGTCTCTGACCAAAAGAGTTAACCTAGGGTTCCAGTTGATATATCTCCTGGGCATGAAAGGAGTGTTTCAAATCCTCTGTTAGCATTCTAGCTTACATGGCAGCTTTATCCAGACTCTTGCAACATTGTTGAGCCTATACAATACTTGCTGCCAAGTTCTCATATCCCTTATCCACTGTGTTCCTGGGAGTGCATATAGTCAGGATGTAGAAGAAGCAAGTAATAGCCTTAGCATTGGCAACATTAGACTCTGAGTTAATAAGTTCTTTCTTGCTGTAACCTGCTGAATCTTTGCTCCATAAGAATGTAACTCTGTATTTTAAGGGTGACGCAGGTTAAGAATTTAAGAAGAAGCACTTTAAGGAAAAATCATTGTTCTGGTTGGGGTATGCGGGATGGCAGGAGGACAGGGAGGAAAATCCCTGATATGTTTGCATTCAGTATTTGCATTCTCAAATGCTAAAGTTTGTAAAAATATCTCTGAAATTTTATCTTTCCCCTAAGTTGCCTTTTCCCCAATGAATCTAGCATAGCCAAAATAAAAAGAGATTGAGGACCGTATTGTGCTATTGCAGCTTTAAGATCTTTAAAAATATATATATATTCCAAAGGAGTGTATTGAATATTCATCACGTTGTCATCTTGCTGTCTCTGGATGGGAAATAATTGTGGAAGATCAATAAAACCACTAGGAGGAGCAAGCAAGTCATCATCGTGAAGCATAGACAAAGGAAAGGAGAACTGACAATGTTCCCTGCCCACATTGGGCCGACCAACCGCAGTGGGGTAAAGAGAAGCATAAGGAGGAGCAGAAGGTGCAGATTTCCTCTCCTCCCTATGGGATCTCCACCATTCCTGAAATAGATGGGTCATTTCTTTAATCTCTTTACCCCCCTCTGACGAAACCGAAGAAGCCTCTGAATCTGATTCTGGCCTATCAGATGTTTCACCATTTCCAGAAAGAGGCTTATTTGTATCCTTACCCTCAGGCAATGCAGAAATTCCACCAATATTTGGCACATCCTCATAAATTGCCTCTTCCTTCATTAAAACATTAGATTTAGTCTCATTATCAGTAGATAGCAAAGTCAAAGCCTCTTTTATAGCATTACATAAATTCCACAACATGATTTTATACATAAATTCACGTATTGTGCCAGAATAAACATTTATTTCTTCCTAGCAGGATTTCCCCATGGTTTTCTGAACCATGAACTTTTAAAAGTTCCCATCTGCTAGGGTGAGGAATTCCCCATGAATATGTACAAGGATTCACCTAGCAATTTTTCTTCCACTAGGGTGAGGAATTCCCCAAGTTCCCGAAAGCTCCCCTGCTATGGATCTAAAATCCCCCTGGGGTTTCTTACCTCTTTCGATTTCACTCGAGCCCCGCGTTGGGCGCCAGATGTAGGAGATTTCTGGAGATTACAAGTGAAATGACACAGAACATACGAGACATATGAGACGCATACAAAAGACATACACTCTGGCCAGAGGGACAAGAACTGTGCAAGCCAGCGAGCTCACGGTTTATTTATATACATCCCCTCTGGGCAGAATTCCAGACTGCATGACCAAACTTGTTCAGTACAGCACATGTGCACAAATGTTATCTTACAGCAAAAGGGAGTGAAATTCCGGCTTAATGCAGAGTCTGTCCAGAGCCCTTATCATAAGAAGGGAATGTTCCCTTATTAGCAAGGGACCGTTAGTCTCAAAGCTGTGTCCGTCTCCTTGGCAGAACATCCTGTTTGCGAGCAGCACATCTCCATTTTCCCTATTGTGGCCACATTAACCCTTCAGCTAAGAATTATATTGGTGAAGGGTTTCATTGTTGAGTTAATGACTGCTGCCAGGCCTCCATATCCTTTATCTTTTAGGCACCTGGAGGATATTAATCAATGTAATTGGAATGTAGAAAAAAGAATATAGTAGTTTTGATGTTAGCAATACTAGACTTTTCAGTTAATGAATTTTCTCTTTGTTATAAATCACTGTACTCCTCTTTCTTTGTTATAAATTGTCGTGTCCTTGCTATGTAAGAATGTAACTTTAATTAGTGCTCTCTGAGAGTGGCACCAGACTTTAGTAAGAACAACACTTTTAGGGCAAATAAGTTTTCTGGTTGACGGACCCTTATCAGAAAAGGGCCATAAAATGCTAATAGGCCTCCTGGCCAGAAGATGATATAAATCACCTAAGACCTGTGTATACAGCTAGGTATGCAGAGAGAAAGCCTGGTCTCGATAAGGGTCAGGGCTGCTGACCCTGCATGACTTGGTATTATCCATTGATCTCTATGTACAACTTACAGTATAAAAGCTTTCCTGGAAAATAAAGAGACGGACCAGTTTCTCAGAAATCTGGCTTCCCTCATGTCAATTCTTTCTCTCTCTCTTTCTCCTTCTCCCTCACTCTCTTTTTCAGGCTGAATTCCCATCTGGAACACAAAGACTCGCTGTGTCTACTAATTTTGCCTGGGCTTCTAAGACCCAAACGGGGAGACGCTTTGTGTCTCCACTCCTCCGGGAGACCAGGAGGGCGCCTGTGGCCTAACATAGACGGTGCAAGTTCCTTGTCTCAGAACTTTATTGGCTTCTTGTGTAAACCAAGGAATCTCAGCCCCTTTTTCTCTACTAGACTATTCTCTTTGAATCTCTCTTTATATCTCTAAATAAATAATTCTTTCCTGATCGCTGATGCCATCTCCCCTTTGAATTACCCTGGATCCACCGGGGCTGGACCCCAGCACTCACCCACACCCCCTTTCCCTTGGCAACCATAGTTTGTTGTATGTCTGTGAGTCTGTTTCTGTTTCATATTATATCACTTATATGTGGAATCTAAAATACAACATAAATGAACTTAATTCTTTTCAATTTCTTATTTGATTTATTGGGAGTTCAGAAGAGTGTCATTTAATTTTTATGCATTCATAGTTTTCCAACTTACTTTCTTTTTTTTTTTTTTTTTTTTTTTTTAGTTTCATGCCTTTGAGGTCAGAGAAAACCCCTTGCTACAATGTTAGTTTTCATGCATTTGGTAACGTTTCTTTTGTGGCCTAAATTATGATTTGCAGTAGAACATTTTCCATCTACACTTGAGAAGAATAAGTATTCTGTTGTTTTTGGATATAACTTTCTACATATGTCATATAGGTGTACTTGGTTTCTGCTGCTGCTGCTGCTAAGTCACTTCAGTTGTGTCTGACTCTGTGTGACTCCATAGATAGCAGCCCACCAGGCTCCCCCATCCCTGGGATTCTCCAGGCAAGAACACTGGAGTGGGTTGCCATTTGCTTCCCCAATGCATGAAAGTGAAAATTGAAAGTGAAGTCACTCAGTCATGTCCAACTCTTAGCAACCCCATGGACTGCAGCCCACCAGTCTCCTCCATCTACGGGATCTTCCAGGCAAGAATACTGAAGTGGGGTGCCATTGCTTTCTCCAATACTTGGCTTCTACATTTGTTCAAATCTATTAAACTCTTTGTTTATTGATTCTCTATCCGGATAATCTAGCTATTGTTGAGACTGAGGAGTAAATCCCACAATCATTACTGTATTCCTGATTGTTTCTCCTTTTTGCTCTGTTCAATTTTTTTTATAACTTTAGTTGTTCCTAAGTTAGGCACATAAACATTTACAATTGTTATATCTTCTTAATGGATTGATCCCTTTTTTATCATATAATAACCTTCTTTTCCGTTTTAGACTCTTTAAAACTTATTTTTTCCGATATAACATACTTAGCTCTGCTTCTTTGGGGCTACTATTTGCTTGACATATATTTTTCTATCTCTTCACCCTGGAAAAGGAAATGTCACCCCACTCCAGTATTCTTGGCTGGGGAATTCCATAGACAAACGAGCCTAATTGGGCTACAGTCCATTTAATCACAAAGTTAGACACGACTTAGCAACTAAACCACCACCACCACCACTATCAGTCTATATGTTATTAAGCCTAAAGCTAGTGTGGTGTAGGAAATACACTGTTGGATCTTTTCCTTTGTCTTCTGACTCTAGAATTTAAAACTTTTGTGCTTAAAATAATTATTAATAAGTAAGAATTTACTGGGAGAAGGCAATGGCAACCCACTCCAGTACTCTTGCCTGGAAAATCCCATGGACGAAGGAGCCTGGTGGGCTACAGTCCATGGGGTCGCAAAGAGTCAAATTCACTTTCACGCACTGGAGAGGGAAATGGCAGCCCACTCCATTATTTTTGCCTGGAGAATCCCAGGGACGAGAGCCTGGTGGGCTGCCATCTATGGGATTGCACAGAGTCGGACACGACTGACGTGACAGCAGTAGCAGCAATAATTTACTATTGCCGTTTTGTTCATTGCTTTCTAATTAATTTGTAAACTCATTCTTTCTTGTTACTTAACATACTATCTTTTGCTGTGCTTTGATTTTTTTTATCTTAGTATTCATTGCTTTTAATCAATTTCTTTTGTGTAATTGCAACAGGTTTTTACCTTGTATTTACCATGAAAGTTACATAAAATATCTTAACATTATGACACTATTTTAAACTAATAACAACTTAACTTCAATATAATTCTTAAAACTTACACTTTTTCTACCTCATTCCCTCACACTTTTTTTTGTTGTTCAGTTGTTCAGTCATGTCTGACTCTTTGTGACCCCATAGACTGCAGCATGCCAGTCTTCCCTGTTCTTCATAATATTCTGGAGCATGCTCAAACTCATGCCCATTGAGTCAGTGATGCCATCCAACCATCTCATCCTCTGTCGTCCCCTTCTCCTCCTGCCTTCTAACTTTCCCAGCATCAGGGTGTTTTCCAAAGTCAACTCTTTGCATCAAGTGGCCAAAGTACTGGAGCTTCAGCTTCAGCATTAATTCTTTCAATGAATATTCAGGAGTGATTTCTTTTAGGATTTACTGGTTTGCTCTCCTTGCTGTTCAAGGGACTCAAGAGTTTCTCCAACACCGAAGTTCAAAAGCATTACTTCTTTGGTGTTCAGCCTTCTTTATGGTCCATCTCTCACATCCATATATGACTACTGGAAAAGCCATATCATTAACTGTATGGACCTTTGTCAGAAAAGTAACATCTCTGCTTTTTAATATGCTGTCTAGGTTGCTCATAGCTTTTTTTCCAAGGAGCAAGCGTCTTTTAATTTCATGGCTGCAGTCACCATCTGCAGTGATTTTGGAGTCTAAGAAAATAAAGTTTCTCACTGTTTCCATTGTTTCCCACTCTATTTGTCATAACATTTTAGATTATCCACATTATAATTTGCATAATGCATAAATGAAAACAGATTATTATAATTGTGCTTCTTTTTTCCTATTTTTTAAATCTTTTAAGGCAGTTTTAAGTGAACTATACATTCTTATTACCATATTACAAAATTTGACTTTGACTTTATATTTACCATTACCAGTGAGTTTTACACTGTTTTTTAAGGTTTTATGATGTTATTTAGCATTATTTTTGACAGAAAGAACTTGCTTTAACATTTTTTTTTTTTCTTTCTGGTGGGTCGGACACGACTGAGTGACTGAACTGGACTGAACTTAACTGAGGGTAGATCTACTAGTGATGAATTTCCTCAACTTTTGTTTGCCAAAAAACAGTCTCTATCCTTTATTTCCTAAGGACAGCTTCACCAGTTAGAACATTCTTATGTGAAAGGTTTTAATTCACTCAATAATTTCAGTATATTACTCCACTTTTTTTTTAACTTGAAAAAGTTATCTTGAGAAGTCCATTTCTAGTTTTATTGGGATTTCTTGTATGTAACTTCCATTATTATTATTTTTTCTTTTATTTGTTCTTTTGAAAATTGTGTTTGATTTTTTTTACAATTTAATTATAATGTGTTTTGGTACAGCCTTCTCTGTGTTCAACCTCTCTGGAGTTCTTTGGACTTCGGAGTGTCTGTCATTCCAGATTGTGAAAGTTTTCAGCCATTATTGCTTTAAATATTATTTGTTTCCTGTTTATTTCTTTTTTTTTTCTCTTTAGATTCACTTATTAAAGTTCTGTTAATAACAAGGTGGAGGAATAGATGGATGTGCACTCATATTCTCCTCTGAGAACACCAAAATCTAAACTAACTGTTGAACAACGATTGACAAGAGGATGCTGGAACCCACCAAATTATAAAAACCAAACAAACAAACAGATATCCCACATCCAAGGACAAAGGAGAAGCTGCAACAAGATGGTATGAGCACACAAACACGTTAAAATAAATCCCACATCTGCCAGGGTAGGTGACCCACAAATTGGAGAACAATAATACCAAAGACTTTCTCACACTGTTGCAAATGCTCTAGGCTTCACATCAAATATTCCAACCTCTGGACCCAGGAAAGATACTGAGAATGCTGAGAGAATCTGACTTTAAATGTCAACATGATTTGGTTTCAGAACATCCACAAGACTGGAGGAAACAGACACTTGTAGGAAAAACACAAAACTTTGTGTGCAACAAGACTCAGGGGAAAGGAGCAGGGACCCCAGAGAAGACCGAACCAGACCGTCCCGTGAATGTTTGAGGTTCTTCTGCAGAGGTTTAGGTCAACAGAGTCCTTCTGAAGGGGGAAGGGCACTAGTATCAACAGTCCTGGGAAGTCCGTATTGCATAAATTCTTTTGTAGTTCACCAATAGCCCTACCATAGAACTTGTAAACTCCAGGACTGGGTTGCCTCAGGAAAAACATCTAACAAGGAGGGAGCAGAGTCCCACCTTCAGCAGACAACTGACATAAAGATTTACTGAGCAAGGTTCTGCCCACCAGAGTGAGACCCAGGTTTCCACATAACCAGTGTGTCCCATCAGGAAGCTTGAATAAGCCTCTTATCCTCATCCATCAGAAGGCAGACAGAACAAGCAAACACTACAGTCCCAGAGGCTTCAGAATGAAAATCACAATAAAAATACTGACCAAAATGATGACATGGATCACAGCTTTGTCAGGGCCAAAGGGCTTTCATAACTCAATGAAGCTATTACAAAATGTGGTCGATCAGAGAAGGAAGTGGAAAACCACCCTCATATTCTTGCCTCAAGAACCTCATAAATAGTGTTCAGTTCAGTTCAGTCACTCAGTCATGTACGACTCTGCAAACCCATGAACTGCAGCATGCCAAGCCTCCCTGTCCATCACCAACTCCTGGAGTTTACCCAAACCCATGTCCATTGAGTCGGTGATGCCATCCAACCATTTAATCCTCTGTCGTCCCTTCTCTTCCTGCCCTCAATCTTTCCCAGCATCAAGGTCTTTTCAAATGAGTCAGCTCTTCGCATCAGGTGGCCAAAGTATTGGAGTTTCAGCTTCAACATCAGTCCTTCTAATGAACACCCAGGACTGATCTCCTTTAGGGTGGACTGGTTGGATCTCCTTGCAGTCCAAAGGACTCTCAAGAATCTTCTCCAACACCACAGTTCAAAACCATGAACTCTTCAGTGCTCAGCTTTCTTTATAGTCCACTCTCACATCCATACATGACCACTGGAAATACCATAGCCTTGACTAGACTGCCCTTTGTTGACAAAGTGCTGTCTCTGCTTTTTAATATGCTATCTAGTTTGGTCATAACTTTCCTTCCAAAGAGTAAGCATCTTTTAATTTCATGGCTGCAATCACCATAAATAATATGAAGATACAAAAAATATGACATTGGAAGATAAGTTCCCCAGGCTGTGGATGTCCAATATGCTACTGGGGAAGAGCAGAAAAAAAGCTCCAGAAAGATAGCTGGTTCAAAGTGGAAAGGATGCTCAGTTATGGATGTGTCTGGTAGTGAAAGTAAAGTACAATACTGTTAGGAAAAATATTGCATAGAAACTTTGAATGTTAAGTCCTTGTATCAGTGTAAACTGGACGTGGTCAAGCAGGAGATGGCAGGATTGAATATCTACATTTTAGGAATCAGTGAAATAAAATGGATGGTTGAAGTTAATTAAGATGATTATATATCTACTACTGTGAGGAAGAATCACTTAGAAGAAATGAAGTGGCCCTCAGAGGCAATAGAAGAGTTTGAAATGCAAATATGCTGCAATCTGAAAAAAAAAAAATGACAGAGTGATCTTGTTTTGTTTTCATGGCGAAACCCAGGCTTAATTGAGGAAAGTGGGGAAAGCCACTAGGCCATTTAGGTATAACATAAATCAAACCCCTTTTGATTATACAATAGAGATAAAGAATAGATTCAAATGATTAGATTAGAAAAAGAGAGTGTCTGAAGAACAATGGACAGAGATTTGTAACATTTTAGAAGAGGCTGTGACCAAAACCACCTCCAAGAAAAAAAAAAAAAAAAAGCAGAGTGGTTGTCTGGGGAGACCTTACAAATAGGTGAGAAAAGAAGAGAAGTGAAAAGAAAGGTAAAGATATACACAATCAAGTGCATATCTCCAGAGAATAGTGAGCAGAAATAACAAAGCTTTCTTGTGTGAACAGTGCAAAGAAATAGAGTAAAACAGTAGAATGGGAAAGATATGTACATGTCTTTCTCTTAAAGAGAATGGGAGGTGTCATGGGAAACTTTCATGCAAGGATGGACACAATAAAGGACAGAAATGGCAAGGACCTAACAGAAGCATAAGAGTTTAAGAGGTGGCAGGTGTGATCACTCACCTAGAGCAAGATATCCTGGAGTGTGTACTCAAGTGGACCTTAGGAAGCTTTACTACAAGCAAAGCTAGTGGAGGTGATGGAATTCCAGCTGAGCTATTTACAATCCTAAAATATGATGCTGGTAAAGGGCTGCACTCAATATGTAAGCAAATTGGAAAACTCAGCCATGGTTACAGGACTCTAAAAAGGTTAGTTTTCATTCCAAACTCAAATAAAGGAAATGCCAAAGAATGTTCAAACTACCATAAGATTGTATGTCTTTCACATGCTGATAAGGTAACACTCAAAATCCTTCAAACTAGGTTTCAACAGTACGTGAGCTGAGCACTTCCAGAAGCACAAGCCGGATTTTGAAAAGACAGAGGAACCAGAAGTCAAATTACCAACATCCACTGGATCATAGAGAAAGTAAGGGACTTCCAGAAGAACATCTACTTCTGTTTTATGAACTAGGCTAAAGCCTTTGATTGTGTGGATCACAACAAACTGTGGAAAATTCTTAAAGAGATGGGAATACCAGACTACCTTACCTTCTCAGGTCCCCTGAGAAACCTATATGCAAGTTAAGAAGCATGTGCAACTAGAAGTGGAACAAGGGACTGGTTCAAAATTGATAAATCAAGGATGTATATTGTCCTGCTGCTAATTTAACTTCTATGCAGAGCACATCATATAAAATGCCAAGCTGGACATATCAGAATCAAGATTACTGGGAGATATATAAACAAGCTCAGATACGCAGATGATACCACTCTAATGGCAGAAAGTGAGAAACTAAAGATCCTCTTGATGAGGGTGAAAGAGGAGAGTGAAAAAGCTGGCTTATAACTCAGTGCTCAAAACCTAAGATCATGGCATCTAATCCCATCACGTAGTGACTAATAGATGGGGGAAAAGTGAAAACAGTGACAGATTTTATTTTCTTGGGCTCCAATGTCACTGCATACAATGACTGCAGCCATGAAGTTAAAAGACCCTTGCTGCTTTGAAGGAAAGTTATGACAAACCAAGACAGTATTTTAAAAATCAGAGATATCTCTTTCCTGACAGAAGTCTATATAGTCAAAGCTATAGTTTTCCCATTAGTCATGTGCTGATATGAAAGTTGGACCATAACAAAGGCTGAGCATTGAATAATTGATGATTTCAAATGGTGTTGGAGAAGACTCATGAGATTCCCTTAGACAGCAAGGAAATCAAACCAGTCAATCCTAAAAAAAAATAACCTGATTATTTATTGGAAGGATTAATGCTGATGCTGAATCACCAATATTTGGCCACCTGATGAAAAGAGTCAGCTCACTGGAAAAGGCCCTGATGCTGGGAAAGACTGAGGGCAAGATGAGAAGGTGGCAACAGAGGATGAAATGGTTGGATGGCATCATCAACACCATGTACACGAGTTTGAGCAAACTCTGGGAGATAGTGAAAGACTAGGAAACCTAGAGTGCTGTAGTCCCTATGGTCACAAAGAGTTGAACACATCTTAGTGACAGAATAGCAACACCAACTTTTCTTTTGTGATGCTGTTCTACTTGGAGGTTCATAATTCTCTATCTCTTACAATAGTATCTGCATTTGAATATGTGGTCTCTGCCACAATTTTCAGGTTTTATTTGACAGAGTGTTTTTCACCAGTCAACTCAGTTTGTGTTTTGGATATGTCTTCTGCTTACTATTGGCGAGGTGGAGCTTGGTTCCATTTTTTAACTAAGCAACTGTTTTAGCTTAGTTGTAGCAAAGCTGTTTAGTTTAGGTTGGTGGTTGTAGGTTATGCCACTGTATGAGAATATCTAGATAAGACTGTTGGCCTTGTTCCCTGATCAAATGACTCTGAGGTATGGTCTTTATGATTTTCTAGATTCGCTGGTCAGGCTTCTTATTCATTTGGGACTGTGCATTATATTCAGCAATAGATGACACTATATATTACCTTCCCTGAGCTGGTAGGCAGTAAAATGAAATGCAGTACCTACACAGCTTATGTTTGTGGGCTCAAAGCAGGAAAAAGCATACACTGAATATCCTTGTCATGTAAGGCCACTGATTTTGTTTTGCAAACAGCTAAACATACCAGCTATGTTCTCTATTCAATTGCCACTATAATTAAAGCAGTTTGATGGGCTATGCAGCTTCCTGTGTGCCCCACTAAGTTTCCACCTTTGGACAATCTAAAGATTGTATTCAACAATAAATGCAGCTATGGATTAGTTTTCCTTTCTGGGCATAGTTGTACAAGCAGCTCCAAGCCAACTTAAGCTGCACATTCCTGGGTCACACAGGATCATTCACTTTGCTCTCAGAGGAATCTTCTCTGCTCTCTCATCTCATGACTCAAGAGTTCCTGGATTATGCAGTTTCCAGGTGTTCTCACCAGCTATTCCTTACACATTGATCTAAGGTCTATGCTTCACAGTGGTGAGGTTATGACTCAGGTTCCTGCATTGGCAGGACTGGAAAAGCTCACTTAACAAAAGACCCCTATTTTCCCAAACAGGCTGACTGTTGGTGACAGGCCAGGAGCTGTGATCTTCAGTGGGTACAGCTTTTCTGCTTAGTTTGGGTTTTGTTGTTGTTCGGTCATTAAGTCTTGTCTGACTCTTTGTGACCTCATGGACTGCAACATGTCAGGCTCCTCTCTCCTCCACTATTCTCCCAGAGTTTGCTCAAATGCATATCCATTGAGTTGATGGTGCTAACCATCTCTTCTTCTGCTGACTCTTTGTTATTTTGTCTTCAATCTTTCCCAGCTTCAGGGTATTTTCCAATGACTCTGCTCTTCATATCAGCTGCCCAAAGAACTGGAGCTTCAGCAACAGTTCTTCCAATAAATATTCAAGATTTATTTATTTTAGGATTAACCAGTTTGATGGAGATTTGCAGTTCAAGAGACTCTCAAGAGTCTTCTCTGGACCCACAATTCAAAAGCAACAATTCTTTGTTGCTCAGCCTTCTTTATGGCCCAACTCTCACATCCATACATGACTACTGGAAAAAAAAAAACAAAAACAAAAACATAGCTTTGATTGTACAGACATTTGTTGACAAAGTGATATCTCTTTTTAATATGATATCTAGATTTGTCACAGGTTTTTTTTCCCCAAGGAACAAGTGTTTTGTTTTTTTTTGTTTTTTTTTTTAATTTCATTGCTGCAGTCACCATCTCCAGTGATTTTGGAACCCAAGAAAATGAAATTTGTCACTGCTCCCACCTTCCTTCCCCCATTTTCCATGAAGTGATGGGACCCGATGTAATGATAATAGGTTTTGAATTTTGAGCTTTAAGCCAGCGTGTTCAATCTCTGTTTTGACTCTCATCAAGAGTCTCTTTAGTTCCTCTTCACTTTTTACCGTTAGAGTAGTATCCTCTGCATATCTAAGGTTATTGATATTTCTCCTGGAATTCTTGATTCCAGCTTGTGCTGTGAACATACCAGAAGCCAAGACTAGCAAAATTCTTTAATTATGGACATGGTTGGGAGGACCTGTGTTTCACTGAATTCTTTGTTCAGACTGCACCTCTGATTTGGTTCTACAGTTGAGCAAAGCCACTTTTGGGGAGTTATACTTGCACTGTGCAGGTAGGAACTCAGTCTGCCAAAATCCATGTGCTTGTTGTTGGAATATCTTTCCCCATCACAATCAGATTCACAGTGATTAAGCCTTACAGATTTCCATATAATCTTCATTGAGTATAACTACATAACAGATTTGCACTAATTGATCCACAATACTGCTTCTGCTGCTGCTAAATCACTTCAGTCGTGTCCAACTCTGTGTGACCCCATAGACGGCAGCCCACCAGGCTCCCTCATCCCTGGGATTCTGCAGCCAAGAACACTGGAGTGGGTTGCCATTTCCTTCTCCAGATCCACATTACTAGAGTGCTGTATTTCACCTCTGGTCTCTATTCTTAAAGGAGAAACAATTGGCTCAAGGAAGACTTCTCAGTATGACTCTGCCATCCTGCTGGAAGGGCAGTACAGTCAGCATGGAATATTTTTTATTACTTTTCTAATGCAGTCTTTCTTGGTCTCAGTGTTGTCTTGTCCATAAATAGTTGTTAGTTTTTCTCCTTGTGAGGGGACAGCCTATCTCTTATAGCCAGGAACAACCTATGTCACCATCTTGGTGACATCAGTCCTGAAACTTTTGCATTATTAACTTTTCTTTGGAGACAGCAGATTCTATAGAGTAGTGGTACCACTCTATATCTCCTCAAGAATTAATGATTGCCAATCTGCCTTCATTTATATCTGCTGCAAGACCTACTAGTATTACTGCATATTCTGTTTGTTTTCACTCATCAAAATGCCTGACAAACTGATTTTTATCAAAAGTGCACAAGCAACTCAACAGAAGAAAATAAAGTTGTCAGTACATGGTACTGAAACAATTAAACCTTTATAGGTTACAAAATGATCTTTAACTTAAATATAATATTTTCTAAAAATATTAACTCAAAATGCATCAAAGAATGATATATAAATAGTAAAAGTTTCAAACTTTTCAATAAAACATCAGAGAACAATATTCAGAACCTAGGCTTTGATAAAGTATTCTTGTATGCAAGTATGGCTCAAAAATTAATTGTACTTCATCAATATAAAAATTTTGTTATTTGAAAGACACTGTTAAGAAAATGAAGATTGTAAGTTGTAGTTTGGGTGCAAATATTTGAGGACCACAAAGTCATCAAAGGATTGGGATCTAGAATATATAAAGAACTATCAAAACTCAAATCTGGGTGGCTAATAGACACATGAAAAGATGCTCAAAATCATTAATTACTAAATAAATGCAAATCAAAACTGCAGTGAATTATCACCTCAAACCAGTCAGAATGGCTATCATCAAAAAGTGTACAAATAATAAATGTCAGAGAGGGTGTGAAGGGAAGGAAACCCTTCTGCACTGTTAGGAATATAAGTTGGTACAAGCACTATGGAGAACAGTAATGTGGTTACCTGAAAAACTGAAAATAGAGCTATCATATGAACCTGCAGTCACACTCCTGGGCACATATCTGGATAAAATCATAACTCTGAAAGATACATGCACCCCAATGTTCATAACAGCACTATTTATATTACTCTGCTAGTAAACATAATGAAATAATGCCATTTGAAGCAACATGTATAAACCCAGGGATTGCAATACTGAATGAAGTAAGATGGATAGAGAAAGACAAATATCTTATCACACCACTCATAAGTGGAATCTAAGACAAATACTAGAAATGAACTTACTTACAAAACAAGAATAGAATCACAGACATAGAAAACAAATTTATGGTTACCAAAGGAGAAGTGTTAGATGGGACAAATTAGAAATTTGGGCATAACATATACCTACTACTAAATATAAACTTGACAAGCAACAAGGACCTACAGTATATGTATTACATATATATATGTAGATGTATAACTGATTTACTTGGCTGTATGTCTGAAACTAACACAACATTGTAAATCAGTTTATACTTCAGTGGAAAAAAGTACAATAATTAAAAAAACACAGTAGTTAAAGGAAATAAAAGATAATCCAATTAAAAAATAGGCAAAATCAAAGAAAAGACAATTCACTGAATGGGATATAAAGATGGCAAATAAGTATAACTTTTTAAAATGAACATGAAGAAAATGAAAATTAAAACTACAATGACATATCAGTACAAACTTTTTAAATTCAGCAAATTAAAAAAAAAAATAACAAGATAAAATATCGTGGATGTGAAGAAATTGGACCGCTCATAGATATCTACTTAGGATGTAAAATTGTACATTTTACTATGGAATGTACCACTTTATAAAACAGCTGGAGAGTTTCTTAGAAAACTAAGCATGACATTCTCATACAACTAGCAATTATACTCATGAACATTTATTCCATAGGCATGAAATTTTTTGTGACCCTATGGACTGTAACCTGCCAGGCTCCCCTGTCCATGGGATTTTCCTGGCAAGAATATTGGAGTGGATTGCCATGCCCTCCTCCAGGGGGTCTTCCCAACCCAGAGACTGAAACTTTTTATGTCTCCTGACTTGTCAAGTGGGTTTTTGGTTTGTTTGTTTGTTTGTTTGTTTTACCATAGTGCCACCTGGGAAGTCCAATTACCATTTATAACCATACAATATATCCATTTTGTCCACCTCCCAACCAACTTCCCCTTTGATAATCCCTTATGTCCTCTGTATCTGGATTTTGTGTGTTTGTTTGTTTTGTTTATCATTTTTAAGCCCACAAACTAGTGAAATAAATATTTAGTATATTATTTTTTTCCTTCTGACTTTTTTCACTTATCATATTACGATCAAGGTCCATCCATGTTTTCTCAAATGGCAAGATTTCATTATTTTATAGCTGAGCTGTCTTCAATTGTATGTATAAAATGCATCTTCTTTAATTATCTACCCTCAAAAGAACACAGGTTCTTTCCATATCTTGAATATTGCAAACAATGCTGTAATGAACACAGGAGTGAGTATATCTTTCTAAATTAGTGTTTTTAAATTCTGTGTATAAATACGCAGAAATGGAGTGGCTGGATTATACTGGAGTTCTAGTCATAATTTTTGAAGAATCTCCATATTGTTTTCTATTGTAGATGGATCAATTTACATTTCTATCAGCAATGCAAACAGGGTCTCTTTCCGCCACCTCTCTAACTTTTGCTACTTCTTATCATTTTAAAAACAGCCATTTGAACATGTTTAAGATAATATCTTAATGTGCTTTTCATTTGTAGTTTCCTGGTGAGTGATGTTGAAAATATTTAATGTGTTTTTTGGCCATCTGTATGTCTTCTTTGGAAAAATGTCTGAGTTATTTATATATTTTTATATTAACATTTTATTGGATAAATGATTTGCAAAAAAACCTCTTCCAGTCAGTGGTGTGGGGGACTGCCCGTGAAGGGTTAAGTCTTGGGAGCTGCTCGGCAGGTATGCAGAGCCTTAGGCATGTTCCTAAGCTCACTGTCCCGCCCCCCTTGAAGAATTTTTAGAGCCCTTAAGGTCAGGGTGTCCTGCAACATGTCATAGAAGATAGATTACTTATTATACTCTGTACACAATGGTAAGGGTCTAGTGATTGTATCCTGAGGTTAAAAAATAATCCTGTACATGTCTTAAGTCACGTACATTATCCTATAAATACTGTAGCCTAATAAAGAAAGGCATCAGCCATTTGTGGTCTGATCCTCTCAACCCCATCTTTTGTCTCTCTCTTATTTTTCTTAGCGGGGACGCTCCGTTCTCTTCCTGTGCAGGTGCAACTCTTGCTTGTGCTGGCCGCGGCAGGTGGCGCCCAACGTGGG
This sequence comes from Capricornis sumatraensis, assembly GCF_032405125.1. Lineage (NCBI taxonomy): Eukaryota > Metazoa > Chordata > Mammalia > Artiodactyla > Bovidae > Capricornis > Capricornis sumatraensis. Next base: position 69,965,585 of record NC_091092.1, on the reverse strand, counting down.
GCAGCTCGACAGTTTTCCTCGCCACTACTCTTATTAAGCTGAAAAGAGTGAGTATATAAGTATACAAGTGATTTAAATTAAGGAGGAGTAGTAAGGTATATAGTTGAGAGTATAAATATGGGACAGATGCATAGTCGTCAATTGTTTTCACATATGTTATCTATAATGTTAAAACACTGGGGAATTACTATTTCCAAACCTAAATTAATCAATTTTCTTTCATTTATTGAGGAAGTTTGCCCTTGGTTCCCCAGAGAAGGCACAGTAAGTTTAGAGACGTGGAAGAAGGTAGGGGAACAAATTCGGACTCATTATACTTTACATGGCCCTGAAAAGGTTCCTGTAGAAACTTTATCCTTTTGGACACTAATTCGTGATTGCCTGGACTTTGATAATGATGAATTAAAACGTTTAGGAAATTTATTAAAACGGGAAGAAACTCCTCTTCATGTTCCTGATTCGGAGCCCAAGTATGCTGTTCCCGAGGGAATTGAAGGTGACCCTCCGTTTTGTAACTTATCGCATCCGCCGGATAATGATGATTCACTTTCCTCCACAGATGAGGCGGAATTAGACGAAGAGGCTGCTAAATACCATCAAGAAGATTGGGGTTTTTTGGCACAAGAAAAGGGGGCGTCAACATCTAAAGATGATTTGGTTGAATGTTTAAAAAATCTCACTGTTGCTTTACAGAACTCAGGAATTAAGCTTCCTAGTAACAACTCAAAATCTCCTTCTGCTCCGCCTCTTCCCCCTGCCTATGCTCCTTCCGTTGTTGCTGGTCTCGATCCCCCTCAGGGGCCTCCTCCTCCACCATCTGAAAATGTGTCTCCGCTACAAAAGGCATTGAGACAAGCACAACGACTTGGTGAGGTTGTCTCCGATTTTTCTCTTGCTTTTCCTGTCTTTGAACATAACAACCAGCGTTTCTATGAAGCGCTGCCTTTCAAGCAATTGAAAGAGTTAAAGATTGCTTGCTCACAATACGGTCCTACTGCTCCATTCACTGTTGCTATGATAGAAAATTTGGGTACTCAGAATCTACCCCCAAATGATTGGAAACAAATAGCTAGAGCTTGTCTTTCGGGGGGAGATTATTTATTATGGAAATCTGAATATGTTGAACAGTGTGCTCGTATAGCCGATGTTAATCGACAGCAAGGTATACAAACCTCCTACGAAATGTTGACTGGTGAAGGCGCTTTCCAGGCTACTAATACTCAACTTGATTTCTTACCTGGTGCATATGCACAAATATCAAATGCAGCCCGACAGGCATGGAAAAAACTCCCTAGCTCCGGTACTAAGACAGAAGATCTTTCAAAGGTCCGACAGGGACCTGATGAGCCTTATCAGGACTTCGTGGCACGACTCTTAGATACTATAGGTAAGATAATGTCAGATGAAAAGGCTGGGATGGTATTAGCAAAACAATTGGCTTTTGAAAACGCTAACTCTGCCTGTCAAGCTGCTTTACGACCTTATAGAAAGAAGGGAGATCTGTCTGATTTTATTCGTATTTGTGCTGACATTGGACCCTCCTATATGCAAGGCATTGCCATGGCAGCGGCATTACAAGGAAAAAGCATTAAAAAGGTACTTTTTCAGCAACAAGCCAAGAACAAGAAAGGATATCAAAAGTCAGGTAATTCGGGTTGTTTTGTTTGTGGTCAATCTGGCCATCGGGCTGCAATGTGCCCCCAAAAACAACAAATTCCTGTTAACACTCCTAATTTATGCCCACGATGTAAAAAGGGGAAGCATTGGCCCCGAGATTGTCGTTCTAAAACGGATGTTCAAGGTAATCCTTTACCCCCGATTTCGGGAAACTGGGTGAGGGGCCAGCCCCTGGCCCCAAAACAATGTTATGGGGCAACACTGCAGGTTCCCAAAGAACCATTGCAGACCTCTATCGAGCCACAAGAGGCAGCGCGGGATTGGACCTCTGTGCCACCTCCTACACAGTATTAACTCCCGAGGTGGGGGTTCAAACCCTTGCCACAGGAGTGTTTGGGCCTTTACCTCCAGGAACTGCTGGACTGCTTTTGGGGCGCAGCAGTGCATCTTTAAAAGGAATACTTATTCATCCTGGCGTAATTGACTCTGATTATACAGGAGAGATAAAAATATTAGCCTCCGCTCCTAACAAAATTATTGTAATCAATGCAGGACAACGTATAGCTCAACTCCTTTTAGTTCCATTAGTTATACAAGGAAGAACAATTAACCGAGACCGTCTGGACAAAGGTTTCGGGTCCTCTGACACCTATTGGGTGCAAAATGTTACCGAGGCACGACCAGAATTTGAACTACACATTAATGGTAAGCTTTTCCGCGGAGTGCTTGATACAGGGGCTGATATTAGTGTTATTTCTGAAAAACACTGGCCTATTACATGGCCTAAACAAATAGCCATTTCCACTCTTCAAGGTATTGGCCAAACTACTAATCCAGAACAAAGTTCGTCCCTTCTTACTTGGAAGGATAAAGACGGCCATACGGGCCAATTTAAACCTTATATTCTGCCCCATCTTCCAGCTAATCTATGGGGGCGTGATATATTGAGCAAAATGGGTGTATATTTATATAGTCCTTCACCCACCGTAACAGATTTAATGTTAGATCAGGGTTTACTCCCTAACCAAGGTTTAGGTAAACAACATCAAGGCATCATTTCACCCCCTGATTTAAAATCTAATCAAAGTCGAAAGGGCTTGGGGTGTTTTCCCTAGGGACCTCTGATTCTCCTGTGACACATGCCAATCCTATTGATTGGAAATCTGAGGAACCGGTATGGGTTGATCAGTGGCCCCTAACACAAGAAAAACTTTCTGCCGCACAACAGCTGGTGCAGGAACAGCTGAGACTTGGGCATATTGAACCCTCTACCTCTGTGTGGAATTCCCCAATTTTTGTTGTTAAAAAGAAATCGGGAAAATGGAGATTGCTACAAGACCTTCGCAAGGTAAATGAAACAATGATGCATATGGGAGCCCTACAACCTGGGTTACCCACCCCTTCCGCTATACCTGACAAATCCTTTATCATTATTATAGATTTAAAAGATTGTTTTTACACTATTCCTCTTGCACCCCAAGATTGTAAAAGATTTGCCTTTAGTTTGCCCTCTGTTAATTTTAAAGAACCTATGCAACACTATCAATGGAGAGTCCTTCCACAAGGAATGACTAATAGCCCTACGCTGTGTCAAAAGTTTGTTGCCGCAGCGTTAACTCCCGTTCGTCAGCTTTTTCCTCAGTTATATTTAGTTCATTATATGGATGATATATTACTAGCTCATGCTGACGAACACCTATTGTATCAAGCCTTTTCTATTCTAAAGCAACACTTGAGTTTTAATGGTCTTGTCATAGCTGATGATAAAATTCAAACTCACTTTCCCTATAATTATTTGGGCTTCTCCTTATATCCTCGGGCTTATAGCACTCAATTAGTTAAGTTACGGACTGATCATTTAAAAACTCTAAACGATTTTCAAAAGCTTCTGGGAGATATTAATTGGATACGCCCTTATTTAAAATTACCCACTTATACCTTGCAACCATTATTTGACATCCTTAAAGGTGACTCTGACCCTGTGTCACCCCGAACACTTTCTTTAGAAGGACGATCAGCCTTACAATCAATAGAAGAAGCTATTAGACAACAACAGATTACTTATTGTGATTACCACCGATCATGGGGTCTGTATATACTTCCCACCCCTCGAGCACCCACAGGGGTTCTTTATCAAGATAAACCTTTGCGATGGATATATCTATCGGCTACTCCAACTAAACATTTGCTCCCTTACTATGAGCTTGTTGCAAAAGTTGTAGCAAAAGGACGTCATGAAGCCATCCAATATTTTGGTATGGAACCCCCTTTCATTTGTATTCCTTATGCTTTGGAACAACAAGATTGGCTTTTTCAATTTTCAGATAATTGGTCTATAGCGTTTGCAAATTACCCGGGACGGATTACTCATCATTATCCTTCTGATAAATTGCTACAATTTGCTAGCTTTCATGCTTTTATTTTTCCAAAAGTAGTTCACCGACAACCCATTCCTAAAGTGACTCTTATATTTACAGATGGATCTTCTAATGGTTCTGCTGCTTTAATTATTAACCATCAAACCTATTATGCGCATACCAGTTTCTCCTCTGCCCAGGTTGTAGAATTATTTGCAGTCCATCAAGCATTGCTAACTGTACCCACTTCCTTCAATTTATTTACAGATAGCTCCTATGTGGTCAGTGCTTTACAGATGATTGAAACTGTTCCAATTATCGGCACAACCTCTCCTGAAGTTCTTAACTTATTTACATTAATTCAACAGGCCCTTCACCGTCGTCAATACCCGTGTTTTTTTGGACATATTCGTGCGCATTCCACCCTTCCTGGTGCCCTGGTACAAGGCAATCACACTGCGGACGTTCTTACTAAACAGGTGTTTTTTCAATCGGCTATCGATGCAGCCCAAAGATCTCATAACTTACATCACCAAAATAGTCATTCTTTACGGCTACAATTTAAGATTTCCCGTGAAGCTGCATGACAAATCGTAAAATCTTGCTCTACCTGTCCTCAATTTTTTGTTCTCCCTCAATATGGAATCAACCCTCGGGGTTTACGCCCTAATCATCTCTGGCAAACAGATGTTACTCACATTCCTCAATTCGGGTGTCTTAAATATGTTCATGTCTCTATCAACACTTTTTCCCATTTTCTCATGGCCTCCCTTCATACTGGAGAATCAACTCGTCATTGTATTCAACATTTGCTCTTTTGCTTTTCTATTTCAGGAATCCCACACACCCTTAAAACAGATAATGGACCCGGTTATACTAGCCGTTCTTTCCAACGTTTTTGTCTTTCTTTTCAAATTCATCATAAAACAGGAATTCCATATAATCCACAGGGACAAGGTATTGTAGAACGAGCCCATCAACGCCTTAAACATCAATTATTAAAACAAAAAAAGGGGAATGAACTGTATAGCCCCTCACCGCATAATGCCTTAAATCATGCTCTTTATGTTCTAAACTTTTTAACTTTAGACGCAGAAGGCAATTCAGCAGCCCAACGTTTTTGGGGAGAATGGTCTTCATGCAAAAAACCACTTGTACGATGGAAGGATCCACTTACCAATTTGTGGTATGGGCCAGACCCTGTATTAATATGGGGACGGGGACATGTTTGTGTTTTTCCACAGGATGCCGAAGCGCCGCGCTGGATCCCGGAGAGGCTGGTACGCGCGACGGAGGAACTCCCTGACATATCAAATGAACCGCATGACATTGGGCGAGCCCACGAGTGAGCTGCCTACCCAAAGGCAGATTGAGGCGTTGATGCAATATGCTTGGAATGAGGCTCATGTACAACCTCCAGTGACACCTACAAATATATTGATTATGTTATTATTATTGTTACAGAGGATACAAAACGGAGCGGCTACAGCTTTTTGGGCATACATTCCTGACCCGCCTATGATTCAATCATTAGGATGGGATAAAGAAATAGTACCTGTCTATGTCAACGACACAAGTCTTTTAGGAGGAAAATCAGACACTCATATTTCCCCTCAGCAAGCCAATATCTCCTTTTATGGTCTTACTACGCAATATCCTATGTGCTTTTCTTATCAATTACAACATCCTCACTGTATACAGGTGTCAGCTGATATATCCTATCCTCGAGTGACTATTTCTGGCATTGATGAAAAAACCGGAAAAAGATCGCACCGTGACGGAACTGGACCTCTCGACATTCCGTTTTGTGGCAAACATTTAAGCATCCGCATAGGAATAGACACTCCTTGGACTTTATGTCGAGCCCGGGGTGTGTCGGTGTACAACATCAACAATGCCAATACCACCTTTTTATGGGATTGGGCACCTGGGGGAAAACCTGATTTTCCTGAATATCGAGGACAGCATCCACCCATTCTCTCTGTAAACACTGCTCACATATATCAAACAGAACTGTGGAAACTTTTGGCTGCTTTTGGTCATGGCAATAGTCTATATTTACAACCCAATATCAGTGGGAGTAAATATGGTAATGTAGGAGTTACGGGGTTTTTATATCCCCGAGCTTGTGTTCCTTACCCATTTATGTTGATACAAGGCCATGTGGAAATAACATTGTCATTGAATATTTGTCATTTAAATTGTTCTAATTGCATACTTACCAATTGCATAAGAGGTGTTGCAAAAGGAGAACAAGTTATAATAGTAAAACAACTTGCTTTTGTAATGTTACCAGTTGAAATAACTGAAGCTTGGTATGACGAGACTGCTTTAGAATTGCTACAACGCATTAACACGGCTCTTAACCACACTAAAAGAAGTGTAAGCCTGATTGTTCTGGGTATAGTATCTTTAATCACCCTTATAGCAACTGCTGTCACCGCTTCTGTATCTCTAGCACAATCCATTCAAGCTGCTCATACTGTAGATTCCTTGTCATATAACGTTACTAAAGTAATGGGAACACAAGAAGATATAGATAGAAAAATAGAAGATAGATTATCAGCTTTATATGATGTGGTTAGAGTTCTAGGAGAACAAGTTCAGAGCATTAGCTTTCGCATGAAAATTCAATGTCATGCTAATTATAAATGGATTTGTGTTACAAAAAAGGCTTATAATGCATCTGACTTTCCGTGGGATAAGGTGAAGAAACATCTACAAGAAATTTGGTTTAATACTAATGTTTCTCTAGACCTATTGCAATTACATAATGAAATTCTTAATATTGAAAATTCTCCTAAAGCTACTCTAAACATAGCTGATACTGTTGACAATTTTTTACAAAATTTATTTTCTAACTTCCCTAGCTTGCATTCACTGTGGCGAAGCATAATTGCTGTGGGCACGGTTTTGATTGTTGTGCTTATCGTGATTTGTTTGGCTCCTTGTTTTATTCGTAGTATTGTTAAAGAATTCTTACACATGAAAATTCTGATACATAAAAACATGTTGCAACACCGACATCTTATGGAGCTTTTAAAAAGTAAAGAGAGGGGAGCTGCGGGGGACTGCCTGTGAAGGGTTAAGTCTTGGGAGCTGCTCGGCAGGTATGCAGAGCCTTAGGCATGTTCCTAAGCTCCCTGTCCCGCCCCCCTTGAAGAATTTTTAGAGCCCTTAAGGTCAGGGTGTCCTGCAACATGTCATAGAAGATAGATTACTTATTATACTCTGTACACAATGGTAAGGGTCTAGTGATTGTATCCTGAGGTTAAAAAATAATCCTGTACATGTCTTAAGTCATGTACATTATCCTATAAATACTGTAGCCTAATAAAAAAAGGCATCAGCCATTTGTGGTCTGATCCTCTCAACCCCATCTTTTGTCTCTCTCTTATTTTTCTTAGCGGGGACGCTCCGTTCTCTCCCTGTGCAGGTGCAACTCTTGCTTGTGCTGGCCGCGGCAAGTGGGGTGTTTTTGTTTGTTTTAATGATGGTTTCCTTCACTTTGTGTTAGCCTTTTACTCTGATATTAGGGCTTCCCTGGTGGCTCAGAGGTTAAAGCTTCTGCCTGCAATGTGGGCTACCTGGGTTCGATCCTTGGGTCGGAAGATCCCCTGGAGAAGGAAATGGCAACCCACTCCAGTATTCTTGCTTGGAGAATCCCATGGACGGAGGAGCCTGGTGGGCTACAGTCCACGGAGTCACAAAGAGTTGGACACGACTGAGTGCCTTCACTTCACTTTACTCTGATATAGTGTAATTTTTGAATTTTTGCTTTTTTTGCACTTGCCTTTGGAGTCAGTTCCATGAAAATATCACTAAGAATGAAGTCAATGAAGTTACAGCCTATGTTTTTAGTTTGTTTGTTTATATCTTTATAATTTTTCTGTCATTGCAGGAGCAATATAATCACATCAAAAATATGAATATAAGAAACATAAAATCAAAATCACACACAATCCCTCAATCTAACAATGGCTCATTTGGCAATAATTAACTCCTAAACTTTTTTGTATAATTGCATATAATTTTGCAAATTGGTTTGTTTTTCAAAACAGATATAAAATATACATGGTACAAATTTTGAAAATAAAGAGAATGACATATTAAACAATAAAGCAAGCTTCCCTCCAAGCATATATTTAGGCCTCCAGTCTTAATGCTGCCCCCTCAGTCACTATTACCAGTTTATTTTCTTCCATGTGTAACCTACCAAATAATTTTATATGCATAGATAAACTGTCTACTCTCCATTGTCAGCACACTATTATTATTATTTACAAAGTTTTACTTTACTGTGTATACTGCTTGTACCTTGCTTTTTTTAACTTAACTTTCATATTACTTTGAGATACTTCAACATGTAGTGTCTTTTTTCTGTTCTATTTATTTGTTAAATAATGAAATAAAATTGAAAGTACAACTAAATTACAATGGTATATTAATTTCAGTGTACAGCAAAGCTATTCAATTATACATATATATATATATATATATACATATATATATATATTTTCCAATTTATTTTCCCATGCAAGTTATTACAGAGTATTGGGTAGAATTCCGTGTTGATCATCTATTTTATGTATAGTAGCGTATATATGTTAATCCAAAAGACTTAGAAAACAAGCTTATGGTTACCAAATGGGAAAGGCAGAGGGAATGGGTGAATTAGGAGTTTGGGGTTAATGCATACATCCTATACTTTATTCTATGAACTTTATGGTTTCAGGACATACATATAAGTGTTAATCCATTTTGAGCAAATTTTCAGTGTGGTTTAAGATAGAGATATAGGTTAATTCTTTAGCATGTTGCTGTCCAGGTTTCCCGTCATAATTTATTGAAGAGACTGCCTTTTCTCCATTGTATATCCCTTGATCTTTTGACATAAATCAATTTTCTATACACATGTGAGTTTATTTCTTGGTTCTCAGTTCTGTCCCATTCATATATATGTCTGCTATTGTGTCAATAACATGCTGTTTTGTTTAGAATAACTTTGTAGTATAGCTTGAAATCAGGTAGTGAGATGTATCCAGCTATGTTTTTCCTTCTAAAGATAGTTTTGCAATTGGAAATGCTTTGTGGTCCCATGCAATTTTTAGAATTTTTATTATTATTTTTTAGTTCATTAAAATACGTCATGGGATTTTGGTAGGAATTGCTTTGAATCTGTAGATGATTTGGGGTAGTGTGGACATTTTAGCAGAATTAATTTTTCTAAAACATGAGCACAGAATATCTTTCCATTCATGCATGTCTTCTTCAATTTTTGATTATTGTCTTAGAGTTTTAGAGGACAGATCTTTCACCACCTTGGTTAAAATAGTCCTAAGTATTTCTTTGTGTTGGATTCAATTGTAAGTAGGATTGTTCTCTTAATTTTGCCTTCTCTTAGTTATTACTATATAGAAACACAACATATTTTTGCATATTGGTTTTGTATGTTGCAAATTGCTGAAGTTATTTATTAGTGCTATCAATATTTTTGTAGAGGCATTATTAATTTCTCTATCTGCCTGCATTGTGGGAGACCTGGGTTCGATTCCTGGGTCAGGAAGATCTATTGGAGAAGGAAATGGCAACCCTCTCCAGTATTCTTGCCCGGAGAATCCCATGGACAGAGGAGTCTGGTGGGCTGCAGTTCACGGGGTGGCAAAGAGTCAGACATGACTGAGAGACTTCACTTATGATTTTTTCTACACAGTATCATGTCATATGTGAACAGTGACAGCTTCACTTCTTACTTTCTGATTTGAATGACATTTTTATAGCTTAATTTCTGATTTCTGTGGTTAGATCTTCTACTTTTATGTTAAATAAAAGTAGTGTGAGTTAGTATACTTTTGTTCCTGATCTGGGAGGAATGCCTTCAGCTCTTCACTGTTGAGCATGATGTTAACTCTGAATTAGTCGTACATTGCTTTGATTATGTTGAGGTATATTTTTTACTACATTTGTTTTGTTAAAAGTTGTTTTTATCATAAGTGAATTTTGACTATTAGCAAATTCTTCTGTGTCTATTGAGATGGTCATATTATTATTCATTTTGTTAATGTGTTGTATCCTATCTCTATGACACATCCCATTTGATCATGGTGTATGATTACTTTAATGCATTGTTGAATTCAGCTTCATAGATATTTTGTTGAGAATTTTTCCATGTATGAGTATCAAAAATATATGCTTGTGTTTTTTTTTTGTGTGTGTGCTGTATATTTCTGATTTCAATATCAGAGTGATAATGTCGCTGTAAAATATATTCAGGAGCAGTCCTTCTTCAAAATTTATCAAAAGTTTGACAAAGACAGACATTAAATCTGTGAGTGTTTTCATAGAACACATCAGTTAGACCATCTGATCCTGTACTTTTGTTGTCGGAAGGTTTTTGATTAACTATTCAGCTCCCTATGACTCATTGATCTATTCAGATTTTCTTTTTTTTTTTAATTTTCTAAACTTTATTATTATTATTTTTACTTTACAATATTGCATTGGTTTTGCCATACATCAACATGAATCCGCCATGGGTGTACACGTGTTCCCAATCCTGAACCCCCCTCCCACCTCCCTCCCCATACCATCCCTCTGGGTCATCCCAGTGCACCAGCCCCAAGCATCTTGTATCCTGCATCAAACCTGGACTGGCGATTCGTTTCACATATGATAATATACAAGTTTCAGTGCGATTCTCCCAAATCATCATACCCTTTCCCTCTCCCACAGAGTCCAAAAGACTGTTCTATACATCTGTGTCTCTTTTGCTGTCTCGAATACAGGATTATCGCTACCATCTTTCTAAATTCCATATATATGCGTTAGTACTCAGATTTTCTAAACTCCATGATTCAAACTTGTATACTTCTAAAAACATGTTCATTTTTTTTTTTTTTAGGTTGTCTACTTTTGGACATAATTATTTTAGCATTATTTTATAATCCTTTGTATTTCTGTAGTATCAGTTGTAACTCCTCTTTCATTTTGATTTTACTTATTTGAAACCTCTCTTTTTCTCTTGTTTACTTTAGTTAAAGACTTCTAATTTTTAAAATATATTCTCAAAGAGTCAGCTCCTTATTTTATTAGGTTATTTTTCTATTGCTCTTGGACTCTATTTCATGTATTTCCACATATTTATTTTTTCTACTAATTTTGGATTTTTTTCTACTTAGGTAAAAAATTATATTGGTAATTTGAGATTATTTTGTTTCTTAATGCAGACCTGGATTGATATGGACTCCTCTCTTAGAATTACTGCTGTATCCCATAGGTTTGGGTATGTTATCATTCTGTTTTCATTATCTTTAGGTATTTTTTTAACCAAAAAATATATGTTTATTATGAATTATGTTGTTCTTGTTCAGTTGTCCATTCATGTCTGACTCTTTGAAACCCCATGGACAGCAAATCAAGCCTCTCCATCCCTCACCATCTCGCAAAGTTGGTCCATATTCATGTTTGTTGCATCAGTGATGCCATCCAGCCATTTCATCCTCTGATGCCCTCTCTCCTTCTTCCCTCAATCTTTCCCAGCATCAGGGATTTTCCAGTGAGTTGGTACTTCCCTGGTGGCTCAGACGGTAAAGTGTCTGTCTACAATGTGGGAGACCCAGGTTTGATCCCTGGGTCAGGAAGATCCGCTGGAGAAGGAAATGGCAATCCACTCCAGTACTATTGCCTGGACAGTCCATGGGACCGCAAAGAGCTGGACACGACTGAGCGACATTCCTGTAAATCTTTCCTGTAATTCCTGGCTCTTCGAATAAGGTGACCAAAATACTGGAGCTTCAGCTTCAGCCTCAATCTTTCCAATGAGTACTCAGAGTTGATTTCCCTTAAGATTGACTGGTTTGATTTCCTTTTTGTCCAATGGACGTTAGGCAGTCTTCTCCAGCAGCACAGTTCAAAGGTATCAATTCTTTGGTGCTCTGCCTTCTTTATGGCCCAGCACTCACAAGTATACATGACCATAGTCTTGGTCTATACAAACCTTTGTTGGCAGAATAATGTCTCTGCTTTTCAACACACTGTCTAGGTTTGTCATAGATTTCCTGCCAAGAAGCAATAATTTTCTGATTTCATGGCTGTAGTCCCCATCCACAGTGATTTTTGAGCCCAAGAAGAAGAAATCTGTCACTACTTCCATGTTTCCCCTTTCAATTTGCCATTAGGTAAAGATATCAGATGCCATGATCTTTGCTTATTTGTTTGATTGTTTTTAATATTTAGCTTTAAGCTGGTTCTTTCACTCTCCTCCTTTACCCTTATCAAGAGGCTCTTTAGCTCTTCTTCACTTTCTGCCATTAGAGTGATATCACCTGCATGTCTGCCTATCTTGATTCCAGTTTGTAACTCATCCAGCCCAACATTTTTCATGGTGTGTTCAGCATATAGATTAAACAAACTGAGTGACAACAGACAGCCTTGTCATACTCCTTTCTCAAGCTTGAACCAATCAGTTGTCCAATACAGGGTTCTAACTTTTGTTTCTTGACCCACATACAGGTTTCTCAGGAGACAGGTAATAAGATGGTCTGATATTCCCAACACTTTAAGAGTTATCCACAGTTTGTTATGATCCACACTGTCAAAGGCTTTAGCGTAGTGGATGAAACAGCAGTAGATATTTTTCTGGAATCCCCTTGCTTTCTCTATGATTCAGCAAATGTTGGCAATTTTATCTCTGGCTCCTCTTCCTTTTCTAAACTGAGCTTGGACATCTGAAAGTTCTTTGTTCACATAATGCTGAAGTCTATCATGCATGATTTTAAGCATGACCTTGCTAGCATGGGGGATGAGTGCAATTGTCCGATGGTTAGCACATACTTTAGTACTCTCCTTCTTTGGGACTGGGATGACTATTGACCTTTTTCAGTCCTATGACCACTGCCAGGTCTTCCAGATTCCTGACACATAGAATACAACACCTTGATGGCCTCATCCTTTAGGGTTTTGAATAGTTCTTCTGGAATTCCATTGTGTCCACTAGCGTTATTAACAGCTGTACTTCCTAAGGCCCACTTGACTTCACACTCCAGAATATCTGGCTCTGGGTGACTAATCACATCATTGTAGCAACCTGGTTCTTCATAAAGATCTTATTTTTGTAAAGTTCTTCTATGTATTCTTTCTATCTCTTCTTGATTTCTTCAGCATTCTACTAGGTCTCTACCATTTTTGTCCTTTATTGTGCCCAGCTTTGTGTGAAATATTCCCTTGAGGTTTCCAATTTTCCTGAAGAGATCTTTAGTCATTCCCCTTCTGTTGTTTTCTTCTAGTTTTATACACTGTTCGCTGAAGAAGGCCTTCTTGTCTCTTTGTGCTATTCTTTGGAACTCTGCATTTAGTTGATCATACCTTTCCCTTTCTCTTTTGCTCTTCACTTATCTTCTCTCTTCACCTATTTGTAAAGCCTCCTCAGATAATCCGTTTGCCTTCTTGCATCTCTTTTTCTTTGGGATGGTTTTTTTCCACTGTCTCTTGTACAATATTATGGACCTCTGTCCATAGTTCTTCAGGCACACTGTTAATTAGATTCAATTTATTGTGGAGAAGGGGCTTTACATGATTGACTGGTATGATCTACTTCTAACAGAATCTCAAGAGTCTTCTCTAGCACAATACAAAAGCATCTATTCTTCAGTGCTTGGCATTCTTTATGGTCCAACTCTCACATTCATACATTACTACTGGGAAAAACATAGCTTTGACTATAATGACCTTTGTCGGCTAGGTGGTGCTTATGGTTTTATTATGCTGTTTAGATTTGTTACAACTTTCCTTCCAAAGAGAAAGTGCCTTTTAAATTCATTGTTGGAGTCACCATCTGCATTGATTTTAGAGCCCTAGAAAATAAAATCTGTCACTGTTTCTTCTTTTTCCTCATCTATTTGCCATGAAGTGATAGAACTGGATGCCATGATCTTAGCTTTTTGAACTTTAAGTTTCAAGTCAGTTTTTTCACTCACCTCTTTTACCCTCATTAAGAGGCACTTTAGTTCTTCTTTGCTTTATGCCATTAGAATGGTATCATTAGCACATCTGAGGTTGTTGATATTTCTCCTGGGAATCTTGATTCAAGTTTGTGATTCCTCCAGCCTAGCATTACACATGATGTACTCAGCACATAAGTTAAATAAGCAGGGTGATGATATACAGCCTCTACATACTCCTTTCCCTGTTTTGAACCAGTCTGTTGTTCCATGTCTGATTTGAACTGTTGCTTCTTGACGTGCACAAAGGTTTCTCAGGAGGCAGGTAAGCTAGTCTGGTATCTCCATCTCATTAAGAATTTTCCTCTGATGTCATCCATACAGTCAAAGTCTTTATTTAGCGTAATCAGTGAAGTCAAAGGCTTTAGAATAATCAGTGAATCAGAAATAGAATTTTTTCCCTCAAAGATCCTTTGCTTTGTCTATGATCCAATTGCCAACATCTGCTGGATCATGGAAAAAGCAAGAGAGTTCCAGAAAAACATCTATTTCTGCTTTATTGACTATGCCAAATCTTTTGACTCTGTGGATCACAATAAACTGGAAAGTTCTGAAAGAGATGGGAATACCAGACCACCTGACCTGCCTCTTGAGAAATCTTTATGCAGGTCAGGAAGCAACAGTTAGAACTGGAAATGTAAAAACAGAGACAACCTCATGCAAAGAGTTGACTCAATGGAAAAGACTCTAATGCTGGGAGGGATTGGGGGCAGGAAGAGAAGGGTACGACAGAGGATGATATGGCTGGATGGCATCACTGACTCGATGGATGTGAGTCTGAGTGAACTCCGGGAGTTGGTGATGGACATGGAAGGCTGGCATGCTGTGATTCATGGGGTCGCAAAGATTTGGACACGACTGAACGACTGAACTGAACTGAATGAATATTAACAATCTGATCTCTGGTTGCTCTGCCTTCTTGAAACCCAGCTTGTGCACTTGGAAATTCTCACTTCATGTACTGCTGAAGACTAACTTGAAGGTATTTGAGCATTACCTTGCTCACATGTGAAATGAGTGCAATTGTGTAGTAGATTTTTAAGTTACTTCTTCTTCAAATATTACTTGTTTAATTATAATGTGTCTGTATGTGGTTCTCCATAATTTTATCTTATTTGAAAATCTAGGTTTCCTGGAAATGGATGACTGTCTTCGTTCCCAGATTAAGACTGTTTTCAGTCATTATTTCTTCGAATAATTATTCCGCGGTCTTTCCCTCTTCTCCTAATGGGACTCCTGTACTGGGGATATTATTATAATTGATGTTGTCCTAGACATTTCTTAATGTATCTTCACTTTTTAAAATTGTTTTTACTTTTTGATGTTCTGTCTGGTTTATTTTTATTGCTTTGTCTTTCAGCTCACTGATTTGTTATTTTACTTCATCCAGGCTTCTGTTCAACCTTTTAAGTGCATTTTCAATTTATATCTTCTGTTTGGTACTTCCTTATATTTTCAGTCTCTTTGCTGAACTCTCACTGTGTTTAAATATCCTTCTTCTGAGTTTGGTGAGCATATTTAAGACTATTATTATTTGCTTTGTATTAGTTAGGCTATTTTATTTGGTTTATTAATGTTTTTTGAGTGGAATAGTGTTTTTTTTGTTTGTTTGTTTGTTTGTTTTGTTTGGAATATATTCCTCTATCTTCACATTTTGAGTGACTACATTTTTCTTCACGTATGAAGCAAAGCAGCTGCATTTCCCATTATTGAAATAATTGTCTTGTGTGGAAGATGATCCATTAAGCCAGAACTGCAGTTTCCCCTGACCATCAGAGCCATTTGCTCAAGGAGTATCACTCATGTGGGTAGTCCATGCCTACTGGCTATTGCAGGGCCATAGTTATTGTGCAGAAGGGTGACCAGTGTTAACAGTCTAGAGAGAGGGCATCAAAAATGGTACACAACAGGTTCATGATCAGCAACTTAAAATAATATTGAAAGAATTTCACCAGCTAGCTATTCTTTCTCCAGAAAATTTTCCAAATGTCTCCTTAGAATCTGCTTTAAGGTCAGTAACTGGGTCTCCACTACTTAAAATCTAAGTACTTTTCATACTACTGCCTTTACACTGGATCTCAGGGCAAATGGATCCTTATCTTTGTATGAGCCCTTTTAGAGTGGGTTCTCGATTTTTTACAACTCTGTGATCCTCCAGGACTTAATAGCCATGGATTTCATGGATTTTCAAAACCAGATGTTTTAGGGACTCATCTTTTGGATTTTTGGATCTAAAGGTTGTGGTGACTAATGTGGGACACAACTTGTTCAATTCTCAAGGAAAACTCTATGTTTTGGGTATCCCTTCTATCCATGTGTTACTGCTCTTGAGATGAGGTACCAGGTAAGACCACAACTCTGCATCTTCTACCCATCTTGCATGTCTTTTATCTTTTGTTTTAGAGCGTTGATTATCTAGTTCTCAGTTCTTTTTCAGAAGAAAAGTATTCCTTATGTAGCTATCATTTGTTGAGTCAATCAGAGGAGGTGAGTTCAGGGTCTTCCTATGTCACCATTTTGATTCAGCACTGGAGGGTTTCTGTTTTATTCAAGATTGCATATTCTTAGAAGGCAGAAATTTAATCTCAAAATTGGTATAAAATTTATTGCACCAAGTCTAGTAATAATTATTTATGAATGTGGTAAAAATGAGAATGAATTTGCGTTAGTAATATTAACTGCCATTGGATATCAACTTTATGTAAGATAGTATGGTTACAGAAGTGAGTAACAAGATCCTTGAGTTTTTATTTTTAATTTCACAATGCAACATGGAAAATAGTTTTTCAAGTAAATAAAACAATATAATGTCTTATTATAAATAGTCACAAGGTGCCATGGGAACTCCCCATCAAAAGAGGAATGTGTTTTTAGAGCTAGGGAAAAAAAAAAAAAACAATAACAGAAAGAAAAACTAAACAAAATCCATATCCTGAAAAGTCTGGTATCTTGAATAAATAATTTGGATTTTCATCCCATAAAAACTGGGGAGTCATCCAAGGATTGTGAGAAAATGTGAATAAGGGAAAAATAATATGATTTGACCAGGGACTGTTCTGGTTTTTCACATGAGCGTTTCATGCCCTGGGAAACAACTCAGTCTCAAGCAAAGTGGGACAGTTGGTTGCCCATTTTGGGCATATCAGAATTTTAGCCTTCCAAGGACTGTAAGAAAATGTGAATAAGGGACAATTAATACAGTTTGACCAAGGATTGTTTATGTTTTTCACATGAGAGTTTCATGCCCTGGGAAACGTCTCAGTCTCAAGAAAAATGGGACAGTCGGTTGCCCATTATGGGCATATCACAATTTTAGTCTTAATGATATCCAGACTGTGGAGGAGTAAAGAAGATGCTAGAGGCAATAACGAATTGTGAGAGAACTGCAATTCTGATGTAAATTATCCTTTGCAGTAAAATCATTTGGGTAAAATTCATTAGTAGTAACTTCAACGGTCTTCTATCACATAAATTGGGGGTACTGGGGAATTAAAATTAAATATTATAACTTCATAAGAAATTCTGTTGTTAAAATCATGTTTAACATTATTGGTAAGTGATTATTTATATATTTTTTGTATTTCCACAGTTCTCTTGAAGAGCACATTAGAAGACTGACCTTTCATGTGTAAAAGTTGCATAAAATATATAGCTATATATATTTGAGTAATCTTATAAGATATAAATCATAAATATGAAAATATATTTTATAGAATTTGCTTACATGCAAAATTTGTGCATTTTTTTTTGCCTGGTTTAATTATTTTCACTCAGCTACAATAACAGTCCTTTGAAAATCAAAATCAAAACATATATAGAAGTTGATAAGAATAAAATTCAGTAAACTTGGAAATAAGGGAAAAAATGTGGCAGATTAATTTGTAATTGGGTATGTGGTAAATCTCTGAGCCCTAAATGGCTTCACAGTTCAGCATAATTACAAAGAAAAAAAAAAAAAAAAAAAACTTCAGTAGCTACATTCAAAGATATAGCTGTCATAAGGTCTAGAGAGCAAGGCATAGCAGCCACATTTTACAGCCAATCATCGTACAACACACCAAACCAAATAGAAACACAGAAAAATAAGATAAAAAGAGAACTATAAAGTACACAGAAAAAAATGAAAAAAAAATTCAATAGCAACTCCTTGTATATGATTGAAAATTTTAAAAGTAAATATATTAAATTCACCCATTAAAAGACAAAGTGGTTGAATAGATTTTTAAAAAGACCCAAATTATGCTATCTACAGAGACTCACATTAGAATTAAGACCATATATGCCTTGTAAATAAAGGGATAAATCAAGATAATTTTTTGAAAAAAGCAAAGAAAACTGAGCTGAGGTGATTGTACATCTATCAGACAAAATGACTTCTAGTCAAAAACACACAAGTGACTAAAAAGGACATGATGTTAAAAGTAATAGCTCTAGATGAAGATAATGATAATTACAAATACATGTGCTCCCAACACCAAAGCTCCTAAATATGTAGAGCCAACAACAAAAATATGAAGGAATAAATAGTTAAAAAAGCAATTATAATGAAAGAAAGACTTCTGTACTTTACATGTAGTCATGAATAGGTCATCCAAATACAAAATCAATATAGAAACAACAGACTTTGAAGAACACTATATGGCAAATGGAACTAACAGAACAGTCTACAAGACAGCAGCAAAATATTCTCAAGTGATTATGAATCATTCACTGTTAGATTACTTGCTAGCTAACAAAACCAGTCTAAACAAATTAACAAAGACAAATAATTTCAAGTATTTTTCTGAAAACAATAAAGTAAAACTAATAATCAATTAAGAAATAAAACTGGTAAGCATAAATATACACAAATTGAACAACAAAATCTAATCTTAAAGTCAAAGAACACTGTTGTAACTTCTTGCCACCTTCTATTGCCACAGGCCCTCCTCATACACCCCAGTTGTGGCTGCAATGCCCATCTCTGTTCCCAGCCAGAGTGGATAAGTGTGCCCAAATCAGTGAATATTGAGTCCCATGGTCAGTGCAAGCAAAGAATGAAAATGTCTCTATACAGCCACAGAAGGAGCAAATTAAATCCTCAATCAGCTTGGTAAACTCTACATCTGTGGAATATCTGAATAGATGTGTTTCCACAATTTAAGGGTAGTCTAGCTTTAATAATTGTGGAATTTGGGAGCAAACACACATAGGAACTAATCTCTGCAGATGGTTACTGCAGCCATGAAATTAAAAGACGCTTGCTACTTGGAAGAAAAGCTATAACCAAACTAGACAGCATATTAAGAAACAGAGACATTACCTTGTCAACAAAGGTCCATATAGTCAAAGCTATGGTTGTTCCAGTAGTCATGTATGGATGTGAGAGGTGAACTATAGAGAAAGTTAGGTGCCAAAGAATTGATGCGTTTGAACTGTGGTTTTGGAGAAGACTCTTGAGAGCCCCTTGGACCACAAGGAGATTCAGTCTATCCTAAAGGAAATCAGTCCTGAATATTCATTGGAAGTACTGATGCTGAAGTTGAAACTCCAATAATTTGGCCACCTGATGTGAAGAACTGGCTCACTGGAAAAGACCCTGATGCTGGGAAAGATTGAAGGCAGGAGGATAAGGGGATGACAGATGATGAGATGGTTGGATGGAAACACCAACTTTATAGACATGAGTTTGAGCAAACTCTAAGAGTTGGTGATTGATGGGGAAGCCTGGTGTGCTGCAGTCCATGGGGGTCACAAAAAGTTGGATACGACTGAGCCACTGAACTGAATTGAACATATAATAACTGGACCAGGTCAGAGTTCAAGCTGGCACCACAGTAACCAAAAACAGTTCCAGAGATACTTAGAGGTATTGGAGAGCTTCCTAGGGAGGTGGAATTGGTTGTGGCTCACTATGGGGACAAGGTAACTGACAGCTGAGGCCCCAGGAAATTATCATTATTACTATTATGTTTTGTTTCATTTTATTCGGTTGTTTTCTTTTATTTTTAATTTTAACTTTATTTTTAATTTACTCTTTTAATGTTTTTATTTTCTATACATTGTATTATTTTATTTTCTACTTTTACTGTAGAAAAGTAAAAGGTTTTTTTTTACTTTTCAGTTTTATTCTCATATTACATTATTTTTGTTTTCTTTTGTTATCTCTTTATTAAGTATATTTTCTATCTTTCTATTCTAATTTTATTTTTTCTATTTTCTATTTTCCCTTTTGTTTTCATTTTTCCTTTGTTTTTGTCTTTTTTATTGTTATTGGTAGTTAATTTTATGCTTTCTTTGCCCTGAATTCTTTAATTTTTTTTCTGACTTTGAATTATCTGTTTTTGAAAGTTTAGTTTTTGTTTGTTTTAATGTTCATTTAGTCAGTTTCTCCTCCCTTCCATTTTTGTTTTCTCTCTTTTTTTCCTTCTGTTTGTGTGTCTTTTTATGTGTATGACTGTTTCATTTTGCTTTTGCCTTTTGTATTATGAGTTGTCTTTTTTCATTTTCTCTCTCTCTCTCTATATATATATATATATATTTTTTTTTCTTTCTTTCTTTTCCATGTCATGCATCTTGTGGAGTCTTTTTTTCTCTGGCCAGAGGTTGGGCCTGAGCATCTGGGGTGGGAAAGAAAAATCCAGGATGATGGACTGTCAGAAAATTCCTTGCCCAAAGAACTATTAATTGATGAATGCCCTCCCAGAGCTCTCCATCTCAAGACAAAGACACAGTTCCACCCAAAGATCAACAAGCTCCAGTGCTGGTCGCTTCATTCCAAACAATGAGAAAGACAAGAATACAAACCCATCCATTATCAGACGGGCTGCTTAAAATCATATTAAGCTCAAAGACACCCCAAAATATATCATCTGATGTGGTCTTGTACATCACAGAGATAAGAATTATCTCCACCCATTAGGCTGCAGGCAATATCCCACAAAGACCAAGAAGCCTACCCAAGAAACTGGACCAATCACACCCTCTGGGAGCAGACATCAGAAGCAAGAGGAACTGTGACATTGCAGTCTACAAAAAGGAAACATCAAATAGTAGGTTAAAAAAAATAAGAAGATATTTAAATATATTGCATACAGAGGAACCAGGTTTAAAAAAAAAAAAAGACTAAACAGATAAAGAGGAAATAGACAGTCTTTCTGAGAAAGACTTCAGAGTAATGAAAACAAATGTGATTTAGTATATTAGAAATTGAAAGGAGAAAATACAAGAAATGTTTAACAAGGATATGACAAAACTAAAGAACAAACAAAGAGTGGTGAGCACAAAATAACTGAAACTAAAAATACAATAGAAGGAATCAATGGCAGAATGACTGAGGCAGAACATCAGATAAGTGAAGTGGGAGATAGGCAGAATGGTGAAAAATCTGCTGTGGGGCAAAATAAAGAAAAATATAAAAAGAATTCAGTAAATTCAGTACAGTATCAGAGATATCTGGGACAAAATTCGATGCACCAACATTCAAATTTATGGTGGTCCAAGAAAAAGAAGAAAGAGAAGGGGTCTGAAAAAAAATTTCAACACATTATAGTAGAAAACCTCTATAATGTGGGAAAGGATATAGTCAATCAAGTCCAGGAATTGCTGAGTGCCATACCAGATAAACCAAAAGAGAAAGGCTGAGAAACATAGTAACTGAAATAACAATCCCCTCTCAGTGCCTACAATCTTACCGGGGTTTCAGACCTAGGTAGGATGCTAGGCACTGAGAGAGGGGATCAGGGGGCAGACAGACTGAAACTACAGTCCCAGACAACTAGCTAACCAGATCACATGGACCACAGCATTGTCTAACTCAATGAAACTAAGCCATGACTTATGGGGACACCAAAGATGGAGAGGTCATGGTGGAGAGGTCTGACAAAATGTGGTCCACTGGAGAAGGGAATGGCAAACCACTTCAGTATTCTTGCCTAGAGAACCCCATGAACATTATGAAAAGGCAAAAAGATAGGACCCTGAAAGACGAACTACCCAGGTCAGTAAGTGCCCAATATGCTACTGGAGATCAGTGGAGAGATAACTCCAGAAAGAATAAAGGAATGGAGCCAAAGCAAAAAACAAAATCTAGCTGTGAATGGCACTGGTGATAGAAGCAAGATTCAATGCTGTAAATAGCAATATTGCATAGGAACCTGGAATGTCAGGTCCATGAATCAAGGCAAATTGGAAGTGGTCAAACAGGAGATGACAAGAGTGAACACTGACATTCTAGGAATCGGCAAATTAAGATGAATGGGAATGGGTGACTTTAACTCAGGCGGCCATTATATCTACTACTGCGGTCCAGAATCACTTAGAAGAAATGGAGTAGCCATCATAGTGAACAAAAAAGTCCGAAATGCAGTACTTGGATGCAGTCTCAAAATGATCTCTGTTCGTTTCCAATGCAAACCATTCAGTATCACAGTAATTCAAGTCTATGCCCCGAGCAGTAACACTGAAGAGGCTAAAGCTGAACAGTTCTATGAAGATTTACAAGATACTGTAAAACTAATATCCAAAAAACGATGTCTTTTTCATTATAGGGGAATAGAATGCAAAAGTGGGAATTCAAGGAACACCAGGAGTAACAGGCAAATTTGGCCTTGGAGTACAGAATGAAGCAAGGCAAAGGCTAATAGAGTTCTACCAAGAAACTGCACTGGTCATAGCAAACACCCTCTTAAACAACACAAGAGAAGGCTCTACAAATGGATATTACCAGATGATTGACACCAATACCAGATTGATTATATTCTTTGCAGCCAAAGATGGAGAAGCTCTATACAGTCAGCAAAAACAAGACTGGGAGCTGACTGGCTCAGATCATGAACGGCTTATTGTCAAATTCAGACTGAAATTGAAGAAAGTGGAGAAACCACTAGACAATTCTGGTATAACCTAAATCAAATTCCTTATAATTATACAGTGGAAGTGAGAAATAGATTTAAGGGACTAGATCTGTTAGACAGAGTGCCTGATGAACTATGGATAGAGGTTAGTGACATTGTACAGGAGACAGGAATCAAGACCATCCCCATGGAAAAGAAATACAAAAAAGCAAAATGGCTGTCTGGGGAGGCCTTACAAATAGCTGTGAAAAGACCAGAAGCAAAGCAAAGAGAAAAGGAAAGACATACCCATTTGAATGCAGAGTTCCAAAGAATAGCAAGGAGAGATAAGAAAGCCTTCTCTGCAATCAATGCAAAGAAATGGAGGAAAATAATAGGATGGGAAAGACTAGATATCTCTTCAAGGAAATTAGATATACAAGGGAACATTTCATGCAAAGATGGGCTCAATAAAGGACATAAAAGGTATGGACCTAACAGAAGCAGAAGATATTAAGAAGAGGTGGCAAGAATACAGAGAAGAACTCTACAAAAAAAATATCTTCACAACCCAGATAGTCATGATGGTGTGCTCAGTCACCTAGAGCCAGACATCCTGGAATATGAAGTCAAGTGGGCCTGAGGAAGAATCACTACGGAAAAAGCTAGTGGAGGTGATGGACTTTCAGTTGAGCTAATTCAAATCCTGAAAGATGACGCTGTGAAAGTGATGCACATAATATGCCAGCAAATTTGGAAAACTCACCAGTGGCCAAAGGACTGGAAAAGGTCAGTTTTCATCCTAATTCCAAAGAAAGGCAATGCAAAAGATTGCTCAAAGTACCGCACAATTGCACTCATCTCACATATTAGTAAAGTAACACTCAAAATTCTCCAAGCAAGGCTTCAGAAATATGTGAACTGTGAACTTTCAGATGTTCAAGCTGGGTTTAGAAAAGGGAGAAGAACCAGAAATTAAATTGCCAGCATCCACTGTATCATCAAAAAAGCAAGAGAGTTCCAGAAAAACATCTATTTCTGCTTTATTGACTATGTCAAAGCCTTTGACTGTATGGATCACAATAAACTGTGGACAATTCTGAAGGAGATGGGAATACCAGACCACCTGACCTGCCTCTTGAGAAACCTATATGCAGGTCAGCAACAATGTTAGAACTGGACATGGAACAACAGACTGGTTCCAAATAGAAAATGAAATATGTCAAGGCTGTATATTGTCATCCTGCTTATTTAACTTATATGCAGAGCACATCATGAGAAACGCTGGGCTGGATGATGCACAAGCTGTAATCAAGATTGCCAGGAGAAATACCAATAACCTCAGATAAGCAAATGACACCACCCTTATGACAGAAAGTGAAGAAGGACTAAAGAGCCTCTTGATGAAAGTGAAAGAGAAGAATGAAAAAGTTGGCTTACACCTCAACATTCAGAAAACTAAGATCATGGCATCTGGTCCCATGACTTCATGGCAGATAGATGGGGAAAATTGGAAACAGTGGCTGACTTTATTTTACTGGGGTCCAAAATCACTGCAGACGGTGATTGTTACTCCTTGGAAGGAACGTTATGACCAACCTAAATAGCATATTAAAAAGCAGAGACATTGCTTTGCCAGCAAATGTCCGTCTATTCAAGGCTATGGTTTTTCCAGTGGTCATGTATGGATGTGAGAGTTGGACTATAGAGAAAGCTGAGCACCGAAGGGTTGATGCTTTAGAACTGTGGTGTTAGAGAAGACTCTTGAGAGTCCCCTGGACTGCAAGGAGACCGAACCAGTCCATTCAAAAGGGGACCAGTCCCAGGTGTTCATTGGAAGGACTAATGCTGAAACTGAAACTCCAATACTTTGGTCACCTGATATGAAGAGCTGACTCATTTGAAAAGACCGTGATGCTGGGAAAGATTGAGGGCAAGAGAAGGGGATGGCATAGGATGAGATGGTTGGATGGCATCATTGACTCAATGGACATGGGTTTGGGTGGACTCTGGGAGTTGGTGATTGACAGGGAGGCCTGGTGCCCTGTGGTTCATGGGGTCACAAACTGTCACACACCACTGAGCAACTGAACTGAACTAACAGTATTAAAAACAATTTAAAATTATTAAAAGTAGCAAGGAAAAAGAAACACAACATACCAGGGAATTTCCATAAGTTTCTGGATTGATTTTTCACCAGAAACTATGCAGGTCCGAAAGGAAAGGCACTATCTATTAAAGTGATGAAAGAGAAAAACCTACAACCAAGAATACCCTATTTATCAAAACTCTCAATTAAACTGAATAGAAAAATCTAAAGCTTTCCTGATAAGCAAAAGATAAGAAAAATAATCACCAAGAAACCAGCTTTACAACACTTGCTAAAGAAAATTCTCTAGATGTCAACCACAAGAGAAGAGAACAAAAGAGGAAGGGAAGAAAAAAAAAAAAAAGAACTACAAAAACAAATCCAAAGCAATTAAGACATTGGCAGTAGGAACATACATATCAATAACTACATTAAATATAAATGTGTTAAATATTTCAACCAAAAGACAGATACTGGCAGAGTTGATACAAAATTTATGCCGTATATATACACTGTCAACAAGAAAACCATTTCAGATCTAGGGACATGTATAGACTCAAAGTGAGGGAATGGAAAAAGATAACTCATGTAAATGGAAGTCCAAAGAAAGCTAAAGTACTGATACTCACGTCAGACAAGATAGATTTTGAAATAAAGACGGTTACAATAGACAAGGAAGTATATTTTATAATGATCAGGGAATAAATCAAAAAATATATTTCTAAATATATATGTAGCCTCCTGCATGATGTTTCTCATAAATCCTCTGTTCCTTATCAGTTCCTGGCAGCAGGGACGAGTGGAACAGCACACCACTCCCAGGACTGAGGTCATAGGATGAAACACATACATGAATCTCCTTCAATAAACATTCTCCTTACCACAAAACTGCTTAGTCTCAATCTTCTTTCTTGAAATATGAATTGTCTCCTGATCTTATGACCATTGTTAATCCCTTGTTCCCTTGAAAATGGTTGCTGCTGTACATTTGGTTTTCTGATCATTGTCATTATCAAAAGAAATTCCTTGTACAACAGCCTGTATATACTCACAGAAAGATCTTTAAAACACCCTTGCTCCAACAGAGGCTTGGGTCCCCGTGTCTCTCTCTCTCTCTCCCCCTCCCTCCGGCTGATTCTCGAGCATGGAAACGCCCTGAGCTCACTCCTGCCTGGGCTTTGAACACCTCCTCGATAGGGTGACCTGTACCTTTGTGAGCAGTGCAAGCCCTGTTCTAGGGTTTTATTGGTTTTCTGCGTAAACCAGGGAATATTAGCTTCTTTCTTTCTTTCACTTTCTTATCATTGACTCTGGACCACCAGGTTCCAGTCCATTAAAGGACCCCAAAATGTGGCACCCAAAACAAGGATTGGTATACGTGACATTTCGGATGGAGTGACTCGGGACCTATTGAGGTTGGTAAGTACTAAGACACGGGTCAAACAGCTGGAAAGCCCCATGATTTCTCTATTTCACTTCACCATTTGTTTAAAGTTCAAGGACTTTTGGTTTTGCACCAATGAATAGGGGCTTCTCTTCGAACAGTACTCAAGCATAATCCCTGGTTCTCTGATGAAGGCAATTTTGATTTAGAAGTTTGGCACCGGGTCAAAGAAAATGTTGAATGCACTGCCAGGCAGGGAGAGAACATTCCAATTGATTTTTGGCCCCTATGGGCTCTCAATAAAGCTGTAATTCTGACATTTCAAGGTTATCCTAGCCCTCACAATATTGTACAACAGACGGAACACTTGTTACATGAATATGAATTAGATGATGAAACTTTACAAAAGGCCCAATGAGGTCAGCATAAAATATTTCTGAATTTTCCTACAAGCCCTGCCCCGGCTGCTCCAAATGCTCCTCCTATGCCAGCAGGCACAAATCCAAAAGTCTCTCCTTTGCTAGAACCTAATAATTCTGACAATGACTCTCCTGAGACACTTTTTGACACCAAAACTGGCAATACTTTTCTGGATAATAATGATAAGCCTTTAGCACTGACTAATACTTGCAAAAAATAGATACCTACTCACTCTCCTCCATGACAGAGGCTCTCTGAAATGCTGGCTTTGCAATCACAAGTCTCTGAAGCCAATGGTTTTTCCGCCTTTCCAGTTTTAAGAAATCCTGGCACTCAAGGGCACACAACACCTGAATATGAAGGTATTAACTTTTTTCACATGCAGCAAAAGAAAGAGGCTGTAACTATGCATGGTCCACATTAACCTTTTACTAAAGACCTTCTAAATACTGTGGCATCTTCTATTGAAAACTTTATTCCCTATGATTGGTGAATTTTAGTGAGAGCTCTCCTTAAA
Organism: Capricornis sumatraensis; assembly: GCF_032405125.1. Classification (NCBI taxonomy): domain Eukaryota; kingdom Metazoa; phylum Chordata; class Mammalia; order Artiodactyla; family Bovidae; genus Capricornis; species Capricornis sumatraensis. Next base: position 69,938,390 of record NC_091092.1, on the reverse strand, counting down.
CAAGGAGAATATCTTCAATGGACAATATGGTTTCATGATATAGCCAGAGATCATGCTAACAAGAATGCTCAAACTGGCCCTCCCCAAAACCAAATTACTTTTGAAATGTTAACTGTTACCAGAAAGTTTCATGCCATAGAAGCTCAAATGCAATGCCCTCCCTTGTTCCATGAACAATTAAAAACAGTGGCCCTTGAAGCTCGGGATTGAATGACTACTCAAGGAGAGCCTACAGGTAGCTACACTAAAATATTATGAGGACCATGCCCTTCGTCCAAGGTAAGGAGCAGCAGCTGCATTTTGCTGGAGCAGCCGTGAAGAGATACCCCACGCCCAAGATAAGAGAAACCCAAGTAAGATGGTAGGTGTTGCAAGAGGGCATCAGAGGGCAGACACACTGAAACCATACACACAGAAAACTAGTCAATCTGATCACACTAGGACCACAGCCTTATCTAACTCAATGAAACAAAGCCATGCCTGTGGGGCAACCCAAGACGGACAGGTCATGGTGGAGAGGTCTGACAGAATGTGATCCACTGGGGAAGGGAATGGCAAATCACTTCAGTATTCTTGCCTTAAGGACCCCATGAACAGTATGAAATGGTGAAATGATAGGATAATGAAAGGGGAACTCCCCAGGTCAGTAGGTGCCCAACACACTACAGGAGATCAGTGGAGAAATAACTCCAGAAAGAATGAACGGATGGAGCCAAAGCAAAACCAATGCCCAGCTGTGGATGTGACTGGTGATAGAAGCAAGGTCCGATGCTACAAAGAGCAATATTGCATAAGAACCTGGAATGTAAGATCCATGAATCAAGGCAAATTGAAAGTGGTCAAACAAGAGATGGCAAGAGTGAACGTCGACATTCTAGAATTCAGTGAACTAAAATGGACTGGAATGGATGAATTTAACTCAGATGACCATTACATCTACTACTGCAGGCAGGAATCCCTCAGAAGAAATGGAGTAGCCATCATGGTGAAGGGTTAATTGGGTAACAGAGATGTGCCTGCAAACGGGTCTCTCTGCTCAGGCTGAGCATCCCTGCATATGAGGCGTTCTGCCAAAGAGTCTGGACACAACCTTGAGTTTAATGGTCCCTTGCAAACGAGGGAGCATTCCCTCCTTGAGATAAGAAGGAGATGAGGGCTTTGGGCAGACTCTTCAGTAGACAGAGATTTCACTCCCCTTCGCTATACGATAACATGTATGCACCTGCACTGTACTGAAAAGGCTTATTCTTACAGTCTGGAATTCTGCCTAAGGAGGGCTTTATAATAATAAATGGCAATTAATTTGCCCAGTTGTTCCTCTGGCCAGAGTGGTGTCCTGTCTGTTTTTTGTATGTCTTGTATGTTTTATGTCATTTCACTCGTAATCTCCAGAAATCTCCTACATCTGGCGCCCAACGTGGGGCTCGAGTGAAACCGAAAGGGTGAGTAACCCCGGGGGGATTTTAAATCCATAGCAGGGGAACTTTAAGGAAAATCATGGGGAATTCCTCACCCTAGCAGGGGAACTTTCAGAAAATCATGGGGAATTTCTCACCCTAGCAGGGGAACTTTCAGAAAATTATGGAGAATTGCTAGGGGAATTCATGTACATGGAGTTAGTCCAAGGACTTCTCCACTCCATAGGCGTTAAAGCCTCGACTCGTTGGTTGAGTGAGCTCTTTCGCTTGGTGGAGCAATATTATCATTGGTTTCAATATCAAACTAAGTTATAATTAAACCTAAAGGAATGGCAAATTATTCAAAAGGAATTTAAAAAGCAACATCAGAAGGGCAATATGATCCCTTTGAAGTTATAGACTTTGTGTAGTGCAATAACACAGGCTTTGACCTTGCTCTCTACTGATAATGAAACTAAATCTAATGCTTCAAGGAGGGGAAAAATAATTTATGAGGATATGTCAGACATTAATAGGGCTTCTGCATTGCCTGAAGGCAAGGATACAAGTGAGCCTCCTCCTGTAAATGGTGAAACATCGGACAATTCAGAATCAGATTCGGAGGCTTCTTCGGTTTCGTCAGAGGGCAAAGAGATTAAAGAAATGACCCATCTGTTCCGGGAATAGTGGAAATCCTGTAAGGAGGAGAAAAAATCTACACCTTCTGCTCCTCCTTGTGCTTCTCTTTTCCCCACTGCGGTTAATCGGCCCGATGTGGGCAGGGAACATTGTCGGTTCTCCTTTCCTTTGTCTATGCTTCATGATGATGACTTGTCTGCTCTCCCTGGTGGGTTTATCGACCCTCCACAATTGTTTCCCATCCAGAGACAGCAGGATGGCGATGTGATAAATGTTCAATATGCTCCTTTGGAATATAAATTTTTTAAAGATCTTAAAGCTGCAGTAGCACAGTACGGTCCTCAATCTCCCTTTGTTTTGGCTATGTTGGATCATTAGGAAAAGGCAAATTAATCATTCCATTAGATTGGGAATCTATTGCCCAAGCTGTCTTGGAGGGTTCTCAATGGTTGCAGCTTCATAGCTGGTGGGAAGAAGAAGCTAGAAAGCAGGCTCGGATTAATGAGGGACAAAATCTCCCTGGCCCTCTCGAGGACAAACTAATGGGAGAAGGCCAATATCGGGCTTTAAGAGAACAGGCTCAATACTCTGATCAGGACTTACAACAAGTTTGCCAGGTCTTTTTATGAGCATGGTGCCGTGTGGTGCCTACTGGCCAAGCCAAGCCCTCCTTTGTTAAAACAATGCAAGGCCCTAATGAGCCATATACTGATTTTCTAGCAAGATTGAGGGTAGCTGTGGAACGGGCTGTAGGGAGGGATGAAATTTCAGAGATATTATTACAAACTTTAGCATTTGAAAAGGCAAATCCTGAATGCAAGCGTATACTGGGACCTTTAAAGGGACAAGGTGCATCTATAGCTGAATATATCAGAGCCTGCTCGGGAGTAGGAGGAACTGAGCATCAGGCTAATGTCTTTGCTACAGCCTTGGCCAAGGTTATGAGACCACCAAAGGGAGGTAACTGCTTTCATTGTGGAAAACCTGGTCATATGAAAAAAGAGTGTCAGAAATTAAAAGCTGATCAAGGTGCAATTCCTAAAGACAGATCTCTTGCTGGGAAGAATAAGACTCCTCCCGGACTTTGCCATAGGTGTGGGAAGGGGTTTCATTGGACTAATGAATGCAGATCTAAAACAGATAAAATGGGCAACCCGATATCTGGAAACTATCCTGGGGGCCTGAGTCCTTGGGGCCCAGGAACAATACCAGGGACGTCTCCTCCTTGTCCTCCTCCCATTCCATCTGCCCCAACCCTGTTCCCTCCCAACAACCATTATGAGTCGATGCCCCATTAAAAGGACCTCAGATGATGATTTCTGACTTACAGTCTGCTACTTCAGGGAGTGCTGCTACTGATTTGCCACTAGCTGACAATGTTCTTTTGTCACCAGGGGGAGGCATTTATAAATTAAAAACAAATGTATTTGGACCACTGCCTAAAGGCACTTTTGGCTTGATATTAGGCCGTAGCAGCGCGGCTTTGAGAGGTTTAATCGTAATTCCTGGGGTAATAGACTCTGACTAGGTTGGGGAAATTTTAATTATGGTCTCTACTTCTATCACACTTTCATTGTTAGCTGGGGAACGTATTGCCCAAATACTTCTCCTACCTTATCACCCCTTTTTGGCTCTTCCTAATGAACGAACAGGGGGATTTAGAAGTACTGGGTGACATATATTTTGGGAAATGCTTATCAGAGATTCTCGCCCTGTTCTCTCCTTGATTATTCAAGGAAACAACTTTGAGGGACTAGTAGATACAGGAGCAGATGTTTCAGTCATTTCTTCTCAACAGTGGCCCCAAGATTGGGAAAAAGAAAAAAAAAAACAAAACCCTTTAATGCTGATGGGATTGGGCTCCATTGCAGATGTCGGGAAGAGTACCCATCCCTTGCAATGTCAATTCCATAATGGAAGATCAGTGTCTGTTACCTTTTATATTGTAAATATACCTATTAATATATGGGGGAGAGATCTTCTCTCTCCTTTGGGGGCTTCTGTAACCATTCCATTGGAAAACTAGTAGCCACTGCTCAAATTCCTCGAGCACTCCCGTTAAACTGGTTAACAAATACTCCAAAATGGGTTGAGCAGTGGCCATTACCACAAATGAAGCTTGAGGTGTTAGAACAATTAGTACAAGAACAACTCCAACTTGGTCATATAGAGTCTTCTACCTCCCCCTGGAATTCTCCTGTTTTTGTTATAAAAAATAATTCTAGAAAATGGAGAATGTTAACTGATTTACGAGAAGTTAATAAATGTATTGAACCTATGGGAGCCTTTCAATTGGGACTCCCCTCTCCAGCTCTTATTCCTCAGAATTGGTCCTTAATGGTGCTAGATCTGAAAGACATTTTTTTTTTTTTTTTACCATTCCTCTACAATTACAAGATAGAGATAAATTTGCTTTTACAGTTCCTGTTCTTAATCATGCTCAGCCTGTTAAGCATTATCAATGGACAGTCCTAGCACAAGGAATGATAAATAGTGCTACCTTATGCCAAGAATTCGTAGCTCGCTCTTTACAATCCCTTTGTCAAGAATATCCCAATTATATTCTATATCATTATATGGATAATCTCCTATTGGCAGCTCCTAGCACTGTTGAACGTGATGAATTCTTTTTAAAAGTACAGGAGGCTTTAAGACTATACAATTTGCAAATAGCCCCGGAAAAAATTCAAAATGACTTTCCTATTTCATATTTAGGGGCAATATTGGAACAACATAGAATTAGGCCCCAAAAGTTGCAAATTAGAAGAGACCATCTCAAAACCTTAAATGATTTTCAAAAGTTATTGGTAGATATTAATTGGATACCCCCAGTACTTGGGATTCCTACTTATCAATTACAACATTTGTTTTCTACTTTAGAAGGAGATACAGCTCTGGATACACCCCGGACCTTAACCCCATTGGCCTTACAGGAACTTCAATTTGTTGAGCAACGACTAAATGACGGCTTTTTGACTTACTTACATGCGTCTCAACCTATTTCTTTTATAATATTTCATACCCCTTATTCTGCATCTGGTGTAATTGCTCAAGAAAAAATATAATAGAATGGATTTTCTTACCTAACAATTTTTCAAAAAAAAAATGACTATATATATGGATAAATTAGCCTTCCTTATACAGAAAGGTCGCCATCGTATTTTACAATTATCAGGATGTGAACCACACCAGATTGTTACTCAGTTAACAACTGCTCAAATATCTCGGTTTACAATTTAATGAAAACTGACAAATTTATCTTGCCTCATATCCTGGCTTGTTTTCTAATCATTATCCATCATCTAAATTGATTGATTTTCTCTGGACTAACACTATGATATCTCATTCCCCAATTTCAGATGTTCCAGTTAAGGGACCCACTATTTTACAAATGCAAATAAAAATACTGCTGGATATTGGAGCCCGGAAAATTCCAAGGTTCTCCCCCCTCATTTTCTTCTATACAGCCCACTGAATTGTGGGCTATCTATTTAGTTTTGCAAGATTTTCCCCAACTTCCTATTAACATTGTTTCAGATTCTCGAGATGCTGTTCCCTCCCCATGTCTCCCTTCCATTGACTCTTAAAACAGTTATTGATAAATTGTTTTACCAAGTACAACAATTGCTTTTGCAGTGTTCAGAGTTAATTTTCTTTACTCACATCCATGCACATTCTGCCCTTCCTGGACCCTTATCATTCGAAAATGCTACAATTGATGCCTTACTTTATCCTATAGAAGCAGCAAAGCAAGAACATCTCTTACAACATACCAACTCCAAAGGGTTACAAAAATCTCATGCTATTACTCGAAAACAAGCTCAAAATATTGTTCATTCTTGTTCCATATGTGCACCCTTTGCTTTGCCGTTTACCCCACCAGGTGTCAGCATAAGAGGACAACAAGCAAATCAGATATGGCAAATGGATGTAATTTACATTTCTTCCTTCGGACAACAAAAATGTGTGCATCATACTATAGATACTTGCACATATTTTCAATGGGCCACTGCATTACATTCTGAAAAGGCTGACGCTGTTATTACTCATTTGTTATTTTGTTTTGCAGTTGTGGGATTATCAGTTGAATTGAAAACTGATAATGCACCTGCTTACCAATCCGCAAAATTAGCTCACTTTTTATCTCAATGCCATATAACTCATACTTTTGGTATTCCTTACAGTAGTCAAGGGCAAGCTATCATTGAAAGAGTTAATCGTACCTTGCATGGTTATCTTGAAAAAATAAAAAAAAAACGGGGGAACAAGAGAGATTTATGAAACCTAAAGACATTCTGAATAAAACCTTACTTACCCTAAAATTTTTGAATGTTTGGAGTGAGAGAAATTTATCAGCAGCAGAGTTGTATTTTCAAGGGAAAGAAGAGGATAAGAAGATCTTGAATACACCTATTTGGTATAAAGATAAAGAGAAAGGTTGGATCCCAGCATCCTTAATATATTTGGGACGAGGGTATGCTTTCATTTCTGTTGATAATTACAGGTTTTGGACCCCAACAAGATTGATCAAAATCAACAATGGCTGATCCCCTTGTTCAAAAATTTGAAGAGCTTACTATGCAGAGAAGCCTTACCTCCCGTACAAGGGAAGCAACAACTCCTACATGAGGTCAAATGAAGAGGTTGACCCAGGAAGCAGAGAAGACATTAGTGAAGGTGGGACAACCTCTGAATCCTACCAGTCTTTTGCTTGCCATGATGGTGGTGGTGACATGTTAGGTAATTGGTGTATTGGCAAGTAATCATACATATTGGGTATATATACCTAATCCCCCATTAGTAAGAGCAGTTTCCTGGGGGCGGGGGGGGGGGGGGAAACCAGAAGTGCAGGTATGTACTAATGAGACTGCCTTCTTTCCCCTGCCAGCTTGCGGGGGAATAGAACAACTATCTCATCATAAACAACAATATAATAGTAGTAATTTGACCATTGCAGTGGAAGGTATTCCTTTATGTATAGGGGGACACCCCTTTTGTCTGTCCATTAAGGAACATTCTCATCATTCTTATAATACATAGGGGGTAAAGTATAATAATTACCATTTTGTTACTTTTACTGTGCTTGTTTCCACCAGGGGATTTAGCACCTCAACAAAACTGATAGATATTCATAATGGAAAACACATGTCGCTATGTCCTGTTAACTTTTTTGTTCGTTCTCTAGAGTCTTTGGAGCGGAAACGTTGCCAAGGTCATCGACCCTTTAAGGTCATGAATTATTCAGGGGCCATCATTGTAGACTGGAGTCCAGATCATCGGCAATTCTTAGAAAAATGGTCAACTAAACCTTTTAGGTGGCATTGTGCAAATAGCACTTTGATGGGCAATGGTAACAAAACAGTTAAATGGCAGCAATTTGCACTTGTCCCTCCTCAATTACAATTGCAAGGATATCCGCACATTCAAGGAGATATTTGGAAACTATGGGTGATTTCTGGTAATCTCACTATCTGGTCAGGAAATTATACTTTGGACAGTGGTGACTCTTCGGGTCCATTCCATTTTAATTTGCATGTTAATACATCTTATTCCACAATGGCATGTGTAAAATATCCTTTTGCATTGTTATATGGGAATTGGACCTGGAATGATAATGTCGGGTCTGTTTCATGTGACTATTGTAATTTAACTCAATGTGTAAATGTCTTGGTGGGAAGAATTTGAAAGACAAGCCTTTAACTCCAATTTCTCGCTAGTAATTGTTAAAGCTCAGACAGAAGTATGGTTGCCTATAAATCTGACTCGGCCCTGGTCAGATTCTTTTGCTGTTTCTCATCTAGTGACCACTGTACAGACTTTGCTACACCAGTCTCGGCGTATGCTTGGTGTGGTCATTGCTTTGATTCTTGCAGTCATATCAGTAACTGCAACAGCAGCTGTAGCAAGCCTTGTGTTACACCAAGGAATTCAGACAGCTGATTTTGTTCAGGATTGGCAAAAAGACTCTCATTTGCTATGGCAACAACAGTGAGATTTGGATGCACAACTTGCTACCTACGTGCTCAATCTTCAAACACACCGTTTCCTGGCTTGGAGATCAATTGGCTGTTTTATCTACACGAAGTGTTTTGAAATGTGATTGGAATTCTTTTGTTTTGTATAACACCTGTACCATTTAACATGAGCCCTTCAAGAGATTAACCGAGACCTATAAATAAAAAGAGTTCTAGATGCCCATCATCTAGAGAGATTCCGCCTAGCCCCCAAGAGGTGGCTGGATAGCCAATGACGGGTAAGACCCTCAGAGGAGGGCAACCTAAGATAGGCACAGCCGCAAGAGGGGCTGGCGAGGCTGGAGGTTAGCCGCCTACAGTTTTACGCCTTGCTCTACAAAACATCAATACAAATGTCTTGAGGGCTTAAATAAAATAAAAAAGGGGTAGAGGAAGGGTTAATAGGGTAGCAGAGATGTGCCTGCAAACAGGTCTCTCTGCTCAGGTTGAGTGTCCCTGTATATGAGGCGTTCTGCCAAAGAGTCTGGACACAACCTTGAGTTTAATGGTCCCTTGCAAACGAGGGAGCATTCCCTCCTTAAGAAGGAGATGAGGGCCTTGGGCAGACTCTTCAGTAGACAGAGATTTCACTCCCCCTTGCTATACGATAACATGTATGCACCTGCACTGTACTGAAAAGGCTTATTCTTACAGTCTGGAATTCTGCCTAAGGGGGGCTTTATAATAATAAACGGCAATTAGTTTGCCCAGTTGTTCCTCTGGCCAGAGTGGTGTCCTGTCTGTCTTTTGTATGTCTTGTATGTTTTATGTCATTTCGCTCGTAATCTCCAGAAATCTCCTACACATGGCCAGCAAAAGAGTCTGAAATGCAGTACTTGGATGCAATCTCAAAAACTACAGAATGATCTCTGTTCGTTTCCAAGGCAAACCATTCAATATCACAGTTATTCAAGTCAATGCCCCAACCAGTAATGCTGAAGAAGCTGAATGGTTCTATGAAGACCTACAAGAACTTTTAGAACTAATACCCAAAAAAGATGTCCTTTTCATTCTAGGGGACTGGAATGCAAAAGTAGGAAGTCAAGAAACACCTGGAGTAACAGGCAAATTTGGCCTTGAATGTGGAATGAAGCAGGGCAAAGACTAATAGAGTTTTGCCAAGAAAATGCACTGGTCATAGCAAACACCCTCTTCCAACAACACAAGAGAAGACTCTACACATGGACATCACCAGATGGTCAACACCGAAATCAGATTGATTATATTCTTTGCAGCCAAAGATGGAGAAGCTCTGTACAGTCAACAAAAACAAGACAAGGCACTGACTATGGCTCAGATTATAATCTGCTTATTACTAAATTCAGACTTACATTGAAGAATGTAGGGAAATCTTCCAGACCATTCAGGTATGACATAAATCACATCCCTTATGATTATACAGTGGAAGTGAGAAATAGATTTAAGGGCCTAGATCTGATAGATGGAGTGCCTGATGAACTATGGAATGAAGTTTGTGACGTTGAACAGGAGACAGGGATCAAGACCATCCCCATGGAAAAGAAATGCAAAAAAGCAAAACGGCTGTCTGGGGAAGCCTTACAAATAGCTGTGAAAAGAGGAGAGGTGAAAAACAAAGGAGAAAAGGAAAGGTATAAGCATATGAATGTAGAGTTCCAAAGAATAGCAAGAAGACATAAGAAAGCCTTCTTCAGTGATCAATGCAAAGAAGTAGAGGGAAAAAACAGAATGGGAAAGACTAAAGGTTTCTTTAAGAAAATTAGAGGTGCCAAGGGAATATTTCATGCAAAGATGGGCTCCATAAAGGACAGAAATGCTATGGAATTAACAGAAGCAGAAGATATTAAGAAGAGGTGGCAAGAGTACACAAAAGAACTGTACAAAAAAGATCTTCACGACCCAGATAATCACGATGGTGTGATCACTCATTTAGAGTCAGACATCCTGGAATGTGAAGTTAAGTGGGCCTTAGAAAACATCACTATAAACAAAGCTAGTGGAGGTGATGGAATTCCAGTTGAGCTATTTCAAATACTGAAAGATGATGCTGTGAAAATGTTGCACTCAGTATGCAAGCAAATTTGGAAAACTCAGCAGTGGCCACAGGACTGGAAAAGGTCAGTTTCCATTTGAACACCAGAGAAAGGCATTGCCAAAGAATGCTCAGACTACCACACAATTGCACTCATCTCACATGCTAGTAAAGTCATGCTCAAAATTTTCCAAGCCAGGATTCAGCAATACATGAACTATGAACTTCCTGATGTTCAAGCTGGTTTTAGAAAAGGCAAAGGAAACAAAGATCAAATTGCCAACATCTGCTGGATCTTGGAAAAAGCAAAAGAGTTCCAGAAAAACATCAATTTCTGCTTTATTGACTATGCCAAATCATTTGACTTTGTGGAAAACAATAAACTGCGGAAAATTCTGAAAGAGATGGTAATACCAGACCACCCGACCTGCCTCTTGAGAAATCTGTATGCAGGTCAGGAAGCAACCGTTAGAACTGGACATGGAACAACAGATTGGTTTCAAATAGGAAAATGAGTACATCAAGGCTGTATATTGTCACCCTGCTTATTTAACTTATATGCAGAGTACATCATGATAAACGCTGGACTGGAAGACACACAAGCTGGAATCAAGATTGCTGGGAAAAATATCAGTAACCTCAGCTATGCAGATGACACCACCCTTATGGCAAAAAGTGAAGAGGAACTAAAAAGCCTCTTGATGAAAGTGAAAGAGGAGAGTGAAAATGTTGGCTTAAACCTCAATATTCAGAAAATGAAGATCACGGCATCCAGTCCCATCACTTTATGGGAAAGAGATGGGGAAACAGTGGAGACAGTGTCAGACTTTATTTTTTGGGGCTCCAAAATCACTGCAGATGGTGATTGCAGCCATGAAATTAAAAGACGCTTCCTTCTTGGAAGGAAAGTTATGACAAAACTAGATAGCATATTCAAAAGCAGAGACATTACTTTGCCAACTAAGGTCCATCTTGTCATGGCTCTGGTTTTTCCTGTGGTCATGTATGGATTTGAATGTTGGACTGTGAAGAAGGCTGAGTGCCAAAGTATTGATGCTTTTGAACTGTGGTGTTGGAGAAGACTCTTGGGAGTCCCATGGACTGAAAGGAGATCCAATCAGTCCATCCTAAAATAGACCAGTCCTGGATGTTCAATGGAAGGAATGATGCTGAGGCTAAAACTACAATACTTTTGACACCTCATGCGAAGAGTTGACTCATAGGAAAGGACCCTTATCTTGGGAGGGATTGGAGGCAGGAGGAAAAGGGGATGACTAAGGATGATATAGCTAGAATGCATCACCAACTCAATGCGTATGAGTTTGGGTGAACTCTGGAGTTGATGATGGACAGAGAGTCCTGGTGTACTGCAATTCATGGGGTTGCAAAGAGTCAGACACGACTGAGTGTCTGAACTGAACTGAACTGAATCGAACTGAACTGAATGGAGAAACAGACTTATGGATATGGGGAGAGTGGAGGAGAGATTTACATGTATGGAGAGAGTAACATGGTAACTTACATTACCATATGTACAACATGTAGCCAAATGGGAATTTGCAGTATATCTCAGGAAACAAAAACAGAGGTTCTGTATCAACCTAGAGAGTTGGGATGGGGATGGAAATGATAGGGAAGTTCAAGATGGAGGGGATATATGTATACCTGTTGTTGATTCATGTTGATATTTGACAGAAAATAAAATTCTGTAAAACAATTATCTTTCAATTTAAAAATAGTTTTTTAAAAATGTTTTTCTGCATATATTAAGATGAACATGTTATTTTTTATCTTTCATTTTGTCATTGTGTTGTATCATAATGATAGATTTGCAGATATTGAACCATCCTTGCATTCCTATAATAAATCCCACTTGTTTGGAGTGTCCGATCCATTCAGTGCATTGTCATATTCAGTTTGCTCATATTTTGTTGAGAATTTTTGTATGTACATTTATCAAGGATATTGAACTGAAATTATTCTAATTAGTTTTGTACTGCTTTGGTTTTGGTATAATTATATTTTTAGCCTTGTAAAATGAGTTGGGAAATGTTCCTTTGTCTTTTTTTTTTTTAAAGAGATTGAGAAAAATAGATATTAAGTCTTTAAATATTTGTGAGAACTAACCAGTGAAGCCATCTTGTCCTGGAATTTTGGTTTGGGGAGGTTTTGATCACCATTTCAATGTCTTCACAGTGACCATTCTAGTCAGATTTTCTGTTTTTTACTGATTAAATCTTGAAAGGTGGTATGCTTCTAGGAATTTATTTCTTCTTGGCTGTCCAGTTTGTTGACATACAGCTGTCCATTGTATTCTCTTTTAATCCTCTGTATTTTTATTCAGTTCATTTTAACTATTTCTTTTTTGTTTCTATTTTTATTTTATCCTTTTTCCCCGCAGTCTAGAAAAAGATTTGTCAGTTGTGTTGTTTTTCTTTTAAGCTTTTAATTTCACTGATTTCTTCACTGGAAATCATTTTAATTATTTCCACTCTGACCTTTTCTATTTACTTCCTTCTGCTGACTTTGGGCTTTGCATTTTCCCTAGTTATCTTCAGTGTAAGGTTAGATTGTTTGATTTTTTCTTGTATCTTGAGTTAGGGCTATATTACTATGAACTTTATATAGTACAGTTTTGCTGTAACCCATAGAATTTGATATTTTGTATTTCCATTTTTGTTTGTCTCTAGGTATGTTTAAATTTATTTTTGGTCCACTGTTTGTACAATAGCATGTTGTTTAGTTTCCACACATTTTTTTTTTAATTTTTCTAGCTTTTTTTGTAGTTGATTCCTAGTTTCATACCATTATAGCCAGAAAACATGTTTAATACTATTTCAAACTTCTTACTTTATTGAGATTTTGTCCCAACATATGGTCTACCCTTGAGAATATTCAACATGCACTTGAAAGGGGTGTGTATTATAATGATTTTGAATAGAATATTCTGTATAAATCTGGTAAGTTTACCTGTCTAAAGTTTCATTCGAAACAGTTTTTTCCTTGTTTTCTATATCAATAATCTTTTACATAGTTTTAATATTAAATTCCTCTTTTATTACTATGTTGTTGCCAATTTATCCTTTTAGTTCTGATAATGATTGTTTTATGTATCTTGGCACTCCTATGTATTAGTAAGTGGTATGCCTTTTCATGAATTGACCCCTTTATCATTATATACTATCCATATTGTCTCTTGTCATATACTTTTTCTTGAAGTATCCTTTGATGTGAATATGGCTACCTCTATTTCTTTTTGGCTGCCATTTGCTCAGAGCATGCTCTTCCATTACTTCACTTTCAGACTATGTTTAGATTTAGAGCTGAGTCTCCTGGAGGCAGCACTTAGTTGCATTTTTATAAAATCCATCTAGTCACTTTGCCTTTTTTTTTTTTTTAATGAGGTACATTTGATTTACAATGTTGTGTTAGTTTCTGGTATACAGCAAAATAATTCAGTTTTCCATTACATCTTATTATAAGATATTGGATATAGTTTCCTATGCTATACATTTTATCCATTTTATGGTTGAGTAATATTTCATTATATCTATACACCACATCTTCTTAATCCAATCATCTGCCAATCAACTTTTAAATTGATTCCATGATTTGGCTATTGTAAATAGCAGCAACTTTGTCTTTTGATTAGTGAATTCATTTATTTACATTTTAGGTCATCATCAATATATGAAGATATTGAGAAAACTTAGTACTGCCATTTTAAGTTTGATTTTCTGGTTACCCCATATCTTGACTGTTTCTATTTTGTGTGTGTTGCACTCTGCCCTTCTAGTTGGGTAGATTTCCACGATGTTTTCCTCTTATTTATTGTTTTGTTTCTGCTATAATTTTTTTGTTGTTTTGTTTTCACTTTTGGGGGGGGTTACTTTGACTTGTGGTCACCATGAGGCGTATATAAAATTTATCATAGGTAAAGTAGCCCATTTTTCCTGATAGCATTTTGATTTTATTAGCTTAACCTAACCTTCCTTTCTCTCTTTGGATTTTTATATTATTGCTGTCATAAATTATCCTTTTTCTTTTGTGAATTTGCTACCAAAAAGAAGTATTTATGGATATTCTTAATGAATTTATTAATTTTCTCATTTTATTTGTCATCTTACTCAAAGTTTTGTGTACTTTCCCTTTTTGTTTGTAGGAAAAGGGTTCCTTTCAGTACTTTTAGTAAAGAGGTTATAAATTCCCTCATCATCTGTTTTCCTGGGAAACAATTATGTTTTTCTCCAGATATATACCCCCAATCAGAATTGTTTGATCATGATAGTTGTATGTTTAGTTTTTTTAAGAAAGCCCATAGTTTTCTTCATAATAGCTGTATCAATTTCACCTTCATATCTGAAGAACACATCTTCTGGGTAGATTATTTTTGGCTGACACTTATCTTTCAGTGTTTTGAGTATGCCACTCCACTCTCTGTTGAATTGTATAGTTTCTACTTACAAATATGGTGATAGCCTAATATCAGTATTTTTAGAAGTTTCTGTCATTTTTCCCTGCCTTTATAATTCTTTTTTTTTTTGTAATTTTTGTTTTCTATTGGAGTATAGTTAATTAACAATATTGTGTTGGTTTCAAGGTACAGCTGAATGATTGATTTATATATACACATTTTTTTTCTCTAATTCCTTTTCCATGTACATTATTACAGAGTATTGAACAAAGTATCCTGTATTACACAGAGGGTCCTTTTTGGTTAACAATTTTAAATATAGCAGTGTGTACATGTCAGTCCCAAACTCCAAAACTATCCCTCCCTTCCACCCTTATTCCAGTAACCATAAATTTGTTCTCTAAGTCTGTGAGTGTGTTTCTCTTTTGTAAGTTTGTTTTTATCATTTATTTTAGATTCCACATGCAAGTATTATCATGTGATGTTTGTCTTTTTCTGTCTGACTTCACTTAGTAGGATAATCTTCAACTACATCCATGTTGCTGAAAATGAAATTCTTTCTTTTTTTTTTTTAATGGCTGAGTAAGAAAACATTGTATAAATATACCATCTTTTCTTTGTCTATTCATAAATGTACATTTAGGTTGCTTACAGGTCTCAACTATTGTAAACAGTACTGCAAAGAACATTGGTGGTGCATGTAACTTTTCAAATTATGGTTTTCTCTTGTTATATGCCCAGGAGAGGGATTTCTGCATCATAGAGTAATGTTACATTTGTTTTTTAAGGAACTTCTATACTGTTCTCTATAATGAAAGTGAAAGTGTTAGTCGCTCAGTCGTGTCTGACTCTTTCTGACCCTGTGAACTGTAGCCTGCCAGCCTCCTTTGTACATGGGATTCTCCAGTCAAGAATACTGAAATGGGTTGCAATTCCCTTCTCCAAGGGATCTTCTGAACCTAGGGATCAAACCCAGGTCTCCCACATTGCAGGCAGATACTTACTGGCTGAGCCACCAGGGCAGCCCCTAAGGCTGTATCAGTTTACATCCCCAACAATGGTGTAGGACCAGTCTCTTTTCTCTATACACCCTCCAGCATGTATTGTTTGTTGACATTAGCTGAGAGCTATGTTGACTGGTGTACAGTGATATCACATAGTTTTGATTTGAATTTTTGTAGGTAGTGGTGTTGAGCATTCCTCACATGCCTTTAGTTTATGCATTTGTCCTCTTTGGAGAAATGACTAAATTTTTTGCCCATTTTTCCATTGAGGTTTGTGTGTGTGTGTGTGTGTGTGTGTGTGTGTGTGTGTGTGTTGAGCTACATGGGCTGTTTTTAAATTTTGGAGATTAAGCTATTGTTGGTAACTTTGTTTAGAAATTTTTCTCTCATTCTTTGTATTATATTTTCATTTTTTTATGGTTTCATATCCTGTGCAAAAACTTTTGAATTTGATTTGATCTCAATTGTTCAGTTCAGTTCCGTTCAGTTCAGTCGCTCAGTCATGTTCAACTCTTTGCAACCCCATGAATCGCAGCATACCAGGCCTCCCTGTCCATCACCAGCTCCCGGAGTTCACTCAGATTCATGTCTATCGAGTCACTGATGTCATCCAGCCAACTCATCCTCTGTCTTGCCCTTCTCCTCCTGTCCCCAATCCCTCCCAGCATCAGAATCTTTTCTAATGAGTCAATTCTTCGCATGAGGTGGCCAACGTACTGGAGTTTCAGCTTTCTTTTCCTTACAAAGAAGTCGTGGGACCAATATCTTTTTGAATGGACTGGTTGGATCTCCTTGCAGTCCAAGGGACTCTCAAGAGTCTTCTCCAACACCACAGTTCATAAGCATCAATTTTTTTGGCGCTCAGCTTTCTTCACAGTTCAACTGTCACATCCATACATGATTACTGGAAAAACCAAAGCCTTGACTAGAAGGAAATTTGTTGGCAAACTAATGTCTCTGCTTTTGAATATGCTATCTCGGTTGGTCATAACTTTCCTTCCAAGGAGTAAGTGTCTTTTTATTTCATTGCTACAATCATAATCTGCAGTGATTGTGGAGCCCAAAATTTAAGTCTGATACTGTTTCCACGTATTGCTGAAGCCTAGCTTGGATAATTTTGAGCATTACTTTACTAGCGTGTGAGATGAGTGAAACTGTGTGGTAAGTTTGATCATTCTTTGGCATTGCCTTTCTTTGGGATTGGAATAAAAACTGACATTTTCCAGTCCTGTGGCCACTGTTGAGTTGTCCAAATTTGCTGGCATATTGAGTGCAGCACTTTCACAGCATCATCTTTCAGGATTTGAAATAGCTCTACTGGAATTCCATCACCTCCACTAGCTTTGTTCATAGTGATGCTTTCTAAGGCCAACTTGACTTCACATTCCAAGATGTCTGGTTCTAGATGAGTGATCACACCATCATGATCATCTGGGTCATGAAGATCCTTTTTGTACAGTTCTTCTGTACAACATTTAGAAAACGAAGATCATGGCATCCAGTCCCATCACTCCATGGCAAAAAGATGGGGAAACAGTGGAAACAGTGTCAGACTTTATTTTTTTGAGCTCCAAAATCACTGCGGAGGGTGATTGCAGCCATGGAATTAAAAGACGCTTACTTCTTGGAAGAAAAGTTATGACCAAACTAGATAGCATATTCAAAAGCAGAGACATTACTTTGCCAACTAAGGTCCATCCAGTCAAGGCTATGGTTTTTCCAGTAGTCATGTATGGATGTGACAGTTGGACTGTGAAGAAGGTTGAGCGCCGAAGAATTGATACTTTTGAACTGTGGTATTGGAGAAGACCCTTGAGAGTCCCTTGGACTGCAAGGAGATCCAACCAGTCCATTCTGAAAGAGATCAGCCCTGGGTGTTCTTTGGAAGGAATGATGCTAAAGCTGAAACTCCAGTACTTTGGCCACCTCATGCAAAAAGTTGACTCATTGGAAAAGACTCTGATGCTGGGAGGGATTGGGGGCAGGAGGAAAAGGGGATGACAGGGGATGAGATGGCTGGATGGCATCATTAACTTGATGGAGGCGAGTCTGAGTGAACTCCGGGAGTTGGTGATAGACAGGGAGTCCTGGCGTGCTGCATTTCATGGGATCACAAAGAGTCGGACACAAATGAGCAACTGAACTAAACTGAACTCAACTCAACTGTTTCCACTGTTTCCCCATCTATTTCCCATGAAGCGATGGGACCAGATGCAATGATCTTAAGCCAGCTTGTTCACTCTCCACTTTCACTTTCATCAAGAGGCTTTTTAGTTCCTCTTCACTTTCTGCCATAAGGGTGGTGTCATCTGCATATCTGAGGTTATTGATATTTCTCCCAGTAATCTTGATTCCAGCTTGTACTTCTTCCAGCCCAGTGTTTCTCATGATGTACTCTGCATATAAGTTAAATGAGCAGGGTGAGAATATACAGCCTTGACGTGCTCCTTTTCCTATTTGGAACCAGTCTGTTGTTCTATGTCCAGTTCTGACTGTTGCTTCCTGACCTGCATATAGGTTTCTCAAGAGGAAGGTCTGGTGTTCTGGTATTCCCATCTTTTTCAGATGCGTATCTGTTCAGTTCAGTTCAGTTCACTCACTCAGTCGTGTCTGAATCTTTGCGACCCCATGAATTGCAGCATGCCAGGCCTCCCTGTCCATCATCAACTCCCGGAGTTCACTCAGACTCACGTCCATCGAGTCAGTGATGTCATCCAGCCATCTCATCCTCTTTTGTCCCCTTCTCCTCCTGCCCCCAATCCCTCCCAGCATCAGACTCAATTCTTAAATTGAATTCCTTTTCTCTATTCTACCACTTTCAGTCTCTGTGTGTCCCTAGATCTGAAGTGAAGTTTGCTGTAGACTATATATATGTATATGTTTGTGTGTGTGTGTGTGTGTGTGTGTGTGTGTGTGTGTGTGTGTATACAAGAGTAGAAGGATGTGTATTTATCTTCTTCTGTGAGAACTCCAAAATTGCAACTGGCTGCTGCACAACCATTGACAAATTGTTGGATCCACAAAATAAGACATCCTATGTCCAAAGGCAAAGAAGAATCCTCAACAAGATGGAAGGAGGGGCGAAATAGTGTTTAGAAACAAACCCCATACAAGCCAGAGATGCTTGGAGGGCTCAAAAAAAAAAAAAAAAAAACCTTGTGTGCATGAAGACCCAGAGACCCCACACCCAACTAGAGACTGAGCCAGACCTGCCTTTTGAGTGTCTCCTTCGGAGGCACAGGTCAGCAGTGGCCTGGTTTGGGGACAGGAGCTTGGCTGCAACACAACTGGGAGGCTCAGCATGTGGCATAAGTCCTCTTGGAGGAGGTCATCATTAGCCCCACCATAGAGCCACTGTGCAGACAACTCACAAACTGGAGAACAATTATAATAATAATAATAAAAAAAATTATTGCACTTTTGCAAAACTTCTAGTACCCACAGCATATTCCCCAACCTGGGGATCTGGCAAAGGGACTGAGAACCTCCAGGGAATTTTACTTTGAAGGTCAATGGGATTTGATTACAGAATTTCCAAGGTCAGGGAAAACTGACTCTTGGAGGAACAAACAAAACGTTATGTGCACCAGGACCCAGGAGAAAGTAGCAGTGAGCCCACAAGAGACTGAGCCAGACTTGTCTGTGAGTGTCCAGGAGTCTCTGGCAGAAGCATGGGTTGACAGTGGCCTGCTGCGGGGTCAGGGGCACTGAATACAACAGTTCTGGGAGCCATGACTTGCTGGCATAAGTCCTTTTGAAGCAGGTCACCATTACTGTCATTACCCCTACCATAGTTTGGCCCCAGGCCAAACTACAAGGAGGGAACACAGCCCCAGCCATCAACAGAAAATTGCATTAAAGATTTACTGAGCATGGCCCTTTCCATAAGATCAAGACCCAGATTCCCTCCCAGCCTGTCCCTTCCATCAGGAAATTTCCACAAGCTTATTATCCTTATCCATTAGAGGACAGACAGAATGAAAACCACAGCCACAGAAAACTAACCAAACTGATCACATGGATCACAGCCTTGTCTAACTCAATGAAATTATGAGCCATGCCATGTAGGGCCACCCAAGACACACAGGTCATGGTGGAGAGTTCTGACAAAATGTGGTCCACTGGAGAAAGGAATAACAAACCACTTCAGTATTCTGCCTAGAAATCCCAATGAAAAGTATGAAAAGGCAAAATGATATGGCACTGAAAGATGAACTCGCCAGATTGGCAGATGCCCAATGTGCTAATGGAGAAGAATGGAGAAATAGCTCCAGAAAGAATGAAGAGACTGAGCCAAAGCAAATTGATTGCATTGATTGATTATATTCTTTGCTGCAGAAGATGGAGAAGCTCCATACAGTCAGTGAAAAGAAGACTGGGACTGGATGGTGGTTCAGATCATGAACTCTTTATTGCAAAATTCAGACTTAAATTGAGGAAAGTAGGGGAAACCACTAGACTATTCAGATATGACCTAAATCAAATCACTTATGATAATAGAGTAGAAGTGACAAATAGATTCAAGGGATTCAATCTGATAGAGTGCCTGAAGAATGATGGACAGAAGTTTGTGACATTGTACAGGAGGCTGTGATCAAAACCATGCCCAAGAAAAAGAAATGCAACAAGGCAAAATGGTTCTCTGAGGGTGCCTTACAAATAGCTGAGAAAAGAACAGAAGAGAAAGGCAACAGAGAAAAGGAAATATATACCCATATGAATTCAGAGTTCCAAAGAGGAGCAAGGAGAGATAAGAAAGCTTCCTAAGTGAACAATGAAAAAAAAATAATAGAGGGAAAATAGTAGAATGGGAAAGACTAGACATCTCTTCAAGAAAAATACAGATACTAAGGGAACATTGGGCTTCCCTGGTGGCTCAGAGGTTAAAGCCTCTGCCTGCAATGTGGGAGACCTGGGTTCAATCCCTGGGTCAGGAAGATCCCCTGGAGAAGAAAATGGCAACCCACTCCTAAGTATTCTTGCCTGGAGAATCCTATGGATGGAGGAGCCTGGTGGGCTACAGTCCACAGTGTCTCAAAGAGTTGGACACGACTGAGCTACTTCAATTTCACTTTCACTTTTGCTTTTCAAGGGAACATTGCATACAAACATGGGCACAATAAAGAGCAGAAATGGTGTGGAACTAAAAGAAGCAGTAGATATTAAGAAGAGGTAACAAGAATACACAGAAGAACTATACAAATAAAGGTCTTAAGGACACGAATAACCATGATGGTGTGATCACTCACCTTGAGCCAGACATCCTGGAGAGTGAAGTGAAGTGAACCTTAGGAAACAGTTCTATGAAAAAAGCTAGTGGAGGTGATGGAATTACAGCTGAGCTATTTCAAATCTTAAAAGATGATGGTGTGAAAGTGCTGCACTCAATATGCCAGCAAATTTGGAAAACTCAGCAGTGGCCACAGGACTGGAAAAGATCAATTTTTATTCCATCCCAAAATGTGATCCACATGTGGAGAGAGTGGCAAACCACTCCAATATACTTGTCATGAACTGTATAAAAAGGTTTGTCATACATGTCATTTACAATCTTGAGGTATATACCCTCTATGCCACTTTCTGGAGAATTTTTATCATAAACAGGTGCTGAAATTTTTCAAAAGATTTTGTATGCACCTGGGCTTCCCTAGTATCTCAGCTGGTAAAGAAATCTGCATGCAGTCTGAGAGACCTGGGTTTGATCCCTCGGTTGGGAAGATCTCCTGGAAAAGGGAAAGGCTACCCACTCCAGTATTCTGGCCTAGATAATTCCATGGACTATACAGTTCATGGGGTCACAAAGAATCGGTCATGACTGAGTGATTTTCACTTTTTATGCATCTACTGAGATTATCATATGTTTTTATTCTCCAACTTGTAGATGTGAAGTATCATATTGATTTGCAGATGTTGTAAAATCCTTGCATCCTTGGGATGAATCCCACTTGAGAATGGTGTATGATCCTTCTAATATATTGTTGGGTACAGGTTGCTAGTATTTTGTTGAGGATTCTTGCTTCTATTTACATTAGGGATATTGGCCTATAATTTTATTTATTAATTTTTATATCTTTGTCTGGTTTTGGTATCAGGGCAATGGTGGCTTCATAAAATGAGTTGGAAATTTTTCCTTTTTCTGTGACTTTTTGGAACCGTTTCAGAAACTCTTGTCTAAATGTTGGATAAAATTTGCCTGTGAAGCTGCATGGTCCTGGACTTTTGTTTGTTGGGAGTTGTTTAATAATGGTTTCAATTTTAATGCTTCTGATTGATCTATTCATGTTTTCTCTTTCTTCATGGTTCAGTCAAGGGAGACTGTACTTTTCTAAGAATTTGTCCATTTCTTTCAGATTGTCCATTTTATTGGCATACAGCTGTTCATAGTAATCTCGTTTGATCCTTGGTATTTCTGTGGAGTCAGTTTGTAACTTTTCATTTTTCATCCCTAATTTTACTGATTTGAGTCCTCTCTCTTTTTTTCTTGAGGATTCTGGCTAAAGGTTCATCAATTTTGTTTACCTTTTCAAAGAACCAGCTTTTAGTTTCATTGATCTTTGCAATTGTTTTCTTTGACTGTATTTTGTTTATTTCTGCTTTGATATTTATGATTTCCTTCCTTCTACTAACTAGGTTTTATTTGTTCTCCTTTCTTTAGTTGTTTTAAGTGTAAGAATAGGTTATTTGAGATTCCTCTTGTTTCTCAAGATAAGATTATGCTGCTATAAACTTTCCTTTTAGAACTGCTTTTTCTGCATCCCATCAGATTGGACCATTGTGCTTTCAATTTCGTTTGTCTCTAGGTATTTTTTAAACTTTTTTTTTTTTTAAATTTCCTCAGTGATCCAATATTGGAGAAGGAAATGGCAACCCACTCCAGTATTCTTGCCTGGAGAATCCCAGGGACAAAGGAGCCTGGTGGGCTGCTGTCTATGGGGCCCCACAGGGTTGGACACAACTGAAGCAACTTAGAAGCAACAGCAGCAGTGATTCAATGATTGTTTAGTAGCATATTGTTTAGCTTCCACCCATTTGTGTCTCTTTGAGCTTTTTTTCCTGTCTTTGTAGTTTATTTCTAATCTTACAGCATTGTAATCAGAAAAGACGTTTGACATGATTTGGATTTTCTTAAATTTACCAAGACTCACCTTATTGCCCAACTTGTGGTGAATCCTGGATAATGTTCCATGTGCACTTGAGAAAAATGTGTAGTATGCCACTTTTGAATGGGATGCCCTATAAATATAAATTAAGTCCAGTTCATCTAAAGTGTCGTTTAAGGCCTGATTTTTCTTATTGATTTTCTTTATTGGTGATCTTTCCATTGATGAAAGTGAGATATTAAAGATCCCCACTATTACTGTGCTACTGTCAAATTCTCCCTTTATGTTTGTTAGTATTTGCCTTACATATTGAAGTGCTCCTATGTTGGATGCATATATATTTATAATTGCTTTATCTTCTTCTTGGATTGAAACCTTAATCATTTTGCAGTGTTCTTCATGGTCTCTTATAAAAAATCTTTATTTTAAAGCTTATTTTATCTGATATGAGAATTGTTGCTTCAGACTTCTTATGATTTCCCCTCACTTTCAGTTTGTAAGCATCCATAGGTTTAATGTAGGTCTCTATTAGACAACACATATATGAATCTTGTTTTTGTTTCCATCCAGCCAGTCTATGTCTTTTGGTTGGTGCATTAAATTCATGTATACTTAAGGTAATTATAAATATGTATGATCTTAGTATTATTTTGCTAATTATTTTGTGTTTATTTTTGTAGATATTTCCCTTCTTTTGTGTTTCTCTCCTAGAAAAGTTCCATTAGTATTTGTTGTAAGCTGATTTGGTGGTGCTGAATTCTCTTTACTTTTGCTTGTATGTAAAGCTTTTGATTTCTCCATCAAATCTGAATGAGGGTCTTGCTCAGTTGAGTATTCCTGTTGGTAAGTTCATCCCTTTCATCCCTTGGACTATATTGTGCCATTTCCTTCTGACTTATAGAATTTCTGTTGAGAAATTGGCTGATAGCTTCATGAGATTTCCCTTGTATGTTTTTGTCTTTTTTCCCTTGTTGCTTTCAATAATTTATCTGTCTTTAATTTTTCCAGTTTGCTTATTATGTGTCTAAGTGTGTTCCTCCTTGAGTTTATCCTATTGGGTCTCTCTGTGCTTTCTGGATTTGCTTGACTATTTTATTTTCCATGCTGGGAAAGTTTTCAACTATTATCTCTTTAAATATTCTCTCTCATTTTTCCTTCTAGGACTCCTTTAATGGTAATATTGGTGCATTTAATGTTGTCCCAGATGTCTCTTAAGTTGTCTTAATTTCTTCTCTTTCATTTTTTCATTATTCTGTTTTTTTTTAATTTTTATTTTCTTTAATTTAAATTTTATTTTTTTACTTTACATTATTGTATTGGTTTTTCCATACATTGACATGAATCCACCACAGGTGTACATGAGTTCCCAACCCTGAACCATCCTCCCACCACCCTCCCCATATCATCTCTCTGGGTCATCCCAGTGCACCAGCCCCAAGCTGTCTTCCAGGTCATTCCAGGTTCTTCTGCCTCAGTTATTCTGGTGTTGATTCCTTCTACTGTATTGTTCATCTATGTTCATTCTTTAGTTCTTGCAGGTCTTTGGTAAACATTTCTTGCATCTTCTCCACTCAATTTCTGAAATCCTGGATCATCTTCACTGTCATTATTCTACACTATTTTTCTGGGAGTTTGCCTATCTCCACTTCATTTAGTTATTTTTCTGGTATTTTATCTTGTCCAGAGCCCTACTTTTTTCATTTACATGAGCTTTCTGTGATTGTAGTATTAGTTCCAGAAGCTGCTGAGGTTGTAGCTCTTGTTTCTTCTTCTGCTCTCTGGTACATGAGGATAAGAGGTTTATGCAAGTTTCCTGATGGGAGGGACTGGCTTTGGGGAAAACAGGGTCTTTCTCTGGAGGGCAGGGCCTTCCTCAGTGAATCTTTAATCCAGCTGTCTGATGACGGGTGAGGCTACACTCCCTGCTTGTTAGTTATTTGGCCTGATGAGACCTAGTCCTGAGTCTACAGGCTCTATGGTAGGACTATTGGTGATCTCCAAAAGTGCTTATGCTGACAGTCATATTCCAGGACTGCTGCTTCCAGTGCCCCTGTCCCGATGATGAGCTGCTGCCCACTCATGCCTCTGTAGGACACCCTTAAACACTCACAGGTAAGTCTGACTCGGTGTTTTGTTGGGTCACTGTCTTTTTCTCCTTGGTCCTGATGCACACAAAGTTTTGTTTTTCCCTGCCAAGAGTGCAGTCTATGTTTCTCCCAGTCCTATGGAGGTCCTGTAATCAAATCCTGCTGGCCTTCAAAGTCAGATTCCCTGGGGATTCCCATTCTCTTAGCTAGATCCCCAGGCTGGGGAGCCTGATGTGGGGCCTAGAACCTTCAGAAAAGTGTGAGAACTTCTCTAATATTATTGTTCTCCAGTTTGTGGGTCACCCACCCAGGGTTATATGGTCGATTTGATTTTATCATGATTGTACCCCTCCTACGATTTTGTTTCAGCTCACCTTTGTGCTTGGATGTGAGGTATCTCTTCTTGGTGGGCTCTGGTGAGAGGAGCCATTCCACATTCAAGATCAGGAGGGGCAGTGGTGAGGAGATAGCCCTCATCCTAGGTAAGGAGCAGTGGCTGTGCTTTGCTGGTGCAGTCATGAAGAGGCACCCCACGCCCAAAGTAAGAAAAACCCAAGTAAGACAATAAGTGTTGCAAGAGGGCATCAGAGTGCAGATACACTGAAACCATAATCACAGAAAACTAGTCAACTTAATCACATGGACCACAGCCTTGTCTAACTCAGTGAAACTAAGCCATGTTCTGTGGGGCCACCCAAGATGGGCAGGTCATTGTGGAGAGGTCTGACAGAATGTGGTCCACTGGAGAAGGGAATGGCAAACCACTTCAGTATTCTTGCCTTGAGAAACCCATGAACAGTATGAAAAGGCAAAATGATAGGATACTGAAAGAGGAACTCCCCAAGTCAGTAAGTGCCCAATACGCTACTGGAGATTAGTGAGGAAATAACTCCAAAAACAATGAAGGGATAGAGCCAAAGCAAAACCAATACCCAGCTGTGGATGTGACTGGTGATAGAAGCAAGGCCTAATACTTTAAAGAGCAATATTGCATAGGAACCTTGAATGTCAGGTCCATGAATCAAGGTAAATTGGAAGTGGTCAAATAGGAGATGGCAAGAGTGAACATCAACATTCTAGGAATCAGTGAACTAAAATGGACTGGAATGGGTGAATTTAACTCAGATGACCATTATATCTACTATTGTGGGCAGGAATCCCTTAGAAGAAATGGAATAGCCATTATGGTCAACAAAAGAGTCTGAAATGGAGTACCTGGATGCAGTCTCAAAAATGACAGAATGATCTCTGTTCATTTGCAAGGCAAACCATTCAATATCAGAGTAATCCAAGTCTATGCCCCAAGCAGTAACACTGAAGAAGCTGAAGTTTTATGGTTCTATGAAGACCTCCGGGAACTTTTAGAACTAACATCCCCAAAACATGTCCTTTTTATTATAGGGGACTGGAATGCAAAAGTAGGAAGTCAAGAAACACCTGAAGTAACAGGCAAATTTGGCCTCAGAATATCGAATGAAGCAGGATAAAGGCTAATACAGGCTAGTCAAGAAAATGCACCGGTCATAGCAAACACCCTCTTCCAACAACACAAGAGAAGACTCTACACATGGACATCACCAGATGATCAACACCGAAATCAGATTGATTATATTCTTTGTAGACAAAGATGGAGAAAGTCTATACAGTCTGGAAAAACAAGACCGGGAGATGACTGTGGCTCAGATAATAAAATCTTTATTGCCAAATTAAGACTGAAATTGAAGAAAGTTGGGAAAACCACTAGACCATTCAGTCATGACCTAAATCAAATTCCTTATGATTATACAGTGGAAGTGAGAAATAGATTTAAGGGACAAGATCTGATAGATAGAGTGCCTGATGAACTATGGGCAGAGGTTCATAACATTGTACAGGAGACAGGGATCAAGACCATTCCCATGGAAAAGAAATGCAAAAAATCAAAATGGCTGTGTGGGGAGGCCTTAAAAATAGCTGTGAACAGAAGAGAAGCGAAAAGCAAAAGAGAAAGGAAAGATATAAGCATCTGAATGCAGAATTCCAAAGAATAACAAGAAGATATAAGAAAGCCTTCTTCAGTGATCAATGCAAAGAAATAGAGGAAAAAAACAGAATGGGTAGAATTCAGCTGTGAAGCCGTCTGGACCTGGGCTTTTGTTTGCTGGAAGATTTCTGATTACAGTTTCAATTTCCGTGCTTGTGATGGGTCTGTTAAGATTTTCTATTTCTTCCTGGTTCAGTTTTGGAAAGTTGTACTTTTCTAAGAATTTGTCCATTTCTTCCACGTTGTCCATTTTATTGGCATATAATTGCTGATAGTAGTCTCTTATGATCCTTTGTATTGCTGTGTTGTCTGTTGTGATCTCTCCAGTTTCATTTCTAATTTTATTGATTTGATTTTTCTCCCTTTGTTTCTTGATGAGTCTGCCTAATGGTTTGTCAGTTTTATTTACCCTTTCAAAGAACCAGCTTTTGGCTTTGTTGATTTTTGCTATGGTCTCTTTTGTTTCTTTTGCATTTAATTCTGCCCTAATTTTTAAGATTTCTTTCCTTCTACTAACTCTGGGGTTCTCCGTTTCTTTCTTTTCTAGTTGCTTTAGGTGTAGAGTTAGGTTATTTATTTGACTTTTTTCTTGTTTCTTTAGGTATGTTTGTATTGCTATGAACTTTCCTCTAAGCACTGCTTTTATAGTGTCCCACAGGTTTTGGGTTGTTGTGTTTTCATTTTCATTTGATTTCTTTTTTTTTTTTTATTTTATTTCTTTTGTGATTTGTTGGTTATTCAGAAGCGTGTTGTTCAGCCTCCATATGTTGGAATTTTTAATAGTTTTCTCCTGTAATTGAGATCTAATTTTAATTCATTATGGTCAGAAAGGATGCTTGGAATGATTTCTTTTTTTTTTTTTTTTAATTTATCAAGGTTAGATTTATGGCCCAGGATGTGATCTATCCTGGAGAAGGTTCCGTGAGCACTTGAGAAAAAGCTTAAATTCATTGTTTTGGGGTGAAATGTCCTATAGATATCAATTAGTTCTAACTGGTCTATTGTATTATTTAAAGTTTGTGTTTCTTTGTTAATTTTCTGTTTGGTTGATCTGTCCATAGGTGTGAGTGGGGTATTAAAGTCTCCCACTATTATTGTGTTATTGTTAATTTCCTCTTTCATACTTGTTAGCCTTTGTCTTAATATTGTCATGCTCCTATGTTGGGTGCATATATATTTATAATTGTTATGTCTTCTTGGATTGATCCTTTAATTATTATGTAGTGGCCTTCTTTGTCTCTTTTCACAGCCTTTGTTTTAAAGTCTATTTTATCGGATATGAGTATTGCTACTCCTGCTTTCTTTTGGTCTCTATTTGCATGGACTATTTTTTCCAGCCCTTCACTTTCAGTCTTTATGTGTCCCTTGTTTTGAGGTGAGTCTCTTGTAGGCAGTATATATAGGGGTCTTGTTTTTGTATCCATTCAGCCAGTCTTTGCCTTTTGGTTGGGGCATTCAACTCATTTACGTTTAAGGTAATTATTGATAAGTATGATCCCATTGCCATTGACTTTATTGTTTTGGGTTCGGTTTTATATGCCCTTTTTGTGTTTCCTGTCTAGAGAATATCCTTTAGCATTTGTTGGAGAGCTGGTTTGGTGGTGCTGAATTCTCTCAGCTTTTGCTTGTCTGTAAAGCTTTTGATTTCTCCTTCGTATTTGAATGAGATCCTTGCTGGGTACAGTAATCTGGGCTGTAGGTTATTTTATTTCACCACTTTAATTATGTCTTGCCATTCCCTCCTGCCCTGAAGAGTTTCTATTGAAAGATCAGCTGTTATCATTATGGGAATCCCCTTGTGTGTTATTTGTTGTTTTTCCCTTGCTGCTTTTAATATTTGTTCTTTGTGTTTGATCTTTGTTAATTTGATTAATATGTGTCTTGGGGTGTTTTGCCTTGGGTTTATCCTGTTTGGAACCCTCTGGGTTTCTTGGACTTGGGTGATTATTTCCTTCCCCATTTTAGGGAAGTTTTCAACTATTATCTCCTCAAGTATTTTCTCATGGTCTTTCTTTTTGACTTCTTCTTCTGGGACTCCTATAATTCGAAGATTGGAGTGTTTCATATTTTCCTGGAGGTCTCTGAGATTGTCCTCATTTCTTTTAATTCATTTTTCTTTTTTCCTCTCTGATTCATTTATTTCTACCATTCTATCTTCTACTTCACTAATCCTATCTTCTGCCTCCATTATTCTACTATTTGTTGCTTCCAGAGTGTTTCTAATCTCATTTATTGCATTATTCATTATATATTGACTTTTTTTATTACTTCTAGGTCCTTGTTAAACCTTTCTTGCATCTTCTCAATCCTTGTCTCCAGGCTATATTTTTGTGATTCCATTTTTATTTCAAGATTTTATATCATTTTCACTATTAATATTCATAATTCTTTCTCAGGATGATTCCCTATCTCTTCCTCTTTTGTTCGGTTTGGTGGGCATTTCTCCTGTTCTTTTATCTGCTGGGTATTCCTCTGTCTCTTCATCTTGGTTATATTGCTGAGTTTGGGGTGGCCTTTTTATATTCTGGTAATTTGTGGAGTTCTCTTTATTATGGAGCTTCCTCACTGTGGGTGGGGTTGTATCAGTGGCTTGTCAACGTTTCTTGGTTAGGGAAGCTTGTGTCGAAGTTCTGGTGGGTAGAGCTGGGTTTCTTCTCTCTGGAATGCAGTGAAGTGTCCAGTAATGAGTTATGAGACGTGTATGGTTTTGGAGTAACTTGAGCTGCCAGTATATTGAAGCTCAGAGGTGTGTTCCTGTGTTGCTGGAGAATTTGCGTGGTATGTCTTGCTCTGGAACTTCTTGGCCCTTGGGTGGAGCTTGGTTTCAGTGTAGGTATGGAGGCGTTTGATGAGCTCCTATTGCTTAATGTTCCCTGAATTCAGGAGTTCTCTGATGTCCTCAGGCTTTGGACTTAAGCCTACTGCTTCTGGTTTTCAGTTTTATTTTTACAATAGCTTCTAGACATCTCCATCTATACAGCACCGATGATAAAACATCTAGGTTAAAGATGAAAAGTTTCTCCACATTGAGGGACACCCAGAGAGGTTCACTGAGTTACATGGAGAAGAGAAGAGGGAGGGGGTAGTTAGAGGTGACTGGAATGAGATGCGGTGAGATCAAAAGAGGAGAGAACAAGCTAGTCAGTAGTCACTTCCTAATGTGCGCTCCATAGTCTGTACCGCTCAGAGGTACTCATGGAGTTATACAGGGAAGAGGAGAGGGAAGAAGTAGACAGAGGTGGCCAGGAGGATAAAAGAGGGAAATGAAAAGGAGAAAAACAGATCCAGCCAGTAACCAGTTCCCTAAGTGTTCTCCATCATCTAGAACACACAGAGATTCACAGAGTTGGGTAGAGAAGAGAAGGGGGAGGGAGGAGACAGAGACAACCTGGTGGAGAAAAAGGAGAGTCCAAAGGAAGAGAGAGTGGTCAAGCCAGTAATCTCGCTCTCAGGTAAAATTGAGTACTGAAGATTGGGTTTTTAAATGTACAAAATTGACAATGAATACCAAAAAGCAAAGATTTAAAATCTAGAGTAGAGGTTGGATTTTCAGAAATACAATAATAAAGAAAAGAAGAAAGACAAGAAGAAAAAAATAATAATGAGAATTATTAAAAAACAACAACCAATATATATATATATATATATATATATATATATATATATATATATATATATATATATATATATATATATATATATATACATTCGGTGTTTGCTTTAAAAATAGGCTCATTTTTTTTGAATAGTGATAGTAGGTTATAAAAATTAAAATTAAAGGAGAAATAGAGGACTTAAAATTTTTAAAAAAGTTTAAAAAAAGGAGAAGAAAAAGAAAAGTAAAAACAATCAAACAACAACATCAACAGCAAGGAAAAAAAAGAAAATGGTCATAAAAATATTAAAGATATTTCTGGGACTTTCTCTGGTGTTGTGGGCAGTGTGAGGTCACTTCCAAGGCGGTTCCCTCTGTTTAGCTTCTTCCGTTTGCTGGTCTCTTCAGTGTCTGATTTCTGCCCTGACACAAGGGGGGCGGTGGTGGACACTTTTTTTTTTTTTTTTTAGGCTCACTTGTTCAGTCACGCTGTGGGGAGGGAGGGATGCTGCAAAGAAATAACACTGGTGTGTGCTTGCAGTGCCTCAGCCATGCTGGGCATGCCCCTGCACACAGTGCACACCACTTAAGCTCTACGTTGCTCCGCCGGGAACCATCTGAGGCTGGCCCTAAGCTGCATGCACCTCCCCGGTCTAAGCCGCTCAGGCTCGGCTCTCAGGTAGCCCTCAGAGGTGCAGATTCGGTTGGGCCTGCATTTTGTGCCCTTCCCAGGACTGAGTAACTCAGGTGTTTGGCGAGCACGGTCATTGCAACTTATCACCTTTCCCTGCTGCTCAGTTTTCTGGGTGTACCACTGACACCCCTTGTCAGGCAGATGGTGACTGTCCAGAACCCCAAGAAGTCTTAGTTAGCAAAGAAGCCTGCTTGCAGTTTGGTAGGTAAAGTCTCTCCAGGGCTGTGATTGCCCCCTTCCAGCCCTTACGGCTCTGGTTACCTGTCACAGGCGGGGGATGGTCTGCAGGTGGCTATTTCTGTTCCATCCTTTGTTCTGTGTGTGGTCCTTGCAGTGTCTTATGTTAGAGCTTTTCACGTGGTAGCTATCCCATAGTCTGGTATGCTAGCCCAAGTTAGTTGACTCTGGTTACATTCGGGGCATTCCAGCCCGATTCTTAAAAAGCACTGCAGCCCACGCCTCCCTGCCCAGCCCCCACTTGCTAGTGTCAGATGCAGGCATCTGAGCTGCTTCTCTGCTGGGGGAGTTACTGTTGGGCTTGTAATCTGTTGGTTTTAATTATTTATTTATTTTTCTTCTCTGTTGTGTTGCCCTCTGTCCTTCCAAGGCTCACCACAGACTTGGCAGTGAGAGTGTTTCCTGGTGTTTGGAAACTTCACTCTTTTTAAGACTCCCTTCCAGGGATGGGGCTCCCTTCCTGGGACGGAGCTTCCTCCCTACCTCCTTTAGGTCTTTTTTCATCTTTTATATTTTTCCTACCTGTTTTTGAAGACAATGATCTGCTTTTCTGGGTGCCTGATGTCCTCTGCCAGCATTCAGAAGTTGTTTTGTAGAATTTACTCACCGTTGAAATGTTCTTTTGATGAATTTGTGGGGAAGAAAGTGGTCTCCCTGTCCTATTCCTCTGCCATCTTAGGACCGTCTCCTAATGTAATAGTTTATCAAATACAGATTATTTACCTCCTTAGTTAGAGTTATTCCTAGGCACTTTTTTATTATTTTTTTATGGAACCACATATAAAAAATCATTCTTAATTTATGTTTATGATAGATAATCATTAATGAAACATATTTCTATATATTAAATTTCTATCCTGAACATTTACCAAGTTCATTGATAAGTTCTAGTAGTTTTTCAAGGATTAATCAGTTTAAATTGGTTATTTCTCCCTGATTCAGTTTTGGCATTTTGAATGTTTCTAGAAATTTGTTTACTTCTCTCATATTTTTCAATCTGTTGACATATATCTGTTTGCAATGTTCTCTTACCATTTTTTAAATCTCTGTGGTAATGGTTGGGTTTTTTCCTCTGTCGTTACTCTTTCTTTTTTTTTTTTTAATTGCATTTTTCCTCTTTTCTAAATGATGACTCTGGCTAAAGGTTAATCAACTTAGTTTATTTATTTATTTATTTATTTATTTTGAAGAACCACCCTTTGGTGTCATTATTTTGTTTTCCTTTTTTGTTGTTGTTGTTTTTTTTTTGTTTGTTTGTATTTTCTTTCTTTTTTCATCTTTATTATGTTCTTCCTTCTGCTGACTTTGAATTTTGCTTTTTATTCTATTGCTAATTTGTTTAGTTGGAAGTGAAAATGAGCTCAGTTGTGTCAGATTCTTTGTGACCCCATGGAATGTAGCCTGTCAGGCTCCTTTGTCCATGAAATTCTCAAGGCAAGAATACTGGAGTGGGCAGCTGTTCACTTCTCTAGGGGATCTTCCCAACCCAGGGATAGGACCCAAGTCTCCCACCTTGCAGGTGGATTCTTCACTGTCTGCACTACTGGGAAAGTCAAAGAATGCTGGAGTGGGTAGCGTATCCTTTCTACAGGGGATCTTCCTGACCCAGGGATTGAACTGAGGTCTCCTGCATTGCAGGTGGATTATTTGTCATCTGAGCTACCATGGAAGGCCCTAGAATGTGTATTATGATCTTTTTAGATAGAATGTCCTAGAGGTATCTTTTAAGTCCTAGTGGATAAATGTTGCTTTATTGATTTTCTGTCTGGATGATATCTCCATTGATATAAGTGGGATGTCAAAGTCCCCTACTGTTACTGCATTGTTTTAAATTTATTCCTTTATGTGTTTAAATATTTGCTTTGCATATTTAGATGTTCCTGCATAGGGTGCACACATGTTAATGAGTGAAATAGCATTTTCTTGTAGATCAATATATAATCCCCTTCTTTGTTTTCTATAAAGATGACATTTTAATGTATATTTTATCTGATATGTGTATAGCTACTTCCAGTTTCTAGCCATTTCTATTTGCATGAAAAAACTTTTTTTGTCTCTTTTAATTTAATTGGAGGATAAGTGCTTTATAATATTGTTTTGGTTCCTGGCATATATCAACATGAATCATCTATAGTTATACATATGTGCCCTCCCATCTTAAACCTCCTTCCTACCCCATCCCACCCCTCGAGGTTATCACAGAGGACATGATTTGAGCTCACTGCATCATATGACAAATTTTCACTTGGTATCATTTTTATATATGGTAATGTATATGTTTCAATGTTACTCTCTAAATCCTTTCCACACTTTTCTTCCACCAGTGTCCAGAAGTCTGTTCTCTAAGTTTGCATTTCCATTGCTAACCTGTAAATATGTTCATTGGTAACATAAATATAGATATCAAATATATTCTTTAAGATATGATATTTATCTTTTCCCTTTCTGACTTGCTTCATTGTGTATAATAGGTTCTAGGCTAACCCACCTCTTTAGAACTGACTCAAATGCATTCATTTTTGTAGCTGAGTAATATTCCACTGTATATATGTGCTACAACTTCTTTATCTATCTATCTGTAAATGGACATCTGGGTTGCTTCCAGGTCCTAGCTATTGTAAATAGTGCTGCGATGAATACTGGGATACATGTGTTTTTGTTTTTGTTTTTGTTTTTCCCTTATGGTTTCTTCAGGGTGTATGCCCAGTAGTGGGATTGTGAGGTAACATGGTAGTTTTATTTCTAGTTTTTTAAAGAATCTCTATACTGTTCTCCACAGTGCCTGTATCAGTTTACAGTTCAAACAGTGTAGGAAGGTTCCATTTCCTCTGTACCCTCTCTAGCATATATTGTTTCTAGACATTTTGATGTTGGCCATTCTGACTGGGGAGAGGTGATATCTTATTGTAGTTTAGATTTGCATTTCTCTACTAATGAGTTATATTGAGCATCTTTCCAAGTGTTTATCTGTATATCTTATTTGGATAAATCTTTGTTTAGGTCTTCTGCCCAGTTTTCAATTGGACTGTTTCCTTTTCTGGCATTGAGCTACATGAGTTGTTGCTTGTATATTTTGGAGATTAATTGACAGTTGTATCATTTGCTGATATTTTCTCCCATTCTGAGAGTTGTCATTTCACCTTGCTTATAGTTTCCTTCATCGTACAAAAGTTTTTAAGTTTAATTAGGTCTCATTTTTTTATCTCCATTAATCTGGAAAGTGGGTCACAGAGGACCTTGCTGTGATTTATGTCAAAGAGATTTATGCCTATGTTTTCCTCTAAAAGTTTTATAGTTTCTGGTCTTACATGTAGATCTTTAACCCATTTTGAGTTTATCTTTGTGTATGCTGTTAGGAAGTGTTTTAATTTTACATATAGCTGTCCAGTTTTTCCAGAACCATTTATTGAAAAGACTATTTTTTTCCATTGTATGATCTTGCCTCCTTTGTCAAAGTTAAGTTTACCATGGGTGTGTTAATCTCTGGGCTTTCTATCTTGTTCTATTTGTTTTTATTTATGTTTTTGTGCCAGTACTATACTGCTTTGTTGACTGTAACTTTGTAGTATAGTCTGAAGTCAAGAAGGTTGATGATGCTACACTGAATAAAATTAGTGACAGCAATATTCTTGTGTTGCTTTTGATCTTAGAGGACATGTTCCCTTTCATCACTTAAATATATTCTGCCATTCCTTTCTGGCTTGTAGAGTTTCTGTTGAGAAATAAGCTTGATGGGAGTTCCTTTTTACGTTATTTTTTTTCTTTGTTGTTTTTAATATTTTAATCTTTGTCTAATTGTTGTCAGTTTCATTACTATGTGTTTTGGTATGCTCCTTCTTGGGTTTATACTGCCTGAGTTTCTCTGTACTTCCTAGACTTGTTTGACTATTTCCTTTCCCATGTTAGGGAATCTTTCCATTATTATATCTTCAAAAAATTTTTGGGGTCTTTTCTCTCTGTCTTCTTCTTCTGGGACCCTTGTAATGGAAAAGTTGGTGCATTTAATATTTTCCTTGAGGTCTCCTAGGCTGTATTTTATTATTACTATTTTAATATTCTGTTCTGTGGCAATGATTCCCACCATTCTGTCCTCCAGGTCATTATCCATTCTTCTGCCTCCTTTATTCTGCTATTGATACCTTCTACTGTATTGTTCATCCCTGTTTGTTTTTTTGTTCTCCTAGATCTTTGGTAAACATTTCTTGCATCTTCTCCATTCTTTTCCTGAGATCCTGGATTATCTTCAATATCACTATTTTGAATTCTTTTTCTGGAAGTTTGCTTATTTCCACTTCATTTAGTTGTTTTTCTAGACTTTTATCACATCCCTTTATCTGAAATGTAATTCCCTGCCTTTTCATTTTGGTTAACTTTCTGCAACGTGGTTTTCACTCTAACCACTATGGAATTATAGTTATTTGTGCTTCTTCTGTCAATCCTCTAGCAGATCAGGCTAAGAGGTTTGCTTAAATTTTCTGATGGGAGGGACTGGAAGTGGGAAAAAAAAAAACAAGATCTTGCTCTGGTGAGCAGGGCTGTATTCAGTAAAACTTTAATCCAATTTTCTGCTGATGGATGGGGTTGTGATCCCTCCTCTGTTAATTGTTTGGCCAGAAGTGACTCAGGGCTGGGATCTATGGGCTCTCAAGAAGGGTTAATAGTGACCTTCAAGAGGACGTGATCCAAGAGGCATATTTCAGGTCTTCTGTTACCAGGGGCTCCATCCCCCAGTGAACCACTCCTGATGCATGCCTCCAGAGGAGACCCTCCAACACTATCAGGTAGCTCTGGTTCAGGTTATGTCCTGTGGGGTCATTGCTCCTTTCCTCTGGGTCTTGGTTTGCAAGATTTTGTTTGTGCTCTCCAATAATGGAATCTCTGTTTTTCCCAGTCCTGTGAATGTCCTGATCAAAACCTGCTGGCCTTCCAAGTCAGATTCCCTAGGGGCTTCAAGTGTATTTGCCAGATCCTCAGACTGAAAAGCCTGACATGGCGCTTAGAACCTTCACAACAGTGAGAGAACTTCTTTAGTATTTTCATATTCCAGTTTGTGAGTAGCCCATCTTGAAGTTATAGAATTTTATTTTATTGTGTTTGTTCCCCTCCTACCATCTCATTGCAGCTTCTTCGTCTTTGAATGTGTGTATCTTTTTTGGTGGGATCCATAGTTCTCCTGTTAATGGTTGCTCAACAGCTAGTTGTAATTTTGGTGCTTCTTCAGGAGGAAATAAGCACACACCCTCCTGCTCAGCACTCATCCTTTCTGCACACCATATATTTTAGATAGTTGTGTTTTTGTTTCCATTTGCCTCCAGGTATCCATATGGTCAAAAAGAGATGGACATGATTGAGTGACTAAGCACACAGCTCATTCTTTAATTACTTCTAAAATGTCTTCTGCAAGCCACTGTCTGATTGGTAGCTTCCATGTCTCTGTGTTTTGCAGTTTCTTCCCCTTTGCAATTGATTTCTTATCTCATAGCCTTGTGCTCCAAAAGACTTGATATTATTTCAAGTTTTTAAAATTTACCAAGAATTGTTTTGTGGCCTATCATCATGTGATCTATCATGGAGAATGTTCCAGGTACACTTGAAAATAATGTGTATTCAGCTACTTTGTCATAAAATATTGTGTATACACACACACACACACACACACACACATATATATACACATATATGTGTGTGTTTAAGAGAGAGCCATACATCGAATTTTATTCATCCTTTAATACCAGTGTTTTTTTTCTGTCTGATGTTTTCCCCATTGTTGAAAGTGAGGTGCAAAGTCCTCTAATGTTACTGTGGTACTATCTATTTTTCCCTTTATTTCTGTTAATTTGTTGATATAGTGTATCACATGGATTGATATGAATACAACAAAAAATATTTGCATCACTGGGAAAATCCCACTTGATCATGACGTATGATACTTTTAAAGCATTTTTGGAATTTGTTTGCTAGGATTTTGTTCAAGGTTTTTGCATCTATGTCCATCAGTTATATTGATCTGTAATTTTATTTTCTTGTGGTATCTTTGTCTGGTTTTGGCATCAGGATGATGGTGGTTTCATGTAATATGTTTGACAGTTTTCATTCATAGGCAGGTTTTTGGAAGAATTGGATAAGGATAGGTATTAGCTCTACCCTAAATATTTGATAGAATTTGCCTGTGAAGCCTTGGGGAAGGAAATGGCAACCCATTCCAGTGTTCTTGCCTGGAGAATCCCAAGGATGGGGGAGCCTGGTTGGCTGCCGTCTATGGGGTCGCACAGAGTCGGACACGGCTGAAGTGACTTAGCAGCCTGTGAAGCCACTGGGTTTTGTTCTTTTGTTTGTTGAAAGTTTTGAAATAAGAAATAACAATTTTAGGTTCAGTATTTATGACTGATCTATTCATATTTTCTATTTCTTTCTGGTTCTGTCTTGGATGGTTGCAACTTTCTAAGACTTTGTCCATTTCTTCCATGTGTCCATTTTATTGACATATGGTTGCTTGCAGTTTTTCTCTTATGATCTTTTGTATTTCTGTGGTGTCATTTGTAACTTCACCTTTTTCATTTATAACTTTATTTGAGTCCTCTCTTCTTTCTTTGATGTGTCTAATTAAATATTTATCAATTTTTTATCTTCTCAAAGAATAATTTTTATTTCTACTCTGATCTTCATGATTACTTATTTCCTTCTAAATTTGCATTTGTTTGCTCATTTTTCTCTAGCTGCTTTAGATATAAAGTTAGGTTGTTTATTTGAGATTTTTATTTTTTTTCCTTGACTTAAGATTGTTTTTGTATAAACTCATTTCTTAGAACCGCTTTTGCCACATCCCATAGGTATTGTTTATGGGCAGTTTTTCACATTTATTCTGTGAGCTATCAGCTGTTTATCAACATAATATTTAACCTGCATTGTAATTTTACAAGCTGTTTTTTTTTCTCTAATTGATTTCTAATTTCATAGTGTTGTGGTTGAAAAATGTTTCATATGATTTCAATTTTATTCACCTTACTGAGGCTTAATTTGTGACCCTGGATGTGATCTATCCCAGAGAATATTCTGTGCTCACTTGAGGAGAAAATGCATTCTGCTGCTTTCAGATGGATTGTTCTATGACTATTAGGTCTTTCTGGTCTAATTTGTCATTTAATATGTGTTCTTTATTAATTTTATCTTTTCTCCCTTTCCTTTTTTATATTTTTAAATTATGAAAGAATGTTAATATATTTCCAGGAGATTTCAAAAATACAGAACAAGTTTATTGATAGTTCCACTGTATATTACAATTAGTTTTATAAATTGTATAAAATTTATACAATTTTGTATTTCCATAAATTGTATAAATATTTACATAGATTAAGATTTAGAGTTGAGGTTTCACTATCAAACTCTCAAAAAAATTAATAGAATGAATAGACAGAAAAGTAGAAGGATATAATAGACATGAAAAACACTATGAACCAACTCAATATAATTAATATTTATACAATTTTCACATAACAGTAGGATACAAATTCTCTTCAAGTTCCCATAAACAATAAAGTAGGAAACACTGGAATATAACCGGGGATATAGAGCAGGATGTAAAAATTTCAGATTTTTGCTCTTTGGAAACAGTGCTGTGGCAAGCTTAGAGAATAAAACTGAAAAGCAGACATCACTTTGCCAAGAAAGATCCATATAGCCACAGCTATTTTTTTTTTCCCAGTAGTCATGTACAAATGTGAGAGTTGGGCAATAAAAGAGGCTGAGCACAGGAGAATTGATGCTTTCAAATTGTGATAATGAAAAACACTTTTGAGATTCCCTTGGACTGCAAGGAGATTAAACAAACCAACTCTAAGGGAAATCACCTCTAAATATACATTGAAAAGACTGATTCTGAAACTCCAATACTTTGGCCATCTTTTGCAAAGACCTGAATCACTGTAAAGGTCCTTGATGCTGGGAAACTAGCCTCCAGACACTGAGAACATGGTACTCTAGGGCACTGAAAGTCACTCAGTCATGTCTGACTTTTGATTCTCAGTGGACTATACAGTCAATGGAATTCTCCAGGCCAAAATACTGAAGTCTGTAGACTTTCCTTTTTCCAGGGGCTCTTCCCAACCCAGGGATTGAAGCCAGGTCTTCTGCATTGCAGGTGAATTCTTTACCAGCTGAGTCACAAGGGATGCTTGGAAAGACTGAAGGCAAAAGAAGGTGGTTGCAGAGGATAAGATGGTTAGATAGCATCACCAACTCAACATACACAAATTGAGCAAACCCCAGGAGATTGTGAAGGAAAGAGAAGCCTGTCATGCTGTAATCCATGGTTTGCAAATGTAGTAACTAAGTACCAAGAAAAACAAAAGTTATTTAAATCAATCAGAGTTTCTTCTCTTATCACTGTGGGTTTATGCTAAAAATCAATAGCAAGAGATATTTGAAAATAACCCACATATTTTCAAGTGCAATGTAATATTTGTCACAAGAGATCTTTGACTTAGATATTGCAAGTGTCACTAAGATTAGAGAAATGAGAAGCCAAAGACAGCAAGTGTAGAGAAGAAAACATTTAAATGAGAAATTTATACCAAATACATTGTAAAAACCCTACATATTTGGATATTAAGTTCTCACTTTTAAAAGATGAGTGTATCTAAGAAGTCATAAAAAGAAAAATTAGAGAATACCATGCAATAGAATAAAAATGAACAAAGAATTTATCAGAATTTGTTTCATGCAGCTGATTCTGCTCAATGCAGCTAAATACAAGGTGGAATCTTGAATAAGGTGAGAAAAAATGATGGACATTAGTATAAATCTTTGTGAAATCAAAACAAAAATCTGTATTACATGTTAATTTCCTAGTTTTTTACAACATAGTAAAATATATATATATTTTTTTTTCTCAGAATTGGATTAGTAGTTTCAAGTTTCATTCACTTTTTAAAAATCACTAAGATAATAAACATTCTAGATTTTATCAGCAATATTATATGCCAAATTATATGGAACTATATCAAAGTTTTGAGTGAATATAAATTAGAATCCCATTTTTCTATTCATACTAAGTCAAACAAGTAGAATCAAAATGTCATAAATCTTGTAGCTAGGCAAAAGTCTATACATTTTCCAAGAAAGAATAACAATAACACCAGAGCAAGACCCAGTTTTTCCCACCACCAGTTCTTTTACAAGACTCAACGTTCTCCATCAGAGGGAAGGCAGAAGAAGCAAGATGAACCACAATCACACAAGGACTGAAACAAAATCACATTACAAAAAAAATTAATCAGCATGGAAAAGCAGAAAGTTTTCTCTCAGATGAAGGGACAAGATAAAACCCCAGAGAAACACTAAATGAAGTGGAGACAGGCAACCTTCCAGAAAAAGAATTCAGAATAATGATAGTGAAGATGATCCAGGATACTGGAAAAGGAATCGAGGCAAAGATAGAGAAGATGCAAGAAATGCTTACCAAAGACTTCAAAAAAACTAAAGAACAAACAAATGGAGATGAATAATATACTAGAAGTTATCCATAGCAGATTAACTGAGGCAGAAGAACGGATAAATTATCTGAAGGACAAAATGGTGGAAATCACTCTGCCACAGAATAAACAATGTAAAGAAATGAAGACAGCTTAAGAGACATCTGGGACAACATTAAATGCGCCAACATTTGCATTATATGGGTCCCAGAAGAAGAGAGAGAAAAAGGACTTGAGAAAATATTTGAAGAGAACACAGTTGAAAACTTTTCTAACATGGGAAAGGGAATAATCAACCAAGTCAAGAAGTACAGAGAGTCGCAGGTAGGATAAACCAAAGGAGGAACACACTGAGGCACATAGTAATCAAACTAACAAAAATTAAAGACAGAAATAAAATATTAAAAGCAACAAGGGAAAACAGCAAATAACATACAAGGAACTCCCATAAGGTTATCAGCTTATTTCTCATCAGAAACTCTACAAACCAGAAAGGAATGGCAGGATATATTTAAAATAAAGTGAAAACCTACAATCAAGAATACTGTACCCAGCAAGACCCTCCAGATTTGATGGATAAATCAAAATTTTTCTAGGCAAGCAAAAGTTAAAATAATTCAGCACCAGCAAACCAGCTTTATAACAGACGCTAAAGGAACTTCTCTAGGCATGAAACAAAAGAATGAAAAGACATACCTACAGAAAATAAACCCAAAACAATTAAGAAAAAAATAATAGGACTATGCATATTGATAATTACCTTAAATGTAAATGGATCAGATACACCAACCAAAAAACATAAACTAGCTGGGTGGATGAAAACTTGCATATGTGCACTTCCATTTACCAT
This sequence comes from Capricornis sumatraensis, assembly GCF_032405125.1. NCBI lineage: Eukaryota > Metazoa > Chordata > Mammalia > Artiodactyla > Bovidae > Capricornis > Capricornis sumatraensis. The sequence continues at coordinate 69,896,855 of NC_091092.1, read as the reverse complement.
ATCACTCTACTTATCCTCCCAAATTGTATACAATTTTCAAAATTTCTGTTTCATATTCAGTGCTCTCATTTCATCTAGTTTATGATTTTCAATTTTTCTCTTTCTGTTATTTTTTACATGCATTTATATTTATTTTTAATGATAAACAGTGGAATTGATAAAGAAGATAGACATCATAAACAAATAGACACCTTAATAACAAAGAAACAATGATGAAGCAAAAATCAGAAGAAATATAATGGAAAAGAAAAAATACATAATCATAGTGAAACATATTAACATTTCTCTGAGATTATTTTAACAAGTGCAGAAAAACTAACAATAGGAACATCTTGAATGATGTCATTAAATTTTTCAATATAATAGATTTATATTTAAATAATTTATATTAATCTTGTATCCTACACAAATATACTTAAAATTTTGCATCTTAAACGTTATTTAATACTCATAGGATGTTTAGAAAAACTGGCAGAAAGCAAATATTACTAAATTACCAAAAGTAGAATTATTTTTCATGTGTGTCATTCAGTTATATATATATATATGTATGCATATTATTTTTGAAATTATTTTCCATTATAGATTATTACAAGATATTGACTATAGTTCCATGTGCTGTAGAGTAAACATTTATGGCTTGTTGGGTATTTATTTTTAAATTAGAAATTTAGAATTATGTTCATACTAAATCAAACAACTGGAATTAAATCATAAATTATTTAGTTTGGCAAAAAATGCATAAGTTTACTAGAATATATATATATATTATACATGCTATGTATTATATATATATATATATATATATATATATATGCATAAGCTTTTCTACTACACTTGATAAAGGCTTGAGAAAGAAAATAAAAAAAGAAGAATTGGAAAAATTGGAAAACATAAACTAAATGAAATGGGAGCACTGAATGTGAAATAGAAAAAGTGTAATAAACTAGATAAAAGTAAAAGATCCTCATGTAGTCCAGTTATTTTAAAGTTATTTTTAAACATGGCTGCTCGTTAGAAACATATCTAGAGCTTTGGCCAAAAAAAAAAAAAAAAAAAGCAATACTTGAGCATTTGTATTTTTCAAAAATTTTCAAGATAATTCTGATATGCATCTCAAATTTAAAAAGTGGTTACAGGTTTTTCTATTAAATGGCAATTTTGGTGAAATAGAATTCTATTATTTCTTTGTTGACCAATCATTATACAGTGGTATTGCATAATAGTTACATAATTACAATAGTAAAATATATTTATCAGTTTTCACAATCAGTAGTCAAACAAAAAATAAAAGATAGTTACAACTGCAAGCCATAATGGGAACATGTTTAACCTAACAATATAAAATAATTACATACAGTTTGGGGATCAAGCAAAGTGATGTGATAAATAGAAGTGCATACATGTACATGTTTTCATTCTGCCTCAGTTATTCTGCTATCAGTTTCTTCTAGCATATTTTTCTTCTCTGTTCATTCTTTAGTTCTTTGAGGTCTTTGGTAAACATTTCTTGCATCTTCTTCATTTTGTTTCTGAGACCCTGGATCATCTTCACTATCATTATTCTGATTTCTTTTTTCTGGAAGGTTGCCTATCTTTAGTTTTTTTTTTTTTTTTTTCCCAAGCTTTTATCTTATTCCTTCATCTGAGGCAAAACTCTGCTTTTTTATTCTGATTAACTTTCTGTGATGATGTTTTTATTTTAGTCACTGTGGGATTGTATTTCTTCTTGCTCCAGCCTCTGCTCTCTATTAGATGAAGGTAAGAGGCTTTTGTAAGGTTCCTGATGAGAGGAACCAGTAGTGGGAAAAACTGGGTCTTGCACTGGTGGGCAGGGCTATGGCTAGTAAAATTTTATTTCAATTATCTGCTGATGGGTGTGACTACCTTCTCTCCCGTTAGTTGCTTCACCTGAGGTTATCTAGCCCTGGGGTCTTCGGGCTCTATGGTAAAGTTAATAGAGATATCCATGGTGACTTACACCAATGGGCACTTCTCAGGACTGCTGCTTCTAGTGCCGCTTTCCCTATGGTGAGCCACTGCCAACCCACACTTCCACAGGAGACCATCCAACATTAGCAGGTAGATCTTGTTCAGTCTTTTTTAGGGTCACTGTTCCTTAACCCTGGGTCTTGTTATGCACAAGATTTTATTTGTGCCCTCCTAGCATGGAGTACTCTTGCCTGGAAAATCCCATGGACGGAGGAGCCTGGTGTCCTGCTGTCCATGGGGTCACTAAGAGTCAGACATGACTGAGCGACTTCACTTTAACTTTTTTGCGTTGGAGAAGGAAATGACAACCCACTCCAGTATTCTTGCCTGGAGAATCCCAGGGACAGAGGAGCCTAGTGGGCTGCCATCTAAGGGGTCGCATAGAGTTAGACACGACTGAAGCGACTTAGCAGCAGCAGCAGCAGCAGCAGCATGGAGTCTGTTTCTCCTGGTCCTCTAGAAATCCTGAAATAAAATCCTGGTGGACTTCAAATTCAGCTTCCCTGGGGATTCCTAGCTACTTTTGCTGAATCCCTATGCTGGGAAACCTGAAATGATGCTCTGAACCTTCACAACAGCGGGAAAAACTTATTTTGTATTATTGTGTTCCAGTTTGTCTGTCACCCACCAAGGTGGTATGGGATTTGATTTTATTGTGTTTGTGCCCCTCCTACTGTCTTGCTGTTGCTTTTTATTTGTCTTTGGATGTGGGTATCTTTTAATGATGGTTTCCATCATCATCCTCTTAATGATTGTTCAACAGCTAGTTTGATTTTGGCACCCATGCAGGAGGAGATGAGTGCACATCCTTCTATTTCACCATCTTGAACTGGTTCCCAGCATTAGTATGTTTTGAGATGCTCCGTGCTCCACTCTTTAAGGGTTCTCAATTTTCTGTGTTGATGATTTATCTATTGGTATAAGTGAGATGTCCCGAAAGTCTTTGACATGTCCTCATTTCTGTTCATTCTCTTTGTCTTTATTCTGCTATGCAGCAGAAATTTCCACTATCTTGTTTTCGAGGTTACTTATCTGTTCTTTTCCCTGTTATTCTGCTATTGGTTCCTTCTACTATATTTTTAATTCCAGTTTTTTTGTATAGTCCACCTGTGCTCATTATTTACTTCTTCTAAGTCTTTGTATTGTATTTTCTTGATCTGTGCCTCTCTTCTTTCTCTGAAATCTTAGATAATCCTTACTATTGTTACTGTGAATTCTTTTTCAGTTAGATTCCTATCTTTTCATGTGCTTGTTGTTTTAAGTTATGATCTTGCTCCTTCATCTGCAACATATTTCATCTCATTTTGTTGTACTTACTGGGTTTGTGGTCTCTACTCATCAGGCTACAGGATCCTAGTTCCTCTTGCTTCTGATGTCTGCTGCCTTTTATGTGTAGTATAAATATAATATATTAAAATATAAATATGGAATATAAAAAATGGTACTGATGAACCTATTTGTAAGGTAGCAATGGAAATGCAGATATATAGAACAGATTTTTGGACTTGTCGAATGGGTAGGAAGGAGAGGGTAGTACCGATGGATAAAGTAGCATGGAAACATATACACTAAAATATGCAAAATAGAGTGTGGGAATTTGTATTATTATTTGGGGAACTCAAGCCAGGACTATGTGAGAATCTAGAGACAGGGGATGTGGTAGGAGATGGGAGGGAGGCTCAACAGGGAGGGGACATTATTATACATATGGATGATCCATGTTGATGTATGACAGAAATGAGCACAATATTGTAATTATCTTTCAATTAAAAATAAATGAATAAAAAAGTGAAGCAAATGCTTGTGATATAGCAACATTGACCATAAAGGAAAAAAAAAAAAGTCTCTAATTGCCAAACAATTGAAGTGTTAGAATTAAAGTAAACAAAGTGTTACCTAATTCAGAAAGCTGCTGCTACCTTAAATGAGCTAGGAGAAGAAAAAAAAAAAAAAAAAGGAAAAACAATAACACTAGAAGAAAATTACAGTTATCCATAAGCCAGATCTAAACATATGGAAAGTGAAAGTGAAGTCACTCAGTCGTGTCTGACTCTTTGCGACCACATGGACTGTAGCCTACCAGGCTCCTCTGTCCACGGGATTTTCCAGGCAATAGTACTGGAGTGGATTGCCATTTCCTTCTCCAGGGGATCCTCCCAAACCAGGGATTGAACCCTGGTCTCCCACATTGTAGACAGACACTTTGCCATCTGAGCTACCAGGGAGGTCCCTAAACATATGGAATATTATGATGTAACTGATAGAGATTCAAAAAATAATTGCAATGTAGAAACTTAATATCCTATAAGAAAACTCAGAAAGATAGTACAATGAACTTAGGAATAAAATTAATGAACAGAAAAAATACTTCACCAAAGAGATTGAAACATTAAAAAAAAAATCATACATTCTAGAGGTGAAGAATTTAGAAAATGAAAAATGTACTCAAAAGTATTGGAAATAGTGCAGCCCATGTGGGAAAGAGAATTAGCAAGCTCAAGGATAGAAATATAGAAATAATTTGGGTAGAAGAAGAAAAAAAACTAAGATTTTTTTAAATAAAAAAATTTACAAGAACTATTCAACTCCATTTGAAAAGAAAACATAAGATTAATGGGTATGCCAGAATGAAAGGATGAGGAAAAGGAGAGCAAAAAGCTTATTTAAAGAAATAATAGCTTAAAGCTTTTGAAATCTGAGGAAGAGACTGGATATACAAGTCCATAAAACAAAGAGAACATCTAATCACTTCAACACAAGAGATTTTTTAGGAAACCTTATAATAAAGCTCACAAAAGCATTGATAAAGAAAGAATGATAAATTAAAATAAATGCCTTCCTCTGGGAAACTAAAGGAGCTGGAAATCAGTATTCCTCCCAACAAAGATTCTCAGACTTGCCTCTGGTAACATGAATGTTTCCTTTACAGAAAATATTTAGAAGAGAAGGCACTCTGAACTGAACTTTGAAATCCAAGTATGGAGGCAGGTACTATGAAAGCCTTTAGTTTCCAATCTGGACAGCATTTCAGTGTGAAGGAGAAGAGGTGTTCTCCTTTTTTTCACCCTTCTTTTAGAGTACCAGAGACCTTTGGGCACTTTAAACAGTAAGGTATCTTGTGATTTTTGAAAGAGGCCAGCTTGCAGCTGGCAAAATGAGTTAGCCAGAAATGCAAAGGGCTAGAGGGAGAGGAGACAAAATGATGGAGTAAAAGGATGTGAACTCATTACTTCTTATGAAAACTGAAAAATCACAATTAATCACTGAACAACCACTGATTAAAAAAATGCTGAACCTACCAAAAAGATACCCTGAATCCAAAGACAAAGAAGAAGAAAGAAAAAAATTGTAGCAGGGATGTAATCACAACAACATGAAATGCAACACACACTAGGTGAGCAACACAGTACTAGGAAAACAAGTATAATACAAAATTTAGACCACAAGCCTGAAAGTTGTGATTCTTATATCAGCCCAAACCCAGGAATCTGTCAATCTGAGGAGTCCACAGTGCATCTGCCTTTGAAGGCCAGCAAAGTTTAGTCACAGGAATTCGACAGGACTGGGGGAAACAGAAGCTCCACTCTTGGAGAGCACACACACACACAGTATTGCATGCACAGCAGGAACCAAGAATAAAGAGGTGATCTCATAAGAGGCTGGGCTAGAATTACCTGCTAGTATTGGAGTGTCTCCTGTGGATGCAGGGAGCAGCTGTGTCTCACTGCAGGGACACAGACAAAGACAGCAACAGTTCTGGTAAGTATTCACAGGTATGAGTCCTCATGAAGACCACCATTTCCTTATCATGATCTGGCCCCACCCAACATCCTATAGGCTCTAGTATTGAAACACCTTAGGCCAAACAACCAACAGGGCAGGAATACAGCCCTACCCATCAGCAGATGGGATGCTTAAGGTCTTACTGAATAAGAAGTTCCCTGACAAACACACTTCTTAACATGACTCTGCCCAACAGAGTGATAAGACCCAACTACACCCATTGGTGGGCAAGAACCAGTTCCTCTCACCAGAAAGCCTGAAAAATACTCTTAGAAAGCTTCGCATGAAAGGGGTCAGTGAGGAGAAATAAGAAGAGTTACAATCTTATAGACTTCATAATGGAAATTGCAGCCACAGAAAGTTTGACAGAGAAACAGCAAAGGAATATGTCCTAGATAAAAGATGAAGAAAAAAAAATCCAGAAGAACAACCAAGTGGGCGGCGATTGGCAACCTACTTGAAAAAGACTATAGAGTAATGATAGAAAATAATATCCAGGATCTCATGAAAAGAATGGAAGGCACAGAACAAGATACAAGGAATGTTAAAAAAAAAGAAAAAAAGAAAAAACTAGAAGAACTGAAGAAAACACAGAGATGAATAGTGAAAAAATTGAAATGAAAAATATACTTGAAGGAATCAACAGCAGAATAAATGAGGTAGAAGGATGGAGAAGTGAGTTGGAAGACAAAATGTTGGCAATCACCTGATACAAAGAACAGACTAATTGGAAAGACCCTGATGCTGGGAAAGATTGAAGGCAGGAGAAGGGGACAATAGAGGATGAGATATTTTGATGTCATCATTGATGTGATAAACATGAGTTTGAGCAGGCTCTGTGATTTCGTAATGGACAGCACAGCCTGGCATGTTGCAATCCATGGGTTTGCAAAGTGTTGGACATGACTGAGCAACTGAACTGAGTTTTTTGTTTTGTTTTTACAATTTTGATTTCTATGTTTGTGGTTGGTCTGTTCATATTTTCTATATATTCCTGGTTCAGTTTTGGAAGGTTACACATTTATAAGAATTTCTCCATTTTTTCCAGTTTGTCTATTTTATTGGCATATAGTTGCTCATAGTATTCTCTTTTGAATCTTTCTATTTCTGTATTGTCTGTTGTAACTTCATCCTTTTTATATCAAATTTCATTGTCTTGAGTCTTCATTGTTTTTGTTTTTGTTTTCCTTGATTAGTCTGGCTAATAGTTTGTCAATTCTGTTTATCTTCTCAAACAACCAGTTCTTAGTATTATTGATCTTCTCTATAGTCTCCTTAATTTATTTTTAAGTTATTTATGCTCTGATCTTTATAATTTCTTTCCTCTATTATCTTTGGGATTTTTTGGTCATTTTTCTTGTTGCTTTAAGGGTACAATTAAGTTACTTATTTTATGTCTGTGTTGTTTCTTGAGGTTGGTTCTTATGGCTATAAGATTCTCTCATAGCTCTGCTTTTATTGCATCTCATTGGTTTTGAGTTGTGTTTTTATTGTCACTTGTTTCTAGGCATATTTTGATTTCCTTTTTGGTTTCTTCAATGATCTTCTGGTTATTCAGAAGTGTACTTTTAATCTTCTCCATATATATATATATTTTTAATACTTTTTCCCTGTAGTTAACATCTAATCTTACAGTGTTGTGGTCAGAAAAAATGCTTGAAATGATTTCATTTTTTACAATTTTATCAAGTCTTGATTTGTGGCCCAAAATATGATCTATCATGGAAAAAGTTCCATGTGCACTTGAGAAAAAACGTGTATCTGTTGTTTCTGGATGAAATGCCCTATAGATATCAATTAGTTCCAACCAGTCCAATGTATCATTTAAAACTTGTGTTTCCCTATTGATTTTGTATCTGGATTATCTGTCCATTGGTGTGAGTGGGGTATAAAATTCTCCCAGTATTATTGTGTTGCTGGCAATCTCCCCTTTAATAGTTGTTACAATTTGCCTTATGTATTGAGGTATTCTTATGTTGAATGCATATATATTTATAATCCTTTTATATTCTTTTTGGATAGATCATTATGTTTGGTTCTTCTTTGTCTCTTGTAGTGGTCTTTATTTTATTGTCTATTTTATCTGATATGAGTATTGCTACTCTTGCTTTCTTTTGATTTCCATTTTCAGGGAATGTCTTTTTCCAGCTCCTCACTTTCAGTGTACATATTCCTAGGTCTGAGGTGGATCTCTTGTAGACAGCATATATACAGTTCTTATTTTTGTGTCCATTCAGCCAATCTGTGTCTTCTGGATGGAGTATTTAGCCCTTTTACATTTATTGCAATTATTGATATGTATGATTCTGTACTGTAATTATAGCTGTGTATGATTCATTCTATTGTTTTGGGTTTCTTTTTGTAAGTTTTCTTTTTTCTTTTTTTCTTTCTTTCTTTCTTTTTTTTTTTTTTTTTTTGTGCTTCCTGTCTAGAGAAGAGCCTTGTTATTTTTTGAAAAGCTGGTTTGGTGGTGCTGAACTCTTTTAACTTTTGCTTGTCTGTAAAGCTTTTGATTTCTCCTTCAAATCTGAATGAGGTCCTTGCTGGATAGAGTAATCTTGGTTGTTGCATTTCCTTTTCATCACTTTAAGTATATCCTGTCATTCTTTTCTGTCCTGTAAAGTTTCTGTTGAAAGATCAGCTGTTAGCTTTATGGGGATCCCCTTGTATGTTACTTGTTGCTTTTCTCTTGCTGCTTTCAATATGTGCTATTTGTGCTTAATTTTTATTAGTTTGATTAATACATGTCTTTATGTGTTTCTCTTTAGGTTTATCTTATACGAGATTCTTTGAATTTCCTTGACTTGGTTGACTATTTCCTTTCACAGATTAGAGTAATTTTTGACTATAATCCTCAAATATTTTTCTTGCCCTTTTTTTGTTTGTTTGTTTTCTTCTGGGACACATATGATTTGAATGTTTGCATGCTTAATATTGTACCAGAAGTCTCTGAGATTGTTCTTACTATATTTTATTCTTTTTTTCTGCATTGTGTTTTGCTTCAATTAGCTCCACCATCCTATCTTCCAGCTCACTTGTCCATTCTTCTGCCTCAGGACTCTACTGTTGCTTCCCTGTAGTTTATTTTTAATCTCAGTTATTGCATTGTTGATTGATTATTGTTTAATTCCTCTAGACCCTTGTTATATACTTATAGCAATTTTATAGTCTGTACCTCCAATCTATTTTATTTTCAAGATTTTGGAATATCTTAACTATCATTACTCTGAATTCTTTTTCAATTAGATTTTCTATTTCATCTTCATTTTTTTGTCTTTTGTGTATTTACCGTGTTTCTTCATCTGCTGCATATTTCTGTGCCTTTTGGTTTTGTTTAAACTACTGTGTTTGGGATACCCTTTCTGAAGGCTGAAATGTTGTATTCCCTCTTAAGTGTGGAGTCTGTCCCTCATGGGTGGGTTTGGGTCAGTACCTCATAAAGATTTCCTGGTTAGGGAAACTTTGTGTCTGCGTTCTGGCAAATGCAGCTGGGTCTTGTCTCTCTGGAGGGCAGTGCTATGTCCAGTAGTGTGTTTTGGAATATCTATGGATTAGGTTACCGTGATATTGAATGGTTTGCCTTGGAGACAAACAGAGATCATTCTGTCGTTTTTGAGATTGTATCCAAGTACTGCATTTCGGACTCTTTTGTTGACCATGATGGCTACTCCATTTCTTCTGAGGGATTCTTGCCCACAGTAGTAGATGTAATGGTCGTCTGAGTTAAATTCACCCATTCCAGTCCATTTCAGTTTGCTGATTCCTAGAATGTTGATGTTCATTCTTGCCATCTCCCATTTGACCACTTCCAATTTGCCTTGATTCATGGACCTGACATTCCAGGTTCCTATGCAACATTGCTCTTTATAGTATCGGACCTTGCTTCTATCACCAGTCACATCCACAGCTGGGTATTGTTTTTGCTTTGGCTCCATCCCTTCATTCCTTCTAGAGTTATTTCTCCACTGATCTCCAGTAGTGTGTTGGGCACCTACTGACCTGGGGAGTTCCTCTTTCAGTATCCTATCATTTTGCCTTTTCATACTGTTCATGGGGTTCTCAAGGCAAGAATACTGAAGTGGTTTGCCATTCCCTTCTCCAGTGGACCACATTCTGTCAGACCTCTCCACCATGACCCGCCCATCTTGGGTTGCCCCGCAGGCATGGCATACTTTCATTGAGTTAGACAAGGCTGTGGTCCTAGTGTGATTAGATTGACTAGTTTTTTGTGAGTATGGTTTCAGTGTATCTGCCTTCTGATGCCCTCTTGCAACACCTACCATCTTACTTGGATTTCTCTTACCTTGGACGTGGGGTATCTCTTCACGGCTGCTCCAACAAAGCACAGCTCCTGCTCCTTACCTTGGATGAGGGGTATCTCCTTACCGCCACCCTTCCTGACCTTCAACGTGGGATGGCTCCTCTAGGTCCTCCTGCACCCATGCAGCCACCACTCCTTGGGTGTGGGATTGCTCCTCCCAGCCGATACCCCTGGCCTTGGGCACCACGCCTGACCTTGGACGCGGGGTAGCTCCTTTTGGCCACCGTCCCTGGCCTCGGACGTGGGGTAGCTCCTCTTGGCCATTGCCCCTGACCTCAAATGAGGGGTAGGTCCTCTAGGCCATTCCTGTGCCGTTGCAGCCTGGCACTCTAGGCCACTGCCCCTGACCTCGGACGAGGGGTAGCTCCTCTCGGCCGTGCTTAGTGCACCGGCCGCTGCAGCCTGTGCTTAGAACTAACACCTAAAAAAGTTGTCCTTTTCATTATAGGGGACTGGAATGCAAAAGAAGGGAGTCAAGAAACACCAGGAGTAACAGGCAAATTTGGCCTTGGAATGTGGAATGAAGCAAGGCAAAGACTAAAAGAGTTTTTCCAAGAAAATGCACAGGTCATAGCAAACACCTTCTTCCAACAACACAACAGAAGATTCTACATGTGGACATCACCATATAGTCAACACGAAAATCAGATTGATTATATTCTTTGCAGCCAAATATGGAGAAGCTCTACACAGTCTACAAAAACAAAACCAGGAGCTGACTGTGGCTCAGATCATGAGCTCCTTATTACCAAATTCAGACTTAAATTGAAGAAAGTAGGGAAAGCTGCTAGACCATTCAAGTATGACCTAAATCAAGTCCCTTATGATTATACAGTGGAAGTAAGAAATAGATTTAAGGGCCTAGATCTGATAGATAGAGTGCCTGATGATCTATGGAATGAGGTTCATGACATTGTATAGGAGATAGGGATCAAGATCATCCCCATGGAAAAGAAATGCAAAAAAAAACAAAATGGCTGTCTGGGGAGGCCTTATAAATAGCTGTGAAAAGAAGAGAAGTGAAAAGCAAAGGAGAAAAGGAAAGATATAAGCATCTGAATGCAGAATTCCAAAGAATAGCAAGAAGAGATAAGAAAGCCTTCTTCAGCGATCAATGCAAAGAAATAGAGGACAAGAACAGAATGGGAAAGACTAGAGAACTCTTCAAGAAAATTAGAGATACCAAGGGAACATTTCATGCAAAGATGTGCTCAATAAAGGACAGAAATGTTATGGACCTAACGGAAGCAGAAGATATTAAGAAGAGGTGGCAAAAATACCCAGAAGAACTGTACAAAAAAGGATCTTCATGACCTAGATAATCACGATGGTGTGGTCACTCATCAAGAGCCAGAAATCCTGGAATATGAGGCCAAGTGGGCCTTAGAAAGCATCACTACAAACAAAGCTAGTGGACATGATAGAATTCCAGTTGAGCTATTTCAAATCCTGAAAGATGATGCTGTGGAGGTGCAGCACTCAATATGTCAGCAAATTTGGAAAACTCAGCAGTAGCCACTGGACTGGAAAAGGTCAGTTATCATTCCAATTCCAAAGAAAGGCAATGCCAAAGAATGCTCAACCTACCGCACAATTGCACTCATCTCACATGCTAGTAAAGTAATGCTTAAAATTCTCCAAGCCAGGCCTCAGCAATATGTGAACCGTGAACTCTCTGATGTTCAAGCTGGTTTTAGAAAAGGCAGAGGAACCAGCGATCAAATTGCCAACATCGGCTGGATCATGGAAAAAGCAAGAGAGTTCCAGAAATACATCTATTTCTGCTTTATTGACTATGTCAAAGCCTTTGACTGTGTGGATCACAATAAACTGTGGAAAATTCTGAAAGAGATGGGAATACCAGACCACCTGACTTGCCTCTTGAGAAATCTGTATGCAGGTCAGGAAGCAACAGTTAGAACTGGACATGGAACAACTGACTGGTTCCAAATAAGAAAAGGAGTATGTCAAGGCTGTATATTGTCACCCTGCTTATTTAACTTATATGCAGAGTACATTGTGAGAAACCCTGGGCTGGAAGAAGCATAACCTGAAATCAAGATTGCCAGAGAAATATCAAAAACCTCAGATATGCAGATGACATCACCCTTATGGCAGAAAGTGAAGAGGAGCTAAAAAGCCTCTTGATGAAAGTGAAAGAGGAGAACAAAAAAGTTAGCTTAAATCTCAACATTCAGAAAACAAAAATCATGACATCCTGTTCTATCACTTCATTGGAAATAGATGGGGAAACAGTGGAAACAGTGTCAGACTTTATTTTTTGGAGCTCCAAAATCACTGCAGATGGTGACTGCAGCCATGAAATTAAAAGATGCTTACTCTTTGGAAGAAAAGTTATGATCAACCTAGATAGCATATTCAAAAGCAGAGGAATTACTTTGCCAACTAAGATCTGTCTAGTCAAGGCTATGGTTTTTCCAGTAGTGATGTATGGATGTGAGAGTTGGACTGTGAAGAAGGCTGAGCACCGAAGAATTGATGCTTTTGAACTGGGGTGTTGTAGAAGACTCTTGAAAGTCCCTTGGACTGCAAGGAGATCCAGCCAGTCCATTCTGAAGGAGATCAGCCCTGGGATTATACTCTGATGCTGAGAGCGATTAGAGGCAGGAGGAGAAGGGGACAACCGAGGATGAGATGGCTGGGTGACATCATTGACTCGATGGACGTGAATCTGTGTGAACTCTGAGAGTTGGTGATGGACAGGGAGGCCTGGTGTCCTGTGATTCATGGGGTCGCAAAGAGTCTGATGCGACTGAACGACTGAACTGAAATGAACTGATGGATTAGGTATGGTTTTGACACCCTGCCTGGCAATGTGCATGTTTGTGCCCCTATTTTCCTGAAGGATTGACATAGGACATCTAACACTGTAGCTTTGTGTGCTTTGGGTGGGACTTGGTCTTAATATTGAGATGGAAGCCTTTGGGAGAGCTCTCACCCTTAATTTTCCACAGAGTTTAGAGTTCTCTGGTGGCCCAAAGTCATGGAGTCAAGTCTCCTGTCTGAGGTTCAGGCCTAAACTGTTAAAGCAACAGCAAGACTTCACAGGCCACGAAACACAGAAGACGAACCCCCTAGACTAATGGTGAAACAATTCTCAATAGCCAGCTGTCCCTAAAGCACATAGTCTCAAGCTAATTGCAGGAATATAAACCATTGCTCCTCCCACTCTGAGGGTGGTTTTCCCTCCTTTCCTTTGCTTAGGCAGCCCCAGTGTTCTGCTTTGATTTTGGGTCTATCTCTGTTTGTAAGTCTCTCACCAGTGTCTGGGCAGAGAACAGAGAGGCAAAAGTAGCCATTGATAGGGCCCAATTGTTCAATTGTGCTGGGAAGGGTGAGAGTACAGCAGACACCACTAGAGTGTGTGGAGGGTGCTTGCTGCAGCTTGTGCCTGTGGGAAGTCACCACAGTCTGAGGTTGGTCGTACATTTTCCCAGGGGAGTTGCTTCCAGGTGTGGTACCTTTGGCAGACCCGAGCCACTCAGGCTCCCAGGAAGATGTGAGTAGCGACCTGCAGCCTCTCACAGCTTGGTGGTAGTTGTGATCTCTTAGGTCAGGACCATAGTGCCCCCCTGCCTTCTGCCTCTGGAGTTCATGCCTGTTTCTCTTCCACTGGGACCATAGACTGCAGCTGCCTAATCCACTTTCAGCATTCCCTAGGGCAGGGTCCTGTGTTCTGTGAGAATTTGGAGTTAGAGAGTGGTGCTAGAGTCTTGCCATGGGAACGATCTTTTGCTTTTCTGGAAATCCCAGGGTTTTCCCTTGTCTGCCTCTGCAGTGTCACATTACCCCACCAGAGTATCTTCATGGCAGTCAACTCTGGTTATTTTCCTAAGGGCTGAACCCCCAAGACCTGAGCCCCCACACCCAGTCCCCACTCACTTTGGGTGGACACAAGTGTGTGAGCTGCTTCTTAGCTGCAAAGTGTTGTATCTGTCATGTACTGTTCCCGTTGAGGTTTCAAAGATGTCTCCCCTGAGCCCAACTGTAAGGGGGTTTCCTAGTGTGTGGAAACTTCTCCTCCTTTATGACTCCCTTCCCAGGGTGAATGTCCCTCTCCCAAACTCCATTGTCTACATTTCCATCTTTATCTTTTGGCCTGCCTTATTCAAAGAAGTTTGGTTTGCCTTTCTGGAAGTCTGAGGTTCTGTACCAGTGATCAGGAGAAGTTCTGTGGGAACTGTTTCACACGTAGATTAATTTTTTAATAGATATTTTTGGTAAGACAGTGATCTCCTTCACCAATTCCTCCACTACCTTGAAGATCCCCTCTTATCTCTGCTTTTTTCTTGAGGCTTAGTTTTATTCTTTGCTTTGAAAATTTTTCTTCTATTTTCTCATTTTGTTTAACTTTCTCTGTTTATTTCTAATAAATTAGGTGAAAGCATTTACCTATTCTTGTCTTGAAGTTGTATCCTTGTGTGGGAGCATTTGTATACAATGTGCCCAGTGTCTTTGGTAGGAGAGTTGGAATCAACGTGAGCACGGAGTACATCTTCCCTTGGCATGCACTGGCAGCTTCTTTATTAGGATGTAGAGCTGGATTTTGAGAGGCTAGAGCTAGGGCCACATGTGAGTAGAGGTTTCTCTTAGGCACAATGGTGGTTGCCATCTTATTGAGGGTTTGACCAGGGTCTGAGCGGCTGGAGCAAGAGCTCTGATGGAGTTGCACTTCTTTCTGATATAATGGCAGTCTCTGTCATGACTGGGATTGTGACCTGGGTTCAAATGGTTGGGGATGCATTCTGAGCTGGTTTTCCATTTTTTCTTTGGTTTGTGTGCCTTGATTAAATCCAGCATTGATGACAGAAAGGTTGGTACTGCCCAGGTGAGCTGGTTCTGCTCCTTCCCTAGAACACATGCACACTGACAATGATGGTTTCCACCTTGGCTCTAGACATGACCTGAATTGGCTCTGCTTCCTTCAAGTATGCATATGCTCATTGGCAATGGTGGCCTTCTCTTTAGTTGTGAACAGTGCCAGAACAGGACATGCTGGAGCAGGAGCCTGGTGTGAGCTGGAAGAATGTATAGAGTCAGTCTTGGTAGGCTAGCCAGAGCACCCAGCAGTTTTCAATCTGTTGTCTCCATGCTGAGACTTTGGGCAAATAAGTCTGTGTATGCACTCTTCAAGAGTGGAGTCTTGGTTTCTGGCAGTCTTCCAACAATCCCCACTAGTTTTCAAACCAGATAGGCTGGCTCATCCTCCCAGTGTTGAAACCTAGGGCTAGGATGTGTAATATATAACTTGAACCCCTCACATCCCAAGGAGGATCTCTGTACCTGTAATAACCCCTTTCTCTTCTGAATCACTCTTTGCTAGAGTGAATCACTACTAGTTTGCTTCTCATTCCTTCCTACTGGATTACTTGTGTTTCTTTCTTTACAACTTTGACTGTAGAAGAGCCATTCTGCTGGTATTCAGGTCATTCTCAATGAGAGTTTCTCTATATGTAATTGCCATTAGGGTCTTCCTACTTCACCATCTTTATCCTGTCTCTAGCAATGTCTTGTAAGTTGACTGAGGAATTCCACTTTTAGGACTTTACCCTAAAAAAATTAGGTGTTGTGCACAAATATTTATGTATAATGATAATCATTGCAGCCTCATATATAATTATATAACATATGTAAATAACTTAAAGGAACCAAATTAAGGATTTTTAAAATTGAATAATGCACAATTGTGATACAATATCATGTGGTCATTAATGTCATATTTTAGAATATTATGATATTGGAAATTCTCATCATAAAACCTTAAATAATATATCAAGATCAAACCCTGCATATACAAATGATATCAGTTCATACAGTCTGGGGATTTGGACTTCAAGATATCATTTAGGGGAGGGAGATTCCATTCAACCCATACCAGTGCCATAGTCAAAAAATCAAACAATTTGAAATATAGATATCAGGGATTAAATTTTGGCTCAACCTTGAGCCCTACATAAGTCAATTATTTTAATGGAGCCACATTTCCTGAAAAATTATAAAAGATGATGCTACTAATGTGCTGAAATCAACATGCCTGAAAATTTGGAAGACTCGGCAGTGGCCGCAGGACTGGAAAAGATCAGTTTTTATTCCAATCCCAAAGAAAGTCAATGCCAAAGAATGTTCAAACTACTGCACAATTGCATTCATCTCACACGTTAGCGAAGTGATGCTCAAAATTCCAAGCCAGGCTTCAACAGGGCATGAACTGTGAGCTTCCAGGTTTTCAAGCTGGATTTAGAAATGGCAGAGGAGCCAGAGATCAATATGCCAACATCCACTGGATTATGGGAAAAGCAAGAGAGTTCCAGGAAAACTATTTATTCTTTATTGACTACACCAAAGACTTTGACTGTGTGGATCACAACAAACTGTGGAAAATTCTGAAAGAGATGGGAAACCAGACCAACTGAATTGCCTCCCAGAAATCTCTATGCGGGTCAAGAAGCAACAGTTAGAATTGGACATGGAACAGCAGACTGGTTCCAAATCAGGAAAGGAGCATGTCAAGGCTGTATATCATCACCTTGCTTATTTAACTTATATGCAGAGTACATCATGAGAAATGCTAGGCTGGATGAAGCATAAGATGGAATCAAGATTGTCAGAAGAATTATCAATAACCTCATATATGCAGATGACACCACCATTATGGCAGAAAGTGAAGAACTAAAGAGCCTCTTGATGAAAGTGAAAGAGGAGAGTGAAAAAGTTGACTTAAAACTCAACACCCAGAAAACTAAGATCATGGCATCTGGTCCCATCACTTTATGGCATATAGATGGGAAAACAATGGAAACAGTGAGAGATTTCATTTTTGGATATGAGAGTTGGACTATAAAGAAAGCTGAGCTCTGAAGAATTGATGTTTTTGAAGTGTGGTGTTGGAGAAGACTTGAGAGTCCCTGGACTGCAAGGAGATGCAACCAGTCCATCCTAAAAGTCAGTCTTGAATATTCATTTCAAGGACTGATGCTGAAACTGAAACCAATATTTTGGCTGCCTAATGTGAAGAACTGACTCACTGGAAAAAAAAAAAAAAAAAAAAAAAAAAAAAAAAAAAAAACCTGATCCTGGGAAAGATTGAAGGTGGGAGGAGAAGGGGACGACAGAGGATGAGATGGTTGAGTTGCATCACTGACTCAATGGACTTGAGTTTGAGCATGCTCTGGGAGTTCATGACGGACAGGGAAGCCTGGCATGCTGTAGTCCATGGGGTCACAAAGAGTCAGACACCACTTAGCGACTGAACTGGACTGAATATTTCCTTACATGTAAAATGTAGATAAGAATATTTACCTCATCCTCTTTTGTGAAGATCAATGCTAGCTAATGTATAAACCATGATCTAAAGTTGGGGTTTCAAAGTTATATTGTTAATATTACTTAAAAATTCCTTTGTCAGATAAGTAGTAGGAAATATTATGATTAGTAGTATTAGTCCCAGGCTTTCCAGGTAGCTCAGCAGTAAATAATCTGCTTGCAGTGCTGGAGACACAGCAGATGTGAATTTGATCCCTGATTCAGTATGATTCTCTGGCAGAGGAAATGACAACCCACTCTACTATTCTTGCCTGGAGAATTCCATGGAAAGACGAGTCTGGTGGGCTATAGTCCATACGGTTGCAAAGAGTCAGACACGAATGAAGTAAATAAGCTCACACACATGAAGAATTAGTGTCATTCAGTTATAAAAGATAATTTCTAAATCATTTTATATGTTGTATCTAGCGCTCACTGATATGATTTTTGTTCTGATACTCCTGCAATATTATATGTAAAATGCAAGTTATCAAATTACAGATGAAAATAGTGCCATTTATGTTTGGATATCACAGACTTACTGATTTGAAGAAATATCAGAAACTCCAAGTTCAGTTCAGTTCAGTTGATCAGCCATGTCCAGCTCTTTGCGACCCCATGAACTGTAGCACGCCAGGCCTCCCTGTCCATCACCAACTCCCGGGGTTCACCCAAACTCATGTCCATAGAGTCGGTGATGCCATCCAGCCATCTCATCCTCTGTTGTCCCCTTCTCCTCCTGCCCCCAATCCCTCCCAGCATCAGAGTCTTTTCCAATGAATCAACTCTTTGCATGAGGTGGCCAAAGTACTGGAGTTTCAGCTTTAGCATCACTCCTTCCAAAGAACACCCAGGACTGATCTCCTTCAGAAACTCCAAAGGGTATCCCAAATAATGTAATAGCAGTTTGGATACAAATTTGTGGGTTAATCTGTGATGTAACAGAAATTAATGTATGGTTTTTCAGATAGCTTCTTTGGCTCAACCTTTGACAAGTATCAAGAACATAAATGATTTTTCTCTATTTTAAATATCATGCACATCTTATGCATAAAATTGACTCAAACTTTTCTTCATCCAGAAAAAAGCAAATGATTAATTTAAGATTATTACTGCATATGCCCATTACCATAGAGTGTGTGGGGGAGGGGAGGGATTGTCATTGCAAATGTGAAAGAAATGCAGATCTGAAGAACTGTATTTGATGGCAAACTACATGCAGCATGTGCCTGGAGCATAAAGGCTTTTGTCAGCTTTTCAAAGTGTCAACTTGCTACATTTTTCAGGGACTCACAGTGCAGATATGTCAGGCAGAATTTGGCCTACAGTGTTTTGATTAGCAGTAAAGCTACTAATCCAACCTAATATCCAAAGGGCTAGTGCTAGATCTAGGGTGTCATAAATTTTCACCACTCTTTCATTATTTGGTTCCTAGATGGCCTTAAAAGAGCATAGGATATAATGAGATCTAGGAAGACATAATTATATTCTTAGGTCAAAGTTCACGGCCCAATTTTTTTGTTTGTTTGTTTGTTTTTTCGGGCTGGAAGGGATGATTTCCTTGAAGTGCTAATATTCATTGCTGATTGACTCTGCAGACTGCTTTAAAAATACTCAGTATTTATCTAGATATGAATAGTATTTTTGATAGCCAAATGTCTGCAACAAAGATACCCATTCATATGGCAATTCACTTCAATTACTGTAGTGAGATAATGTATATTTTTGTCCCAGTTTATTTTTAAAAAATATCTTTAACAATGGAAAGACAGAAGATAAACTATATAGTGGTGGTCACTAAGTATTGTCAATGCACTTTTAAACTACATTTTATAAATGGCTCTTTTGAAACCAAAAAGTTATAAGAATTCAAAAATAAGATAAAGTTAAAATGTGTGCTTGGTTCGTATCCCTTCCACCATGTGCAGCTGAGAATACAGGTGGCCGAACACAAGAGTTCCTGCCAATTTCTAAAGTTACACTTTTATCCACTAAACAAGCATTCTGATCCGGGTTACCAAACAGATCACTCAACAGGAGCCCCTAAGCTTGCATATTAAATGGATTTGCATAGCACTTATGCATCTACTTGGCCCATCCACTTTAAGAATTGCTTGATCTCAGTCTGTTTTGCTTTTCTTCTGTACTCCTTGGCTTTGAGTAGTGAACTTTCCCCAGAGACATTTCTAAGAAAGCTTCATCATGTAGAACAGTTGATTCATATGCTTCTATTTTTAAAACCACATGTTCAGCACATTTTGCTCTTGTGAAATGGAATATGGTTTATGTTTGTTTCAGTCAAAAATAAAGTTTGGCTGGAAGGGCTCATGTCAAAGTGCAAAAGGTTTTATATACAATTTCTTTTCTTATTCTTCATTTTATTACTGAGGGGAGAAAACAAAACAGTCTTTGCCACAGCAGGAGTTTTTTTTTTTCTTTTCTTTTTTTTTTAATATATAAATGAATTTATAAGGCAGCTTTTCATTAAAAGTCCATCTTTTCCTTTTTTTTTTTTGTTTCAGCTGATTTATTGCTGAGGCATATCAAGAAAAACAACTCTTGCCTCTACTATGAATCAATATGTATTCACAGTAATCAGTCTCAATGCCTTAATTTAATGATTAAGTCAGTAACTGTAACTGTTACATTAACTTTATTATTTTATCAGCAAGGTATCCAAGGGGTATTTTTTAAAATGCACTGTGCTGTGCTTAGTCACTCAGATATGTCCAAATTTTTGAGACCCCATAAACTGTAGCCTGCCAGGCTCCTCTGTCCGTGGGAGTTCTCCAGGCAAGAATACTGGAGTGGATTGCCATGCCCTCCTCCAGGGGATCTTCCCAACCCAGGGAACAAACTCATGTATTCTACATTGCAGGTGGATTCTTTACCATCTGAGCCATCAGGGAAGCCCTACTTTTCCTAAGTCAGTATTCATAATCATTGAAATATGTACATGAATATGGAAAAATACTAACCCAGAAAATAAATGATAAAATTAAGGTTTAGTAGTTTATTTCTAAATATTATTGCTAAATCATAAGCAGTAAAAACATTAAAAACCTTGTCTCTGATACTGTTTTGCAATGTCTGTATTAGTGTATGTCGGTTTAAGCATAAAAATCTTGAAAATTGACTTATTAAATGAAAAGGATAATTCTGACTCTTTAGATTCAAGAATCCCAATAGTCTCAATTCATAAAAGTTATTTTTTAATTCTTTTTTTATTCCTTACAGACTTAACTACTCATATTTAAAACTACATCAAAGTGGTTTGTCTCCATAACTTTATTTAATGAGATCAATGGAGGTTTATTGTGTATTCACCCTGCTCAAGTCATAGTAGTGAAATCTGTAAGGGATACAAAAGAACCAGACGTATCTTCATTCTCATAGAGTTGACTTTACAATTTAGTTAGGAAGACAAACATAAAAAAACAGTTATAAATAAATAGAAAATGATACCTTGTAATATATACTTTTTCAAGAATCTGTGTTATAAGCTCGAGTAGCAGTATTGTTTACTATCTGTTAATTTATTCAATGTTCATTGGGTACTTTTTTATTTCCCAGACACTATGCCAAGAACTGACCTTAGGGAAGCTTAATCCTTGCTCTGCTTCCTTCATGAGCTACTTGTGAAGAACCAATGAGAAAACAGGCTTGTTTAGTTATACAAATACATGTGAATATATGAACGATTGCCAAAGCATTGAAGAGGCAGATTTAGGCCAGGTTATATTTTACTGTTCAAAACAGATTTGTAAGTGAAAATAATATCTAACTGATCATTTGGAAATTATTACTATAGTACACCCATTGTTACATGTTATTGTGATTTTTTTTTTGGTATTGTTTTACAATTACAATCTTAGTTTAATCTGTTGTTAAAAAATACCATAGACTGGGTGGTTTAAAAAAGATACATTTATTTCCTACAGTTCTGGGTGTTGGGAAATCCAAAATCAAGGTGCCAGCAGATTCAGTTTTTGGTGAGAACTGTCCTCCTGCCTTATTTTCACAATATGTTCTCAAATGGAAGGAAGAGAAAAGAATAGTTCTCTTCTTCTTTTCATGAACACTAATCCTATCATGAGAGCTTCACACTCACAACCTAATTACTTCCCAAATGTTCTAGCTCCTTATACCATAACATTAGCGTTTCACTATATGAATTTGAGGGGTGTGGTAAAAACATTTGATCCATAGCAATGAGTGATACTTGTGATATTTGTCACTATATGAATTTGAGGGATGTGGCAAAAACATTTGATCCATAGCAATGAGTGATACTTGTGATATTTGTTACCCCACTGAATGCCATAATTTATTGAACCACTCGAGCCCTGGTTCAAGAGGTGTGTGTCCCCTTCCTCTTGTTTATATCAAAATATATATTGGTGACTTGACGTTACTTCCTTGTAAAGTAAAATACATGACAATTTCCAGACCTCCTGCACACTTCCTTCTCTTCTCCCTGAATGAAAAAGCTTGCAGAAACCATAGTCATTTCTTTGTGTGTGTGTGAGCTCGTTTGCTTCAGTCATGTCCAACTCTGTGTGACTCTATGGATTGCAGCCCACCAGGCTCCTCTGTACATGGGACTCTCCAGGCAAGAATACTGAAGTGGGTTGCCATGACCTTGATAGCTTAAGGTGAATGGTGTTGGATTTGTGATCTCTGAAGAAGAAGATTTAACTTCAGGACCAGGGACCAGGCTTGATCACTCAAGAGCTTTTGTATAGCAAAGTATTCAGTTCAGCTCAGTTCAGTTCAGTTGCTCAGTCGTGTCTGACTCTTTGTGATTCCATTAATCACAGCACGCCAGGCACCCCTGTCCATCACCAACTCCTGGAGTTCACACAAACTCATGTCCATCGAGTTGGTAATGCCATCCAGCCATCTTATCCTCTGATTTCCCCTCCTCCTCCTGCCCCCAATCCCTCCAAGCATCAGGGTCTTTTCCAAAGAGTCAACACTTTGCATGAAGTGGCCAAAGTACTGGAGTTTTAGCTTTAGCATCAGTCCTTCCAATGAACACCCAGGACTGATCTCCTTTAGGATGGACTGGTTATTAAAGTATAAAAAGAGGCAGAGAAAGCTTCTGATGTAGACATCAGAAGGGGGACAGAGTGCTCCCTTCACTAGTGTTAGCAAGGGAGTTACACACTATTTAAATTAGTTATTCAGTTCAGTTCAGTTCAGTCGCTCAGTCGTGTCTGACTATGCAACCTCATCAATTGCAGCACGCCAGGCCTCCCTGTCTATCACCAACTCCCAGGGTTCACCCAAACCCATGTCCATCGAGTCAGTGATGCAATCCAGCCATCTCATCCTCTGTCATCCCCTTCTCCTACTGCTCCCAATCCCTCCCAGCATCAGAGTCTTTTCAAATGAGCCAACTCCTGGCATGAGGTGGCCAAAGTATTGGAGTTTCAGCTTTAGCATCAGTCCTTCCAAAGAACACACAAGACTGATCTTTAGAATGGACTGGCTGGATCTCCTTGCAGTACAAGGGACTCTCAAGAGTCTTCTCCAACACCACTGTTCAAAAGCATCAGTTCTTTGGCTCTTAGCTCTCTTCACAGTCCAACTTTCACATCCATACAGGACCATTGGAAAAACCATAGCCTTGACTAGACACACCTTTTTTGGCAAAGTAATGTTTCTGGTTTTGAATATGCTATCTAGGTTGGTCATAACTTTCCTTCCAAGAAGTAAGTGTCTTTTACTTTTCTGGCTGCAATCACCATCTGCAGTGATTTTGGAGCCCCCCAAAATAAACTCAGACACTGTTTCTACTGTTTCCCCATCCATTTGCCATGAAGTGATGGGACCAGATGCCATGATCTTAGTTTTCTGAATGTTGAGCTTTAAGCCAATTTTTTCACTCTTCTTTCATTTTCATCAAGAGGTTTTTTTTAGTTCCTTTTCACTTTCTGCCATAAGGGTGGTGTCATCTGCATATCTGAGGTTATTGATATTTCTCCTGGCAATCTTGATTCCAGCTTGTGCTTCTTCCAGTCCAGCGTTTCTCAGGATGTACTCTGCATATAAATTAAATAAGCAGGGTGACAATATACAGCCTTGACATACTACTTTTCCTGTTTGGAACCAGTCTGTTGTTCCATGTCCAGTTCTAACTCTTGCTTTCTGACCTGCATATAGGTTTCTCAAGAGGCAGGTCAGGTGGTCTGGTATTCCCATCTCTTTCAGAATTAGTTATTGCAATAAATCAAAAGAATGTCTCAAGTCTGTAAAAATTTTACCAGGCCCACTCCCACAATTTACATTTTAGGATAATAAGATTATAATTTAACTATAGAAAGATCCTACCAACTCTTTGCGACCCCAGGAATCACAGCACGCTAGACCTCCCTGACCATCAGCAACTCCCAGAGTTCATTGAAACTCATGTCCATTGAGTCGGTGATGTCATCCAACCATCTCATCATCTGCCTTTTCCTTCTGCCTCCAATCCCTCCAAGCATCAGAGTCTTTTCCAATAAGTCAACACTTTGCATGAGGTGGCCAAAGTATTGTATTTCAAGCTTCAGCATGAGTCCTTCAAATGAACACCCAGGACTGATATCCTTTAGGATGGACTGGTTGGATCTCCTTGCAGTCCAAGGGATTCACAAGAGTCTTCTCCAACACCACAGTTCAAAAGCATCAGTTCTTCAGCGCTCAGATTCTTTTACAGTCCAACTCTCACTTCCATAAATAACTGCTGGAAAAACCATAGTCTTGACTAGACAGATCTTTGTTGGAAAATTAATATCTGTTTTTCAATATAATATCTAGATTGGTCATAACTTTCCTTCCAAGGAGTAAGTGTCTTAATTTCATGACTGCAGTCACCATCTGCACTGATTTTGGAGCCCCCCCCAAATAAAGTCTGACACTGTTTCCCATCTATTTCCCATGAAGTGATGGGACCAGATGCCATGGTCTTCATTTTCTTAATGTTGAGCTTTAAGCCAACATTTCACTCTCCTCTTTCACTTTCATCAAGAGACTTTTTAGTACCTCTTCACTTTCTGCCAAAAGGGTGATGTCATCTGCATATCTGAGGTAATTGAGATTTCTCCCAGTAATCTTGATTCTAGCTTGTGCTTCTTCCAGCCCAGCATTTCTCATGATGTACTCTGCATATAATTTAAATAAGCAGGGTGACAATATACAGCCTTCACATAATCCTTTTCCTATTTGGAACCAGTCTGTTGTTCCATGTCCAGTTCTAACTGTTGCTTCCTGACCTGCATATAGCTTTCTCAAGAGGCAGGTCAGGTGGTCTGATATTCCCATCTCTTTCAGAATTTTCCACAGTTTATTGTGATCCACACAGTCAAAGGCTTTGGCATAGTCAATAAAGCAGAAATGGATGTTTTTCTGGAACTCTCTTGCTTTTTCCATGATCCAGTGGGTGTTGGCAATTTGATCTCTGGTTCCTCTGCCTTTTCTAAAACCAGCTTGAACATCTGGAAGTTCACGGTTCATGTATTGCTGAAGCCTAACTTGGAGAATTTTGAGCATTACTTTACTAGCGTGTGAGATGAGTGTAATTGTGCAGTAGAGCATTCTTTGACATTGCCTTTCTTTAGGATTGGAATGAAAACTGACCTTTTCCAGTCCTGTGGCCACTGCTGAGCTTTCCAAATTTGCTGGCATATTGAGTGCTGCACTTTCACAGTATCATCTTTCAGTATTTGAAATAGCTCAACTGGAATTCCATCACCTCCACTAGCTTTGTTCGTAGTGATGCTTTCTAAGGCCCACTTGACTTCTCATTCCAGAAAATCTGGCTCTAGGTGAGTGATTACACCTTTGTGATTATCTGGGTCGTGAAGCTCTTTTTTGTACAGTTCTTCTGTGTATTCTTGCCACCTCTTCTTAATATCTTCTGCTTCTGTTAGGTCCATACCATTTCTGTCCTTTACTGAGCCCATCTTTGCATGAAATGTTCCCTTGGTATCTCTAATTTTCTTGAAGTGATCTCTAGTCTTTCCCATTCTGTTCTTTTCCTCCATTTCTTTGCATTGATCACTGAGGAAGGCTTTCTTATCTCTTCTTGCTATTCTCTGGAATTCTGCATTTAGATGCTTATATCTTTCCTTTTCTTCTTTGCTTTTCACTTTTCTTCTTTAAACAGCTATTTATAAGGCCTCCTCAGACAGCCATTTTGCTTTTTTGCATTTCTTTTCCATGGGGATGGTCTTGATCCCTGTCTCCTGTACAATGTCATGAACCTCTACCCATAGTTCATCAGGCACTCTATCAAATCTAGTCCTTTATATCTTTTTCTCACTTCCACTGTAAAATCATAAGGAATTTGATTTAGGTCATACCTGAATGGACTAGTGGTTTTCCCCACTTTCTTCAATTTAAGTCTGAATTTGCTAATAAGGAGTTCATGACCTAAACCACAATCAGCCTCTGGTCTTGTTTTTGCTGACTGTATAGAGCTTCTCCATCTTTGGCTGCAAAGAATATAATCAATCTGATTTCGGTGTTGACCATCTGGTGATGTGCATATGTAGAGTCTTCTCTTGTGTTGTTGGAAGAAAGTGTTTGTTATGACCAGTGCCTTCTCTTGGCAAAACTCTATTAGCCTTTGCCCTGTTTCATTATGTACTCCATGGCCAAATTTGCATGTTATTCCAGGTGTTTCTTGACTTCCTACTTTTGCATTCCAGTCCCCTATAATGAAAAGAACATCTTTTTTAGGTATTACTTCTAAAAGGTCTTGTAGGTCTTCATAGAACCATTCAACTTCAGCTTCTTCAGTGTTACTGTTTGGGGCATAGGCTTGAATTACCATGATATTGAATGGTATGCCTTGGAAACGAACAGAGATTCACTTAGGAGTCCCCAAACCACCATATGAACCAGCAATCCCACTACTAGCCAAAAACTCTGAGAACATCTAAATTGAAAAATGCACTTGTACCTCAATGTTCACTGCAACTCTGTTTACAACAGCTAGGACATGGAAACAACCCAGATGTCCATCAACAGATGAATGGGTAAAGAAGCTGTGGTACATTTATACAATGAAATATTAATCAGCCATAAAAAGTAACATATCTGTGCCAGTTCTAATGATGTGGGTGAACCTAGAGTCTATTATATAGAGTGAAGCAAGTAAAAAAGGTAAAAACAAATATTGCATACAAACACACACACACACACACACACACACACACATATGGAATCTAGAAAAATGGTACTGATAAAATTATTTGCACAGTAACAGTGGAGACACAGACATAGAGAACAGATTTATGGACATGGAGGTTCGGGAGGAAGGAGTGGGTGAAATATATGGAGGAAGTAACATGGAACGTACATTACCTTTTGTAAAATACATGTGCTTATTTGCACAGTTGCATCTGATTCTTTGCGACCCCACAGACTCTAGCCCACCAGATTCCTCTGTCCATGGGGATTCTCCAGGCAAGAACAGTGGAGTGTGTTGCCATGCCCTCCTCCAGGGGATCTTCTCAACCAAGGGATTGAACCCAGGTTTCCTGCATTGCAGGATGATAATTTACCTTTTTTTCCACCAAGGAAATATATACATATGTAAAATATATAGCCAATGGGAACTTGACTTATGACTCAGGGAACTCAAACTGGGCTTCTGTAACTACCTAGAAGGTGGGATGGAGAAGCATGGGGGAGGAAAGTTCAAGAGGGAAAGGATATAGGTATTTTTATAACTGTTTCAGGCTGATGTTTGGAAGAAACCAACAAAATACTGTAAAGCCATTATCCTTCAGTTAAAAATAATTTTTTTAAGAGCAGGTCAGTGAAAAAAGCAAGGAATATGCAGCCTCACAATATAGAGAACAAACTAGTGATTACCAGTGGGAAGAGGAATCAGGGGAGGGGCAATATAAGAGTAGGGGATAAAAATATTGTGGGATTATATGAAATCATGTGGTTAAACTTTTGAAAATTTTAAAGCACACAAAAATTTTAAAAGTTATCCAAATATTGAAAAAAATAATCCCAAAACCCCCATCTAGAAATCACTGATTGATACAAAGAAGCATTTCACTATAATACCAAATAACACAGCTGTGAAGCTAAGGAAGTGGTTAGAATTAAAGAGGTATTTGTTCCTATTCCTGTAGAAACTTTTCAGGATAAATATTAATTGTTACATAAAAAAAATCTAGCAATTTATTATCTAGATTATTTCCAAGAATAGAAAAGTTGTTTTTTGTTTGGGTTATAGATCAAAATGCAACGCATCATACATTGGTACTCAAGCAGAGATGGGATGTAATAGATGTAGTAGCTCTTGTTGAAAGAGTTTGCAAGTTTGCATGTTGTGCTCCTTAGAAGGCGTAAACAGTGGAGGCAAAGTGTAGAAATGAAGAGTAATACAATTAACTGAGTTTTCTCCAAAATTGTGCAAGAAAGGCAATGAGATTTTATTGACCACATTCATGGCATCTATATAGATTTTTATGGTCTGTTTGTTTTTGTCTTAATCCATCAGTCCATCTTATCACATATACCAACCTGTGCTTGATTAAAATAACAGTTTAAATAACTCTTCCTTAGAGATAACCATGTAATGTAATCGAGCATGATAAATGTTGCTTTTCATCAGGTTGGGCTAACTACCAGAGATGACCTTAGAAGAATACTTACGACCCTTTAGCTTCCTGTCACCTTCAGATTTATTTGTCTTGAAGTCTTTAAGAAGAATGTTATATAATATGTAATTGAGAACAGAACTCTATGACTCAACTTTGAAATCCTCTTTAAGTCACAATTTAAATGCTACCTGCCATCATCCAAATATTATATATATGACCCAGATCCATATGTCTAGTTACTAAGGAATCCTGACAACTTTATCTATGTGCTATCTCCTCTGTTCTTTTGAAGCATCAAACTGTGTTCCTGTCTATGATAATAACTATCATTGCAACACCATGACTAAGTTGTTATTTTTCTTTCTGTTTTGTAAAATTTATTCCTTTACCTCTAAAAGAGTCATGCATTACTCTCGTCATACATATTTACTTAATTTCAAAAATCATTTCCATATCACAATACTTAAGCCCTTTGTATGATTTTTAATTCCACAAAACATCTAAACTCATTTACTTTACCTTCTTTTTGCAGCAGTGCAAATACTCTGTTGGTTAGTTGACTGAGCCAGTCCTGCCTTTGAGTGTTTGAGTATCTCCTGCCGAGGTATGGGTCAGCAGTGGCCTGCCACAGGGGGAGAGGTTCTGGGTGCAGCAAACCTGAGTCACACAGCATAAGTCCTCTTGGTGGAGGTCACCATTAACCCCATCATAGAGCCACTAAGCAGAGGACCCAAACGCTGCTGAACAATTATGCCAAATAAATTCTTGTGCTGTTAAGAAAGTTCTATGATGCACAACAGATTTCCTAACCTGGTGATCTGGCAAAGGGACTGAGAATGCCCAGGGAATTTGACTTTGAAGGCCAGTTGGATTTAATTACAAAACTTACACAGGACTAGGGAAACAGACCTCTTGGAGGGCACAAACAAAACTCTATGCTCATCAGGACCCAGGAGAAACAAGCAGCGACCCCACAACAGACTGACCTGCCTGTTAGTGTCCAGGAATCTCCCACAGAGGCGTGGGTTGGCAGTGGCCTGCTGCAGGGTCAGTGGCACTGAGTGTAGCAGTGCTTGCAAGTGACATTTTGAAGGAGGTTGCCATTATCGTTACCTCCACCATTGTTTGGTCTCAGGTAAAACAACAGGGAGGGAAGTGAGCCCCATTCATCAACATAAAATTGGATTAAAGATTTACTGAGCATGACCCAGCCCATCAGAACAAGAGGCAATTTCCCACACAGACAGTCTCTCCCATAAGGAAGCTTCCATAAGTCTCCTATCCTTATCAGAGGGCAAACAGGATGAAAATTACACAGAAAACTAATCGACCTCATCACATGTACAACAGCCACGTCTAACTAAATGAAAGTATGAGCCATGCTGTCTAGAGCCACCCAAGATGGATGGGTCATAGTGGAGAGTTCTGGCAAAATGTGAATAAGGGAATGACAAACCACTTCAGTATTCTTGCCTTGAGAACCCCAAGAACAGTGTGAAAAGAAAAATAGATATGATACTGAAAGATTAACTCCTCTGGTCGATAGATGCCCAATATCCTACTGGAAAACAGTGGAGACAACACCCCAGAAAGAATGACGAGACTGAGCCAAAGTGAAAATAATGCCCAGTTGTGTATGTGACTGGAGACGGAAGTAAAGTCCAATGCTATAAAGAAAAAATATTGCATATGAACCTGGAATGTTAGATCCATGGATCAAGCCAAATTGGAAGTGGTCAAACAGGAGATGGCAAGAGTGAACATTGATATTATAGGAATCAGCCAACGAAAATGGACTGGATGGGGCAAATTTAATTCAGATGACCATTATATCTACTAATTTGGGCAATAATCCCTTAGAAGAAATGGAATAGCTCTCATAGTCAACAAGAGTGTGAAATGCAGTTCTCGGGTGCAATCTCAAAAATGACAGAATGATCTCTGTTCATTTCCAAGGCAAACCATTAAATATCACAGTAATCCAAGTCTATGCCCCTAAAAGTAATGTAGGAAGAAACTGAAGAGTTTTGTGAAGACCTACAAGACCTTTTAGAACGAACTCCCCCAAAAAACATGTCCTTTTCATCACAGGGGATTAGAATGAAAAAGTAGGAAGTCAAGAGATACCTGGAATAAAAACAAATTTGGTTTTGGGGTACAAAATGAAGCATGGCAAAGACTAACAGAATTTTGCCAATAGAATGCACTAGTCATAGCAAACACCATATTCCAAAAACACAAGAGAAGATTGTACATATGGACACAAAAATGGTCAATATAAAAAACAGTTTGATTATATTATTTGTAGCCAAAGATGAAGAAGTTCTATGCAGTCAGCAAAAACAAGACCAGGAGCTGACTGGCTCAGATCATGAACTCCTGATTGCAAAATTCAGACTTAAATTGAACAAAGTAGGAAAAAGCACTAGAATATTCAGGTATGGCCTAAATCAAATCCCTTACTATTATAAAGTGCAAGTGCCAAATATATTCAAGGGATTATATCTGATAGAAAAGAGTGCCTGAAGAAGTAAAGACAGAGGTTCATGACATTGTGGAGGAGGCAGTGATGAAGACCATTCTCAAGAAAAATAAATACAATAAGGCAAAATTCTTGTCTGAGGCGGCCTTACTAATAGCTGAAAAAAGATAAGAAGCTAAAGGCAAAGGAGAAAAGGAAAGATATACCCATTTGAATGCAGAGCTCCAAAGAATAGCAAGGAGAGATATGAAAGCTTTCCTCAGTGATAAATGCAAAGAAATAGTGGGAAAAAAATAGAATAGGAAAGACTAGAGATCTCTTCAAAAAAAAAAAAATTAGGGATACAAAAGGAACAGTTCATGCAAAGATGGGCACAATAAAGGACAGACATTGTATGGACCTATCAGAAGCAGAAGATATCAGTACGAAGTGGCAAGAATAGATAGAATAACTATACAAAAATGTCTTCATGACCCAGATAACCATGATGGTACGATCACTCACATAGAACCAAACATCCTGGAATGCAAAGTCAAGTGGACCTTAAGAAGCATCACTATGAACAAAGCTAGTGGAGGTGATGGGATTCCAGTTGAGCTATTTCAAATCCAAAAAGATGATGCTGTGAAAGTTATACACTCAATATGCTAGCAAATTTGGAAAACGCAGCAGTAGCCACAGGACTGGAAAAAGTCAGTTTTCATTCCAATCCCAAAGAAAGGCAATACAAAATAATACTCAAACTACCACAGAATTGCACTCATCTCACACACTAGCAAAATAATGCTCAAAATTCTCCAAGCCAGGCTTTGGCAGTACATGAACCATGAAGTGCCAGATGTTCAAGCTGAATTTAGAAAGGGCAGAAGAACCTGAGATCAAATTGCCAACATCCAGTGGATCATTGAAAAAGCAAGAGAGTTCCAGAATAACATATACTTCTGCTTTATTTACTATGACAAAGCCTGTGACTGTGTCGATCACATCAAACTGTGGAACATTCTTCAAGAGATGGGAATACCAGGCCACCTAACCTGCCTCCTGAGAAATCTGTATGGAGGTCAAGAAGCAACAATTAAAACCAGACATGGTACAACAGATTGATTCCAAATTGGGAAAGAAGTATGTCAAGGCTGTCAGAGAAGGCAATGGTACCTCACTCCAGTACTCTTGCCTGGAAAATCCCATGGGTGTAGGAGCCTGGTAAGCTGCAGTCCATGGGGTTGCTAAGAGTCGGACACGACTGAGTGACTTCACTTTCACTTTTCACTTTCATGCATTGAAGAGGGAAATGACAACTCACTCCAGTGTCCTTGCCTAGAGAATCCCAGGGAACGAGGGAGCCTGGTGGGCTGCCACTTATGGGGTCACACAGAGTCGGACACGACTGAAGTGCCTTAGCAGCAGCACCAGCATGTCAAGGCTGTATATTGTCATCCTGCTTATTTAGCTTATATGCAGGGTGCATCATGCAAAATGCCAGGCTGGATGAAGCACAAGCTGGAATCAAGTTGTCTGGAAGAAATATCAATAATCTCAGATATGCAGATGACACCACCCTTATGGCAGAAAGCAAAGAAGGACTAAAGAGCCTCCTGATGAAAGTGAAAGAGGAGAGTGAAAGAGCTGGCTTAAAACTCAACATTCCAAAAACTGAGGTCATGGCATCTGATCACATCACCCCATGGCAAATAAATGGGGAAACAATGAGAGACTTTATTTTGGGGGGCTCCAAAATCACTCCAGATGGTGACTACAGCCATGAAATCAAAAGACACTTGCTCCTTGGAAGAAAAGCTATAACCAACATAAACAATATGTTATAAAGCAGATACATGACTTTGCTGACAAATTTCCATCTAGTTAAAGCTATTGTTTTTCCAGTAGTCATTCATGGATTTGAGAGTTGGGCTATAAAGAAAGCAGAGCCCCCCAAAATTCATGCTTTTAAACTGCATTGTTGGAGATGACTCTTGAGATCCAACCAGTCAATTATAAAGTAATCAGTCCTGAGTATTCATGGGAAGGTCTAATACTGAAGGTGAAGCTTTAATAATTTGGCTACCTGATGCAAAGAACTGACTCATTGGAATAGACCCTGATGCTGGAAAACACTGAAGGCAGGAGGAGAAAAGGACAACAGAGGATAAGATGGTTGGATGGCATCACAGACTCAGTGGACATGAGTTTGAGCAAGTTCTGGGAGTTGGTGATGGATAGGGAAGCCTGGAGTGCTGCAGCCCATGGGGTCTCAAAGAATTGGACAGGACTGAGCGATGGAACTGAACTGAACTGAACCCTCTCAGTTCATTTGTATTATTATTTACTGTTATTGTATCATTAAAAATATAACATGAGATTTACCCTCTTAATTGCCGGGATCCAGCCCTGGTGGATCCTGGATAATTTGAAGGGGAGACGGCGTAGGCGAGGGAAACTTATTTATTTAGAAATATAAAAGAAATTAAGAAGAAATAGTATAGTAGGAAAAGTTAGTGGAAAAAAAAAAAGATGCTGAATAACTTGGTTTACAGGAAAAGCTAATAAAACCTCAGGACAAGAGATTTGCACAATCTATGTTAGGCCACCGGTGCCTGTTTGAATAGCGGAGGGTGCCCCGCCTTGGGCTCCCTCTCTCATGGATGTTATAAGCTGGGACAAGTAAGTAGACATGGTGAGCCTCCCCACTGCAAATGGGAATTCAGCCTGAAAATAGAGTAAAGAAGACATGGGGGAAACCAGTCCAGTGACTGGCCCATCTTCTATTGTCCAGAAAGGCCTTATATACTTTTGATTTTACATAGAGATCAATGAATAATACAAAATTATGCAGTGTCAACCACCCTGACTCTTATCGAGACCAGGCTTTCTCTCTGCATACCTAGTTGTATAAATAAGTCTTAGGTGATTTACATCATCATCAAAGGGCCAATTAACATTTTATGGCCCTTTTCTGATAAGGGTAATAGTGTTGTTCTTCCCAAAGTCTGGTGCCACTCTCAGAAAGCACTAAATAAAGTTACATTCTTACATAGCAAGGACAGAACAATTTATAACAAGAAAGTGGAGTACAGTGATTTATAACAAAGAGAAAATTCATTAACTCAAAAGTCTAGTATTGCTAACATCAAAACTACTATATTCCTATTTCTGCATCCTTATGACATTGATTAATATCCTCCCAGGTGCCTAAAAGATAAAGGATATGGAGGCCTGGCAGCAAACATTAACTCAACAAACTCATCACCAAACTAATTATTAACTCCAAAAGGCTCTATATCTTTAAGATGTTTTAAGCTTCATGCCTCTCACGGTTGGGGGTTGTAAACAATCCATAAGTTGTAAAGTCCGGACAGACCGGCCAGATAAGTTAGAAAGCCATCAAAGGGGTTTAAGCTGAGACATTCTTTTTATACGCAGGAGACTGTTAACTGGATCTCTGAATTAACTCTTTCCAGAGAAAAGGTGGTAATGTCAGAAGAATATAGCAGACAGTAAACAAACAGATTTTGTTTTCTTTCGGGGTAGATGCTCAGACAGAGGACCCCTTGAGACCTGACTCACCTTGCCCATCAGGCCTCTCAGCATGACCTTGTCATGGGTGGGATCTCCAATGCTGGCTCAAGGCACTTAATTACCCTCTTTACCTGTAGACAGGTAAAGCCTCTGTCTACAATGCAGGAGACCTGGGTTCAATCCCTGGGTTGGGAAGATCCCCTGGAGAAGGAAATGACAATCCATTCCAGTATTATTATTGCCTGAAAAATCCCATGGACAGAGGAGCTTGGTAGGCTGACCATGGGGTCACAAAGAGTCGGACATGACTGAGCAAATTCACTTCACCCTCTTAAGTATTCAAGAGTGCAGGAAACTACTATTAATAGTTTTCAATTTTTTTTTTTTTTGCAGCAGATCTCTAGAATATGTTCCTCTTGCATGAATGAAATGATATATACTTAAATCCTATTTTCCCTTCCCTCAAGCCACTAGCAACAACTACTTTCTGCTTTCACAATTTTAGGTACTTCTTATATCTGGTATCAGGTTGTTATTTGTTCTTCTGTGGTTGGCTTATATAACATAACATAAGGTCTTCAAGGTTCATCCATGTTGTGGACTATGGCAGAATTTCCTTTCTTTTTAAGGCTCAAAAGTATTCCATTTTCTGTCAGCTTATTTCTCTATGGTCATCTAGGTTACTTCAAACTTTTGGATAGTATGAATAATGCTTCAATGAATATGGGAATGCAAATGTTTTTTCAAGATTCTGTTTTAATTTCTTTCAGCTAAATAACCAGAGGTTGGATTGTTGTGCCTTATAGCATTTTTGTGTTTAATTTCTTTTTAAAGTATTCATACTTTCTTCCTAAATAACTGCACTGTTTTACATTACAAAACAAAACAAAACAGTGCACAAGCGTTCCAAAATTGTCCACACACTCACCGGCATCTGTTTCCTTTCTCTTTCTCTTCTTTCTTTCTCTTAAACAAAGATCATCTTAACATGAGTTAGATGATAGTTCATTGTGGTTTTGATCTGGATTTTGGTGATGTTGACCATCTTTTTATGTACCTGTTGGCCATTTGTATGTCTTTGGATAGATGACTATTTAATTCATTTGCTAATTTTGAAAGTAGACTATTTATCATCTATGTATTTATTTATGTACTTATTGTCATTGAATTGTAGCAGTTTCTTACAGATTTCAGATAATATCCTCTTCATTAGCTATATGATTTCTAAATATATTTTACCTTTATGTCTGTTGTCAGTTTACTCAGCTGATTTATTCCTGTTCTATATAAAAAAAAATATATTATTTTATGTGGATTCACATGTTTATGTTTGCTTTCTTGTTTTGTTGTTTAGTCTCTAAATCTTGTCTGACTCTTTTGTGACCCCATGGTATGTGACTCACGGGCTCCTCTGTCCATGTGATTTGCCAGGCAAGAATACTGCAGTGAGTTGCCATTTCCTCCTCTAAGAGATCTTTCCTGACCCAGGGAATGAACCCACAACTTCTGCTAATCTCCTGCCTTGCAGACGGATTTTTTACTACTGAACCACTGGGGACACGTTTTTGCTGTTAGAGTCTTGCTTTTGTTATTAGACCCAAGAAATCTTGTCAAGATCAATGTTTTGAAGATTTTCTCTTCTATTTTCTTCTAGAGGTTTTATAGTTTCAGGTGTTAAATTTAAATCTTTAATCTATATTGTGTAGACTGTTGTGTGTGGCATAAGGTAAGGGTTTAATTTGATTCTTTTGTGTGTAAATATACATTTTCTCAACATTATTTGTTAAGCAGGTATCTTCTTCCCATTGTGTAGTTTTATACCTTCATCCAAGATCATTTTGTTGTACATGCAAGGTTTGTTCTCTGACTTCCCAGGTGGCACCAGTGATAAAGAATCTGTCTGCCAGTGCAGGAGACATGAGACATCGTTTGATCCTTGGATCAGGGAGATCTCCTGGAGGAGGGCATGACAACTCACTCTAGTATTCTTTCCTGGAGAATCACATGAACAGAATACAGTCCATAGGGTCACAAAGAGTCAGACATAACTGAAGGGACTTAGCATGCAAACATGCATGGCTTAGTTCACAGGTTTTATATTCTGTTCCATTGTTCTATGTGTCTCTCTTTATGCCTATACTGTACTGCTTTCATTACAGTGCATTTCCAAGATTTAGAGTCAGAAAATAGGAGTTATCAAGCATTGTTCGTTTTCATGATTGTTTTGAGCATTGAGGTTCTTTGTGCTATTTAATTTATTGAGGTTCTTTGTGCTATATTAATTTTAAGATTTTTTTTTCTATTTCTTCAAAATGTCATTGAGATATAGATAAGGATTACATTGAATCTGTGGGTCACTTTGGGTATACAAGCATTTTATCAATTTTTTTTCCAAACCATGGATATGGAAAATATTTTTATATATTTGTGTCATCTTTAATACCTCTTAACAATTTTTTTTTTGCATTTTTAGTGTGCAATTATTTTACATCCTTGTTTGTTTCTGTATACATATCTTATTCTTGATGCTATTGTAAATTTGATTGTTTTCTTAATTTCCTTTTCAGATGGTTAGTTGTTACTGTATACAAATGCAACCAATTTTTGTATGCAGATTTTGAAGCCTGCAAAATCATTGTATTTGTTTATTATTTCAAGGTGTCATTTCGTGAATTCTTTATGTTTTTCTACATATAGTATTTACTACTTGCAATGAGAAAAATTTAACATACTCCTTTATAATTTGGATTATATATATGATTCCTTTTTGTGGTCTAATCGTTCTAACTAGGGCTTGTAGTGCTAGAATAAATTAAAGTGACACAAGAAAGAATCCTGCCTTCTTCCTGATCTTAAAAGAAACCTGTCAGTTTTCTACAGTTAACTATGACATCTGAAGTGTATTTTAATAATTGGTCATTACTATGCTGAATAAATGTCTTATTTCTAGATTGCTGAATTTTTTAATGTTAAAGTATGTTGAAATTTGTCCAATGCATTTTTTTCTGCATCAGGAAAGAATATCATATAATTTTTATTCTTTGTTTTGATTTGTGGTATAACCCATTGACTGATTTTTATGTTGAAGCATCCTTGTATCCCTGGAATAAATCTCACTTGGTGTATGATATTTTAAATGTGTTAATGAATATGGTTTGTAATATTTTGTGAATATTTGAATTTATGTTCACCGGGAATATTGGGCTGTACTTTTATTGTGTGTGTGTGTGTGTGTGTGTGTGTGTGTGTGTGTGTGTGTGTGTGTTAGTGTTTTCTTTTCTGGTTTTGGTATCAGGGTAATATTGACCTTATAAAAAGCGTTTAGAGCCATACTCCTCCTCAATATTTTGAATAATCTGATAAAGGTAACTATTATCTCTTAGTTAAATATTTGGTAACATTTCCTTGTGAAGCTGTCTGTTTCTGGACTTTTGTTTTTGGGGAGTTTGTGAATTACTGATTCAGTTTCATTACTAGCAATTGCTCCTTTAAGTTTTTCTGCTTTCCATGACTCAGTCTTAAAAGATTGTATGTTTCATGTTGATGTGTGGCAGAACCAATATAATATTGTAAAGTAATTAACCTCCAATTAAAATACATGCATTTATGTTTAAAAAAAGATTGCATGTTTCTAGAAACCATTTCTTTATAGTCCAACTCACATCCTTACATGACTACTGGAAAAACCATAGCTTTGACTAGATGGACCTTTGTTGGCAAAGTAATGTTTTTTTTATTTGGCTGTCTAGGTTGGTCATAGCTTTTCTTTCAAGGAACAAGCATTTTTATTTTCATAGCTGCAGTCACCATCTGCAGTGATTTGGGAGAAAAAAAAAAAAAAAGTCTGTCACCGTTTCAACGTTTCCCCATCTGTTTGTCATGAAGTGATGGGACCAGATGCCATGATCTTAGTTTTTGGAATGATGACTGTTAAACCAGCTTTTTCACTCTCCTCTTTCACTTTCATCCAGAGACACTTTAGTTCCTCTTCACTTTCTGCCATAAGGGTGGTGTCATTTTCATATCTGAGGTTATTGATATTTCTCCCAGCAATCTTGATTCCAGCATGTGCTTCATCCAGCCTGAAATTTCACATGATATACTCTGTATACAAGTTAAATAAGCAGGGTTGCAACATACAGCCTTGACGTACTCCTTTCTCAGTCTGGAACCAGTCCATTGTTCCATGTCCAGTTCTATCTGTTGCTTCTTGACCTGCATACAGATTTTTCAAGAGGCAGGTCAGATGATCTGATATTCCTATCTCTAAGAATTTTCCGCAGTTTGTTGTGAGCCACACAGTCAAAAGTTTTGGCATAGTCAATAAGAAGAAAGTAGATGTTTTTCTGGAACTCTCTTGGAAAATCCAGAGGGGAAAAGTTAATGACTGATAGGTGTGTACTTATTGCTAGTTTGTTTATTGTTTTTTGGTTGTTTTTGCAGTTCTTTCTTCCCCTTTCTTCACATTCCTCTATTCCATTGTGATTTGATTAATATCTTCATTATTAGGTTCAAATTTCTTTCTCTTTTTATGTGTGTAACTATTATTAGTTATTATTTTGTTGTCACTATGAGGTTCTTATGTAACAGTGTAACAATATGAGTATATACCTGCATATATATGTATACGGCTATTTTAAGTTCAGTTCAGTCACTCAGTCATGTCTGACTGTGATCCCATGAATCCCAGCACGCCAGGCCTCTCTGTCCATCACCAACTCCCGGAGTTCACTCAGACTCACGTCCATCGAGTCAGTGATGCCATTCAGCCATCTCATCCTCTGTCGTCCCCTTCTCCTGCCCCCAGTGCCTTGCAGCATCAGGGTCTTTTCTAATGAGTCAACTCTTCGCATGAGATGGCCAAAGTATTGGAGTTTCAGCTTTAGCACCAGTCCTTCCAATGAACACCCAGGACTGGTCTCCTTTAGGATGGACAGGTTGGATCTCCTTGCAGGCCAAGGGATTCTCAAGAATCTTCTCTAGCACCACAGTTCAAAAGCATCAATTCTTCGGCACTCAGCTTTCTTCACGGTCCAGCTCTCACATC
This sequence comes from Capricornis sumatraensis, assembly GCF_032405125.1. Lineage (NCBI taxonomy): Eukaryota > Metazoa > Chordata > Mammalia > Artiodactyla > Bovidae > Capricornis > Capricornis sumatraensis. Next base: position 69,857,778 of record NC_091092.1, on the reverse strand, counting down.
CATACATGGCTATTTTAAGTTGATCTAATTTCAACCTCATTCTACAAACTTACATTTTTCACTCCCCTCATATCCATTTAATGCATTTGACACCAAATTTTGCATATATTTTGTATATTCCTTATCTACTTATTTTGAACTGTGGTGTTGGAGAAGATTCTTGAGAGTCCCTTGGATTGCAAGGAGATCCAACCAGTCCATTCTGAAGGATATTAGCCTTGGGATTTCTTTGGAAGGAATGATGCTAAAGCTGAAATTCCAGTATTTTGGCCACCTCATGTGAAGAGTTGACTCATTGGAAAAGACTCTGATACTGGGAAGGATTAGGGGCAGGAGGAGAAGGACATGACCGAGGATGAGATGGCTGGATGGCATCACTGACTCGATGGAAGTGAGTCTGAGTGAACTCCGGGAGTTGATGATGGACAGGGAGGCCTGGCATGCTGTGATTCATGGAGTCGCAAAAATTCGGACGTTACTGAGCAACTGAACTGAACTATCTACTTATTATAGATGTAGATGGTTTTACTATTTTTATTATATTTCTGATAACTACATAAGTGTTTGGTTTGCTACCTCCATTGAAAATTTTCCTGTACCAATGAGATATTGTTTTTTTAACTTTTCATATTTCTAATGTAGCCTTTTTTCTTTGCTTGATGAAGTTCTTACTTTTTTGTCTTCTAGTTTGCTGATCTTCTATACTATCTAATCTAGAGTTGATCTCTTCTAATATATTTTTTATTTAACTTTTTATGTTCTTTAGCTGTTTGTCTCATCTTTATATTTTTAAACTCTTCATTAATATTCTTAGTTGTTTACACATTCATTTTAATCAATTAGGCATGTTTATGATAATTACCTTAAACTTTTTTCAGGTAGATAGGTTATGAGCAATTTGTTTAGTTCCTTTTGTGAGGTTTTGTATTTTGTACTGATGGATATTTGATTTCCAGAAGATGTTAGTTTTCGTGTGCCACATAGTGATTCAATATTTTATAGTTTACTCCATTTAAACTTATTACAAAATAATGATATTTTCCTTTACTGTATAATATATCAAAGGCTTTGTCCTATTTATTTATTCTGGAACATATTCCTTTGTTCACTTTTCTTAATTCTCTGTTGATTTCTGTGTATTGGGTAGATTGGTTATTTCTCCCAGTCTTGAAGTAGTGGCTTCATGTAGATGATTTATGGGACCCAGCAGCACATGCTTTTCTGGCCTCCAGAGCTACATGCTCTGGAGATGTCCCCTCTATGGGCTGCGTGGGCCCTTCTGTTGTAGTAGGACTGACTACTGTGAGCATTCTAGTAAGTGTGTCTGGCCCCAGCCTGGTAGTATCCCAGGTCCTCCCTCATCAGTTGGCTGCAGGCCTACTCATGGGCATGACCAGTCATGACACTGCTGGCTGCTCAGCCTGGAGTATCCTGGGGTTTCTGTCACCATGTAGGTGGGTAGGGCCAGTTCCTGATCTACTTGACCATGTTGTGAGGACTCTCCATAGCTGGTATGGCCTCATGGTGAGTGTGATCATGTCCTGGGTGGTTGGTTGCAGGACCTGGGGGAGCTTAGTGTTGATGCCAGTCCACTGGTTCATGGTGTTGGGTTCCAGAGTTACTGGCTGTGGGACTGACTGGTGATGGGGAGTACTTAAGTCTGGTACAGATCTTCTGGTAAGTGAATAAGACCCCAGCACCAAGAGACTACAGAGAGAACTCCAAAATGGCACTTGGCAGCATTTTTGTCTGCAGTGCAAATTCTAGTTGCCTATTGCCTTCCCAGGAGGTTCTCTAAGATTAGCAATTGGTTCAGACCAAGGATTCTTTAAAAACAAAAACAAAAACAAACAAACAAACAAAAACAAACCTGCTTCTATTCTGATACTCAGAGACTAAGAGATTTTTTCATATGCCTGTTAAAAATGAAGTCTGTATATATAGGTTTTTTTGTTTCTTTAGGTAGATATATTCTTACATATTTTATTATTTTTGTTGCAATGGTGAATGGGGTAGTTTCCTTAATTTCTCTTTCTGTTTTCTCATTGTTAGTGTATAGAAATGCAATGGATTTATGTGTGTTAATTTTATATCCTGCAACTTTACTATATTCATTGATTAGCTCTAGTAATTTTCTCATGGAGTCTTTAGGGTTTTCTGTGTAGAGGATCATGTCATCTGCAAACAGTGAGAGTCTTACTTCTTTCCCACTCTGGATTCCTTTTATTTCTTTTTCTTCTCTGATTGCCGTAGCTAAAACTTCCAACACTATGTTGAATAGTAGTTTTGATAGTGGGAACCCTTCCCTTGTTCCTGACTTTAGGGGAAATGCTTTCAATTTTTCACCACTGAAGATAATGTTTGCTGTGAGTTTCTCCTATATTATTATGTTGAGATATGTTCCTTTTATTCCTGCTTTTTGGAGGGTTTTTATCATAAATGAATGTTGAATTTTGTCAAAGGCTTTCTCTACATCTATTGAGATAATCATATGGTTTTCATCTTTCAATTTGTTACTGTGGTGTATTACATTGACTGATTTGTGAGTACTGAAGAATCCTTGCATCCCTGGGATAAAGACCACTTGGTCATGATGTATGATCTTCTTAATATGTTGTTGGATTCTGTTTGCTAGAATTTTGTAAAGGATTTTTGCATCTATGTTCATCAGTGATATTGGCCTGTAGTTTCCTTTGTGTGTGTGTGTGTGTGTGTGGCATCTTTGGTTTTGGTATTAGGGTAATGGTGGCCTCATAGCATGAGTTTGTGAGTTTACCTTCCTGTGCAATTTTCTGGAAGAGTTTGAATAGGATCAGTATTAGCTCTTCTCTAAATTTTTGGTAGAATTCAGCTGTGAAGCCGTCTGGTCCTGAGCTTTTGGTTTCTGGAAGATTTCTGATTACAGTTTTGATTTCCATGCTTGTCATGGGTCTGCTAAGATTTTCTATTTCTTCCTGGTTCAGTTTTGGAAGGTTGTACTTTTCTAAGAATTTGTCCAGTTATTCCAAGTTGTCCATTTTATTGGCATACAGTTGCTGATAATAGTCTCTTATGATCCTTTGTATTTCTGTATGGTCTGTTATGATTTCTCCATTTTCATTCCTAATTTTATTGATTGGATTCTTCTCCCTTTGTTTCTTGATGAGTCTGGCTGATGGTTTGTCAATTTTATTTATCTTCTGAAAGAACCAGTTTTTAGATTTGTTGATTTTTGCTACGGTCTCTTTGGTTCTTTTGCATTTATTTCTCCCATAATTTTAAAGATTTCTTCCCTTCTACTAACCCTGGTGTTCTTCATTACTTACTTTTCTAGTTGCTTTAGGCATAGAGTTAGGTTAATTATTTGGCTTTTTTTCTTGTTTCTTGAGGTAAGTCTGTATTGCTATGCACCGTCCCTTTAGCACTGCTTTTATTTTATAGTGTCCCATAGGTTTGGGGTTGTTGTGTTTTCATTTACATTTCTTTTCTATGCATATTTTGATTTCTTTTTTTTTTTTAATTTCTTCTGTGATTTGTTGATTATTCAGAAGCGTGTTCTTTAGCCTCCATAGGTTGGAATTTTTAATAGCTTTTTTTTTCCTGTAATTGACATATAATATTTCCTGCTTTGTGGTCAGAAACAGTGATAAAAGAAATCAAAGAGGATACAAATAGATGGAGAAATATACTGTGCTCATGGATCACAAGAATCAATATAGTGAAAATGAGTGTACTACCAAAGGTGATCTATAGACTCAATGCAATCTCTATCAAGCAACCAACAGTATTTTTCATAGAACTAGAACAAATAATTTCGCAATCTGTTTGGAAATACAAAAAAAACCTTGACTAGCTAAGGCAATCTTGAGAAAGAAGAATGGAACTGGAGTAATCAACCTACCTGACTTCAAGCTCTACTACAAAGCTACAGTCATCAAGAGAGTGTGATAGTGGCACAAAGACAGAAATATAGATCAATGGAGCAAAATAGAAAGCCCAGACATAAATCCATACATCTATGGACACCTTATCTTTGACAAAGGAGGAAAGAATATACAGTGGAGAAAAAACAATCTCATTAACAAGTGGCGCTGGGGAACTGGTCAACCACTTGTAAAATAATGAAACTGGAACACTTTCTTTTTTTTTAATTTTTATTTTTACTTTATTTTACTTTACAATACTGTATTGGTTTTGCCATACATTGACATGGATCCACCATGTAGAACACTTTCTAACACCATACACAAAAATAAACTCAAAATGGATTAAAGATCTAAATGTAAGACCAGAGACTATAAAATCCCTAGAGGAAAACATAAGCAAAACACTATCTGACATGAATCACAGCATGATCCTCTATGACCCACCACCCAGAGTAATGGAAATAAAAGCAAAAATAAACAAATGAGACCTAATTAAATTTAAAAGCTTTTGTACAACGAAGGAAACTGTAAGCAAGTTGAAAAAAACAGCCTTCAAAAATGGGAGAAAATAGTAGCAAATGAAGCAAATGACAAATAAGTAATCTAAAAAAAAAAAAAAAATACAAGCAACTCCTGCAGCTCGATTCCAGAAAAATAAATGACTCAATTGAAAAATGGGCCAAAGAACTAAATAGACATTTCTCCAAAGAAGACATACAGATGACCAACAAACAAATGAAAAGATGCTCAACATCACTCATTATCAGAAAAATGCAAATCAAAACCACAATGAGGTATCATTCCATGCCAGTCAGAATGGCTGCTATCCAAAAGTCTCCAAACAATAAATGCTGGAGAGGGTGTGGAGAAAAGGGAACCCTCTTACACTGTTGGTGGGAATGCAAACTAGTCCAGCCATTATGGAGAACAGTGTGGAGATTCCTTAAAAAACTAGAAATAGAACTGCCATACAACACTGTAATCCCACTGCTGGGCATACACACTGAGGAAACCAGAATTGATAGAGGAACGTGTACCCAGTGTTCATCGCAGCACTGTTTATAATAGCCAGGACATGGAAGCAACTTAGATGTCCTCAGCAGAGGAATGGATAAGAAAGCTGTGCTGCTGCTAGTAAGTCTCTTCAGTCGTGTCTGACTCTGTGCAACCCCATAGGCGGCAGCCTGCCAGGCTTTCCCCTCCTTTGGATTCTCCAGACAAGAACACTGAAGTGGGTTGCCATTTCCTTCTCCAATGCATGAAAGTGAAAAGTGAAAGTGAAGTCGTTCAGTTGTGTCTGACTCTTCGTGACCCCATGGACTGTAGCCTATCAGGCTCCTCCGTCAATGGGATTTTCCAGGCAAGAGTACTGGAGTGGGGTACCATTGCCTTCTCCAAAAGCTGTGCTACATATACACAATGAGATATTATTCAGCCATTAAAAAGAATACATTTGAATCAGTTTTAATGAGGTGATTGAAACTGGAGCTGATTATACAGAGTGAAGTAAGCCAGAAAGAAAAATACCAATACAGTATATTACCGCATACATATGGAATTTAGAAAGATGGTAACAATAACCCTCTATGTGAGACTGCAGAAGAGATACAGATATATAGAACAGTCTTTTGGACTCTGTGGCAGAAGGCGAGGGTGGAATGATTTGAGAGAATAGCATTGAAGCATGAATATTATCATATATGCAACAGATCGCCAGTACAGGTTTGATGGATGAGACAGGGTGTTAAGGGCTGGTGCACTGGGATAACCCAGAGGGATGGGATGGGGAGGGAGGTGGGACGGGGGTTCAGGATGGGAAACACGTGTACACCCATGGCTGATTCATGTCAATATATGGCCAAAATCACTACAATATTGTAAAATAATTAGCGTCCAATTAAAAAATATATATATTTTTAAATGAGGTCTGTTTCCCACAGCCTTCACAAGGACCTCCAAAGCCAGACATCCTGGGGGCTTGTATTACTTTCAGAATACCCAGGCTGGGCCACTTGATGTGGGGCTCAGAACCTTAGCTACTTGGGGAGATTCTCTGCAACTTTAATTATTCTTTTTTTTGCTTGTCACCTACCAAGGAGTGTGGGTCTTGAATGTACACTGTCTCCATCCCTCCTATCCATCTTGTTATGGTATCTTCTTCATATCTTTGATTATAGTAAATCTTTCCAATTTATCCTCAGCTTATTTTCATAGATATCTGCTTGATAGACAGTTGCAATTTTGATGTACCCATGGAAAAAGTGAGCTCAGGTCCTTTTCTCTGTCCTTTATACAGCTTGATGGTTTCTTTTTTAATAGGTGATAATCTCTTTCTCTCTCCGTGTCTGTCTATGTCATGACAGATTCTTTGGTACTACAATAAGCCTCCCAGCTATGTTTTGTTCTCAGCGGTTTGCAGGGTTCTAGAGTATACCAATTTTCACAAGTGCTTCAAGTCTGGCAAGAGAAAAATGTGACCATTAGCCTGCTCTCTGAAAGTCCATAATATTAGCGATATGCTCCACTTTCTCTTTCCCTCTTTGGAGAAGTTCCCAAGCTATAATAGCCTCTCTCTGCTGTATCATATGTCATCTAGAGCAGTGGCAAGTCATTTAGCTCACTTTTATTGTCACCTTCTCCCAGGTTTCTAGATTATTCTGGGTCCTATTAGCACTCTGAGGGAGGAAAGGCAGAAAGCAGTCCATCAGGTAATTCTCTAAAAAGCCAGTATTTTTTATGCACGCTTCAATTCTCCTTTTCCAGCAAGAAGCCTGTATTTTTGTTGTTGTAGTTGTTGTTTTCTTTTTCCCACTGAGCTGAAGAGCAGGACTATGATGAGTAAGTGTTTGCTTGTCCAAGTCATTACCTTTGTTATCAGTGACCCACATAAGGCACCCTATCCTATTAGCACTTACATTCAGGCAAGACAAAAATCAGCATTCTAAATAGTACCAACACTAGATATTATGGTGTATTCTTCATCTTCCCTACCCAAGGACAATTTTGGAGATGGGAGTTTACTCCTGACCATGCTGTGCTTAACCAGAACTAAGGATAATGGCATTACACTTCCTACCAGCTTTGATGCAGGTGCTTTATCACCTGTCTGAAGTGCAGGAGACTTTTAATTGGCTTCTGGATTTCTTTCTTGGAAAGGAAGTTGTTTCCTGTACTTTTGCTGAGTTGAGTCAGTGTCTCTGCGGGGGTAGGAGCTTCTGGGACTTCCAGTTCTTCTATCTTGTTGACATGCTTGCAAGGGTGTGTGCTCAGTCATGTCCAGTTCTTCAGGACCTCATGGACAATAGTCTGCCAGATTCCTCTGTTCATGGAATTTTCCAGACAAGAATACTGGAGTGGGTTGCCGTTTCCTCCTCCAGAGGATATTCCTGACTCAGGGATCAAATCCACATCTCTTGCGAGTCTCCTGCACTGGCAGGCAGATTCTTTGCCACTGAGCTACTTGATAAGCCCATCTTGTTGACATCATCCTCTCTAAAACCCTCTCAAAATTTTTATTCTCACTCTTTTATTATCTTGATTAGATTCTACAATCTACCATGATAACCCAAATTAAAAATTCCTAGCCTCTCTCTCTCTCCTTCTCACAATTGCCTGGCAAAACAGAACTCTAATTATACTTGACTTCTGATTACTCTATAACTTGTCCTAGGAAACTCAATATGATAGAGAAACATATACAAACATGTTGACTAGTCTCACTTTAAATTTATGCCAAAAACATGAGAATAGGCCTTTACACTGCCAGGTCATCCTTGTACATATGTCTAGTGCAAGAGTTTTCAAACATTTCCTCTAATTTCCATAGACTAAATATTTTTTTTTAGAGTTTGAGGGCCATGTTTCCTCTTATAAAAATATTGAACTATTCTATTGTAAAGGAACATAAATGTTATGATAAAAAAAGAGCATGACTGTCTTCCAATAAAACTTACTTATAGCAAAAAAAGACAGTGGACATATTTGGCCAGTGGGTCATAATTTTCTGACCTTAACATTATCAATTGACTTTTTCATTCTCAGAGATAACTGTTTTGGCTTGTCTTTATTCTCATTAGACTTCTAACCCCTCTTTCCCGTTTTCTTTCTCTGAGCCAATGAATTTATTTGTTTTTAAATATCATTGAGAATAAAAAGGCATCAAAGAGCACTGTTTAGCCTTCCCACTATTGAGTATATCATCTTTTTCACATATGTAGACCTTACCAAATGTTCCTTACTGTTTGCCAGAGGTAAAATATGTTGCTGCCACAGGCAACATTTTTCAAGTGCTTACTGCTCCAGGATGCCACTCCTTGCTTTATTTTCCCTTCTGCATCATAGTTTTGTTTCTTGTTAATAAATCTTTCTCATAAGCAAACATGCTTGCTATGCATTCTCCCACTCTTAAAAAAAATCCATTATAGCACAACCTCTTAGACCTTTCCATCCCAATTTCTCTTCTTTTTACAACAAAACTCCTCAATCTATGGTTTATATTTACAAGATACATTCCTTTAACTTCTCACCTCTCTTCAACTTAATCCAGTTAGAATTTTGTTCCCATCACAGAATTTTTATCAAAATTCAAGGACTTCATGTTACTAAATTAGCCAGATTTCCGTTTTCACCTCCCTTGATGTTCCAGCAACATTTCACACGAGATTAACCACTTATTTAAAACACTTTGACTAGAATTATGAGGCAAATAATTCCTTGCTTGTTCTTACTCTATTAGTTACTCTTTGAGCAGTATCCTTTGTTGACTCATCTTCACTTCCCTGACTTCTGAATGTTGGGATATTTCAATTAGTCCTTGGATTTCTTCTCTCTTTTCTTAGGTGATTCCATCCAGTCTTTAAACTCCATTTTGACATTAATGAATCCACTATTTTTATCTCCAGTTTCAACTTTCCCATGATCTTCAGACTCATATTTCAAGCTGCTTATTTGATATTTTTACCTGCATGCTTAGTAGGCCTCTTAAATTTAACATATTCAAAAGTAAACTCTTGATTATAACTCCACTTCTTTAAAAAATCTCCTATATTTGTTCTAGCCATCCCTGTTTCAGTAATATCACCATTCACCAATGGCTTAGATCTAAAACAGAATAAGCAATCTTGACTTCCTTTTGTTTCTCTGATCTTGTATCTAGTCTATTAGCCCATTTTGTTGCCTCTACTTTCAAAAAAAAAAAAAAGTTGACCACTTCTTAAAGATTTCTATTGATACTACCTAGTCCAAACCACCATCATCTTTTGCCTAGACTATGGTAATATCGTCTTAATTAGTCTCCTTGTAAATCATTTTACTTCACTTAAAACTCTCCATGATATTCTACCACACTTAAACTATGAAACAGTGTCCATACCATAATAGGACTTACACTATCTGGACTATGGTTGCATTTGTGCACATTTCTTCAGAAATACTATGATAAAGAAACCCTTGGTAACTTTGTATACCTTTGCATATCTAATATTTATCTTTGCATATCTAATATTTATTTGGTCATAAAACAGATTCTTCATTCTAAGAACACTGATTATTATGCTGAAGAATTATTGTCCTGTGAAAGTTGGAGAAACTTGGAGAGATTTTCATGTTGTATTAGAATTAGAAACATATGATGTGTTCCTTTGGTGAATAGGCTCTTATAATCTGATTTTCTACTATTTAGTTACTGTATAATTTAGCAGAGCATGTCAGAAGGAACAGAATTCAACAACTTGAAAATTGGTTCTGACAATTTAAATCTTTGTCATGAATTACTTTTCAACAGTTGATGCACAATGCCAAGCACACAAGTATCCCAGAAAAAGGAACACAACTTTACCTCAGTTTCTAACGTTTTCTAAGTATGTTGCTTAGATATGTGATAAAGAAATTTAAGGTGTAACCCCATTTCCTAGCATTTAAGGATTATAGCTAAGATAATGAAAATTTCTCATGTTCATGTTGTAAGACAGAGAATTTGCAAAGTCAATAAAATTTATCAATGGAGGAATTATAAAAACAAAGTCCCTGTAACAGTATAGAAAATTTCACTGGGCACAATAGAGAACATTTCTTTGATTTTTACTTATTTATTAATTATCCTTTAATTATGTCTTTTACATGTTACTTAAGTTCAGCTATAATAACATAGTTAACCCTAGCCCAATGCTACCACATATCACAAGTGACAGTTTTATCATTACACTAATTATGACTAAATGTGCAATTGGTCTGGTTGAGATATCTGTCACCACATTGATCCCCAGAGGTGATTTGAATGATCAGACAGGTGAAGCAGGTTGCATATCTCTCTTTTTACTGCCTTGTGTATATAAGCTCTCAAAGCTTCCAGTGTTGAAAGTGGCTAGCCACCTCTGACAGAGGGAAGGTCATTTTCTGGTCGGGGGTAGAAGAATAGAGGTATATAGCTAAGGGTTTATTTCCCTTCTCCAATCTCTACACAAGCTCTCAAGTTCAATTGCCCGTGACTGCTAGTTACTCTACATTCAATCACTCATTCTCTCTGTAGCCTGAGGTACTGTTAGAGGGTGAATGGGAGAAAGAATAAAACAGGGCTTTGTGGAAATATAGGATAATGAATTTATTGGGCTTTGGCTATATCTTCTGATAATAAATTAGATATATAACTAAGAATCACATTAAACTAAGCTATTTTTGAAACAAAATCAGATCTTATTCTAGATATATATTTTATTAACTTGGAACTATTAGGTTAAATACCAGATGGTATCACTGACTTGATGGACATGAGTTTGAGCAGGTTTTGTGAGTTGATGATGGACATGGAAGCCTGGTGTGCTGCAGTCCATGGGGTCACAAAGTGTCGGACATGACTAAGCAACTGAACTGAACTGATCAGATGAAATATTTGGTCAAGTTTTCATTTAATGTCAAACTGTTTTGACCACTGATGTATTAATTTAGCCAGAAATCAAATTAACATATCCATAAAGACACAGATAAAATAAAACCATAAAATAATTAAAACAAATTTAACAAACATGCTATTTTTTCTAAATAACTTGACTAACTTTTTCACTTTATTGATAAGATCAACCCAGGTTTTGAAGGCATATAAATTGACTAGACCTCAGTAATAGATTCTTTACCATCTAAGCTACTAGGGAAGCCCAAGAATGTTGAAGTGGGTAGCCTATCCTTTCTCCCGGGAATCTTTCTGACCCAGGAATCAAGCCAGAGTCTCCTGCATTGCTCAGACAATAAAGAATCTGCCTGCAATGTGGGAGATTGAGTTCATTCCCTGGCTTGGAAAGATCCTCTGGAAAAAGGAACGGCTACCCACTCCAGAATTCTTGCCTGGAGAATTCCATGGACAGAGGAACCTGGCAGTCTATAGTCCATGGGGTCGCAAAGAGTCAGACACGACTTAGCGACTTTCACTTTCAGTAATAGATACATGTGGGAGTTGCCAAGTAGCTTATAAATAGTAAATAATTCTATGCACTGTAGAATTAAACCCATATGAGTGCATTAATTTTTGTCAGAAATTCCTATTTTTTTTAAAGGATTTTGATTTATTTAATGCTAAGGAACATAGCTAGTGCTCGTGTTCCCAGTCATTTCAGTTATATCTGACTCTTTGAAACTATGGGCTGTAGTCTGCCAGGCTCATCTGTCCATGGGATTTTCCTTACAAGAATACTGGAGTGGGTTGCCATGCCCTTCTCCAGAGGATCTCCTACACCAGTGAGCAAACCCATGTCGCCTACATTGCAGGTAGAGTCTTTACTACTGAGCCACTGGGGAAACCTGCAAGGAACACAGCTAGAGTACATGTTATATAAATGGAGAGGCTAGATATATCCTTGGTGACATGAGATAATTTATTATTTTTCAAAATTTATGTAACATAAAATCTTTATTGCTTTAGATTAAGCAAACATTTAGACACAAGATCAAAAGCAAAATCCATAAGGAAAATAATCAATAGAACTTAACCAAAATAAATTATTTCGCTCTGTGAAATACAGTAAAAGAATGAAAAGATAAGCCTCAGACTGAGATAAAATATTAACAAACTTATATTTGACAAAATACATGTATTCAGGACATATAAAGAATACCCAAAATCCAATATAAGGGAACAAAGGCTCAATTTTTAAAAAATGGGAAGGAAATTATGATAAGGCACTTCTCCAAAAAGGAAATGAAGGAAATTATTTACAAACAATCACATTAAAATATGTCTGACAGCATTAAGCACTAAAGATATACAAGTTAAAACCACAATATCTCTGTATACTTATAAAATGGCTAAAATTAAAAAAAAAAAAAAGACACAACAATACCAAGTGCTGACAAAGATGTAGGAAATCTAGAACTCTTATATAGTGCTGAAGAGAATGCAACTTGTAAGCCACTTTGGAAAGCAATTTTGGAAATTTCTTATAACCTTAAAGACACACTTTCCATATGAATCTGCAATTGTATACTAAATGTACACTCTGGGAAATAAATACTTATGTTCACATGAATATATATACCCCAATCATGATAACAATTCTATTCATAATTATAAGAAAATGTGAAAAGCAAGAATGCTCTTCAACAGGTGGATAGGAAAAAAGAATGTGTAATTTAACTATACAATGGAATACTGTTCAACAGTAAAATAAACAAACTATTAAAGCACACAACAGCAGGAATGAATTTCTGTAAAAGGAAAAAAAGCTATACTCCAAAGGCTAGAGTGTCTGATTACATTTGTATGAATGGCAAAGGCAAACTTCTAGCAATGAACAGATCAGTGCTTGTCCAGGCTAGGAACAGAGAGAGGGTTGACTAGAAAGAGGGAGTATTTGGAATTTTTTTTTTTTTAATGGTTACAGAAATGTTCTACATCTTGATGTAGAAAGTTGAATATACAATTGGAATTGTTTTTTTTTTAAGGAATTCATAGAACTGTATGTCAAAAAGGATGAAGTTTTGTCCTTGTAATATATAACTTCAAAAATTACATGAAAAATAAAGAACTGCAGTATACAGGCTTTCAAAGATGAATTAGCCTCAAGTTTTTTTTTTTTTTTTTTTACTTTATGAGCATCTGATGTTATGGTAGATGTGAGGAGTGGGTAGGAATCATGATCTGAGTTCTAAGACTTTCTTTCTCACTATGTATCCTTAGAGGAAAAAAAAAAAATCTAACCACTGCATTCCTTAATTTTCTTCAAATGTAGAGTGGGGATAATAATTTTTCCCCCACTTGCCTCAGAGGATTGTCTTCAGGATTGAATCAGTTAAAGGGTGTGAAATTGCTTAAAAAATGGTAAAGATTAAAATTTTATGAAGTGAACAGTTAGAAAAGTATAAAAAACACAAACAATAAAAAAAAAAATTGCACAATGAAGGAAACTATAAGCAAGGTGAAACGACAGCCTTCAGAATGGGAGAAAATCATAACAATTGAAACAACTGACAAAGAATTATTCTTCAAAATATACAAGCAGCTCATACAACTCAATACCAGAAAAATGAACAACCCATTCAAAAAGTGCTCCAAAGAGCTAAACAGACATTTCTACAAAGAAGACATACTAGTATACACATAAAAAGTATACACAAGAAAAGATGCTCAACATCACTCATTATTAAAGAAAGGCAAATGAAAACCACAATGAGGTATAATTTCATGCCAGTCAGAATGGCCACCATCTAAATGTCCACAAATAATAAATGCTGGAGAGGGTGTGGAGAAAAGGGAACCCTCTTAAATTGTTGGTTGGAATGCAAACTAGTACAGCCACACTGGAAAACAGTGTGGAGATTTCTTAAAAAATAAAAACTGAAAATAGAACTGGCATATGATCCAGCAATCCCACTGTTGGGCATACACACCAAGGAAATCAGAATTGAAAGAGACACGTGTACCCCAGTGTTCAATAAATCACTGTTTACACTAGCTAGGATGTGTAAGCAGTCTAAATGTCCATTGGCTGACAAATGAATAAGGAAGTTGTGGTACATACGCATAATGGAATATTATTCAGCTATAAAAGAAGAATGCATATGAACCAGTTCTAATGAGGTGGATGAAACTGGAGCCTATTACACAGAGTGAAGTAACTCAGGAAGAGAAGGACAAATGCTGTATGTTAATGTCTATATATGAAATTTAGAAAAATGGTAGCAATGATATTGTATGCAAGGCAGAAAAGAGACATAGATGTAAAGAAAAGACTATTGGACTATGTGTGAGAAGGCAAGGGTGGGATGACTTGAGAGAATAGTGTTGAAACATGTATATTACCATATGCAAAATAGATGACCAGTGCAAGTTCAATGAATGAAGCAGGGCATTCAAAGCTGGTGCTCTGGGACAATCCAGAGGAATGGGTTGTGGAGGAGGGTGGAAGGTGGTTACAGGATGAGGGGACACATGTGCACCCATGGCTGATTCATGTAGATGTATGGCAAAAGCCATTACAATATTGTAAAGTAATTATCCTCCAATTAAAATGAATTAACTAATTAAAAATTTTGAAGTAATTTTTATTAGATTACTTAACATTTGGTATATATGTCATAAATTATCATACAATGAAGGGTGATATAACTGTTATGAACATTTTCTCTTACTAAATCTCATTGTTTCATTTAAGTTCCATGCCTTCCTGCTCTATAGCATAATCACAGAGTGATTATTCAGTGCTAAGAAATATGCTTAGTGCTGAATATGTATGAAAAAGAAAGTGAAAGTGAAAATTGTTCAATTGTGTCCAAATCTTTGGGACTACATGGACCATACAGTCCATGGAATTTTCTATGCCAGAATCCTGAAGTGGTAGCATTTCCCTTCCCCAGGGGATCTTTCCAACCCAGGGATAGAACCCAGGTGTCCTGCATTGCAGGCAGATTCTTTACCAGCTGAGCCACAAGGGAAGCCCAAGAAGGTTGGAGTGGGTAGCCTATCACTTTCTAATGGATCTTCCCATCCTAGGAATTGAACCGAGCTCTCCTGCAATGCAGGCGAATTCTTTACTGACTCAGCTATCAGAGAAGCCCCTTGTAAATTAAAATCACATTCTACTTTTAGAGAACTCATAGTCTAGTTAGGGGAAAAAGAGCTACTATAATTATAAAAGAAATATTTGTTGGGCACTTTTTCTGCCAGAAATTGTTTTTCTAATTATATGTGTTAGTTATTTTAATATCAACAATATATTTTTTTAAATTTTATGATCATTTTAATGATAAAGAAACTTAGACAGAAGTTACTGCCAAATACTTTAAGTTAGAAATGTTGGAGCCAGAAATCAAACCCCAAAATTCTGCTTCCATAGCCAGTGTTCTTGGCTTCCTGCACATTGTTAATCAAGTTTATTCATAAATACCTTGTCTCAGGTGGAACTGAAGAAAAACAATGGATGATATAAAAACTGATCTAAGCTATGAGAGCCAGACAGATAATTATGTAATGAAAAAGTGAAAATATAACCCACATGACAAAAAAGTTAAATTTGTTCTGGACCAAGCAGTGTCTTTGAAATCCAAAATATAATTTAATTAGATGGGCTTGCTTTTTAAAATCTATAGTGACTTCCTAGGTTACACAAGAGAGTATGCAGTGGTTAATAGGGTGGACTTTAAAGTCAGAAACACTCTAGTCTAAGTCTGCTTTGACCATTTAAAGATAACCTTATGAACATAATTTTATTTCTTTAAATCTTTGTTTCTTCATCCACAAAATGAGGATAGTCATAGAAGTTAAATCATAAGTTCAGTTCAGCTCAGTTCAGTCGCTCAGTCGTGTCCGACTCTGCGATCCCATGAACTGCACCACGCCAGGCCTCCCGGCCCATCTCCAAATCCCAGAGTTCACTCAGACTCATGGCCATCGAGTTGGTGATGCCATCCAGCCATCTCATCCTCTGTCGTCCCTTTCTCCTACTGCCTCCAATCCCTCCCAGCATCAGAGTCTTTTCCAATGAGTCAACTCTTCGCATGAGGGGGCCGAAGGACTGGAGTTTCAGCTTTTGCATCATTCCTTCCAAAGAAATCCCAGGGCTGATCTCCTTCAGAATGGACTGGTTGGATCTCCTTGCAGTCCAAGGGACTCTCAAGAGTCTTCTCCAACACCACAGTTCAAAAGCATCAATTCTTTGGCTCTCAGCTTTCTTGACAGTCCGACTCTCACATCCATACTTGACCACTGGAAAAACCACAGCCTTGACTAGACGGACCTTTGTTGGCAAAGTAATGTCTCTGCTTTTGAATATGCTATCTAGGTTGGTCATAACTTTCCTTCCAAGGAGTATGTGTCTTTTAATTTCCTGGCTGGAATCCCCATCTGCAGTGACTTTGGAGCCCAAAGAAATAAACTCTGACACTGTTTCCACTGTTTCCCCATCTATTTCCCATGAATCATAAGTTAAGAAAGATTATTAAATATAAATGACTGAGTACAATGTCTGGCACAATAAATTTTAATAAGGATGATGGTGATGATGCCTTTATAGTTCTTATTACCGGGTGACTGTGTCACATAATATCATTCTAAATCTTTTCTAATTTCTTTTTTGAAAAATTGGTGATTTAGAGATATTTCATTGACAGATTGAAAAAACATGACATGCTGGGAACACATTACCACATTAAACCAATACTTTGTTAAAAATGGATATCACTCCACATTTGGTAGTAGAGTTTAAAGCAGTCCTAATCTACAGGACCCCAACACTTCAAAATAACAGGGGGATAGATTTGGATCTTTTCATTCCTACTATTCACCCTTGGTACTCTGTGGATTTTAGTTCATATGTCTGGTTATAGAGAAATAGACATGAGCATAAGAGTGCAATCTGTGAATGGCTTGGAACTAATTTTGACTGTGTTGTCTAAGCATTATGATTGAATAAAATGCTGTTTTGTTTAAATCTTACAGAGTAACAGAGGCCAGAGAGTTTCAGTTTTCTTTATGATTGAAAAACCTGTATTAGAATTATCCCAATTAAAGGAGCCATAGAAGTTGGAAAAAAATTAAGTAAATAATATCACTTGTTTAGAATCTGAAAGCAAACAAGGCAGTCAAAACATGGAAGACGAAGACCACAGGGACAAGGAGAAAACACTGGAAAAAATCACATTCACTTCCACTTTTCCCTTCAGGGGATTTACTGATTGCTAGATGAGCATGAACTAAATGCTGAATAAACAGAAGCATCTCAAAGCTTTTGACAGCTTAATAGGACTCAGGAGACACAAATATTTAGGGAAACCAAGACAGCCAAAACTGAAAGCCAATATTTTTAAGCTATTAAGAATTCATAAAAATAAGGTTAGTGTCTTGGAAGATAGATCATTACACTAAGTTTTGATATATGTATTAAAACACAAAAGAAATAATCATGTAAAATACAAGTAGAATGTTAGAATCATATGGGACATAGAATTAAAAAAGTAATATATATATGCATAAAATTTGAGTGCAGAAGGAGATCAATGGTGTAGTTGAAGTAATATCACAAATACATTTCTAAATGCATAAGCAAATGAGAAATTTTCAGATCTAAAAAGAAAAAAAAATTAAGTCACACAAACAAAACTATACTTCAAACAACAACCAAGAGAAATAAATAAATAAATAAATATGACTCTTAAGCACATCTTAGTGAAACTGATGAAAACCATATAAAATGAGAAATTCTTAAAATAGACTAATTAGCACATCACTTTCAAAGGAGCAAAAACAATAAGATGTTTCAAAGAAAACAGTGGAGAACATAAATAGAATAACACATTTAAAGTGCTAAAAATGAAAAAAATAAAGAGTTAATAATTCTAGGCCCAACAAAGAAAAATAAAGATTAAACAAAGATATTTTAAGATAGACAAAACAGACATGATCTATTGCCCACAGATTTGCACCATATAACTAAGTAATATTCTTCAATCCTAAAAAAAAAAAAAATGGTTTTGTATTGAAGCATGAAAAAGCAAGAAGGAATTAAGAACAAAGGAAGTATAAATAAACATGCTTAGTCACTCAGTCATTTCTGACTCTTTGTGACCCCATGGACTGTAGCCCACCTTGCTCCTCTGTCCATGGAGATTCTCTAGACAAGAATACTGGAGTGGATTGCCATGACCTCATCCAGGGGATCTTCCAAACCAAGGGATAAAACCCAGGTCTCCCACATTGCAGACGGATTCTTTACTATCTGAGCCACCAATATAAGTTAAATAACATTGTAGAGTAAGTTATCCATCATTTTTGTCACAACGCTTAAATAATTGAACATTCATCTACAGAGTACCACTTTGGGAGCTATAAAATACAGCATCATATGCCAAAGTATCCAAGAGGAAACTTGCATAGCTGTGCACCCAGTGATAGGCAGATAAACATTGGTAAGTGCTGTGGAAGCTGCAGGAGACATAAAACCTGCCCTAATCACTCTGTCATAGACAGAATGCTCCCTTGGACAGACACCCACAAAGGAGAAAAAAAAAATTGTGCAAAAATCTAACTTTACTAAAGGAATATTTCAGCAAAATATTGGAGGAAATAAAAACAAATGTGAAAACAATAGGGTAAGAGAAACTTTGCCAACCCTGGCCATTTCCTAAGGTGACAAAATGTAGGGTTGTAATAGCCAGTAGCAACCAATCCACAGCAGAAATATGAGTAAAGGGTGAGAGCCAAGCTACCAAAGCTATGCGGGATGCTGCTAAAGGAACTCACTTCACTCCAGCAGCATCCAGAGTACTAAACTGGTAATTTCATGACTATGGAAAAGGCAGACATAAGGGAAGTGACAGATAACGGTATAAAAGGGGCTTAAAAGGATGTGGTTACTTACTGTTCACACTATCACCTTAAAATGAATTGTTTTATATATAAGATATATTATATCAGCCTATTCCAGTAGTCATGTATGGATGTGAGAGTTGGACTGTGAAGAAGTCTAAGTGCTGAAAAATTGATGCTTCTGAACTGTGGTGTTGGAGAAGACTCTTGGGAGTCCCTTGGACTGCAAGGAGATCCAACCAGTCCATTCTGAAGGAGATCAGCCCTGGGCTTTCTTTGGAAGGAATGAAGTTAAAGCTGAAAATCCAGTCCTTTGGCCACCTCATGCGAAGAGTTGACTCATTGGAAAAAGACTCTGATGCTGGGAGGGATTGGGGGCAGGAGGAGAAGGGGACGACAGAGGATGAGATGGCTGGATGGCATCACTGACTCGATGGGTGTGAGTCTGAGTGAACTCCGGGAGTTGGTGATGGACAGGGAGGCCTGGCATGCTGCGATTCATGGGGTCGCAAAGAGTCGGACACGACTGAGTGACTGAATTGAACTGAACTGAACTGCATGATAACCACATTATCATTATTATGAATCCCAATAAACTCTGAAACATTCTGAAAGAGATGGGAATGCAAGACAACCTGATCTTCCCCTTGAGAAATCTGTATGCAGGTCAGGAAGCAACAGTTAGAACTGCATATGGAACAACAAACTGGTTCCAAATAAGAGAAGGAGTATGTCAAGGCTGCATACTGCCACGCTGATTATTTAACTTATATGCAGAGTACATCCAGTTTAGAGAAATGCTCGGCTGGATGAAGCACAAGCTGGAATCAAGATTTCTGAGAGAAATATCAATAACCTCAGATATGCAGATGACATTACCCTTATGGCAGAAAGTGAAGTAGACCTAAAGTTCCTCTTAATGAAAGTGAAAGTGGAGAGTGGAAAAGTTGGCTTAAAGCTCAACATTCAGAAAATTAAGATCATAGCATCCGGTCCCATCACTTCATGGCAAATAGATGGGGAAATGATGAAATGGTGGCAGACTTGTTTTTTTGGCTCCAAAATCACTGCAGTTAGTGACTGCAGCCATAAAATAAAAAGACGCTTACTCCTTGCAAGAAAAGTTATGACCAACCTAGACAGTATATTAAAAAGCAGAAACATTGCTTTGCCAACAAAGGTCTGTCTAGTAAAGGCTATGGTTTTTCCAGTAGTCGTGTATGGATGTGAGAGTTGGACTCTAAAGAAAGCTGAGCGACGAAGAATTGATGCTTTTGAACTGTGGTGTTGGAGAACTCTTGAGAGTCCCTTGGACTGCAAGAAGGTCCATCCAATCCATCCTAAAAGAAATCAAACTTGAATATTTATTGGAAGGAATGATGCTGAAGCTTAAGCTCCAATATTTTGACCACCTGATGCAAAGAGCTGACTCACTGAAAAAGACCCTGATGCTGGGAAAGATTGAAGGTGTGAGAAGGGGCTGACAGAGGATGAGATGGTTGGATGGCATCACCGTTTCAATGGACATGAGTTTGAGTAAACTCTGGGAGTTGGTGATGGACAGGGAGGCCTGGCTTGCTGCCGTCCATGGGGTTATAAATAGTTGGACATGACTTAGCGACTGAACTGAACTGAACTGAATGATAACCACAAAGCAAAAGCATAAAGTACATTCTAAAAGATAAAAAAAGGGGAATCAGAGTATATCATCATGAAACATCAATATACAAATAGAGAGAATAACAGAGGGAAAAATATAAACAATAGAACTACAAAACAACCACAAAGCAATGATGGCATTTGTAAATCCTTATTTGTCAACAATTACTTTAAAAATTAATGTTACTTATTTTGTTTTTCAGTTGCTAAGTCATATCCGACTCTTTTCAACCTAATAGACTGCAGCATGCCAGGCTTACCTGTCCTTCACTTTCTCCCTGAATTTGCTCAAATTCCTGTCCACAGAGTCAGTGATGCCACTCAACCATCTCATCTTCTATCACCCCCTTCTCCTCCTGCCCTTAACCTTACCCAGCATCAGGGTCTTTTCCAGTGAGTTGGCACTTCATATCAGGTGACCAAAATATTGGAGCTTCAGCTTCAGCATGAATCGGTCCAATGAATATTCAGGGTTGATTTCCTTTAGGATAGACTGGTTTGATCTTGTCAGAGGGACTCCCAAGATTCTGTTCCAGCACCACAATTCAAAAGCATCAATTATTCAACACTCAGCCTTTTTTATGGTTCAATTCCCACATCCATATATGACTAGTGAAAAATCTGTAACTTTGACTATACATACCTTTGCTGACAAAGTGATCCATCTGTTTTTCAATATGCCATTTAAGTTGGTCATAGATTTTCTTCCCAGGAGCAAGCAGCTTTTAATTTCATGGCTGCAGTCACCACTTGCAGTGATTTTGGAGCCCCCAAAAGTAAAATCATTGTTTCCATTTGTCATTGTTTCCAGATGAGATGACTGGATGGCATCACTGACTCGATGAACGTGAGACTGAGTGAACTCCGGGAGTTGGTGATGGACAGGTAGGCCTGGCATGCTGCTATTCATGAGGTCACAAAGAGTTGGACATGACTCAGTGACTGAACTGAACTGAACTGAACTGATGAAATTGGATAGGATTATAATTAATTATAAAATGAATACAATGTGGTAATATAAATAATTACTCTAAATATAAATATTCACCATTCAAGGACACAGAGTGGCTAGATGAATTTAAAAAAAAAA
This sequence comes from Capricornis sumatraensis, assembly GCF_032405125.1. NCBI lineage: Eukaryota > Metazoa > Chordata > Mammalia > Artiodactyla > Bovidae > Capricornis > Capricornis sumatraensis. The sequence goes on along the minus strand of NC_091092.1, from coordinate 69,836,339 downwards.
AAAAAGGACTCAAGTCTATGCTGCCTGCAATAGACTCACTTCAGATTTAAGCACAAGGGATTCATTTCAGAGTTAACTGCACTCATGGTCTCAAATAATGGAAAGTATATTCTATTCCAGTGGAAACATAAATAAAGTGAGAGTAGCCATTCTTATATCATACAAAAGATAGTTTAAACAAAAATGGAAACAAGAGATAAAGGTGGTTATCATAAAATGGCATAGAGGTCAATTCATCAAGAAGATATGTGACTCATTGGAAAAGACCCTGATGCTGGTGAAGATTGAAAGTAGAATGAAAAGAGGACAACAGAGGATGAGATGATTGGATGAGATCACAGATTCATTGGACATGAAATTGGGCAAACCCTGGGAGAAGGTGAGGGACAGGGAAGCCTGGCTCACACTGCAGTCCATGGGGTTGCAAAGAGTCAGATACAACTTGGCAACTGAAAAACAACGTACACTCAACATGGAACACCTGAAAATATTAAGCAAATACTAATAAATGTGAAGGGAAAAATAAACAACAGTATATTAATAGTAGAGGACTTCAACACAGCAATTTCAGTATCACAGTTAGTCTAGGAAGAATTCAAAAACCAAATGTTGCACCCAGTTGTACGTTAGACAAATTACATCTAATAGACATTTATAGAACATTCCATCCATAGCAGCAATTCCACTGCTACACATTCCTTCATAGTACACATGGGCCAGCCTCCAGGACTTATCATGTGATAGGTTACAAAACAAGCCCTAGCAAAGTAAGAAAATTAAAATTATTCCAAGTATATTTCTGATCACAATGATACAAAGCTAGAAATCAACAAGAGAGAAGTTGGAAAATTTGGTAACTTTTTAAAAGTAAACAGCACACTTCTGAACAAACAGTGTCAGAAGATATCAAAAGGAGAATAAAAGTACAACTCAAAAGAAATAACTACTGAAAAATAACACACCAAAACCCACAGGATGCTGCAAAACCAGTTCTAGAAGGATAGGTTGCTGCAATAAACATCTGCAATAGGAAATAAGATCTTAAATATACAGCTCAACTTTACTCCTCCAGGGACTTGAGGTGAAAATAAAAGAGAGAGAGAGAGAAAATGAACTAGCTCTAAAGTTAATAGAAGGAATGAAATAACAAAGATCAGAAGTAAATAATATAAAGATGGGGAAAAAATACAAAAGCTTCTCAAAACTAAATGATATTACAATGAGATAAAATTGACAAATCTTTAGCTAGACTAAGAAAGAAGAATTAAATAAAATTAGAAATAAAAGAAAGACGTTAAAACTGATACAATAGAAACCTATAGGACCATAAGAGATTACTAGAAACAATAATTTGTTTTATATACCAACAAGCTGGATAAATTAAAAAAAAAAAAATAATGACTTCAGTCATGTCTGACTCTGCAATCTCATGGACTGTAGCTTGCCAGATTCTTCTTTCCATGGAAATTTCCAGTCAAGAATACTGAAGTGGATTGCCTTGCCCTCCTCCAGGGTGTACATGTGTTCCCATCCTGAACCCCCCTCCCACATCCCTCCCCATACCATCCCTCTGGGTCATCCCAGGGCACCAGCCCCAAGCATCCTGTATCGAACCTGGACTGGTGATTTGTTTATTATATAATATTATACATGGTTTAATGCCATTCTCCCAAATCATCCCAACCTCTCCCTTTCTCACAGGGTCCAAAAGACTGTTCTAAACATCTGTGTCTCTTTTGTTCTCTCGCATACAGGGTTATCATTACCATCTTTCTAAATTCCATATATATGCGTTAGTACACTGTATTGGTGTTTTTCTTTCTGGCTTACTTCACTCTGTATAATCAGCTCCAGCATCATCCACCTCATTAGAACTGATTCAAATGTATTCTTTTTAATGGCTGAGTAATACTCCATTGTGTATATGTACCACAGCTTTCTTATCCATTTGTCTGCTGATGAACATCTAGGCTGCTTCCATGTCCTGGCTATTATAAACAGTGCTGTGATGAAAATTGGGGTACACGTGTCTCTTTCAATTCTGGTTTCCTCAGTGTGTATGCCCAGCAGTGGGATTGCTGGGTTGTATGGCAGTTCTATTTCTAGTTTTTTTAAGGAATCTCCACACTGTTCTTCATAGTGGCCGGACTAGTCTGCATTCCCACCAACAGTGTAACAGTGTTCCCTTTTCTCCACACCCTCTCCAGCATTTATTGCTTGTAGACTTTTGGATAGCAGCCATTCTGACTGGCATGAAATGGTACCTCATTGTGGTTTTGATTTACATTTCTCTGCTAATGTGTGATATTGAGCATCTTTTCATTTGTTTGCTAACTATCTGTATGTCTTCTTTGGAGAAATGTCTGTTTAGTTCTTTGGCTCATTTTTTGATTGGGTCACTTATTTTTCTGGAATTGAATTGCAGGGGTTGCTTGTATATTTTTGAGATTACTTCTTTGTCAGTTGCTTCATTTGCTACTATTTTCTCCCATTTTGAAGGCTGTCTTTTCACTTTGTTTACAGTTTCCTTCATTGTGTAGAAACTTTTAATTTTATTTAGGTCCCATTTGTTTATTTTTGCTTTCATTTCCAATATTCTGGGAGGTGGGCCATAGAGGATCCTGCTGTGATTCATGTCAGAGAGTGTTTTGCCTATGTTCTCCTCTAGAAATTTTATAGTTTCTGGTCTTACATTTACATCTTTAATCCATTTTGAGTTTATTGTTGTGTCTGGTGTTAGAAAGTGTTCTAGTTTCATTATTTTACAAGTGGTTGACCAATTTTCCACCACCACTTGTTAAAGAGACTGCTTTTTCTCCATTGTATACTCTTGTCTCCTTTGTCAAAGCTAAGTGTCCATGGGCGCTTTATCTCTGGGCTTTCTATTTTGATCAATTGATCGATATTTCTATCTTTGTGCCAGAAACATACTGTCTTGAAGACTGTGGCTTTGTAGTAGAGCCTGAAGTCAGGCAGGTTGATTCCTCCAGTTCCATTCTTCTTTCTCAAGATTGCTTTGGCTATTCGAGGTCTTTCGTATTTCCATACAAATTATGAAATTATTTGTTCTAGCTCTGTGAAAAATACCATTGGTAGCTTTATAGGGATTACATTGAATATAAATTACTTTGGGTAGTATACTGATTTTCACTCTATTGATTCTTCCAATCCATGAACACGGTATATTTCTCCAACTATCAGTATCCTCTTTGATTTCTTTCACCAGTGTTTTATACTTTTCTATATATAGATATTTCGTTTCTTTAGGTAGATACATTCCTAAATATTTTATTCTTTTCATTGCAATGGCGAACGCAATTGTTTTGTTAATTTCTCTTTCTATTTTCTCATTATTAGTGTATAGGAATGCAAGGGATTTCTGTGTGTTGATTTTATATCCTGCAACTTTAAAATATTCATTGATTAGCTCTAGTAATTTTCTGGTGGGGTGTTTAGGGTTTTCTATGTATAGGATCATATCATCTGCAAACAGTGAGAGTTTTACTTCTTCTTTCCCAATTTGGATTCATTTATTTATTTTCTGCTCTAATTGCTGTGGCCAAAACTTCCAAAACTATGTTGAATAGTAGTGGTGAAAGTGGGCACCCTTGTCTTATTCCTGACTTTAGGGGAAATGCTTTCAATTTTTCACCATTGAGGATAATGTTTGCTGTGGGTTTGCAATATACAGCTTTTATTATGTTGAGGCATATTTCTTCTATTCCTGCTTTCTGGAGGATTTTCATCATAAATGCATGTTGAATTCTGCCAAAAGCTTTCTCTGCATCTATTGAGATAATCATATGGTTTTTATTTTTCAATTTGTTAGTGTGGTGTAGTACATTGATTTGTGGATATTGAAGAATCCTTGTATTACTGGGATAAAGCCCCTTTGGTCATGATGTATGATCTTTTTAATATGTTGTCGGATTCTGATTGCCAGAATTGTGTTAACGATGTTTGCATCTATGTTCATCAGTGAGATTGACCTCTAGTTTTCTTTTTTTGTGGCATCTTTGTCAAGTTTTGGTATTAGGGTGATGGTGGCCTCATAGAATATGTTTGGAAGTTTACCTTCCTTTGCAATTTTCTGGAAGAGTTTGAGTAAGATAGTTGTGAGCTCTTCTATAAATTTTTAGTAGAATTCAACTGTGAAGCCTTCTGGACCTGGCTTTTGTTTGCTGGAATATTTCTCTTTACAGTTTCAATTTCCGTGCTTGTGATGGGTCTGTTAAGATTTTCTATTTCTTCCTGGTTAAGTTTTGGAAAGTTGTACTTTTCTAAGAATTTGTCCATTTGTTCCACATTGTCTATTTTATTGGCATATAATTGCTGATAATAGTCTCTTATTATCCTCTGTGTTTCTGTGTTGTCTGTTGTGATCTCTCCATTTTCATTTCTAATATTATTCATTTGATTTTTCTCCCTTTGTTTCTTGATGAGTCTGGCTAATAGTTTGTCAGTTTTATTTATCCTCTCAAAGAACCAGCTTGGGTTTGTTGATTTCTGCTATGGTCTCTCTTGTTTCTTTTGCATTTATTTCTGCCCTAATTTTTAAGATTTCTTTCCTTCTACTAACCCTGGGGTTCTTCATTTCTTCCTTTTCTAGATGCTTTAGGGGTAGCTTTAGGTTATTTATTTGACTTTTTTTTTTTTTCTTCTTGAAACATGCCTGTATTGCTATGAACCTTCACCTTAGCACTGATTTTATAGTGTCTCACAGGTTTTGGGTTGTTGTGTTTTCATTTTCATTCATTTCTATGCATATACTGATTTCTTTTTTTATTTATTCTGTGATTTGTTGGTTATTCAGCAGTGTGTTGTTCAGCTTCCATATGTTGGAATTTTTAATAGTTTTTATCCTGTAATTGAGATCTAATCTTACTGCAATGTGGTCAGAAAAGATGTTTGGAATGATTTCAATTTTTTTGAGTTTACCAAAGCTAGCATTATGGCCGAAGATGTGATCTATCCTGAAGAAGGTTCTGTGTGCACTTGAAAAAAGGTGAAATTCATTGTTTGTGGGTGAAATGTCCTGTAGATATCAATTGCATCTAACTGGTCTATTGTATCATTTAAAGTTTGCATTTCCTTGTTAATTTTCTGTTTCATTGACCTATCCATAGGTGTGAGTGGAGTACTAAAGTTTCCCACTATTATTGTGTTATTGTTAATTTCCCCTTTCATACTTGTTAGCATTTGTCTTACATATTGCGGTGCTGCTATGTTTGATACATATATATTTATAATTGTTATATCTTCTTCTTGGATTGACCCTTTGATCACTGTGTAGTGGCCTTCTTTGTCTCTTTTCACATCCTTTGTTTTAAAGTCTATTTTATTAGCCATGAATATTGCTACTCCTGCTTTCTTTTGGTCTCTATTTGTGTGAAATATCTTCTTCCAGCCCTTCACTTTCAGTCTATATGTGTTCCTTGTTTTGAGGTGGGTCTCTTGTAGACAATATATATAGGGGTCTTGTTTTTGTATTCATTCAGCCCATCTTTGACTTTTGGATGGAACATTCAACCCTTTAACATTTAAGGTAATTACTGATTAGTATGATCCCATTGCTATTTACTTTCTTGTTTTCGTTTTGAGTTTATACACCCTTTCTGTGTTTCCTGTCTAGAGAAGATCCTTTAGCACTTGTTGGAGAGCTGGTTTGGTGGTGCTGAATTTTCTCAGCTTGCACTTGACCGTAAAGTTTTTGATTTCTCCCTCATATTTAAATGAGATCCTTTCTGGGTACAGTAATCTGCATCGTAGGTTATTCCCTTTCATCGCTCAGGGATATGTTCCTGTGTTGCTGAAGAATTTGCTTGGTATGTCTTGCTCTGGAACTTGTTGACCCTTGGTTGGTACTTGCTTTCAGTGTAGGTATGGAGGCGTTTGATGAGCTCCTATCAATTAATGTTCTCTGGAGTCAGTAGTTCTCTGGTGTTCTCAAGATTTGGACTTAGGCCTCCTGCCTCTGGTTTTCAGTCTTATTCTTACAATAGCCTGAAGACTTCTACGTCTCCTTTTGAAGAAAATGGGCTACTTTTTTGGGTGCCTGATGTCCTCTGCTGGCATTCATAAGTTGTTCTGTGGAATTTACTCAGCATTCAAATATTCTTTTGATGAATTTGTGGGGGAGTAAGTGGTCTCCCTATCCTATTCCACTGCCATCTTAGGATCACCCCTCCAAACATTTAAAGATTATTTAAAACCAGTACTTTTTAAGCTCTTCCAAAAATTTGACTAGAGCACACATTTGTAAATTCACTTTTCAGGGCCAACATTACCCTGGAACTAAACTAAACAAGGACACTGAAAACAAGACAAAAGAAAAAGAAGTTATAGATCAACATCCCTAATGAAAATAGATGAAAACTTTTCAATAAATTATTGGAAAGCTCAATTGAACAACACATGAAAAGAATTATGTAAAAAACCAAGTGGCATTTATCCCTGGGATGCAAAGGTTGTTCAATATATACAAATCAATAAATATGATATATCAAATAAATTGAGTAAAAGATAAAATTAATTATTCAAATAGATGTAAAAAATGACAAAATAACATCTTTTATAAAAAAAAAGGTCTCATCAAATTTGATACAAAAAAAAGATCTCAATATAATAAAGGTAATATGTGACAAACTCAGAGCTGATATTATAGTCAATGATGAAAAGTAAAAGATTTCATCTAATTTGACGAATAAGATAAAGGTGTCCACTGTCACCATTCTTATTCAAAATATTAGTGCTATCTCAAGCATGTAGAAAAGACAAAAAATAAAAGCCTTCCACTTTTGAAAGGGAAAAGTAAAATAGTTATTTGCAAATGATGTGATATTAAAAACAGAAAATCCTAAAAACTCAACAAACGGTAGGAATTAATCAATAAATTCAGATGAGTTGCAGAATATCAAATAAACAGAGAAATCAGTTGTGTTTCTATAAACCAACAAAAAATAGCTTGAAAAGAAATTTAAAATTTTCTTTCATAATCATCAAAAACAAAAATAATGAGAAATACATTCAACCAAGGAAGTTAAAGAGCTATAAAATAAAAACTACAATACTCTGATGAAAGAAATTGAAGATGCAAATAATTGGGTAGTTATCTGAGATTATGGATTGGAGTACTAACTATTGAAAAAATATCCATACCACCAGAAGTCAAATGTAGATTCAATAAGATCCTTATAAAATCTCCAATGAATTTTCATATAAATAGAAAAGAAAATTCTGAAATTTGTGTTGAACCTCAAAAGACGCCAAATAGCCAAGGCAATCATGAGAAAGAAGAGTAAATCCACAGACATCATAGTTCTTGATTTTAAACTACTAAAAAGCTATAATAATAATATGCTATTGGGGTTTCCCTGATAGCTCAGTTGGTAAAGAATCCGCCTGCAATGCAGGAGACCCCAGTTAGATTCCTGGGTTGGGAAGATCCATTAGAGAAGGGATAAGCTACCCACTCCAGTATTCTTGGACTTCCCTTGTGGCTCAGTTGATAAAGAATCCACCTGTGATGTGGGAGACCTGAATTTGATCCTTGGGTTGGGGAAATTCCTTGGAGAAGGGAAAGGCTACCCACTCCAGCACTCTGGCCTGGAGAATTCCATGGATATTGCAAGTCCATGGGGTCGCAAAGTGTCAGACAAAACTGAACAACTTTCACTTTCACATTGCCATAAAGATGGAAACATAAACCAATAGAAGAGATTAGAGAGTCTAGAAATAATCTTCTATATATATGGTCAACTAATATTTTGACAAAGTAGCAAAAAACACTCAATAAGGAAGGATCATCTCTTGCACAATCAGTGCTGGGGAAACTGTAACACACACACACACAAAGAAAGAAAGAAAGAAAGTAGAACTCTTTCTTATATTACTCACAAAAATTAACTTCAAATGGATTAAAAACTTAAACTAAGGCTTGATATTGCAGAATTCCTGGAAGAAAACATAGGAAAGTCTTCTTGATATTGATACTAGCAATGAATATTTAGATATAACACCAAAAGTACTATCAACAAAACCAAAAAGAATAAAAAAATGTAACCACTACTGCATACCCAAAGAAACAACAAACAAAATGAAAAGTCAATTGTGAAATTATGATTTATAATAAGAAATATATACTTTCTCTTTGTCTATGTTCCTGGAAGAAAGCTCCTAAAACCCTTGGAATTTCCTAAGTGATAAGAACCAAAAAGTTGTTTTATGTTGTGTATTAACACACATTAGACATAATTTTTGGAAAGAATATTAGCACAGGAGCTGGTCACCAGAGGAACCAAACCTATGATTAGAGGGTTGGGGCTTTCTGTCATACCCTCCTGGCCTCCAGGGAAAGAAGACAGGCTAGAAGTTGAATTGATCACCAACATTCAACAATTTAATCAATCATACCTACAAAACAACACCTCCATTAAAACCTAAAACAAAAGATTTGGAGAGCTTCTGAGTAAGTTAACATATTAAGACATAATGGCTTGCCTGGAGAGAGCATTAAAACTCAATGGTCCTTCACAACTAATCTGCCCTTTGCATCTTTTCCATCAAGCTGTTCCTGATTTCTGTCCTTTTACAATAAACCAATGATCAAGTAAGCAAAATGCTTATCTGAGTTCTGAGAACTTTTCCAGATTAATTAATCCCAAGGATGAGGTTCTTAGAACCTCTGATTTATAGCTTGTAGTTAAAAAGTACAGGTGACAACCTGGTTTTTTGATTGACTTCTGAAGTTGGAAGGGAAAGTCTTGTAGCACTAAGGGCTTAATCTGTGAAATCTAATGATAAAGTCCAGCTGGTTGGTTTAGAATTGAGTTGAACTGTAGGTTGCACAGTTGATGTTGCAAAATTGTTTGGTGTTGTGGGAATTGCTCCCCACTCCATATTGGAAATTGGTTCCAAGATCTTTAACCTACAGAATGGGAAACATGTTTGTAAACATATGGAATGTTTAAAAAAAAATGGTACAAATGAACATATTTACAAAGCAGAAATAGAGTCACAGATGTAGAAAATAATCTTATGGTTACCAGGAGGGGGAAAAGCGAAGGAATAAATTGCAAGATTGGAATTGACATATATATATATATATATATATAGTACTGAATATATAATAGTTAACTAACAAAAACTGCTATTTAGCACAGGGAACTCTACTCAATACTCTTTGATGACCTATATGAGAAAAGTAATCAAAAAAATACAGGACGTATGTGTATATATAGCTAACTCACTTTGCTGTACAGTAGAAAGTAACACAGCATTTTAAATCAACTATATTCCAACAATGAAAAATATTAAAGAGACACAAACTACTGTGTGTAAAACAAATAAGCAACAAAGATGTATTGCACAGCATGGGGAAATAATAGTCATTATTTTGTAATAAGTGTACAATAAATAAATAAATTTAAGTGGACAATAATCCATGAAAACATGAATCACTATGTTGTTTATCCAAAACTAATCTAATATTATAAATCAACTATACTTCAAAAAAAAAAAATCTTCCCCAAAACAAGATATTACCTGACACATATTAGAACAGCTGTTATCAGGAGGATAAAACAAGTGTTGATGAGGATGTGAAGAAAAAGAAACCCTTATGCACTGTTGGTTGGAATGTAAAAAATTCTGTAGCCATTATTAAAAGGGTATGGTGGTTCCTAAAAAAAAAAAAAAAAAAAAAACAGAACTAACATATGATCGGTTAATTCCACTTCTGGGTATATATCCAGAGCAATTGAAAACATGATATCAAAAAGATATCTGCACTCTCATATTTATTTCAGCATTATTCATAATAATAAAAGATATGGAAGAATTTTATGTGTCCGTGAATGGATGAATGCATAAAGAAGATGTGATAGAAGTGTTTACGCAATGGAATAGTATTCAACTATCAAAAAGAAGGAAATATTGCCATTTGGGACAATGATTTGGACCTTGAGGGCATTATGCTTAGTGAAATAAACCAGACAAAATAAAGACAAATATGGTAAGATATCACTTATATGTGGAATCTGAAATAGCCAACCTCATAGAAACAGAGAGTAGAATGGTGATTATCAGGAGCTGGAGAAGGATGAACATGGGAAATGTTGGTGTCAAAATTACAAATAGAAGGTGAATATGTTCTGGAGATCTAATATAGAGTATAGTGATTATAGTCACCAATAGTGTCTTACATATTCAAAACTGCTAAGAGACTAGGTCTCATATGTGCTTAGAACAAAAAAGAAATGATATTTATGTCATGGGATGGAAATGTTAGCTAGAGCTACAGTGGTAATCATATACCAATGATTACCAATATATATCAATTGGTAATATATATTGGATATATATATTGATATTGGATATACCAATCAACTTCTGTGCATACTTGAAATTTATACAATGCTATTGTGTAAATTTTATCTCATTAAAAGTAATTAGAAATATATGAATCATAAATTAATAATAACTTTGCAAAGTTAGAAATAGTGATGTCTTCTGTATTTCAAATATATATGTACATATGTGCATGTATATACACACATACATATAATAAAACTAAAATGCATAATGGGAGCACAAATGATAGGAAAGGTAAACTGAATTAAAATTATCCATACTCCTTGCATTATTCGAAAATGATAAAAATACTAAGTTGTATGTCAGGGATGCATGCTATAACCTCTGATCCAATCTCTAAAAATATAACCCCTCAAATATATAATTAATAATATAATGGAGAATAAATGTGGAACAATGATGATAAGGTTAACAAATTTGATTAATTCAAATGAAGGCAAAATAAGTAAAAAAGGGGGCAAAGCACAAATAGGAAAAATAGATAACAAATGATGCATGGTAGGTAAACATCAGTTAGAAGAAAGCTGGACTGGTTTTACTCCAAATAAGAGAAAAACAAAACAAAACAAAAAAAAAAAAAAAAAAACTTTAGCTCAAGAAGTATTGGTGGAAAGACAGAGAAATACTTTATAAAGATAAATGTATATACTTTTAACTGCAGGATAGTTATTTTACAATATTGTGATGGTTTTGCCATACATTAACATGATTGGCAACAGATATACATGTGTCCCCCATCCTGAATCCCCCTTCACCGCCCTCACCAACCTATGCCCCTGGGTTGTCCTAGAGCACCAGCTTCAGGTGCTTGGCTTCTTGCATCAAACTTGTACTGGTCATCTATTTTACATATGGTAATGTCCATATTCCAATGCTATTATCTTAAATCATCCCACCCTTTCCTTCTCCCACTGATTCCAAAAGTTTGTTCTTTACAACTGTGTCTCTTTCACTGCCTTGCATATAAGATTGTCATTACCACCATTCTAAATTGCATATATATGAGTTAATATACTGTGTTTATCTTTCTCTTTCTTCCATCCAAAAACTAACCAGGCCCGACCCTGCTTAGCTTCCAAGATCAGACAAGATCGGGCGAGTTCAGGGTGGTATGGTTGTAGACTATCTTTCTCTTTCTCACTTACCTCATTCTGTATAATAGGCTCTAGGTTTATCCACATCATTAGAACTGACTCAAATACAGTTCTTTTTATAGTGGAGTAATATTCCATTGGGACTTCCCTGGTGGCTCAGATGGTAAAGCGTCTGTCTACAATGCGGGAGACTCGGGTTCAATCCCTGGGTTGGGAAGATCCCCTGGAGAAGGAAATGGCAATCCACTCCAGTACTATTGCCTGGAAAACCCCATGGACAGAGGAGCCTGGTAGGCTACAGTCCATGGGGTCGCAAAGAGTCGGACACGACTGAGTGACTTCACTCACTCATATTCCATTGTGTATATGTACAACTTGCTTATTCATTCATCTACTGATGGGCCTCTAGGTTATTTCCATGTCCTAGCTATTGTATATAGTGCTTCAATGAATATTGGAGTACTTGGGTCTCTTTCAGTTCTGGTTTCCTCGAGTTGTATGCCCAACAGTGGGATTGCTGGATCATATTCTATTGCTGGGTTGTATACTGGGAACAGTTCTATTCCCAGTCTTTTTAAGGAATCTCCACATTGTTCTCCATGGTGGCTGTACCAGCTTTCATTCCCAACAACACTATAAGAGGGTTCCCTATTTTCCCAGACACCCTCTCCAGCATTTATTGTTTGTAGATTTTTTCATGGTGGCCATTCTGACCAGCATGAGATGATACCTCATTGTGGTTTTGATGTGTATTTCTGTAATAATGAGTGATGTTGAGTATCTTTTCATGTGTTTGCTAGCCATCTGTATGTCTTCTTTGGAGAAATGTTTCTTTATTTCTTTGGCCCACTTTTTGATTGGGATGTTCATTTCTCTGGTATTCAGTTCCATGAGCTTCTTGTATATTTTGGAGATTAATTCTTTATCAGTTGTTTCATTCATTGCTATTTTCTCCCATGATGAAGGCTGCCTTTTCACCTTGCTTATAGTTTCCTTCATTGTGCAAAAGCTTTTAAGTTTAACTAGGTTCCATTTGTTTATTTTTGTTTTTATTTCCATTACTCTGAGAGGTGGGTCATAGAGGATCTTGCTGTGATTTATTTCAAAGAGTGCTCTGTCTATGTTTTCCTTTAAGAATTTTATAGTTTTTGGTCTTATATTTAAGTTTGTAATCTACTTTAAGTTTATTTTTGTGTATGGTGTTCAAAAGTGTTCTAGTTTCATTCTTTTACACTTAGTTGAACAGTTTTCCCACCAACACTTGTTAAAGAGACTGTCTTTTCTTCATTGCATATTTTTGCTTCCTTTACCAAAGATAACGTGTCCATCAGTTCAGTTCAGTTCAGTCACTCAGTCGTGTCTGACTCTTTGTGACCCCATGAATCACAGCACGCCAGGCTTCCCTGTCCATCACCAACTCCCGGAGTTCACTCAGATTCACGTCCACTGAGTCAGTGATGCCATCTAGCCATCTCATCCTCTGTCGTCCCCTTCTCCTCCTGCCCCCAATCCTTCCCAGCATCAGAGTCTTTTCCAATGAGTGCATGCATTTATTTCTGGGCTTTCTATTTTGTTCCATGGATCCATATATTTCTGTCTTTGTGCCAGTACCATACTGTCTTGATGACTGTATCTTTGTAGTATAGCCTGAAGGCAGGAAGGATGATTCTTCCAGTTCCATTCTTCTTTCTCAAGATTGCTTTGGCTATTCAAGTTTTTTTTTGTGTGTTTGTGTGTTTCCATATAAGTTGTGAAATTATTTGTTCTAGTTCTATGAAAAATATCTTTGTTAGTTTGATAGGGATTGCCTTGAATCTATAGATTGCTTTGGGTAGTATACTCGTTTTCACTATATTGATTCTTCCAACCCAAGAATAGTATATTTCTCCATCTGTTTGTGTCATCTTTGATTTTTTTCATCAGTGTTTTATGGTTTTCTATATACAGGTCTTTTAAAGTAGAGTTTACTTACAATGTTTCAGATGCACAGCAAGGTGACTCAGTTATACATATACACATATATTATTTTGAAATTATTTTCCATTCATCACAGTCATTGCAAGATGTTGACTATAATTCCCATTGCTATATAGTAAACCTTTGCTGCTTGTTGCATATCTATTTGGTTTAAATCAGAAATCTAGCATAATATTCATACTGAGTTCCTAAGATGACAGAATAGAAGAATGTGTGTGTTCATGTTCTGTGAGAATATCAAAATTGCAACTAGCTACTGAACAACCATCCACAGGAGAATGTTGGAAACCAACAAAAAAGGGAGAAACCACAACAAGACAGTAGGAGGGGTGTAATTGTGTTTAAATTAATCCTCATATGTCAGAGATACTTGGAGGGCACAAACAAAACCTTGTGGGCAACAAGGCTGAGGGAAAGGAGTAGTGACTCCAAAAAAGACTGAGCCAGAACTGCCTTTGAGTGTTAGTGTCTCCTGAAAAGCCATGAGCCAGCAGTGGCCTGCCACAGGGACAAAGGTTTTGGCAACAACAGTCCTGGGAGGTGCAGCGTGTGGCATGAGTCCCCTTAAAGGAGGCAGATATTAGCTCTACTATAGAGCCATTGGGTGAGTGACTCACAAACTGGAGAACAATTATAACAAAGAAGTTTTCACACTGCTGCTAAAGTTCTAGGCCACATAACAGACTTCCCACCTGGTGATCTGAAAAAGGGACTGAGTATCTGACTTTGGAAATCTGACTTTGAAGGTCAGAAGAATTTTATTACAGAGCTTCCACAGGACTGGAGATGCAGAGACTCTTGGAGGGTACAAACAAAACTACGTGCACACCAGGACCCAGGAGAAAGGAGCAGTGACCCCACAAGAGACTGAGTCAGACTTACCTATGTGTGATTAGGAGTTGCTGGTGGAGGCATGGCTTTTTTTCTTTTTTTTTTTTTTCAATAGCATCTTTTCCTTGGGCTCCAAAATCACTGTGGACAGTGACTTCAGCCACAAAATTAAAAGACTATTACTCCTTGGAAGAAAAGTAATGACAAACTTAGATGGTGTATTAAAAAGCAGAGACATTAGTTAGCCTGCAAAATTCTGTATATTCAAAGTTATGTTTTTTCCAGTAATCATCTATGGCTGTGAGACTTGGACAATAAAAAAAGGCTAAGGGCTGAAAAAGTGATGCCTTTGAATCGTGTTAATGGAGAAGACTCTTGAGATTCCCTTGGACAATAAGGTGATCAAACCACTCAATACTAAAGGAAATCAACACTGAGTATTCACTGGAAGGATTGATGCTGAAGCTGAAACTCCAATATGTTGGTCACCTGATATGAAGACCCTGATTCTGGGAAAGATTGAAGGCGAGAAGAGAAGGGGATGATATAGGATGAGATGGTTGGATGGCATCTCTGACTCAATGGACATGAGTTTGAGAAAACTCCAGGAGATCGTGAAGGAAAGAGAAGCCTGGCGTGTTGCAATACATGGGGTTGCAGAGAGTCAGACACAACTGAGCGACTGAACAAAAATTCATATGAAGTCAAAAAGTGGGATAAAAATCTAATAAACTTTTTAGTTAGGGAACATTCATAAGTTTTCTAATGTATTTATATTACATATATTATTTTTATATATGTACAAAAGTGCTTCTCTTGATTTATGCTTGATAAATGCTTAAGAAAGAACATCAAAAAAAAGAAGAGATTGAAAAATCAGAAAACAAAAACTAAATGAAATGTGAGCACTGAATATAAACTTTAAAAAGTGAAAAAAAAAGCAAGAAAAAAAAAAAAAAGACCATCATATAATCCAGTTGTCTTTAAACATGACTGCTAATTAGAAAAAATATCTGGAGGAAAAAAAAAAAAACCTGGGCATTTGTATTTTTACAAAATTTTCAACATAATTTTGATATGTCTTTGGATTTTAATAAGTGATTACAGGTTTTTTCTTTTAAATTATAGTTTTGGTGATATAGAGTTCTATTATCTTTCTGTTGACCAATCATGACATAATGATATTGAGTAACAGTTGCAATATCACAATAGTAAAAGATGTTTATCAGTTTTCACAATCAATAGCCAGACCAAAAAATATGAGATAATTCAAATCACAAGCTATAGTGAGAACATAGTTAACTTAACAATATAACACAATTACATACAATTTGAGGGGTCAAGCAAGGTAATGTGGTAAGTGGAAGTGCATATCTGCACATGTTTTCATCTGTCAAGCTTATCTATGTCTTTTGGTTGGTTCAGTTAATCCATTTACTCTTAAGGTGATTATCAATATGTAATGGCAACCCACTCCAGTGTTCTTGCCTGGAGAATCAACAGGACTGGAAAAGATCAGTTTTCATTCCAATCCAAAGAAAGGCAATGCCAAAGAATGTTCAAACTACAACACGATTGCACTCATCTCACACGCTAGCAAAGTAATGCTCAAAATTCTCCAAGCCAGGCTTCAACAGTAAGTGAACCATGAACTTCCACATGTTCAAGTTGGATTTAGAAAGTGCAGAGGAACGAGAGATCAAATTGCCAACACCTTCTGGATCATTGAAAAAGAAAAAGACTTCCAGAAAAACATCTACTTCTGGTTTATTGACTACACCAAAGCTTTTGATAGTGTGGATCACCACAAACTGTGGTAAATTCTTCAAGAGATGGGAATACCAGACCACCTTACCTGCTTCCTGAGTAATCTGTATGCAGGTCAAGAAGCAACAGTTAGAATCAGACATGGAACAACAAACTGGTTCCAAATTGGGAAAGGAGTATGTCAAGGCTGTATATTGTCACCCTGCCTATTTAACTTATATGCAGAGTACATTATGCAAAATGCCAGGCTGAATGAAGCACAAGCGCTAATCAAGATTCCCAGGAGAAACAGCAATAACCTCAGATATGCAGATGACACCATCATTAAGGCAGAAAGCAAAGAACTGAAGAGCTTCTTGATGAAAGTGAAAGAGATGAGTGAAAATTTGGCTTATAACTCAACGTTCAGAAAACTAAGATCATAGAATCCAGTCCCATCACAAATAGAGTGGGGAAGCAATGGAAACTGTGACAGACTTTTTTTTTTTTTTTTTTTTTTTTACTCCAAAATCACTGCAGATGCTGACTACAGTCATGGAATTATACGGAAGGATCCATTTATTAGTAAAACTGATAGTAGAATAATTGCCAGTGTTACTTCGTACGAGATTGTTTGTGCTACTGCTCACAAGGCTCCGATGAGAGCATATTTTGAGTTGGAGGCTCAGCCTGATCAGAGGATTGAGTATACGGCTAGGCTTGATATAGCTAATATGAAGAGGACCCCTAAGTTTATGTTGATGAGAGGGTGGGGTATAGGTAGGGGAATTCATATGGTTAGGGCTAGACTTAGGGCTAGAATGGGTGCTAGAATAAATATTGAGATTGAGGATGTGGCGGGTCGTAGGGGCTCTTTAATGAAGAGTTTGATTGCATTGGCGATGGGTTGAAGTAGGCTGTACGGTCCTACAACGTTTGGGCCTTTTCGGAGTTGTATGTAGCCTAGGACTTTTCGTTCAACTAGGGTAAGGAAAGCTACAGCTAGGAGGATGGGGATAATGAGTATTAGAATATTAATTATAAGCATTTTGTTAAGGAGAGGATTTGAATCTCTGAGTATAAAGGTTTAAGTTTTACACAATTACCGGGCTCTGCCACCTTAACTAAGCCCTTTTCTTGGGCAGGTTTTGTTTGTGGGATTAATTGAGATAAGGTCATTAATTGGTTTAAGGCACTTTATTGAAGTTGGCCTTATTTCTCTTGTCCTTTTGTACTGGGAGAAATACATAACAGATAGAAATCGACCTGGATTACTCCGGTCTGAACTCAGATCACGTAAGACTTTAATCGTTGAACAAACGAACCTTTGATAGCGGTTGCACCATCGGGATGTCCTGATCCAACATCGAGGTCGTAAACCCTATTGTCGATATGGACTCTTGAATAGGATTGCGTTGTTATCCCTAGGGTAACTTGTTCCGTTGATCAAGTTTTTGGATCAATAAGCGATAATTTGGTTTGACTTGTAAGTCTAGCCTTTACAATCGTTCGGAGGATTTTTTGTTCTCCGAGGTCGCCCCAACCAAAACTGCTAACCCATAAAGAGTATTATTATCCCTTGACGGTTGAGTATGTTTTCTTTGGGCTAGTTAGTTAAAGCTCCATAGGGTCTTCTCGTCTTGTTGGCTTATCCCCGCCTCTTCACGGGGAGGTCAATTTCACTGATTGGAAGTAAGAGACAGTAAAACTCTAGTGTGGCCATTCATACAAGTCCTTATTTAGAGAACAAATGATTATGCTACCTTTGCACGGTCAGGATACCGCGACCGTTTAACGTCTAGTCACTGGGCAGGCAGTGCCTCCAATACTGGGGATGCTAGAGGTGATATTTTTGGTAAACAGGCGGGGTTTGTGTTTGCCGAGTTCCTTTTACTTCTTTTAATCTTTCCTGGGTGCACTCCTGTGTTGGGTTAACAGTACAATTAATAAATTATTTATTGTTAGGTTATTTTTATTTACTGTTAACAGTCAGGGTATTATCAGATACTGACTTAAACTTGTGTGAGGAGAAAATATTTCTTGTTACTCATATTAACATTATTACTTCTATTTGGTAATAGAATAGTCCAGTATTAGGGCTAGGAGTTAGTTGTTTAGTTTTGGGATTAATATTATTTTTATTGTTGAGCTTTAACACTTTCTTAATTGGTGGCTGCTTTTAGGCCTACTATGGTGCTGTTAGATCTTACTCTCTAGTTAAGGTTGTATCCATTTCTAAAAGGCTGCCCTTTTTAGACTAACTGTTAAAGATACAGTAAATTTGTTTATATTTTTGGTATCTTTAAAGCTGAACTAAGATTCATTTCCTGGACAACCAGCTATCACCAGGCTCGTTAGGCGTGTCACCTCTACTCATGAATCTTCTCACTATTTTGCCACATAGATGAGTTGGTTCTAATAAACTGTTCGTGAGTAGCTCGTCTGGTTTCGGGGTACTTAGCTGAAATTTGTTTTGCTAAGTTTTTGCTCGTTAACTCATTATGCAAAAGGTACAAGGGTTAATCTTTGCTTTTTTGTACTTTGATTTTTTTCTTTCATCGTTCCCTTACGGTACTTTCTCTATAGCATTGTGTTAAAAATTTCTATCTCCTATACTTTTAATTAGGGTAAATGTTTTGTTTTAGTTTATTTTGGTTGTTTAATTTAGGGGTGGGGTTTTGGGCTAGGTATAGTTCAAGATATTCATAACATGTGAAATCTTCTAGGTGTAAACTAGATGCTTTAGTTAAGCTATATCTTGGTTTGTCCAAGCACACTTTCCAGTATGCTTACCTTGTTATGACTTGTCTCCTCTCATATGGCTGGTGCGTGTGAATAGGTTTGAGTGCATCATATTTACTTGAGGAGGGTGACGGGCGGTGTGTGCGTGCTTCATGGCCTGGTTCAACTAAGCACTCTGTTCTTAGTTTACTGCTAAATCCTCCTTTGGTCATTAGTTTCATAATGGCTTTCATATATGAATTTTCTAGAGATAGAAAATGTAGCCCATTTCTTTCCATTCCATAGGTTACACCTTGACCTAACGTCTTTATGTAATATGATTGAGCTTACTTTTATTCCTTTTTAGGGTTTCCTGAAGATGGCGGTATATAGACTGAATTAGCAAGGATTGGTGAGGTTTATCGGGGTTTATCGATTATAGAACAGGCTCCTCTAGAAGGGTATAAAGCACCGCCAAGTCCTTTGAGTTTTGGGCTGTTGCCGGTAGTACTCTGGCGAATAATTTTGTTTTTATAATTATTTGTGTTTAGGGCTAAGCATAGTGGGGTATCTAATCCCAGTTTGGGTCTTAGCTATAGTGTATCAGCTGCTATAGGGTTACTTTCGTCATTTATTTTTGTTGTAATTATGGCTTTTTACAGTTTAATTAGAATTTAACTCTATTTGATGTGGCGCTTTAACACGTTTTACGCCGTGTTCCTGTTAGCTTGGGATAATCGTATGACCGCGGTGGCTGGCACGAGATTTACCAACCCTAGTCAACATGGCTTAGTCAAACTTTCGTTTATGGCTTAATTTTTGTCACTGCTGTCTCCCGTGGGGGTGTGGTTATGCGAGGCTTTATGAGCTACAGGATGTGTGCTTGATACCTGCTCCTCTTAGTCCAATTGATTTGGAGGGCGTTACTCACTGGGGCGTGGATGCTTGCATGTGTAAGTCTATTGAAAGTTAACAGGAAGGCTGGGACCAAACCTATGTGTTTATGGAGTTAGTGCACTCATCTAGGCATTTTCAGTGCCTTGCTTTAATTTTAAGCTACATGAACAATGTTTTATGGGGAAGACCCAGGCGCCTATATGTTTACTTTGGTTGGAGTGCTGATTTGAGTATTGAGGGAGGAATAAATTTAGATTAATATCTAGGGATGAGTGTGTTAAGAATAGAGGTAAATATTAAAGGGGGAAAGGGGGGAAAATAAGGAAGGTACGGGGATGCATGGTGTAATGGTTATTTCCTGCGACCATTAATTATGATGCTCGTGCCTACCATTATGGGGATGCTCAAGATGCAGTTAAGTCCAGCTACAATTCATGCTCCGGGTCGGGGCCTTTGACGGCCATAGCTGAGTCCAAGCATCCCCCCAAAATTAAAAAATACCAAATGTATGACAGCACAGTTATGTGTGAGCATGGGCTGATTAGTCATTAGTCCATCGAGATGTCTTATTTAAGGGGAAAGCGTGGGCGATTTTAGGTGAGATGGCCCTGAAGAAAGAACCAGATGTCTGATAAAATTCATTAAATAGCTACCCCCACGATCAATGGGCCCGGAGCGAGAAGAGGGATCCCTGCCAAGCGGGTTGTTGGTTTCACGCGGCATGGTCGTTAAGCTCGCGATCTAATGGAAGGGATACACATGTTGACGAGGATAGATTTGACTTCAATGTGCTATGTACGAACAAGCACTAAAATGTCCTATGTACTATTACTGAGTCTAACCGTACTTGCTTATATGCAAGGGGGAAACCATTTAATGTGTTAAGTACATATTATGTCTGTATTACATTAATACTTATGTACATGCTTATATGCATGGGGCAAATCATTTAATGTGCTATATACATATCATGTCTGTGTTACATTAATGCTTATGTACTGCTCGGATGGGCTAAAATTATGAAGTTATGTATTACGTACATGTTATATTTGTTGTACATTAGTGCTGTACTCGTATGGATATGTTGTTGCGTGTGGAGTGGGAAGTCGGTATTATATTGTTGAAAGTTTTGGTGGATTTAATACTGGGGAGACTCTTAATGTTTTGGGGGATATATTGATAGATAGTGTTAATAGTAATTCAGGGAGTAGTTTAAATAGAACTTCAGCTTTGGGTGTTGATAGTGAAGCTATAGCTTCTTCCTTGAAGTCTTGGGGAGGTTGGTTGTTCTCCTTCTCTGGTTTACAAGACCAGTATACTAATTGTACTACAAAGACTTGTCTTCACTTTAGGAGGTTGTTTTCGATGGTGCTAGCTACTGGCATTAGTACTAGAATGATGAGGAAATATATGATAGATGCTAATTGTCCGATAATAATATAAGGGTGTTCGACTG
Organism: Capricornis sumatraensis; assembly: GCF_032405125.1. Classification (NCBI taxonomy): domain Eukaryota; kingdom Metazoa; phylum Chordata; class Mammalia; order Artiodactyla; family Bovidae; genus Capricornis; species Capricornis sumatraensis. The sequence goes on along the minus strand of NC_091092.1, from coordinate 69,815,246 downwards.
GTTGTCCAATTCATGTGAGTGTTAGTAAGTCTGCTACTAGGATTCAGAATATACATTGGCTGATTGGTCGGAATATTATGCTTTGTTGTTTGGATGCGTGGAGGAAAGGTACGAGTGCTAGGATCAGAATTGAGAGGATTAGGGCTAGAACTCCGCCTAGTTTATTGGGAATTGATCGTAGGATTGCGTATGCAAATAGGAAATATCACTCAGGTTTAATGTGAGGGGGTGTGTTGAGTGGGTTTGCTGGGGTATAGTTGTCTGGGTCTCCAAGTAGGTCGGGTGTGAATAACACCAGTAATATAAGGGTAAGGATTAGTAGTATGGCGCCCAGAATATCTTTAATTGTATAGTAGGGGTGAAATGGGATTTTGTCTGTGTCTGATGGAATTCCTGTGGGGTTATTGGATCCTGTTTCGTGGAGGAAAAGTAGGTGTACTATGGCGAGAGCTGTGATGATAAATGGGAGGATGAAGTGGAAGGCAAAGAATCGGGTGAGGGTAGCTTTGTCTACTGAGAATCCCCCTCAGATTCATTCGACTAGGTTTGTGCCAATATATGGGATTGCTGAGAGGAGATTGGTGATGACTGTAGCCCCTCAGAATGATATTTGTCCTCATGGTAGAACATAACCTATGAATGCTGTGGCTATTGTTGTGAGTAGGAGAATTACTCCGATGTTTCATGTCTCTAAGAAAGTGTATGAACCGTAATATAAGCCTCGTCCTATGTGCATGAATAGGCAGATGAAAAATATTGATGCCCCATTTGCGTGTATATATCGGATGATTCAGCCATAGTTTACATCTCGGCAAATGTGTGTTACAGAAGAGAATGCTGTTATCGTATCGGATGTGTAGTGTATTGCTAGGAATAGGCCTGTTAGGATTTGTAGAATTAGGCAGATGCCCAGGAGGGAGCCGAAGTTTCATCATGATGAGATGTTTGATGGGGTTGGGAGGTCAATAAATGTGTTATTTACAATTTTTATCAGTGGGTGAGTTTTTCGAATGTTGGTCATTAATGTTCTTGTAGTTGAATAAAAACGATAGTTTTTCATATCATTGGTCATGGTTAGATTCCATGTGAGAATAATGATAACATATATTGTATTTATTTTAAGTATCATTTTTGTGCTTGGTTTTGTAGGGTTTTCTTCAAAACCTTCGCCTATTTATGGGGGGGTTAGGGTTAATTGTGAGTGGTGGAGTTGGATGTGGTATTGTGTTAAATTTTGGTGGGTCTTTTTTAGGTTTAATGTTTTTTTTAATTTATTTAGGGGGTATAATGGTAGTTTTTGGTTATACAACTGCTATGGCTACTGAACAATACCCTGAGATTTGAGTTTCTAGTAAGGTTGTTTTAGGGGCATTTATTACTGGTTTGTTAATGGAATTTCTTATAGTTTATTATGTATTGAAGGACAAGGAGGTGGAGATTGTGTTCAAATTTAATGGAATAGGGGATTGGGTTATCTATGATACAGGGGATTCTGGGTTTTTTAGTGAGGAAGCTATAGGGATTGCTGCTTTATACAGTTATGGTACTTGATTGGTTATTGTTACTGGTTGGTCTTTATTGATTGGTGTTGTAGTAATTATAGAGATTACTCGTGGAAATTAAATAAAATTATACTGATGAGAATTGTAACTAGGAAGGAGAGGAAATATAGTTTAATTAGGCCTTTTTGGTTTGTGACTATGGTGGATATTTTTATTTGGATTGTTGAAATGGTCTTTGGTAAAATAGTTTCTAGTCAAATAATATCTAGAAGGGAGGATGCTGATTTTTGGCTTATTGTTAGGTTTGTGTAGGGGGTTAAGCGGTGTATAATTGTGGGGTAATACCCTAGTAGATTAGAGAATTTGAAGATGTTTGATGGGTAGTTAAATTTTAGGTTGTGGGTTATGTTGCTAATTTCGAGTGCTATAATAAAGCCTAGGGCTGTAATTGCTAGGGCAGTTATTTTTAGATAGTGGTGTATAGTTATTTGGGGAATTGTTGTTTGGGGGATGTTGTTGGAGATAATAAATCCTGCGAAAAGACTTCCGATTAGTAAGCGTTTGATTGAATTAATTAGGAGTAGGTTATTTTCATTAATAGTAATAAGAGTTGGGAATTGGGGTTGTCCTAGGAGTGTAAAAAAGATAATATGGGTGCTGTAGATGGCTGTGAAGGAGGTAGCAATAAGTGTTATTAAGAGGGCTCAGGCGTTGGTATATGACATATTGGCGGATTCAATAATTAGGTCTTTAGAATAGAATCCGGTGAGGAAAGATATTCCTGTTAGTGCTAGACTGCCAATAATAAGGGCTGTTGTGGTAAATGGTATTGCTTTGAGTAGGCCTCCTATTTTTCGGATGTCTTGCTCGTCATTTAGGTTATGGATGATGGAACCGGAGCATATAAATAATATGGCTTTGAAAAAGGCGTGGGTGCAGAAGTGGAGAAATGCTAGATAGGGTTGATTAATCCCGATTGTTACCATTATAAGGCCAAGTTGACTAGATGTAGAGAAGGCGACAATATTTTTAATATCATTTTGGGTAAGGGCACATATTGCCGTGAATAGTGTGGTAATAGCCCCTAGGCATAGTATAATAGACTGGGCAAATTTGTTATTTTCTGTTAATGGGTAGAAGCGAATTAGTAGAAAAATGCCTGCTACTACTATTGTACTTGAGTGGAGTAATGCTGAGACAGGAGTTGGACCTTCTATTGCAGAGGGTAGTCATGGGTGCAGGCCAAATTGTGTGGATTTTCCGGTTGCAGCTAATATTAAGCCTATTAGGGGTAAATTTGAGTTGTCTGGTTTTAGTATAAAGATCTGTTGAAGATCCCAAGTGTTAAGATTAGCTAGGAATCATGCTATTGCTAGAATAAATCCAATGTCGCCAATGTGGTTGTACAGAATTGCTTGTAGGGCTGCTGTGTTTGCGTCTGTTTGTCTATATCATCATCTGATTAGTAAGAATGATATGATTCCTACTCCTTCTCAGCCGATAAATAGCTGGAAGAGGTCATTTGCAGTGACGAGGATAAGTATTGTGATAAGAAATAGGAGTAAGTATGTGAAAAATTGGTTAATATTGGGGTCTGAGTGTATATACCATATTGAGAATTCTATGATGGATCATGTGATGAATAGTGCTACTGGGACAAACATTATTGAGAAATAGTCTATTTTGAAGCTGAGAGACAGTTTAAGGGTTTGAATAGTTAGTCAGTGTCAGTTTGAAATAACTGTTTCTTGTCCTGTGTGGATAAATATTATTGTGGGAATTATGCTAGTGATAAAGGCACATGAGATGGTTGTTTTTACGTAGAGTGGGTAATTGGAAGATTTATAGGTGTTGAGGTTAGTTGTTATGATAGGTGTGGTCAGTAGAATTAAGGTTATTAATGGGAAGGAAGAGAATAGGTTTATTACTTTTATTTGGAGTTGCACCAATTTTTTGGTTCCTAAGACCAATGGATAACTACTATCCTTTAAAAGTTTGAAAAAGCCATGTTGTTAGACATGGGGGCATAGAATTAGCAGTTCTTGCATACTTTTTCGGTAAATAAGAAGGTAGTGGGCTTCTATTATTAGATTCACAGTCTAATGCTTTTTTAAACTATATTTACAGTATAGGGGGCCTAGGATGATTTTTGGGTTTAGGGAGAGAAGTAGTAGTGGTAGTATATGTAGTGCTATGAGTGCATTTTCTCGTGTGAAAGAGGGTGAGATGTTATTGATGTGATGGGTATATTTGCCCCGTTGTGTTGTGATTAGTATGTAAAGGGAGTATAAAGCAGTAATTACCATGTTGAGTCCTATTAGGATAATTGTGATGTTAGATCATGAGAAGGTTGATATTATCACGAACAGTTCTCCAATTAGATTGATTGTGGGGGGTAGAGCTAGGTTAGTTAGGCTTGCTAAGAGTCATCAGGTAGCTATTAGTGGAAGGAGCGTTTGTAGGCCGTGGGCTAAAATTATTGTACAGCTGTGGATTCGTTCGTAGTTGAAGTTTGCTAGGCAGAAAAGTATGGAGGATGTAAGACCATGGGTGATTATCAGGGCGGTGGCTCCTATGTAGCTTCAGGGTGTTTGAATGAGGATGGCTATGATAACAAGTGCTATGTGGCTAATGGAAGAGTATGCGATAAGTGATTTCAGGTCCGTTTGACAGAGGCAAATTGAGCTGGTTATGATTATGCCTCATAATGATAGTATAATGAATGGATATGATATGAAGTCAGTTACTGGGTTTAGGAGTAGTGTAATTCGTAGCATGCCATATCCTCCTAGTTTTAGCAGGATTGCTGCAAGGACTATGGAGCCTGCAATGGGGGCTTCTACATGGGCTTTGGGTAGTCAAAGGTGAAGTCCGTATAGGACTTCCATATAATTCCAATTGCTCCTTGGAAGAAAAGCTATGACCAACCTATACAGCATATTAAAAAGCAGAGACATTACTTCACCTACAAAGGTCTGTCTTTTCAAAGCTTCACTTTTTCCAGTAGTCATGTGTGGATGTGGGAGTTGGACTATAAGGAAAGCTGAGTGCCAAAGAATTGATACTTTTGAACTGTGGTGTTGGAGAAGACTCTTGAGAGTCCTTTGGACTGCAAGGAGATCAAACCAGTCAATCCTAAAGGAAATCAGTCCTGAATGTTCATTGGAAGGACTGATGCTGAAGCTGAAACTCCAGTACTATGACCACCTGATTGGAAGGACTAACTCACTGGATATAAACTGTAATTCTGGGAAAGATTGAAGGCAGGAGGAGAAGGGGATGACAGAGGATGAGTTGGTTGGATAGCATCACTGAGTCGGTGGGCATGAGTTTTAGCCAGCTGGGCTCCAAGGCCAGATTCCCTGGAGAATCCCACTGCCTTTGTCATGTCCGCATGATGGGAATACTGACGTGTTGTTCAGAAACTTCACAACAGTGGGAAAATGTCTTCTTTGGTATTATTGTTCTCCAGTTCATGGGTCACCCACTCAGAGCGTATGGGATTTGATTTCATCATGATTTTGCCCCTCGTACAATCTTTCTGTGGCTACTTCTTTGTCTTTGAACAAGTGGTATATTTTTTGGTGGGTTTCAGCATCGTCCTGTAGATGGTTGTTTAACAGCTAGTTGTGATTTTGGTGTTCTCACAGGAGGAGATGAGGGCACATATTTCTGCTCTGCCATCTTGAATCAGAAGTCAAGAAAGTAAAATAATTTTAAATTTTAAATTATTCTAATAACATAGCTTCAAATTCTCTAAAACAAAAGTTCTCACAGCTTTTTAAGTCTCACATAGACTAATAGGCAAAATGAGAAACAGACAAATAGATATAAGTCCTTTCAGTAACTCCTTTCAATAACTGTTAGATTAAAAAAAAACACACACACACACACACACAATAACGATTTAAAAAGGCTTGAATTAATTGATAAAAAATTGAGTTGTATATAAAATTAAATATTCAATAGATTCAAAAACTGATCTTATTCTGCATATTAAAGCAAATATTGGTCAATATTAAACTATAGAAACCATGCAAAATGTAATCTAATACTGATGAATAGTTAAGATACAAATTAATAATTTTTAAAATGTAACTTAAAAATATTCATTTCACTGTAAATGAAGCTATTGCTTCTAAATAATTCATATGTTAAAGAATAAACTACACTGGAAATTTAAAGATATTTAGAGCTGACAAGTTGCTAGCAAAGCTGATTAAGTAAAATATAACAATGGCTATAATAGTATCAACAATAACACCTACAGTGGTGAGGTAGAAAATTTTAGGTAGTCAGCATAGGAATAAGGCCTCGGTTTCTTCTTTTTCAAAATACAATTTCAGTTTCCACCTATTTCCTTACACATGCTTCTAACTCCATTAATCTATAGCCATACTTACTGTTCCAGTTCCTTTGTATTCAAAGGAAAGCCTCCCTGTCCTGGAAGACATAAAACACTTGAACCCATGACAGGACAATCAGTAATTGATGTCCAACTTATTGAGAAACACCAGGTGAATCGTCAACATTAAGACATACGTCTGGCCCTTAAACAATGGCTTGTGGCCATGAGAAAAGGTAAGGGGTGGAGACTCAGTGTCTTAGGAAAACTCAAGGACTGAGAGATCAAAAAAGCCATAAAACTGACAAACTATGAATGATGACTTTAAGCTGACTGGTCAGGAATTGTATACATCAGAACCCTGAAACCAACCAAAAACAAACAGGTCAGTATTGCCAAAGAAGAAAACTGTTGTGATTCCTGATGTTTCAGGACACATTTCCCCCTTTCAGTTTTATGCTGAGAGCTTTGTACTTCTACTCTCTGAAATAAAACTCTGCCTGTGTGAGTGTTTGCCGTCTGTAGATTCCATTCTTTGGATTCACAAACAAGAGCTTTGATTTCCATTTCAATGTTAGTTAATGTTCTGTAACACATTAAGCATTTAATATATGCTAGATTCTATACTAAAATCTTTACATGCATTATCTCAGGGTTTCTCACACTGACCAACCATTAGAATCACAAAGAGAGCTTGCAAAAAGTAATTAAAGGCTATGCATTCCAGTTATTTGGCCTGGAGAATTCCATGGACTCTGTAATCCATGAGGTCACAAAGAGATGGACACAATGGAACGACTTTGACTTTCACTTTAGACTCCATTGAGACGAATTGATTAAAACTGTCAGTGGGTAGCAGTCATTGACATTTTTGTGAAAGATCTTTATGTCATCTTAATATACAGCATAAATGAATTGAATTATATTATTTAATCATTGCAACAAACTTATGATACATTCAGTTCAGTTCAGTTCAGTTGCTCAGTCGTGTCCGACTATTTGCGACCCCATGAATTGCAGCACGCCAGGCCTCCCTGTCCATCACCAACTCCCAGAGTTCACTCAGACTAGCGTCCATTGAGTCAGTAATGCCATTCAGCCATCTCATCCTTGGTCATCCCCTTCTCCTTCTGCCCCCAATCCCTCCCAGCATCAAAGTCTTTTCCAATGAGTCAACTCTTCACATGAGGTAGCCAAAGTACTGGAGTTTCAGCTTTAGCATCATTCCTTCCAAAGAAATCCCAGGGCTGATCTCCTTCTGAATGGACTGGGTGGATCTCCTTGCAGTCCAAGGGACTCTCAAGGGTCTTCTCCAACACCACAGTTCAAAATCATCAGGTCTTCAGCACTCAGCCTTCTTCACAGTCCAACGCTCACATCCATACATGACTACTGGAAAAACCACAGCCTTGAATAGACGGACCTTTTTTAGCAAAGTAATGTCTCTGCTTTTGAATATGCTATCTAGGTTGGTCATAACTTTCCTTTCAAGGAGTAAGTGTCTTTTAATTTCATGGCTGCAGTCACCATCTGCAATGATTTTGGAGCCCCAAAATATAAAGTCTGATACTGTTTCCACTGTTTCTCATAGAGTGATGGGACCAGATGCCATGATCTTCGTTTTCTGAATGTTGAGCTTTAGTATAACATTTTCACTCTCCTCTTTCACTTTCATCAAGATGCTTTTTAGTTCTTCTTCACTTTCTGCCATAAGGGTGTTGTCATCTGCGTATCTGAGGTTATTGATATTTCTCCCGGCAATATTGATTCCAGCTTGTGTTTCTTCCATTCCAGCATTTCTCATGATGTACTCTGCATATCAGTTAAATAAGCAGGGTGACAATATACAGCCTTGACATACTCCTTTTCCTCTTTGGAACCAGTCTCTTGTTCCATGTCCAGTTCTAACTGTTGCTTCCTGATCTGCATACAGATTTCTCAAGAGTCAGGTTAGGGGGTCTGGTATTCCCATCTCTTTCAGAATTTTCCACAGTTTATTGTGATCCACACAGTCAAAGGCTTTAGCATAGTCAATAAAGAAAAAATAGATGTTTTACTGGAACTCTCTTGTTTTTTCCATGATCCAGGAGATGTTGCCAATTTGATCTCTGGTTCCTCTGCCTTTTCTAAAACCAGCTTGAATATCAGGAAGTTCATGGTGCACATATTGCTGAAGCCTGGCTTGGACAATTTTGAGCATTACTTTACTAGCATGTGAAATGAGTGAAATTGTGTGGTAGTTTGAGCATTCCTTGGCATTGCCTTTCTTTGGGATTTGAATGAAAACTGACCTTTTCCAGTACTTTGGCCACTGCCGAGTTTTCCAAATTTGCTGGCATGTCGAGTGCAACACTTCCACAGCACCCTCTTTCAGGATTTGCTGTTATTAAAGTTTCATTTTCCTTTGGAAAAAAACTGAGATTTAAAAGAGGCTAAATGATTACAATATGCAGTACACAGTTAGATAAAGTAATTAGTTAGCCAATTATTTATTCCCCAAACTTCGAAAATGCTACAATCTCTCAACCTTCTGATAGCCATACTGCATTGAAATAGTTGTTTTGAGCTGCCTTACTCCTAAGTTACACCTGGAGTTCCTGAGTGACACCTAAAACGTCTCTAGAGCCTTGGATCAAGGCCAAAATTTTAGTCAAAAAAAGCCACACTACACACCCAACCAACCTCTCTCCAATCTCTCTTCTGTGTATATTTTTGCTCAAATGAAAATTCCCACCAATTTATAAAAACTTTCCTGCCAATGCCCAAGGTATAACGGCACAATCCCTCACTTGTTGCTCTATACAGTAAGATATCTGTGATATAAACTCCTTGAGGACAGAGACTACTAGTTTTTTTTCTTTACTATCCTCAGAATTTAGCTCAGAGATCCCCAGCATAGTAGGTACTTAATGATAGTAGATGCACGAATGAATAGATGAATGGGGAGGGAGTTTCTCCTCAATTATAGATTGTATCAGTCTGAACGCTTCCACCATATTCCCTTTTTCACTTTGATAAATGCCAAATAAGTTAGCCCCACGATTTTTCTCAAGTTTAGAGTAAAGGGATATTGCGTTGAAAGGTTAAGTTGTCCTCCTTAATATAAATCTCAAAGTTAAGAATGTTTCCCAAACTTCTTCAGTTGGCTACTGGTTATCTATAGAGGCTAATATTTATTTGTTCCTCACTATATTCCTGGTTATCTTTATTTTAATTCAGCCTCAAAACAACCCATGAGGTAGTTACTATCTTTATTTTATAGATGAGAAAATATGAGTTTAAGAGGATAAATTATTTTCCCAACACTACCTAAGGGTACGTGCGTGCTCAGTCACTCAGTCATGTCTGACTCTTTGTGACCCCGTGGACGATAGCCTGCCAGGCACCTCTGTCTATGGGATTTCCAAGGCAATAATACTAGAGTGGATTACCATTGCCTATTCCAAAGTATCTTTCCTACTGAGGGATCAAACTGCCATCTCCTGCATTGGCAGGCAGATCCTTTAACACTGAGTCACTTGGGAAGCCCATGTAATAGTACAGCCATATTTATTTCCACTTGCACATGACTGTCAGTCAGTTAGTTCAGTCGCTCAGTCATGTCTGACTCTTTGCAACCCCATGGACTGCAGGATGCCAGGCTTCCCTGTCCATCAACATTTATCTGTAGCTAACTCAAATCATGTCCACTGAGTTGGTGATGACATACAACCATCTTACCCTCTGTTGTCCCCTTCTCCTCTTACCTTCAATCTTTCTCAGCATCAGGGTCTTTTCCAATGAGTCAGTTCTTTGCATCAGGTGACCCAAACACTGGAGTTTCAGCTTCAGCATCAGTCCTTCCAATGAATATTCAAGACTGATTTACTTTAGGATTGACTGGTTGGATGGATCTCTTTGCAGTCCAAGGGACTCTCAAGAATCTACTCCAAAATCACCGTTCAAAAGCATCAATTCTTCGGTGTTTAGCTTTCTTTATAGGCCAACTCTCACATCCATACAGCAAGACTATAAGATGTAACTATAGTCTCCATTGCTTACTAAATAATAATGGGGTAAACCTAACATGTCCTGAGCGCTCATTTGCCAAGCACTGTAAAATGTGCTTCACATATAAGATTTATTTTACTTCTCACAAACAATTAAAAGACGTAAGTACTGTCATTATCTTCAGTTTTTACTAAATAAAAAGAAAAAACAAAACAAAACTTGAGTATTAAAGTGATTAAATAACTTACCTGAATTCACCCAGACTACTTCTACAGTCTCATCTCATTTCAGTCTCCTCCTCTTTCATAAACCTCAAAATACATTGCCCTTCTATCAAGTCCATCAGAAAACTTTTTTTCACCTAAGTACTTTACACATATATTTTTCAATGTCTGCAGTGCTTTACCTGCCCATTCTAATCAAATTACTTCTACTCATTTTTTCAAATCATAGGTTGAACAATATTTTCTCAGAGAGGCCAATCTTTTATTTAACACAAACCCTCAGGTCTAAGCTTATCATTGTTATTTTACTCTCTCAAAAACATAAACACTTAAATACTTTTCTTCACAAGATTTAAAACAATTTGAAAATCAATAATTTATGTGAATCAGGTGAATCTTTGTTAAATATTCATGTCCTCTATTTGATAGTAAGTTCCATTGAGGTGGGTACCAGAGGTTTTAATTATTGTCCTATATCAAGTGCCTGGCACATAAAAGACAATTGGAAAATACAAACTGAGTGATTTAAATAAGAGCTGATGTTAAACCATAGATTCCTGATCACTGAGATGCACTCTCAAACCCTAGCTAACTAAAATTTCCCTTTAAATTGTCTTCTCAGCCTATGATTACCTGTAAAGGCAATCAGTCTCATACAATTCATTATTTTAGGTAGAAAATTTATTTTCATTTTCCTTTGTTGCTCTATTTTCAAAGAGCTAACAAAGCCCTTTTATTCTATGTTAACAGGATTTGACTGAGGAAATGATTTTATTTTTCCCCTCTGTATCTTTTGTGGGTTTGTAGACGTGGATCATTTCCTTTATCAGCATTTATCTTTATCTTTACAGATGGAGAAATTCCAGTTCTTTAAATTTGTCCTGCTTAAATTCACCCTCAGCTTCTCTGTTCCTCTGATCATTTTAGAGAGGTATTTTATTTTGAATCATCTTAGTAAATGAACTAAATGACTAAAATTACATTACAATAAGTGGTATCAACAGTAGAATTATTAGATTATAGTGAAAAACAAGGCAAAGCAAAACAAAAATTCATTTTGAAACAAAAATGCATGTTGATTTGTAAACTCGATTAGAGTTCCTTTCAGTGATGCTATGTCAGTTATCTTTAAAATGTGTTGTTTGATCCAATTACTAGACCATAATTCTGCATTTCCAAAATTTTCAGTGTTAAATACAGTTTGGAAATTGTCAATAGACTCTATTGCTTCCAAAGATTACCTATTTTACCTTCCAAAAATAAGCTAAATAAGAATTTATAAAAAACGTATAAATATCATCTGATAAGAAAAAGGATATTTTGATCACTGCATCCTAAAAAAGAAAAGGACAATTTAGTTGGGATTACTATTTCCTGCTGTTTCAAAAGGAAATGTTGAGGCTAAGATGACATTGACAAATTGCCTCAATTTATTTTAATGGTGTAATGAATCTACCAGTAGTTCTACAGTCTGAGTTTTTAAAGCAGTTGACCTGACCAACTAGAGTAAATAAATTAGGCTGTTGGGTTCTAGCTGTATTCTGTAGGCAATTAAATATTATACTCTCACATTATTTTATATATAATCTCTACTATCTAAAGCATTTTACAGAATATGAATGGTAAAATCATAGCACATGTCTTTGTTAAGTTCAGTGACAAACATTTCTATAAATTTCATGCTCAAAATATATCTAAAGTTAAAGCAGAATAAATGTGTAAGCATCATAATGACCCCTTAGATACTTATCAAGTACTATTCACTGCCTGCGAAGAGTTGACCTTTTAAATTCAAATTTGAATCCTTAGTCCCCATCGCAATGTATGTATTTTGCTTTCATAGTTGCTGTTTCATAAATTAAGGAAATTTAACCTAAACTAACGAAGCTAGTGGAGGTGATGGAATTCGAGGTGAGCTATTTCAAATCCTGAAAGATGATGCTGTGAAAGTGCTGCACTCAATATGCCAGCAAATTTGGAAAACTCAGCAGTGGCCAGAAAACTGGAAAAGGTCAGTTTTCATTCAAATCCCAAAGAAAGGCAATGCCAAACAATGCTCAAACTACCGCACCATTGCACTCATCTCACATGTTAGTAAAGTAATGCTCAAAATTCTCCAAGACAGGCTTCAGCAATACGTGAACCATGAACTTCCTGATATTCAAGCTGGTTTTAGAAAAGGCAGAGGAACCAGAGATCAAATTGGCAACATCCGTTGGATCATGGAAAAAACAAGTGAGTTCCAGAAAAACATCTATTTCTGCTTTATTGACTATGCTAAAGCCTTTGACTGTGTGGATCACAATAAACTGTGGAAAATTCTGAAAGAGATGGGAATACCAGACCACCTGACCTGCCTCTTGAGAAAAATGTATGCAGGTCAGGAAGCAACAGTTAGAACTGGACATGGAAAAACAGACTGGTTCCAAAGAGAAAAAGGAGTACATCAAGGCTGTATATTGTCACCCTGCTTATTTAATTTCTATGCAGAGTACATCATGAGAAACAGTGGACTGGAAGAAGCACAAGCTGTAATCAAGATTGCCAGGAGAAACATCAATAACTTCAGATATGCAGATGACACCACCCTTCTGGCAGAAAGTGAAGAGGAACTAAAAATCCTCTTGATGAAAGTGAAAGAGAAGAGTGAAAAAGTTGGCTTAAAGCTCAACATTCAGAAAACAAAGATCATGGCATCGGGTCCCATCACTTCATGGGAAATAGATGGGGAAACAGTGGAAACAGTGTCAGACTTTATTTTTTTGGGCTCCAAAATCACTGTAGATGGTGATTGCAGCCATGAAATTAAAAGATGCTTACTGCTTGGAAGGAAAGTTATGACCAACCTAGATAGCATATTCAAAAGCAGAGGCATTGCTTTGCTAACAAAGGTCTGTCTATTCAAGGCTATAGTTTTTCCAGTGGTCCTGTATGGATGTGAGAGTTGGACTGTGAAGAAAGCTGAGCCACGATGAATTGGTGCTTTTGAGCTGTGGTGTTGGAGAAGACTCTTAAGAGTCCCTTGGACTTCAAGGAGATCCAACCAATCCCATCTAAAGGAGATTGGTTCTGGGTGTTCTTTATATGAAATGATGATAAAGCTGAAACTCCAATACTTTGGCCACCTAATGAAAAGCTGACTCATTGGAAAAGTCTCTGATGCTAGGAGGGATTGGGGGCAGGAGGAGAAGGGAATGACAAAGGATGAGGTGGCTGGACAGCATCACTGATTTGATGAACTCCTGGATTTGATGACGGACAGGGAGGCCTGAAGTGCTGAAATTCATGGGGTTACAAAGAATCGGACATGACTGAGCGACTGAACTGAACTGAACTGAATCTAAGAAGAAAATCAGTAAACTAAATGGAGGTCATGAGCGATAACCATCTTTTACTTGCAAGGGTAATTGAAAACTTGGACAAACGTTATTTCTGTACAATTTGCTAAAGTGACCAAAATCAGCTTATTTGTGTGTATTTTTCCTTCCCACTTATCAAAAGGTCAATTAGCAAAGAGTAACTTATCCAGTGAAAAGTCAGTTCTATTCAATTCAGTTCACTTCAGTCACTCAATCATGTCTGACTCTTTGCGACCCCATGAATCGCTGCACGCCAGGCCTCCCTGTCTATCACCAACTCTCGGAGTTTACTCAGACTCACGCACATCGAGTCAGTGATGCCATTCAGCCATCTCATCCTCTATCGTCCTCTTCTCCTCCTGCCCCAATCCCTCCCAGCATCAGAGTCTTTTCCAATGAGTCAACTCTTCACATGAGGTGGCCAAAGTACTGGAGTTTCAGCTTTAGCATCATTCCTTCCAAAGAAATCCTGGGGTTGATCTCCTTCAGAATGGACAGGTTTGATCTCCTTGCAGTCCAAGGGACTCTCAAGAGTCTTCTCCAAAACCACGGTTCAAAAGCATCAATTCTTCGACACTCAGCCTTCTTCACAGTCCAACTCTCACATCCATACATGACCACTGGAAAAACCATAGCCTTGACTAGACGGACTTTAATCAGCAAAGTAATGTCTCTGCTTTTGAATATGCTATCTAGTTTGGTCATAATTTTTCTTCCAAGGAGTAAGTGTCTTTTAATTTCATGGCTGCAGTCACCATCTGCAGTGATTTTGGAGCCCAGAAAATTAAAGTCTGACACTGTTTCCACTGTTTCACCATCTATTTCCCATGAAGTGATGTGACCCGATGCCATGATCTTCATTTTCTAAATGTTGAGGCTTAGGCCAACATTTTCACTCTCCACTTTCACTTTCATGTAGAGGCTTTTTAGTTCCTCTTCACTTTCTGCCATAAGGGTAGTGCCATCTGCATATCTGAGGTTATTGATATTTCTCCCGGCAATCTTGATTCCAGCTTGTTTCTTGCAGTCCAGCATTTCTCATGACGTACTCTGCATAGAAGTTAAATAAGCACGGTGACAATGCACAGCCTTGACATATTCCTTTTCCTCTTTGGAACCAGTCTGTTTTTCCATGTCCAGTTTTAACTGTTTCTTCCTGGCCTGCATACAGATTTCTCAGGAGGCAGGTCAGGTGGTCTGGTATTCCCATCTCTCTCAGAATTTTCCACAGTTTCTGGTTATCCACACAGTCAAAGGTTTTGCCATAGTAAATAAAGCAATAATAGATGTTTTTCTGGAACTCTCTTGCTTTTTCCATGATCCAGCGGATGTTGCCAATTTGATCTCTGGTCCCTCTGCCTTTTCTAAAACCAGCTTGTATATCAGGAAGTTCACAGTTCATGTATTGCTGAAGCCTGGCTTGGAGAATTTTGAGCATTACTTTACTAGCATGTGCTATGAGTGCAATGGTGCGGTAGTTTGAGCATTCTTTGGCATTGCCTTTCTTTAGGATTGGAATGAAAACTGACCTTTTCCAGTCCTTTGGCCACTGCTGAGTTGTCCAAACTTGCTGGCATACTGAGTGCAGCACTTTCACAGCATCATCTTTCAGGATTTGAAAGAGCTCAACTGGAATTCCATCACCTCTACCAGCTTTGTTTGTAGTGATGCTTTCTAAGGCCCACTTGACTTCACATACCAGGATGTCTGGCTCTAGATGAGTGATCACACCATCGTGATTTTTCAGGTCATGAGGATCATTTTTTGCACATTTCCTCTGTGTATTCTTGCCACCTCTTCTTAATATCTTCTCTTCTGTTAGGTCCATACCATTTCTGTCCTTTATCGAGCCCATCTTTGCAGGAAATGTTCCCTTGGTATCTCTAGTTTTCTTGAAGAGATCTCTAGTCTTTCCCGTTTTGTTCTTTTCCTCTATGTCTTTGCATTGATCACTGAAGAAGGCTTTCTTATCTCTTCTCCCTATTGTTTGGAACTCTGCATTCAGATGCTTATATCTCTCCTTTTCTCCTTTCTTTTTGCTTCTCTTCTTTTCTCAGCTATTTGTAAGGCCTCCACAAACAACCATTTTGTTTTTTTGCATTTCTTTTCCATGGGGATGGTCTTGATACCTGTCTCCTGTACAATGTCACAAATCTCATTCCATAGTTCATTAGAAACTCTATCTAGCAGATCTAGGCCCTTAAATCCATTTCTCACTTCCACTGTATAATCATTCTGACTGCTCAGTGATCAACCTACAAATGAATGATGAATATGATAATGATGAAAAAGTGAAAATCAATTTTTCCAAGGTCTAGGCTTCAGAATACTTTACAAGTCCATGGCTTATTTACAGAACATGTGTTTAACAAGGTTGTTAAGGCTTTTAGAGGAACAGCTTATGAGGAAAAATTAAGTATTTATGATGAAAATATGAAAGAAGAGTTTATTGCTTATGTAATCCACAATATGAATACATATGTTGTTTGAACATATTTCTGTTCTTGATAATATGTTTTTCAAAAAAAATATGTTATTATTTATAAAATGGAAATAATCCAATTTTTAATAGAAATTATGATATACTGGTATAGCTTTTTTTCTATTGGAATACTTAATTGTATTTTTAAGAGCACTTGAATACTATAGGATTTTTTCCCTTCCACATTTTCATGATTATTCAAATTTGGTCAACATATAATTCAATTCAGTACTATTATTAAACACATATTATCTGCAAACAATTTTAACAAGAGTAGTGGAGGAAAGCTCCCTAATGTCTTCCCAGCAAGAAATTACACACATGTGGGAGGTGGTAATGTATATGTACATATATTTATGTACAACTTTAATGTGTGACTAATAATATTAAATAAATAGTAAAAATATTTTATTAATAATTATTGATAGCTTGAAAGTGAAAGTGATGTCGCTCAGTCGTGTCCAACTCTTTGCGACCTCATGGACTGTAGCCTATCAGACTCTTCCGTCCATGGGATTTTCCAGGCAAGAGTGCTGGAGTGGATTGCCATTTCCTTCTCCAGGGGATCTTCCAAACCCAGGAATCGAACCTGGGTCTCCCACACAGCAGGCAGACACTTTACCGTCTGAGCCACCAGGGAAACTCTTTGATAGCTTACTATATACATATTGCTAAGCTTTGAAAATTATATTTCCTCATTTTACCTCCACAACTACCATATAAGTCATAGTCTAATAAACTCACACTGAAAAGTTATATAAAAGTCTTAATTATGCATTATGATCACAAAAGCAAAGGAAGAATGTGATTTATCATTAAAGTATTGAAAAGTTTGTGAGTTTTGAGAAGAGACTTGCAAAAACATTGGTTCCTCTACAAGAGTGTATTGTGAAGATGGATATTCAAAAAAATATTTTTCTACAAAGTTGCTATTGCAAGGAAGTTTATACTTTTTTGTAGAATGGAAAATATAAATAAAATATTCCAGAGCCTGTGGGCTGTGGAATAAGTAACTGGATTCAAAATCCTGCCTTTAGCTTTGTGAAAAGTTAACTTTTCTGGGTGTCTTTTGAGTCATTTGTAAATGGAACTTATAATTGTACCTTTCATATATGGTCTTATCAGAGCTAAATGGAATTAATTCATATAAAATGATTTAAATAGAATCTAGCATAAAATAAGCCATTAATCATCATTATATGAGAATCAGTAGTGGTCAGTAGATCAAGGGGTCTGAAATAATGATACAGTAAAATTCTACTAATCTATGAGGATGTACTTTCTTTTCAACTCTGTGTGCTAAGTCGCTTCAGTCTTGTCCAACTCTGTGGAACCCAATAGACGGCAGCCCATCAGGCTCCCCCATCCCTGGGATTCTCCAGGCAAGAACACTGGAGTGGGTTGCCATTTCCTTCTCCGATGCATGAAAGTGAAAAGTGAAAGTGAAGTCACTCAGTCGTGTCTGACTCTTAGCGACCCTATGGACTGCAGCCTACGAGGCTCCTCCATCCATGAGATTTTCCAGGCAAGAGTACTGGAGTGGGGTGCCATTGCCTTCTCAGTCAACTCTGTGTAGTGCCTCACAAAGAGTTGGCACACCTAACTGAACTGTTCTTCTTTGGAATCTTTATTACTTTAGTTTCCCATACAAGATACCCCAAAAATACTTAATTTTCCATGGCTCCTCTACTTAAAAGTGTCTTGTCCTCTCTGAACTCCTATTCCAGGAAATTATCCATGCTAATTTTTAAGGCTTATTATATTATGTTACCTTTTTTCCTTTGTATATTGCTTATTACTCCAAAGAGACTTCAAACTCCTAGAAAGTAGAAAACTTGTGTTATAAAACTGTGTAGTTCCTCTGGCACCCAACATGTTATATAGTCACAGTTGTTTCTTAAGCAAAGAAGTTTCCCATGGATAAATTATAGTTTATTGATAATAGTTTATATTTCAAAAATAATGGTAGTTCTCATTTATTACGTACCTAAATATATATGTCAAGGCTCTATGCTTTATTCATATATCACCAATTGTCACAACTATTTTCCTGTGGAAAAACCCAGATAATAACAATAAATGAAAACATTGGAATAAACTTAAGAAGTAAAAAAGATAATTGTAATGGATTTTGGAGAATTATCTGAAATAAATTTATGGTCACAACATGAAAGGTTAGAAAAGGAGAGACCCTAGTTAAGATAGTTACATCACTGCTTTCTCAACCAAATGGATAATTTCACCCTATTGCTTTCATTTTTTGACATTATCTTTTAAACCACTGAACAATGTCCAAATTTCTAGAGCTTTCTGAGTCTCAATTAACTGACCTATACTATTGATACTTCAGTTCAGTTCAGTCGCTCAGTCATGTCCAACTCTTTGTGACCCCATGAATTGCAGCACGCCAGGTCTCCCTGTCCATCAACAACTCCCAGAGTTTACTCAGACTCACGTGCATCGAGTCCATGATGCCATCCAGCCATCTCATCCTCGGTCATCCCCTTTTCCTCCTGCCCCCAATCCCTCCCAGCATCAGAGTCTTTTCCAATGAGTCAACTCTTTGCATGAGGTGGCCAAAGTACTGGAGTTTCAGCTTTAGCATCTTTCCATCCAAAGAAATGCCAGGGCTGATCTCCTTCAGAATGGACTGGTTGGATCTCCTTGCAGTCCAAGGGACTCTCAAGAGTCTTCTCCAACACCACAATTCAAAAGCATCAATTCTTCAGTGCTCAGCCTTCTTCACAGTCCAACTCTCACATCCATACATGACCACAGGAAAAACCATAGCCTTGACTAGACAGACCTTATTCAGCAAAGTAATGTTTCTGCTTTTGAATATGCTATCTAGGTTGGTCATAACTTCTCTTCCAAGGAGTAAGCATCTTTTAATTTCATGGCTGCAGTCACCATCTGCACTGATTTTGGAGCCCCCCAAAATAAAAATTTACAGATAATTTATAAAGATTCCGAAAAACAAAAGCTCATGGCCAGATGGCTTCACAGGAGAAGTGCATCAAACATTTAGAGAAAAGGAAATACCTATCCTTCCAAACTTATTCCAGAAAATTTCAGAAGAAGGAACAATCCTAAACACACTTTATGAGGCTAATATCACTCTAATACAAAAAAAAAAAAACAAACAAACAAAGATATCACACACACACACACACAAGAAAATTATAGGTCAATATCACAGATGAACGTAGATGCAAATATCCTCAACAGAGTACTAGCAAACAAAATCCAAAATCACATCAAAAAGTTCATGAAACATGACCAAATAGCTTTTATTTCAGGGATGCAAGTATTCTTCACTATATGCAAATCAATCAATGTGATACACTGTATTAACAAATTAAAGGATAGAAACCATTTGATCACCACAATAGATGCAGAAAAAGACTTCAACAAAATTCAACAATTATTTATGATTAAAAAAAAAAAAAACACTCTCTAGAAATTGAGCACAGAGGGAACATACCTCAAGACAATAAAGGCCACATAACATATGCACAGCAAACATTAGTCTCAGTGGTGAAAAATGGAAACATTTCCTCTAAGATCAGAAACAACACAAGGGTGCCTACTCTTTCAACTATTATAAAAAATATTCTTGGAAGTCCTTGTTTCTTTAGGGGCTAAGTCACATCCGACTCTCTTTAACCCCATGAACTGCAGCACATTAGATTTCCCTGTCCTTCATTGTCCCCCTGAGTTTGCTCAAACTCATCCGTGTGAGTCATGATGCCATCCAACCATCTCATCCTCTGTCGCCCCCTTCCCCTCTTGCCTTCAATCTTTCTCAGCATCAGGATCTTTTCCAGTGAATCAGTTCTTCATATCAGGTGGCCAAAGTACTGTATCTTCAGCTTCAGCACCAGTCATTCCAATGAATACCCACGGTTGATTTCCTTTAAGATTGACAGGTTTGATCTCCTTGCTGTTCAAGGGACTCTCAAGAGTTTTCTCCAGCACCATAGTTCAAAAGGATCAATTCTTCAGCTCTCAGCATTCTTTTTTTTTAAAATTTAAATGTATTTATTTTTATTGGAGGCTAATTAAAATATTGTATTGGTTTTGCCATACATCAATATGAATTCGCTGAACCCCCCTCCCACTTCGCTCCCCGTACCATCCCTCTGGTTCATTCCATTGCACCAGCCCCAAGCATCGTGTATTGAAACTGGACTGGTGATTCATTTCTTATATGATAGTATACATGTTTCAATGCCATTCTCCCAAATCATCCCACCCTCTCCCTCTCCCACAGAGTCCAAAAGACTGTGATATACATCTGTGTCTCTTTTGTTCTCTAGCATACAGGGTTATCATTACCGTCTTTCTAAATTCCATATATATATGTTAGTATACTGTATTGGTGTTTTTCTTTCTGGCTTACTTCACTCTGTATAATAGGCTCCAGTGTCATTCACCTCATTAGAACTGATTCATATGTATTCTTTGTAATGGCTCTCTCAGTATTCTTTATGGTCCAACTCTGACATTCATACATGACTACTGGAAAAACCATAGCTTTGACTATATAAATCTGTGTCAGCAAAGTGATGTATTTTGTCTATATTTGTGATAGCTTTTCATCTAAAGAGCAAGTGTCATAATTTCATGAATGCAGTCACCATCCACAGTGATTTTGGAGTGCAAGAAAATGAAATCTGACACTGTTTTCACTTTTTACCATCTATTTGCCATGAATCTATGCGTTTGGATGCCATGATCTTCATTTTATTTTAATGTTCATTTGTACACCAGCTTTTTGACTCTCCTATTTCACCTTCATCAAGAGGCTCTTTACTTCCTCTTCATTTATTGTCATTAAAGTGGTATCCATAACTGAGGTTGTTGATATTTTTCCTGGCACTCTTGATTTCAGCTTGTGAATTATCTAGCCCAGCACTTCATATGATGTACTCTGCATAGAAGCTAAATAAGCAGAGTGACAATATACACCCTTGAGGTACTCCTTTACCAATTTTGATCCAGTCAATTGTTCTGTGTCCAGTCCTAACTGCTGCTTTATGTCTTGCATACAGGTTTCTCAGGAGGCAGGTAAGGTGGTCTGGTATTCCCATTTCTTTAAGAATTTTCTGCAGTTTGTTGTGGTCCACACAATCAAAGGCTTTAGCATAGTCAATGAAGCAGAAGTAAATATTTTTATGGGAAGTCCCTTATTTTTTCTATGATCCAGTTTGCCTTTCCCTTCTCCAGTGGGCCATGTTTTGTCAGAAGTCCTATCCATGGCAATCAGAGATGAAAAATAAATGAAAAGAATCCAGATCGGAAAACAACAAAATTAAAATGCCACCATTTGTAGATGAGATGATACTATACATCAGTTTAGTTCGGTTCAATCACTCAGTCATATCTGTCTCTTTGCAACTCCGTTGACTGTAGCACACCAGGCCTCCTTATCCATCACCAACTCCTGGATTTTACTTAAACTCATGTCAATCAAGTCAGTGATGCCATCCAACTATTTCATTCTCTCTTGTCCCCTTCTTCTCCTGCCTTTAATCTTTCCCAGCATCAGAATCTTTTCAAATGAGTCAGTTATTTGCATCAGGTGGCCAAAGTACTGGGGTTTCAGCTTCAGCATCAGTCCTTCCAATGAATATTCAGGACTTATTTCCTTTAGGATGGACTGGTTGACACTATACATAGAAAATCCTAAAGATGCCTCCAGAAAACTATTATAAATAATCACTGAATTTAGTAAAATCCCAGAATACAAAATTAATACACAGCAAGTGCTTGCATTTCTGTACACTAACAATGAAAGTTCAGACATGGAAATTCAGGAAATAATTTAATTTACCTTTGCAAAAAATAATAATAATAAAAAGAATAAAATTCATACAAACATACTCACCAAAGAAGCCAAAAGACTGTATACAGAAAACTATAAGATACTCATGAAAGAAATAAAACATGACAGAAACTGATGGAGAGTTACATCACATTCTTGCATTGGAAGTATCAATATTGTGAAAAATGACTACACTACCTAAAGCAATCTACAGAGTCAATGCAATTCCTGTCAAATTAACATTGGACTTTTTTCACCAAACTAGTACCAGAAAAATAAATAATAATAATTACAATCTGTATGGATACATAAAAGATCTCAAATAGACAAAACGATATTCAGAAAGAAAAATGTAATTTGAGTAATCAGGCTTTCTCATTTCAGACTATACTAAAAAGTTACAGTAATCAAGACAGAATGAAACTGGCACAAAAATAGAAATATAGATCAATTGAAGAGGATAGAAAGTACAGGGAAAAGCCTAAAAATCTATGGTCATATTTTCTCTAAAAAGGGGGATATGACTATACAGTGGAGAAAAGAGAGCCTCTTCTATATGTAGTCCTGGATAAGCTGGACAGTTACATTTAAAAGAATAAAATTAGAATACTTCCTAACACCATACAGGAAAATAAACTCAAAATTGATTAGACCTAAATGTAAGGCCTGGAGAAGGAAATGGAAACTCACTCCAGTGTTCTTGCCTGGAAAATCCCATGGACGGAGGAGCCTGGTAGGCTGCAGTCCATGGGGTCTCTAGGAGTCAGACATGACTGAGCGACTTCACTTTCGCTTTTCACTTCCATGCATTGGAGAAGGAAATGGCAACCCACTCCAGTGTTCTTGCCTGGAGAATCCCAGGGACGGGGGAGCCTGGTGGGCTGCCGTCTATGGGGTTGCACAGAGTCAGACACGACTGAAGCGACTTAACAGCAAATATAAGGCCAGTTACTATAAAACTCTTAGAGGACTATATAGGCAGAACACTCTTTGACATAAATCACAGGAAGAACTTTTTGACCCTTATCCTAGAGTTATGCAAATAAAAACAAACAGATGGGACCCAATTAAACTTGAATGTGTCTGTACAGCAAAGAAAACCTTAAACATAGTGAAAAGACAACCATCAGAATGTGATAAAATATTTGCAAATGAAGCAACTAACAAGGAATTAATCTAAAAAATATACAAATGGTTAATGCAATTCAATATCAAAAAGAAAAAAAAAAAAAAAAAGGAAGAAGACCTAAATAGACATTTATCCAAAGAAGATATACCAATAGCCAAGAAATATGTTCAAAGATTCTCAGCTTCACTAAGGCTTCCCTCATAGCTCAGTTGGTAAAGAAACTGCCTTCAATGCGGGAGACCTGGGTTCAATTCCTGGATTGGGAAGATTCGTTGGAAAAGGAAATTGCAATCCATTCCAGTATTCTTGCCTGGAAAATCCCATGGACAGAGGAGCCTGGCCGGCTACAGTCCATGAGGTCACAAGAGTTGGACATGACTTAGCGACTAAACCACCACCACAGCTTCACTAATTATTGGAGAAATACAAATCAAAACTAAAATGATGTATTACCTCATCCCAGCTAAACTGATAATCATCAAAAAAAAATCTACAAACAGTAAATTCTGGAGAGAATGCAGAGAAAGGGAACCTTCATACAATGTTGGTGGGAATGTAAATTCATACAGCCACTATGGAGAATGGTATGGAAGTTCCTTAAGAAACTTAAAATAGAACTACCATTTGCAGTACTCAGCATTTACCCTGAGAAAACTATAATTCAAAAAGACACATATACCCCAATGTTCATTGTGGAACTATTTACAATAGCCAGGGCATAGAAACAACTTAAATGTTCACTGACTGATGAATGGATAAAAAAGATATGTTATATATATATACATGGAATATTACTCGACCATGAACAAAATTGAATAATTTGTAGTGATAAGTGTGGACCTAGAGTCTATCATACAAAGTGAAGTAAGTCAGAAAGAGAAAAACACCTACTGTATACTAACACACACACACACACACACACACACACACATATATATATGTAAAAATGATGCAGATGAACCTGTTTGCATTCCAGGAATAGAGACATGGATGTAGATAATGGACATGTAGACATGGGAGGGAAGGGGATGGTGAGATGAATGTATATATATATATATATATATATATACATATATATATATACACACACACACATACAGACACACACCCTATATCTTCTTTACCCATTTATTTATCAGTGGAAACTTATGTTTCTTCCATATCTGGGCTATTACAAATAAGACTGCAAAGAATAAATGGACTCATGCATCTTGTTGATTTAGTATTTTTTCTTCACTTCAGGAATATACCCAGAAGTGAAATTCCTGGGCCATATAGTGGTGGTTTACTGCTAAGGACTCTTTCTGATGCATGGAGTGCAGCCCACCAGGCTCCTCTGTCCGTGGGATTTATCAGGCAAGAATACAGGAGTGTATTGCCATCTCCTCCAGGGGATCTTCCAATGACTTGGGGAATTCCTATATTGTTGTCCATAGTGACTGGATCAATTTACACTCCTAACAAAAGTGGGATTCTCCACATCTTTTGCAACCCTTGCTATTTTCTGTTTTTGTTTTTTGTGTGTGTGTGTGTGTGTGTGTGTGTGTGTGTGTGTGTTTGTTTGTTTTGTTTTTAGTGACAACCATTCTGACATGTGTGAGGGGATATCTCATTGTTTTTTTATTTGTATTTTCCTGATGATGAGTAATAGTGAAGATCTTTGCATATTTTGGTTGGACTTCTTGAATGTCTTCTTTGGCAAAATACCTTTTCAGGTCCTCTGCCCATTTTCTTATAAAGAACCGTATTGTCAAGTTTCTTCTAGAGATTCATAGTTTCAGGTTTTGCACTCAAGTCTGTAATTCATATTGAGTTTTTCTCTCTTTTTGGCATGATCAATTGATTGACTTCCATTATTTTAATTGTAGCTAACCAGTTTTCCCAATAACATTTATTAAAGGAGTTAAACTTTCACATTGTATAGTCTTACTCCCTTTGTCACAGATTAATTGATCATATAGATGTGGGTTTATTATTTTCCACTGATCTAGGTGTTTTTTTTTTTTTTAATCTATTACCATACTGTTTTGATTACTGTAGCTTGTAGCATACTTTTAAATCATGGAAGGAATATGATACCAAGATTCTTTTGGCTACTTGTAGCCTTATTTGGCTCCACAGAAAATTTAAGATTATTTATTCTAGTACCTGAAAAATATCGTTGGTATTGTGATAGGGATTGTGCTAAGTCTGTAGATTGCCTTGGATAATATAGACATTTCAGCAGTATTAAGTTTGTTAATCCATTAGCACACTTTATCTTATTATGTGCTTGTGTTGACTTCAAACACATTTGTCAATGTCATATTGTTTTAAGAGTACAGGTGTTTCAATTTCTGAGTTAGATATATTCCTAGGCATTTAAAAAATTGTCTTTTTAATTAATTTATTTTAATTGGAGACTAATTACTTTACAATATTTTAGTGGTTTTTGCCATAAATTCACATGAATCAGCCATGGGTGCACATGAGACCCCCATTCCAAATTCCCCTCCCACCTCCCTCCTCATCCCATCCCTCAGGGTTATCACAGTGCACTGACTTTGAGGGCCCTGTTTCCTGCATCAAACTTGGACTGGTCATGGATTTCACATATGGTAATATATATGTTTCAATACTAATCTCTCAAATCATCCCATCCATGCCTTCTCCCACAGAGTCCAAAAGTCTGTTCTTTATATCTGTGTCTCTTTTATGGTTTCATGTAAAGGGTCGTCATTACCATCTTTCTAAATTCTTTATATATGCATTAATATATTGTATTGGTGCTTCTATTTCTGGCTTATGTCACTCTGTATAATAGGGTCCAGTTTCATCCAGCTTATTAGAACTGATTCAAATGCATTCTTTTAACAGCTGAGTAATATTTCACTGTGTCTACGTACCACAGCTTTCTTATCCATTCATCTGCTGATGGACATCTAAGGTGTTTCCATGCCCTAGCTATTGTAAACAGTTCTGTGGTGAACATTGGAGTACACATGTCTCTTTCAGTTCTGATTTCCTTGCTGTGTATGCCCAGCAGTGGGATTGCTGGGTCAGATGGGAGTTGTATTTCCAGTTTTTTAAAGAATCTCCACACTGTTCTCCATAGTGGCTGTATGAGTTTTCATTCCCACTAACAGTGTAAGAGGGTTCCCTTTTCTCCATACCCTCTCCAGCATTTATTATTTGTAGATTTTTTTGATAGAAGCCATTCTGACCAGCATGAAATGGTACCTCGTTGTGTATTTGATTTGCATTTCTCTGATAATGAGCGATGTTGAGCATCTTTTTGTGTGTTTGTTAGCCATCTATATGTCTTCGTTGGAGAAATATCTGTTTAGTTCTTTGGCCTGTTTTTGCATCGGGTCATTTATTTTTCTGGTATTGACCTGAATGAGCTGTTTGTATATTTTTTGTGAATAATTCTTTGTCCATTGCTTCGTTTGCTATTGTTTTATCCCATTCTGAAGGCTGTCTTTTCATCTTGCTTATCATTTCCTTTGTTGTGCAAAAGCTTTTAAGTTTAATTAGGTCCCATTTGTTTATTTTTGCTTTTATGTCCTTTACCCTAGGAGGTGGGTCATAAAGGTTCCTGCTGTGATTTATGTCAGAAAGTGTTTTGCCTATGTTTGCTTCTAGGAGTCTTATAGTTTCTGGTCTTATATTTAAATTTTTAACCCATTTTGAGTTGTTTTTTTTTTTTTGTGTGTGTGTGTGTGTGTGTGTATGGTGTTAGAAAATATTTTAGTTTCATTCTTTTACAGGTGGTTGACCAGTTTTCCCAGCACCACTTGTTAAAGAGATTGTCTTTTCTCCATTGAATATTCTTGACTCCCTTTTCAAAGATAAGGTGTCAATAGGTGTGTGGATTTATCTGTGGGCTTTCTATTTTGTGTCACTGATCTATACTTCTGTCTGTGCCAGTACCATACTGTCTTGATGACTGTAGCTTTGTATTATAGTGTGAAGTCAGTCAGGATGATTCCTCCAGTTCCATCCTTCTTTCTCAATATTTCTTTGGCTAGTAAAGGTTTTTTTTGTATTTCCATACAAGTTGTGAAATTATTTTTTCTTCTGTGGAAAACACCCTTAGTAGCTTGATTAGGATTGCATTGAATCTGTAGATTGCTTTGGGTAGTATACTCAGTTTCACTATTATTATTCTAATCCATGAACATGATCTATTTCTCCATCTAGTCACAAGTCAATCAATATGATACACCACATTAACATATTGAAAGATCAAAACTGTATGGTTGAGCAAGTGAGGGCTGGGCAGGGAGACCCAGGCTGCATTGCTTAGAGTAAGGATCTGGCCTGAATGACCCTAGCACAATCTGAGCAAAATAACTTGGGCTAGCAAACCAGACTGTGGAATAACTACCACATGAAAAGCCAGCCCTAACCTAAGACACCGCCAGGCCTGCACACAGAACAAAGGACTGAACAGAGATAGCTGGCTGCAGACCATCCCCCTCTGGTGACAGGCAGCCAGAGCTGGAAGGGGGCAATCGCAGCCACAGAGAGACATTATCTACAAAACTGTAAGCAGGCTTCTTTTTTAACTAAGACTTCTTGGGGATCTGGACAGTCAACATCTGCCTGAGAAGGTGAGCCGGTTGTACACCCAGAAAGCCGAGCGGCAGGGATGGGGGAGGTGATAAGTTGCAGCGACCAAGCTTGAAAACACCTCATCACCTGAGCTGCTCGGACCTGGGAAGGGCACAAAACGCAGGCCCAACAG
This sequence comes from Capricornis sumatraensis, assembly GCF_032405125.1. Classification (NCBI taxonomy): domain Eukaryota; kingdom Metazoa; phylum Chordata; class Mammalia; order Artiodactyla; family Bovidae; genus Capricornis; species Capricornis sumatraensis. The sequence goes on along the minus strand of NC_091092.1, from coordinate 69,787,659 downwards.
AGTCTGTGCCTCTGAGGACTACCTGAGTGCCTGAACCTGAGTGGCTTAGACGTGGGTGGTGCATGCAGCCCAGGACCAGCCTCGGACGGTTCCCAGTGGAGCAAACTAGAGCCTGAACAATGAGGGCAGGGAGGGTACACGCACCATGAGAGGGGCAGGCCCAGTGTGGCTGAAGCATTGCAAGCACATGCCAGTGTTATTTGTTTGCAGCGTCCCTCCCTGCCCACAGTGCGACTGAACAAGTGAGCCTAAAAAAAGTGTCCACCACTGCCCCCTTTGTGTCAGGGCGGAAATCAGACACTGAAGAGACCAGCAAACAGAAGAAGCTAAAACAGAGGGAAGTGCCTTGGAAGTGACAGGTACAATAGATTAAAACCCTGTCGTTAGTACCAACTACATAAGAAGGGGCCTATAGATCTTGAAAAATATAAGCCAGACCAAGGAACTATCCAAAAATGAACTGACCCCACAGTACCCATAACAACACCAGAGAAAGTCCTAGATATATTTTTAGTATTTTTACGATCATTCTTTTTTATTTTTTTTAATTTATAAGTCCTCTATTACTCGTTTAATTTTCACTTTTATAACCTACTATTACTTAGCAAAAAAAAAAAAGAAAGAAAAAACAAAACAGACCTTATTTTTTAAAAGCAAACTTCATGTGTATGTATATATATATACATATATATATATATATGTATATATGTGTGTGTGTGTGTGTATATATATATATATATATATATATATATATATATATAATTTGTGACTTTGTTTTTTCTCTCTCTCTCTTTTTCTTTTTTGTTCTTAGGTAAGAGAAACCCAAGTAAGATAGTAAGTGTTGCAAGAGGGTATCAGAGGGCAGACACCCTGAAACCATACTTACAGAAAACTAGTCAATCAAATCACACTAGGACCACAGCCTTGTCTAACTCAATGAAAATAAGCCATGCCTGCAGGGCAATGCAAGACGGGCGGGTCATGGTGGAGAGGTCTGACAGAATGTGGTCCACTGGAGAAGGGAATGGCAAACCACGTCAGTATTCTTGCCTTGAAAACCCCATGAACAGTATGAAAAGGCAAAATGATAGGATACCAAAAGAGGAACTCCCCATGTCATTAGGTGCCCAAAATGCTATTGGAGATCAGTGGAGAGATAACTCCAGAAGGAATGAAGGGATGGAGCCAAAGCAAAAACAATACACAGTTATACATGTGACTGGTGACAGAAGCAAGATCTGATGCTGTAAAGAGCAATATTGCATAGGAACCTAGAATGTCAGGTCCATGAATCAAGGCAAATTGGAAGTGGTCAAACAAGAGATGGCAAGGGTGACAGTCAACATTCTAGGAATCAGTGAACTAAAATGGACTGGAATGGGTGAATATAACTCAGATGACCATTTTATCTACTACTGCGGGCAGGAATCCCTCAGAAGAAATGGAGTAGCCATCATGGTCAACAAAAGAGTCTGAAATGCAGTACTTGGATGCATCTCAAAAATGACAGAATGATCTCTGTTCGCCTCCAAGGCAAACCATTCAATATCACAGTTATCCAAGTCGATGCCCCAACCAGTAATGCTGAAGAAACTGAAGTTGAACGGTTTTATGAAGACCTACAAGACCTTTTAGAACTAACACCTAAAAAAGATGTCCTTTTCATTATAGGGGACTGGAATGCAAAAGTAGGAAGTCAAGAAACACCTAGAGTAACAGACAGATTTGGCCTTGGAATGCAGAATGAAGCAGGGCAGAGACTAATAGAGTTTTGCCAAGAAAATGCACTGGTCATAGCAAACACCCTCTTCCAACAACACAAGAGAAGACTCTACACATGGACATCACCAGATGGTCAACACCAAAATCAGACTGATAATATTCTATGCAGCCAAAGAAGGAGAAGCTCTATACAGTCAACAAAAACAAGACCAGGAGCGGACTGTGGCTCAGATCATGAACCCCTTATTATCAAATTCAGATTTAAACTGAAGAAAGCAGGGAAAACCGCTAGACCACTCAGGTATGACCTAAATCAAATCCCTTATGATTATACAGTGGAATTGAGAAATAAATTTAAGGGCATAGATCTGATAGATAGAGTTCTTGATGAACTATGGAATGAGTTCGTGACATTGTACAGGAGACAGGGATCAAGACCATCCCCGTGGGAAAAAAAAAAACGCAGAAAAGCAAAATGGCTGTCTGAGGAGGCCTTACAAATAGCTGGGAAAATAAGAGAGGCGAAAAGCAAGGGAGAAAAGGAAAGATATAAGCATCTGAATGCAGAGTTCCAAAGAATAGCAAGAAGAGATAAGAAAGCCTTCTTCAGTGATCTATGCAAAGAAATAGTGGAAAAGAACAAAACGGGAAAGACTAGAGATCTCTTCAAGAAAACTAGAGATACCAAGGGAACATTTCATGCAAAGATGGGCTTGATAAAGGACAGAAATGGTATGGACCTCACAGAAGCAGAAGACATTAAGAAGAGGTGGCAAGAATAAATGGAAGAACTGATCAAAAATGATCTTCACAACCCAGATGATCATGATGATTTGATCACTAATCTAGAGCCAGACATCTTGGAAAGTGAAGTCAAGTGGGCCTTTCACTACAAACAAAGCTAGTGGAGGTGATGGAATTCCAGTTGAGCTGTTTCAAATCCTGAAAGATGATGCTCTGAAAGTGCTGCACTCAATATGCCAGCAAATTTGGAAAACTCAGCAGTGGCCACAGGACTGGAAAAGGTCACTTTTCATTCCAATCCCAGAGAAAGGCATTGCCAAAGAATGCTCAAACTACCACACAATTGCACTCATCTCACATGCTAGTAAAGTAATGTTGAAAATTCTCCAAGCCAGGCTTTAGCAATAAGTGAACCATGAACTTCCTGATGTTCAAGCTGGTTTTAGAAAAGGCAGAGGAACCAGAGATCAAATCGCCAACATCCGCTTAATCATGGAAAAAGCAAGAGAGTTTCAGAAAAACATCAATTTCTGCTTTATTGACTATGCCAAAGCCTTTGACTGTGTGATCACCAGAAACTGTGGAAAATTCTGAAAGAGATGGGAATACCAGACCACCTAACCAGCCTCTTGAGAAATCTGTATGCAGGTCAGAAAGCAACAGTTAGAAATGGATATGGAACAAAAGACTGGTTCCAAAGAGGAAAAGGAGTGCATCAAGGCTGTATATTATCACCCTGCTTATTTAACTTATATGCAGAGTACTTCATGAGAAACGCTGGACTGGAAGAAACACAAGCTGGAATAAAGATTGTCAGGAGAAATATCAATAATCTCAGTTATGCAGATGACACCACCCTTATGGCAGAAAGTGAAGAGGAGCTAAAAAGCCTCTTGATGAAAGTGAAAGTGGAGAGTGAAAAAGTTGGCTTAAAGCTCAACATTCAGAAAATGAAGATCATGGCATCCGGTCTCATCACTTCATGGGAAATAGATGGGGAAACAGTGGAACAGTGCCAGACTTTATTTTGGGGGGCTCCAAAATCACTGCATTTGGTGACTGCAGCCATGAGATTGAAAGACGCTCACTCCTTGAAAGAAAAGCTGTGACCAACCTAGATAGTATATACAAAAGCAGAGACATTACTTTGCCGACTAAGGTCCATCTAGTCAAGGCTATGGTTTTTCCTGTGGTCATGTATGGATGTGAGAGTTGGACTGTGAAGAAGCCTGAGCACCAAAGAATTGATGCTTTTGAACTGTGGTGTTGGAGAAGATTCCTGAGAGTCCCTTGGACTGCAAGGAGATGCAACCAGTCCATTCTGAAGGAGATTGGCCCTGGGATTTCTTTGGAAGCAATGATGCTAATGCTGAAACTCCAGTACTTTGGCCACCTCATGTGAAGAGTTGACTTATTGGAAAAGACTCTGATGCTGGGAGGGATTGGGGGCAGGAGGAGAAGGGGATGACAGAGGATGAGATGGCTGGATGGCATCACGGACCCGATGGACGTGGTCTGAGTGAACTCCGAGAGATGGTGATGAACAGGGAGGCCTAGCGTGCTACAATTCATGGGGTCACAAAGAGTCAGACACGACTGAGCAACTGAACTGAACTGAACTCTATATGTTTAATCCTTGCTTTTTGATATTTGTTATCAATTTAGTATCTTTAAGAACACAATCTTCAGTACCCATTTTTACTTGGGACCGAGATTATTGGCTTGACTGCTCTCTCCCCCTTTGGACTCTCCTTTTTCTCCACCAGGTCGCCTCTGTGTCTTTCCTACCCCCTCTCTTCTCTACCCAGCTCTGTAAATTTCTGTGTGTTCCAGACAGTGGAGAACACTTAGGAAACTTATTACTGGCTGGATCTGTCTCTCTCCTTTTGATTCCCCCCTTTTATCCTCCTGGCCACCCCTGTCTCCTTCCTCCCTCTTCTCTTCCCTGTTATAACTCCATGAACATCTCTGAGCAGTCCAGACTGGGGAGCACACATAAGGAAGTGATTACTGGCTAGCTTGCTCTCTCCTCTATTGATTCCACCTCATCACCTCTAACTCCCTCCTCCCTCTTCCCTTCTCCATGTAACTCTGAACCTCTCTGGGTGTCCCTCAATGTAGAGAAACTTTTCATCCTTAACCTAGATATTTTATCAATGGTACTGTATAGAAGGAGAAGTCTTGAGAATACTGTAAAAATAAGACTGAAAATCAGAAGTAAGAGGCTTAAGTCCAAACCCTGAGAACACTAGAGAAATCCTGACTCCAGGGAACATTACTTGACAGGAGCTCATCAAACGCCTCCATACCTACACTGAAACCAAGCACCACCCAAGGGCCAACAAGTTCCAGAGCAAGACATACCAGACAAATTCTCCAGCAACACAGGAACATATCCCTGAGCTTCAATATACAGGCTGCCCAAAGTCACTCCAAACCCAATGACATCTCATAGCTCAGTATTGGACACCTCATTGCACTCCAGAAAGTAGAAATCCAGCTCCACCGACCAGAACTCCAACACAAGCTTCCCTAACCAAGAAACCTTGAAAAACCACCTGTACAACACCACTCACAGTGAGGAAACTCCACAAAAAAGAGAACTCCACAAACTGCCAGAATACAGAAAGGACACCCCAAATTCAGCAATATAAACAAGATGAAGAGACAGCAGGTAAAGGAACAGGATAATTGCCCACCAAACCAAACAAAAGAGGAAGAGATACAGAATCTACCTGATAAAGAATTCCAAATAATGATAGTGAAAATGATCCAAAATCTTTTATTTATTTATTTATTTATTTTAATTGGAGGTTAATTACTTTGCATTATTGTATTGGTCTTGAGATCAATGGATCTCAGATAAATAGCCTGGATACAAGGATTGATAAGATGCAAGAAAGGTTTAATAAGAACCTAGAAGAAATAAAAAAAGAGTCAATATATAATAAATAATGCAATAAATAAGATCAAAAACACTCTTGAGGCAACAAATAGTAGAATAACAGAGGCAGAAGATAGGATTAGTGAATTAGAAGATAGAATGGTAGAAATAAATGGATGAGAGGAAAAAATAAAAACGAATTAAAAGAAATGAGGACAATCTCAGAGACCTCCAGGACAGTGTTAAATGTCCCAACATTCGAATCACAGGAGTTCCAGAAGAAGACAGAAAGAAAGACCATGAAAAAAATACTTGAGGAGATAATAGTTGAGAACTTCCCTAAAATTGGCAAGGAAATAATCACCCAAGTCCAAGAAAACCAGAGAGTCCCAAACAGGATAAACCCAAGGCAAAACACCCCAAGGCACATATTAAACAAATTAACAAAGATCAAACACAAAGAACAAATATTAAAAGCAGCAAGGGAAAAACAAAAAATAGCACACAAGGGGATTCCCATAAGGATAGCAGCTGATCTTTCAATAGAAACTCTTCAAACCAGGAGGGAATGGCAAGACATACTTAAAGTGATGAAAGAAAATAACCTACAGCCCAGATTACTGTACCCAGTAAGGATCTCATTCAAATATGAAGGAGAAATCAAAAGCTTTACAGACAAGCAAAAGCTGAGAGAATACAGTTCCACCAAACCAGCTTTCCAACAAATGCTAAATAATATTCCCTAGAAAGAAAACACAAAAAAAGTGTGTATAAACTTGAACCCAAAACAATGAAGTAAATAACAACAAGATCATGCTTATCAATAATTACCTTAAATGTAAATGGGTTGAATGCCCCAATCAAAAGAGAAATACTGGCTGAGTGGATAGAAAAACAAGACCCTTACATATGTTGTTTACAAGAGACCTACCTCAAAACAAGGAACACATACATACTGAAAGTGAAGGGCTGGAAGAAGATCTTCCACAGAAATAGAGACCAAAAGAAAGCAGGAGTAGCAATACTCATGGCAGATAAAATAGACTTTAAAACAAAGGATGTGAAAAGAGACAAAGAAGGCCACTACACAGTGATCAAAGGGTCAATCCAAGAAGAAGATATAACAATTATAAATATATATGTACCCAACATAGGAGCACCACAATAGGTAAGACAAATGCTGACAAGTATGAAAGGGGAAATTAACAATAATACAGTAATAGTGGGAGACATTAATACCCAACTCTCAACTATGGATAGAACAACTAAACAGAAAATTAACAAGGAAACACAAACTTTAAACAATACAATAGAGCAGTTAGACTTAATTAATATCTATAGGACATTTCACCCCAAAACAATGAATTTCACCTTTTTATCAAGCACACACGGAACCTTCTCCAAGATAGATCACATACTGGGCCATAAAGCTAGCCTTGGTAAATTCAAAAAAATTGAAATCATTCCAAGCATCTTTTTTGACCACAATGCAGTAAGATTAGATCTCAATTACAGGAGAAAAACTATTAAAAATTCCAACATATGGAGGCTGAACAACACGCTTCTGAATAAGCAACAAATCACAGAAGAAATAAAAAAAAAAATCAAAATATGCATAGAAATGAGTGAAAATGAAAACACAACAACCCAAAACCTGTGGCACACTGTAAAAGCAGTGCTAAGGGGAAAGTTCATAGCAATACAGGCATGCCTCAAGAGACAAGAAAAAAGGTCAAGTAAATAACCTAACTCTACATGTAAAGCAACTAGAAAAGGAAGAAATGAAGAACCCCAGGGTAAGTAGAAGGAAAGAAACCTTTAAAATTAGGGCAAAAATAAATGCAAAAGAAACAAAAGAGACCACAGCAAAAATGAACAAAGCCAAAAGCTGGTTCTTTGAGAGGATAAAAAAAACCTGACAAACCATTATCCAGACTCATCAAGAAACAAAGGGAGAAAAATCAAATCAACAAAATTAGAAATGAAAATGGAGAGATCACAACAGACAACACAGGAATACAAAGGATCATAAAAGACTACTATCAGCAATTATAAGCCAATAAAATGGACAATGTGGAAGAAATGGACAAATTCTTAGAAAAGTACAACTTTCCAAAACAGAACCAGGAAGAAATAGAAAATCATAACAGACCTATCACAAGCACAGAAATTGGAACTGTAATTAGAAATCTTCCCGCAAACAGAAGCCCAGGTCCAGACGGCTTCACAGATGAATTCTATCAAAAATTCAGAGACGAGCTAACACCTATCCTACTCAAACTTCCAGAAAATTGCAGAGGAAGGTAAACTTCCAAACTTATTCTATGAAACCACCACCACCCTAATACCAAAACATGACAAAGATGCCACAAAAAAAGAAAACTACAGGCCAATATCACTGATGAACATAGATGAAAAAATCCTTAAAAAATGCTAGCAATAAGAATCCAAAAACACGTTAAAAAGATCATACACCGTGACCTAGTGGGCTTTATCCCAGGGATACAAGGATTCTTCAATATCTGCAAATCAATCAATATAATACACCACATTAACAAACTGAAAAATAAAACTCATATGATTATCTGAATAGATGCAGAGAAAGCCTTTGACAAAATTCAACATCCATTTATGATTAAAAAAAAAAAAAAACTCTCCAGAAAGCAGGAATAGGAGGAACATATCTCAACATAATAAAAGCTGTATATGACAAACCCACAGCAAATATTATCCTCAATGGTGAAAAACTGAAAGTATTTCCCCTAAAGTCAGGAACAAGACAAGGGTGCCCACTTTCACCATTACTATTCAACTTAGTTTTGAAAGTTTTGGCCACAGCAATCAGAGTAGAAAAAGAAATAAAAGGAATCCAAAATGGAAAAGAAGACGTAAAACTCTCACTGTTTGCAGATGACATGATCCTCTACGTAGAAAACCCTAAAAACCCCACCAGAAAATTGCTAGAGCTAATCACTGAATACAGTAAAGTTGCAGGACGTAAAATCAACACGCAGAAATCCCTTGCATTCGTATACACTAATAATGAGAAAATAGAAAGAGAAATTAACAAAACAATTCCATTCACCATTGCAATAAAAAGAATAAAATATTTAGGAATATATCTACCTAAAGAAACTAAAGACTTATATATAGAAAACTACAAAACACTGGTGAAAGAAATCAAAGAGGGCACCAATAGATAGAGAAATATACCATGTTCATGGATCAGAAGAATGAGTATAATAAAGATGAGTGTACTACCCAAAGCAATTTATAGATTCAATGCAATCCCTATCAAGCTACCAATGGTATTTTTCACAGAACTAGAACACATAATTTCACAATTTGTATTAAAATACAAAAAAAAGCTCGAATAGCCAAAGCAATCTTGAGAAAGAAGAATGGAACTGGAGGAATCAACCTGTCTGACTTCAGGCTCTACTACAAAGCCACAGTCATCAAGACAGTATGGTACTGGCACAAAGACAGAAATATAGATCAATAGAACAAAATAGAAAGCCCAGAGATAAATCCACACGCCTATTGACACCTTATCTTCAACAAAGGAGGCAAGAATATACAATGGAGAAAAGACAATCTTTTTTTTTTTTTTAAGGTGCTGGGAAAACTGGTCAACCACTTGTAATAGGATGAAACTAGAACACTTTCTAACACCATACACAAAAATAAACTCAAAATAGATTAAAGATCTAAACATAAGACCAGAAACTATAAAACTCCTAGAGGAGAGCATAGACAAAACACTCTCCGATGTAAATCACAGAAGGATCCTCTATGACCCACCTCCCAGAATATTGGAAATAAAAGCAAAAATAAACAAATGGGACCTAATTAAACTTAAAGCTTCTGCACAACAATGGAAACTATAAGTAAGCTGAAAAGACAGCCTTAAGAATCAGATAAAACAATAGCAAATGAAGCAAGTGACAAACAACTAATCTCAAAAATACACAAGCAACACCTGCAGCTCAATTCCAGAAAAATAAACGACCCAATCAAGAAATGGGCCAAAGAACTAAATAGACATTTCTCCAAAGAAGACATATGGATGGCTAACAAACACATGAAAAGATGCTCAACATTACTCATTATCAGAGAAATGCAAATCAAAACCACAGTGAGGTACCCTTTCACACCAGTCAGAATGGCTGTGATCTGAAAGTCTACAGGCAATAAATGCTGGAGTTGGTGTGGAGAAAGGGAATCATCTTTCACTGTTGGTGGGAATGCAAACTAGTAAAGCCACTATAAAGAACAGTGTGGAGATTCCTTAAAAATCTGGAAGTAGAACTGCCTTATGACCCAGCAATCCCACTGCTGGGCATACACACCGAGGAAACCAGCAATGAAAGAGACACGTGTACCCCAATGTTCATCGCAGCACTATTTATAATAGCCAGGATGTGGAAGCAGCCTAGATGTCCATCAGCAGATGAATGGATAAGAAAGCTGTGGTCCATATACACAATGGAGTATTACTCAGCCATTAAAAAGAATACATTTGAATCAGTTCTAGTCAGGTGGATGAAACTGGAGCCTATTATACAGAGTGAAGTAAGCCAGAAAGAAAAACACCAATACAGTATACTAACGCATATATATGGAATTTAGAAAAATGGTAATGTTAAGCCTGTATGCAAGACAGCAAAACAGACACAGATGTATAGAACAGTCTTTTGGACTATGTGGGAGAGGGAGAGCATGGGATGATTTGGGAGAATGGCATTGAAACATGTATAATATCATATATGAAACAAATCACCAGTCCAGGTTCGGTGCATGATACTGGATGCTTGGGGCTGGTGCACTGAGATGACCCAGAGGGATGATACGGGGAGGGAGGAGGGAGGGGGGTTCAGGATGGGGAACACGTGTATACCTGTGGCAGATTCATGTTGATGTATGGCAAAACCAATACAATATTGTAATGTAATTAACCTCCAATTAAAATAAGTAAATTTATATAAAAAACTGTATGATTATCTCAATAGTTACAGAGAATGCCTTTGACAAAATTTAACACCGGTTTATTATCAAAACTCTCCAGGAATCAGGCATAGAAGGAACATACCTCTACATAAGAAAAACCCTATATGATAAGCCCACAGCAAACAGTATCCTCAATGTTAACAAATTGAAAGCATTTCCCATAAAGTCAGGAACAAGACAAGGGTGCCCATCCTCACCATTACTATTCAACATTGTTTTGGAAGTTTTAGCCACAGCAATTAGAAAGAGAAAGAAATGAATGGAATCCATGTTGGAAAAGAATAACTAAAACTCTCACTGTTTGCAGATGACAGATCCTCTACATAGAAAACCCTAAATATTGCACCAGAAAATTATTAGAGTTAATCAATTAATATAGTAAAGTTGCAAGATATAAAATTAATACACCAAAATCCCTTGTATTCCTATACACTAACAATGAGAAAACAGAAAGATAAATTAAGGAAACTATCTCATTCATCTTTTCAACAAAAAGAATAAAACACTTAGGAATAAATCTACCTAGAGAAACAAACGACCTATATACAGAAAACTATAAAACAATAATGAAAGAAATCAAAGATGATGCAAATAGATGGAGAAACACACCATGTTCATGATTTGGAATAATCAATATAGTGAAAATGTGTATAAACTCTATTTTTAATTTCAAGAAAAGTGCTCTACAATATTGTGATGTTTTCTGCTGTACAACAATGCAAATCAGCCATGAATACATATATTTCATTCCTCCTAAGCTTCACTGCCCTCCTCCAAACCGACTCCTCTAGATCACCATAGAGTGTCTGGATTGGTTCCCTATGTTATATGAAACTTCTCACCAGCTCTCTCTTTTTCACATGGTAGTGCATATAGGTCTGCTCTACTTTCTCCATTTGTCCCACTCTCTCCTTCCCACACTGTGTTCAAAAGTCTATTCTATACATCTGTGTCTCCATTCCTTTCCTGTAAATAAGTTTATTAATACCATTTTTTTTCTATTAATAGGTTCCATAAGTATGTGTCGATATATGCTATTTGTTTTTCTGTCTGACTTCACTCTGTATAACAGACTAAATGCTCATCCATCTCACAAAAACTGACTCAAACTCACTATTTTTTATGACGAATATGCCATTGTATCTGTGTACCACATCTTCTTTATCAGTTCATCTATTGACAAATATCTAAGTTGCTTTCATGTCCTAGCAATTTAAAAAGTACTGCTATGAACACTGAAGTATATTTGTCTTTTTCTAATAATGTCTTCAGGGTATATGTCAAGGGGTAGGATTGTTGGGTCATATGATAGGTTTATTCCTAGTTTTTCTGAATCTCCACACTGTTTTCCATGGCAACTGTATAAATTTACATTCTCACCAAAAGTGTAGGAGGGTTCCCTGTTCTCCACATCCTCTCTAGCCTTCACTAACTGTAGATTTTTTGATGATGGTCATTCTCACTGGTGTGAAATGATACTTCATTGTATATTTGATTTGTATTTCTCTAATAATTAGCTATGTTGAACATCTTTGCATGTGTTTGTTTGCCATCAGTATGTCTTCTCTGGAGCAATGTCTGTTTAGGTATTCTGCTCATTTTTTGACTAGGTTGTTTGCTTTTCTGATATTGAGAGGTGTGGGCTGCTTAGATACTTTGATGATTTATCTTTTGTTAGTTGTTTCATTTGCAATTGCTTTTCTCCCATTCTGGTGGCTTTCTTTTAATCTTGTTCATTGTTTCCTTTGCTGTGTAAGAGCTATTATGTTTCATTAGGTTCTTTTTTTATGTTTTATTTACATTACTCTAGGGGGTAGGGTTGAGTATCTTGCTATGATTTATGTCAAAGTTTGTCTTGTCTAACTTTACCTTTAAGAGCTTTATACTTTCCAGCCATACATTTAAGTCTTTAATCCATTTTAAGTTTATTTTTGCATGCGGTGTTAGGAGGGCTTCCCTGGTAGCTCAAATGGTAAAGCATCTGCCTACAATGTGGGAGACCTGGGTTCATTCCCTGGGTTGGGAAGATCCCCTGGAGAAGGAAATGGCAACCACTCCAGTACTCTTGCCTGGAAAATCCCATGGACAGAGGAGCCTTGTAGGCTACAGTCCATGTGGTCACAAAGAGTCGGACATGACTGAGCAACTTCACTTCACATGGTGTTAGGAAGTGCTCTAGTTTCATTCTTTCACTAGCTATCCAGTTTTACCAGCATGACTTGCTGAAGAGGCTGTCTTTTCTCCATTGCATAGTCTTGCCTCTTTTGTAAAAGATAAGGTGTCCATATTGTGTGGCTTTATCTCTGGGCTTTCTGTATTGTTTCATTGGTCTATATGTCTGTTTTTGTGCCAATACCATACTGTCTCGATGACTCTAGCTTTGTAGTATAGTCTGAAGTCAGTAAGGTTTATTCCCCCAGCTCTATTTTTTTTCTTTTTATTTTTTTTTTCTCAAGATTGCTTTGATTATTCACAGTCCTTTGTGTTTTCATATGAACTGAAAATTTTTGTTTTAATTTAGGAAAAACATTATAGTTTGACAGGTATTGCATTGAATCTGTAAATTGCTTTTGGCAGCATAGTCATTTGTACAATATTAATTCTTCCAATCAAAGAATATGGTACATCTCTCCATCTCTGTTTGTGTTGCTTTTTATTTCTTTCATCAGTGTCTCCTAGTTTTCTGCATACAGGTCTCTTGTCTCTTTAGATAGGTTTATTCCTAGGTATGTCATTCTTTTGTTTGCAATTATGAATGAAATTGTCTCCTTAATTTCTGTTTATCATTTTTCATCGTTAGGGTATAGAAATAAAGTTCTGAGTATAAATTTTATACCATGCAGCTTTATGATATTCATTGATTAGTTGTAATAATTTTCTGGCAGCAACTTTAGAGTTTTCAATGTATAATATCATGTCATCTGCAAACAAGAGACTTTTACTCCTTTTCTAGTCTGACTTCCTTTTCGTTCTTTTTTTTTTCCTCTGATTGCTGTGGCCAGGATTGCCAAAACCATGTTAAATAATAAAGATGAGAGGGTGCATCCTTGTCTTGTTCCTTAACTTAGAGGAAATGCTTTCAGTTTTTCACTATTAAGAGTAATGTTTGCAGTGGGTTTGTTATATATGCTCTTTAGTATGTTGAGATATGTTCCTTCTATGCCTACTTTCTGGAGTTTTTTTGTTTTTTGTTTTTTTTTAATCTTAAATGGGTGTTGAATTTTGGTGAAAGCTTTCAATGCATCTATCGAGATGATTGTATTGATTTTATCTTTCAATTGGCTAACATGGTGTATCATGTTGATTTATTAGCATATGTTGAATAATCTTTGCATCCCTGGGATGAAGCTCACTTATCATGTTTTATCCCTTTAAAACATTGTTGGATTTTGTTTGTGAGAATTTTGTTGAAGATTTTTGCATCTATATCTATATTCATCAGGGATATTGGCCTGTACTTTTATTTTTTGTGGTATCTGTGTCTGGTTGTGGTATTAGGGTGATGATGGCCTCATAGAAAACATTTGGGTATTTTCCTTCCTCTGTAATTTTTTGGAAGAGTTTGAGCAGAGAAGGTTTTATGTCTTCTCTACACTGTTTTTGCCTGTGAAGCCATCTGTCCTTGGGATTTTTGTTGTTGTTGGAAAGTTTTTGATTACTGTTGCAATTTCTATGATTGTGATTGTGGCTAATATTTTCTACTTCCTGTTTCAGTTTTGTAAGGGTATACTTTTCTAAGATTTTGTCCATTTGTTTCAGGTTGTCCATTTTATTGGCTCATAATAGTATTTTATGATACTTTGTATTTCTGTGTTCTATGTTGTAATTTCTCCTTTTACATTTCTAATTTTGCTAAATTGAGTTTTCTCCCTTTTTTCTTTTTCTTTTTTTATTATTTATTTATTTATTCATTTATTTTTACTTTACAATACTGTATTGGTTTTGCCATATATCAGGGTGAATCCACCATGGGTGTACATAAGTTCCCACTCCTGAACCGCCCTCCCACCTCCCTCCCCATACCATCCCTCTGGGTTATCCCAGTGCACCAGCCCCAAGCATCCTGTATCCTGCATCGAACCTAGACTGGCGATTCATTTCTTATATGATATTATACATATTTCAATGCCATTCTCCCAAATCATCTCACCCTCTCCCTCTCCCACAGAGTCAAAAAGTCTGTTCTGTACATGTTTAAATGCCATTTTCCCAAATCATTTGTTTAAGAAAAATTAAATTAAAAAAATAAAAATTAAAGGAATAATAAAGAACAATACTATATATATATATATATATATATATATACACACACACACACACACACACACACACACACACACACACACATATGGAGAGAGAGAGAGGTAGTAAGATAACATTTCTCTTGATTCATCCATTTTCCTCTTCATACAGTATGCTCATCAGTCAGCCTACTCAGGAAGTACTCTAATATTTCTAGAAAGGTCTCTAAACCTTCTGTGGGTACAGTGGCCTCAGCTCAGACTCAGAACTTGCTGTACTCCAGCTTGTACTTGCTCCTGAAATCCACTGCTATCCCCAAGGTCCACAGTCTCAGGTTAATGCTGGAATTTAATCTGCTGGACCTGTGACTGCAGAGCTATTTCTCTTCTTCTTTGCTCACACAATTCCTGATGTTCTGCTTTGTTTTCGGGCCCACCTCTGCTTGTAGGCCAGCCTCCAGTGTCTTTTCTCCACCCAAACCAGAGGGGCAAAAGTAGTGCCTTATTAGGGCTCACTTTCTTATTCAAGCTGGGGAGAGAGAAAGGTATGGAAGCCACAACTGGGGTGTTTGGGGAGTGCTTGATGCAGCTGAGCTGTGTGGGAAATCACCACAATCTGAGCTGGGTAGTGTACTCTCCTAGGAGAACTGACCCTTGGTCTTGTGTCCTTCAGCAGAGCCAAGCTGCATAAGTTCCCAGGAAAGTGTTGGTTGTAAGCTATGCCTGATCACAGCTTGGTGGCAGCTGCTTCCTCTGGGGTCAGGATCATGATGATGGCTTTTTGTTCCTTGCCTCAGGCCTTTCCCCTGGTTTTGGCAGTAGCCAGTCACTTTGCATTCCCCCTCTGAAATTGTAAACTACGACACGTCCAATTCCACCTCACTCTCACCAGCTTTGGCAGTGGCTTTGGTTAGCAGACCTACCTCTGAGGTCAGCCAATTCGAGGCCATTTCTTGCCCCATCTATGGCATTCATAAGGCAAGTCCCTATGATGTGTCAACACTGGGAGTTAGAGGGTCCCTGTGGCAATGATCTCTTGTCTCTCTGGGAGACACACAATTTTCCCTGGACTCCCTCAGCTGTGTCATACTAACCACTTAAGAGTATCTTCATAGTAGTCAAACCCAGTTTTCCTGAATCTCAAAATTCATCCCCCCCTCATTGCAGTGAATTTCCAATCTAATTCTTAGCTGGAAAGTGCTGTTCAGCAATGATCACTGTGGTGAATTTCCTCAATTTTTCCTTCTAAGCACCTGTTGCTGTATTCCCCACTACTCCAAGATTCTGAAGCGTCCCCTTTAACCCCCCACCCCCAATAAGGGGGTTTCTGAGTGTGTAAAAACTTTTCCTCCTTCATGACTTCCTTTCCAGGGTTCAGGTCACCTTCCTCAAATACTTTGTCTCTTTTTAAACTTTATTTTTTGCCTTACCTCATTCTGAGGAGATTGAGCTGCATTTTTGGAAATCTGAGGTCTTATCCCAGTGTTCAGAAAGTGTTCAGTAAGATTTTTTTCCACATGAAGATTTTTTTTTTTTTATGAATTTGTAAGCAGGAAGGTGATCTCTTGATTTTACTCCTCTGCCATCTTGAAAATCCCCAACCCTTGCTAAGTATTTTATTCTTTTTGAAACAATTGCAAATAAGATTGTTTTCTTAATTTTTCTGATAACTTGTTATAAGTGAGTACAAATGCAACATATTTCTGTATATTAATTTTGTTACCTGAATGTTTAATGAATTTTTGTTTTAAGAATTCTACTAGATCAGTAGAATTCAGTGGGATTTTTAGAGTTATTTTTCCACCTAATATATAGTGTGTCATCTGCAAACAATGACAGTTTTCCTTCTTACTTTCTGGTTTGGATTTCTTTTATGTATTTTACTTGTCCGGTTGTTATAGCTGGGGCTTTCAATATTATGTTAAATAAAAGTGATAAGAGTGGGTATCCAGGTCTTAGAGAAAATACTTTCAGCTTTTCATTTTTTAGTATGATGTTGATTGTAGATTTGTCATTTATAACTTTTATCATGTTGATGTGTGTTCCCACTAAATCTATTTTGTTGAGACGTTTTACTGTGCATACATGTTGAATTGTGTCAGATATTTTTCTGAATGTATTGAGATGGCCGTGTGATTTTTATCCTTCCTTTTGTTAATACGGTGTGCCACATTTATTGACTTGCAGATATTGAACCATCTTTGCATTAATGGGACAAATACTATTTAATAAAATGTGGAAGTTCCTTTGAATGTACGGTTAACTCACTTTGCAATTTTTACTGATTTTTACATCTATGTTCATCAGTGATATTGTTCTATAATTTTCTTTTTCTGTGCTGTGGTTGTCTGGTTTTTGTGTGAAGACAATCTTAGTTTTGTGGATTGAGTTCAGACTTATTTTTTCCTCTTTAATTTTTTGGACTATCTTGAGAAGAATAGATGTTAACTATTTTTTAATATGTTTAGTGTAATTCATATCTTAAGACAACTATGGCTATATTTTTTTAAAACTAACTCAGTTTCATGACTGGTGATTTTTCTATTTATATCTTCTTTCTTTCTGCTTCAGTCTTGGGATATTGCACATTTCTAAGAATTTGCCCCTTCATTCTAGGTTGGCCATTTTTGGAATAAGATTTTTCATAAAACACCTTATGTCATTACTTTTTATGTAGTATGAGTTGTAACTACTTCCTTCCTGATATAATTTATTTTGATCCAGTCTCTTATCTTTGATCACTTCAGTTCAGTCGCTCAGTCGTGTCTGACTCTTTGTGACCCCATGGACTGCAATATGCCAGGCTTCCCTGTCCATCACCAACACCCAGAGCTTGCTTAAACTCATGTCCATTGAGTCAGTGATGACATCAAACCATCTCATACTATGCCATCCCCTTCTTCTCCTGCCTTCAAACTTTCCCAGCATCAGGGAATTATCCAATGAGTCAGCTCTTCCCATTAGGTGGCCAAAGTATTGGGGTTTTAGCTTTAACATCAGTCCTTCCAATGTACATTCAGGACTGATTTCCTTTAGGATTGACTGGTTTGATCTCCTAGCAGTCCAAGGAAATCTCAAGAGTCTTCTCCAACACCACAGTTAAAAACATCAATTATTTGACACTCAGCTTCCTTTATAGTCCAAATCTTACATTCATACATGACTACTGGAAAAACCATAGCTTTGACTAGATGGACATTTGTTGGCAAAGTAATGTCTCTGCTTTTATATGCTGTTTAGGTTGGTCATAACTTTTCTTCTAGGGACCAAGCGTCTTTTAATTTCATGACTGCAGTCACCATTTTCAGTGATGTTGGAGCACCACCTTAAAAAAAAAAAAAAAGTCTATCACTGTTTCCATTGTTTCCTCATCTATTTGCCATGAAGTGATGGGACCAGATGTCATGATGTTTGTTTTTTGAATGCTGTGTTTTAAGCCAACTTTTTTCCACTCTCTTGAATTTTCATCAAGAGGCTCTTTAGTTCTTCTTCGCTTGCTGCTAAAAGAGTGGTGTCATCAGTATATATGAGATTAGTGATATTTCTCCTGGCAATCTTGATTCCAGCTTGTGCTTCATTCAGCCTAGCATTATGTATGATGTAATCTGCATATAATTTAAAAAAGAAGAGTGACGATAAACAGCCTTGATGTCCTCCTTTCCCAATTTAGAATCAGTCTGTTGCTCCATGTCTGTTTCTAACTGTTGCTTTCTGACCTGCATACAGGTTTCTCAGGAGGCAGGTCAGGTGGTCTGATATTCCCATCTCTTGAAGAATGTTCCACAGTTTGTTGTGATCCACACAATCAAAGGCTTTAGCATAGTCAATAAAGCAGAAGTAGATGTTTTCCCGGAACTCTCTTGTTTTTTCAATGAGCCAGTGGATGATGGCTGTTTGATCTCTGGTTTCTCTGCCTTTTCTAAATCCAGCTTGAACATCTGGAAGTTCACAGTTTATTTATTGTTGAAACCTGGCTTGTAGAATTTTGAGCATTACTTTACTACTAGCATGTGAGATGAGTCCAATTATGCAGGAATTTGAACATTCTTTGACATTGCCTTTCTTTGGAATTAGAATGCAAACTGACCTTTTACAGTCCTGTAGCAACTGCTGAGTTTTTCAAATTTGCTGGCATACTATGTGCAGCACTTTTGCAGCATCATCTTTTAGGATTTGAAATAGCTCAACTGGAATTATATCACCTCCACTAGCTTTGTTCGTAATGATGTTTCCTAAGGCATCACTTGACTTCACATTCCAGGATGTCTGGCTCTAAGTGAGTGATCACACTACCGTGGTTATCTGGATCATGAGTATCTTTTATTGTATAGTTCCTCTGTGTATTCATGCCATCTCTTCTTAATATCTTCTGCTTCTATTAGGTCCATACCATTTCTGTCCTTTATTGTGCCCATCTTTGCATGAAATTTTCCCTTTGTAGCTCTCATTTCCTTAAAGTGACCTCTAGTCTTTCCCATTCTGTTGTTTTCCTCTATTTCTTTGCATTTGACACTGAGGAATACTTTCTTATCTCTCATTGCTGTTCTTTGGAACTCTGTATTCAAATGGGTATATCTTTCATTTTCTCCTTTACCTTTAGCTTTTCTTCTTTTCTCAGCTATTTGTAAGGCCTCCTCAGGCAACCATTTCGCCTTTTTGCATTTCTTTTTACTTGAGAATGGTCTTGATTACTGCCTCTTGCACAGTGTCATGAAGCTCTGTCCATAGTTCTTCAGGCACTCTGTCTATCAAATCTAATTCCTTGAATCTAGTTGCCACTTCCACTGTGTAATTATAAGGGATTTGATTTGGCATGTGAGACCATTCTAGTGGTTTTTCCTACTTTATTCAATTTAAGTCTGAATTTGCCAATAAGGAGTTCATGATCTGAGCCACAGTCAGCTCCCTGTCTTGTTTTTGCTGACTGTATAGAGCTTCTTCATCGTTGGCTGCAAAGAATATAATCAATCTGATGTCGGTATTGACCATCTTGTGATGTCTATGTGTAGAGTCTTCTCTTGTGTTGTTGAAGAGGGTATTTGCTATGACCAGTGCATTTTCTTGGAAAACTCTGTTGCCCTTTGGCTTCCTTCATTTTGTACTCCAAGGCCAAATTTGCCTGTTACTACGAGTATCTCTTGACTTCCTACTTTTGCCTTCCAGTCTCCTATGATGAAAAGGACAGCTTTTAATGGTGTTGTTCTAGAAGGTCTTGTAGGTTTTCACAAAACTGTTCGACTTCATCTTCTTCAGAATTTCTGTTCGGGACATAAACTTGGATTACTGTGATATTGAATGGTGTATCTTGGAAATGAATAAATATAATTTTGTCATTTTTGCGATTGCACCCAAGTACTGCATTTTGGATTCTTCTGTTGATTGTGAAGACTACTCCATTTCTTCTAAGGGATTCTTGCCCACAGTAGTAGATATAATTGTCATCTGAATTAAATTCACCCATTCCAGTCCATTTTATTTCACTGATTTCAAAATTTCAATATTCACTCTTGCTATCTCTTGTTTGAACACTTCCAATTTGCCTTGATTCATGGACCTAACATTCCAAGTTCCTATCCAATATTGTTCTTTAGTTTTCCCTGATAAGTATAAAGACCTTTTTTTTTTTCTTTTATTGTGTTTATCTTTTCAGAGAACCATTTATATTTCATTGATCTTTTCTATTTTTATGCGTCTTTGCTATTTACTTACATTTTGGTATTTACTATTCTTTTCTGTTAAGTTTGAGGATATTTTTGTTCTCTTTCTGCCTCCTTTAAGTGTTAGGCCAGATTATTATTTTTTTTTTCCTATTTCCTGCATAGACTTGTATAAAACTTCCTCTTAGAAGTGTTTTCACTTATGTAGATTTTCGAACAATGTATTTTCATTTTCATTTGTCTCAATTCTATTGTTTGTTTTCTACTTTTGTTTAATAAATATGTTAATGTGCATTTATTCTCTTTCCTGTGCCAGATACCATTACAGTTTTATCTCTTTGTTTTCCCCTTTACACGTTATATAATATGTGCTGAGTGTGAGTCTGGTATAATTTTTTTTTAAATCCATACAAGTGTGATTTTTTTTTAATCCTTATTTTGATGTGTTATCATCTCATACTATTGTGTTAAGAAAAGATGATAGTATGATGCCAGTATTATTAAATTTATTGAGAATTTATTTTGTGGATTGATATCTTATATATCCTGGAGAATATTCTATGTGTACTTGAAAAATGTGATTATACACATTTGTCATGGAATATATATATATATATATATATATATATATATATATATATATATATATATATATCTCCTAATTCTAATGTGTCATTTATGGTCAATGTTTCCTTAATGATTTTATTTCTGGATATTCTGTTCATTGATGTAAGCAACCTGTTAATTTCCCCTTTATCTTTCATATTGTTGTCCATTTTCCCCTTACTCTTGTGGATATTCAATGTATGTATTTATTTGCTCCTATTTTGCATGCACATATATTTACTATTGTTATATATTCTCATTGGGTTGATCCTTTTATCATTATTTAACATCCTTCTTTGTCTCATTACATTTGCTGTTTTAAAGTTTATTTTGGCCTTTTGGTTCAAGATGACAGAATAGAAGGATCATTCATCTCCTTCTGTGAGAGCACCAAAATTGCAACTAGCTGTTGAACAAACATCAACATGAGGGGCACAATCACAATAAAAGCAAACCTCATACCTGCTGGGTGGGTGACCCATAAACTGGAGAACAATAATACCAATGAAGTTTCCCCACTGTTATGAAGGTTCTGCACCCCACGTCAGGCTTCCCAGTATGGGGATCTGACAAAACGACTAGAAATCCCCAGGGAATCTAGCCTTGAAGGCCAGTGGAATTTAATTATAGGGCTTCCACAGGACTAGGGGAAACAGAGCCTCCAGCCTTGGAGGGCAAAAACAAAATCTTGGAGGCACCGAGACCCAGAGGAAAGCAGCAATGACTTCAAAGAAAACTAAACCAAAACTACCTGCTAGTGTTGGAGGGTCTCCTTTAAAGGCATTGGTAAGTGGGTGCTCAACACAGGGACAGAGGTACTGAGAGCAGCAGTCTGGTAAAATTCTCTTGATTTACACCCTCTTAGTGTTCCCCATTAACACCAACATAGAGCTTGTAGACCCCAGTGCTAGGTCACCTCAGGCCAAACAACTACCAGGAAGGGAATGCAGCTCCAGCCAAGAGAAGATAATTGAATTAAAGTTTTACTAAACAAGGCCCTGCTCCCCTAGAGCAAAACTCACTTTCCCATCACCAGTCCCTTCCATTGGAAACTTACACAAGCCTCTTAGCCTCCTCCATCAGAGGGCAGATGATGCAAGAAGAACCACAGTTCTACAGCTGCTAAAACAAAAACCATATTACAGAAAGTTAATCAGAATGAAAAAGCAGAAAGTTATGTTCCAGATGAAGGGATAAGATAAAACCCCAGAAAAACAACTAAATGAAGTAGAGATAGGCAAACTTCCAGAAAAATAATTGAAAATAATGATAGTGAAGATGATCCAGGATCTCAGGAACACAATGGAGAAGATGAAAGAAATGTTTACCAAAGACCTAGAACTAAAGAACAAACAGAGAAAGATGAGTAATACACTAGAAGGAATCAATACCAGAATAACTCAGGCAAAGTTGATAAGTGGCCTGGAGAACAGATGGTAGAAATCACTGCCACAGAACAGAATATAGAGAAAATAATGTAAATAAATGAAGAGAGCCTAAGAGACCTCTGGGACAACATTACATGCACCGACATTCACATTATAGGGGTCCTAGGAGAAGAGCGAGAGAAAGGATCTGAGAAAATATCTGAAGAAATCAAAGCTGAAAAATTCCCTAACATGGGAAAGGAAATAGTTAACCAAATCTAGGAAGCACAGAGAGTCCGAGGCAGGATAAACCCAAGGAGGAACACAACAAGACACAGAGTAATCAAACTGACAAAAATTAAAGACAGAGATAACATATTAAAAGCAAAAAGGGCAAAAATAACAAATAACATACAAGAAAACTCCCATCAAACTATCAGATGATTTCTCAATAGAAATTCTACAAACCAGAAGGAAGTGAATGATATATATATATTTTTTTCAGTTTTATTTATTTATTTATTTATTTTTACTTTACAATATTGTATTGGTTTTCCCATACATTGACATGAATCCACCATGGGTGTACATGTGTTTCCCATCCTGAACCCCCCTCCTACCTCCCTCCCCATCCCATCCCTCTGGATCATCCGAGTGCTCCAGCCCCGAGCACCTGTATCATGCATCAAAACTGGACTGGTGATTCATTTCACATATGATAATTTACATGTTTCAATGTCATTCTCCCATATCATCCAGCCCTCACCCTCCCCCACAGAGTTCAAAAGACTGTTCTATACATCTGTGCCTCTTTTGCTGTCTCACATACAGGGTCATTGTTATCATCTTTCTAAATTCCGTATATATGTGTTAGGATATTGTATTGATATTTTTCGTTCTGGCTTACTTCACTCTGTATAATAGTTTCCAGTTTCATCCACCTCATTAGAACTGATACAAGTGTTTTCTTTTTAATGGCTGAGTAATATTCCGTTGTGTATATATTTACCACAGCTTATCCATTCGTCTGCTGATGGACATCTAGGTTGCTTCCATGTCCTGGCTATTGTAAACTGTGCTGCGATGAACACTGGGGTACATGTGTCTCTTTCAATTCTGGTTTCCTCTGTGTGTATGCCCAGCAGTGGGATTACTGAGTCATATGGCCGTTCTATTTCCAGTTTTTTAAGGAATCTCCACATTGTTCTCCATAGCGGCTGTACTAGTTTGCATGATATAATTAAAGTGATGAAATGGAAGAACCTACAATGAAGAATACTCTACCCAGCAAAACTTTTTTTCCGATTTGATGTAGAAATCAAAACCTTCTTAGACAAAGAAAAATTAAGAGAATTCAGCAGCACCAAACAACCTTTACAACAAGTGTTAAATGAATTTCTCTAGGCAGGAAACAAGAAAAGGAAAAGACCTCACAGAAAATGAACACAAAAAAGATTAAGAAAATAGTAATAGGACCATACATATTGATAATCTCCTTAAATGTAAATGAATTAAATGCACCAACCAAAAGAAATACAGGCTGGCCCAATGAAAATATGTGCATGTATGCACTTCCACTTACCACATCACCTTGCTTGACACCTCAAATTGTGTG
The DNA here is from genome assembly GCF_032405125.1 of Capricornis sumatraensis. Classification (NCBI taxonomy): domain Eukaryota; kingdom Metazoa; phylum Chordata; class Mammalia; order Artiodactyla; family Bovidae; genus Capricornis; species Capricornis sumatraensis. Next base: position 69,763,813 of record NC_091092.1, on the reverse strand, counting down.
TAAATATTTTATGTTGTTAGGTTAATCCTGCTCCCATTGGAGCTTGCAATTGTAGTTATCTTGTATTTCTTCTCAAGCTATTGATTGTGAAAACTGTTAAGCATTTTTATTATTGTGATAGTGCAACTATTACTCACTTAATACCATTGTTTCCTGATTGGCCAACAGAAAAATAATAGAACTCTGTATCACCAAAACTACAATTTAATAGAATAACTGTAATCACTTTTTAAAAATCCAAATGCATATCAGAATTATCTTGAAAAATTTTGAAAAATGCAAATGCCCAGATATTGTTTTTTTTCTATAGAGCTTCAGATATGTTTCTAATGAACAGTCATGTTTAAAAACAACAGGATTATATGATCTTTTACTTTTATTTAGTTTGTTTCACTTTTTCTCTTTCATATTCAGTGCTCCCATTTCATTTAGTTTATGCTTTCCAGTTTCTCCATATTTTCTTTTTTAGATGTTCTTTCTGAAGCTTTTATTGAGCTTAGTAGAATAGCTTTTGTATATATATATATATATATATATATATATAAATGATATGTATTTTATGTATTTTAGAAAACTTTTTGACTTAATATAAATAGAATGCTAGATTTTTGATAAATAAAAATAGATATGCAACAAGCAACAAAGATTTCCTGTACAGAAAAGAGAATTATAGTCAATATGTTGTAATAGCCTATAATGGATAATAATCTGAAAAGCAATGTATGTCTATATGTATAACTAAATCACTTTGCTGTTCACATGAAACACTGAAAGTCAACTATATTTCAATAAAATGTATATATTAAGAGAAAAATAAAAGCATAACAAAAATAACGTTTATTTTGTTTGGTACAAGTATTGCTACACCAGTTTTTATTCCTCATTTGAATAGAACAACTTTTCTTTATCCCCTAAATTTCAGTCTATATCTGTGTCTTTAGATGTGATATGAGTGTCTACTAAAAAGCATATATACCTATTTTCTATTAAGTCACTCTACATCTTTTGGAGGATTTGGTCTATTTAAATTAAATAAATTTTTCATAGATAAATACTAATTGCCATTATGGTAAGCATTTTCTATATACTTATTTGTAGTTATTTGTTAATTCACTCTTTATCTTTTGCTTTCTTCCCATGATCTGATGGTCAAATTTGGTGCTACGTTTTATTTTTTTCCCTTCTTTATTAACATATATGCTATATGTTTTTTGTTTGTGGCTGTTATAATGCCTATGTAAAACATCATATGGGCATCCCAGGTGGCACAGTTCTAAATAACTCGCCCGTAAATGGAGGAGATGCAAGAGATGCAGATTCCACTCCTGGGTCAGGAAAATTCCCTGCAGTAGGAAATGGCAACCCATTCCAGCATTCTTGCTAGGAAAATTTCATGGACAGAAAAGCCTGGCAGACCCCAGTCCATGTTGTTGTTGTTGTTCAATCGCTAGAATATTTGACTCTAAAACCAGGGACTGCAGAACACGAAGCCTTCTTGTCCCAAATCATCTCCCAGAGTTCTACCAAGAGTGCATGCCCATTGCAGCAGTGATACCATACAACCAACTCATCCTCTGTCTTCCCCTTCTCCTTTAGCCTTCAGTCTTTCCCAGGGTCACAGTCTTTTCCAATGAGTCAGCCCTTCAGAAAAGATAGCCAAAGTATTGGAGCTTCAGTTTTAGCATCATTCTTTCCAATGAATATTCAGGGTTTATTTCCTTTAGGGTTGATTTTTTTTTTTTCTCCTTGTAGTCAAAGGGATTCTCAAGTGTCTTCTCCAGTATCACAGTTTGAAAGCATCAGTTCTTCATTTTTCAGCCTTCTTAATGGTACAACTCTCACATCCATATGTGACTACTGGAAAAACCATAGCTTTGACCACATGAAACATTGTTGGCAAAGTGATGTCTGCTTTTTAATATGCTATCTAGGTTTGTCATAGCCTTCTTTCCAAGAAGCAGGCCTCTTCTAATTTCATGGTTGCAGTCACCGTTTACAGTGATTTTGGAGCTCAAGAAAGTAAAATCTGTCACTGCTTCCACTTTTTCTCCTTCTGTTTGTCATAGAGTAGTTGGAATGGATGCCATGACGTTACTTTTTTGAATTTTGAGTTTTAAGCCAGCTGTTTAGCTTTCTTCTTTCACCCTCCTCAAGAGGCTCCTTCATTTCTCTTTGCTTTCTGCCATTAGGCTGGTATCATCTGCATATCTGAGGTAGTTGATATTTTTCCCAGCAATCTTGGCTCTAGCTTGTAACTCATGCAGCCAGCATTTCACATAATGTATTTTGACTATAATTTAAGTAAACAGGAAAAAATATACAGCCTTGTCATAATACTTTCAAAATATTGAATCGTTCAGTTGTGCCAGGTAATGTTCTAACAGTTGCTTCTTGACCTGCATACAGGTTTCTCAGGAGACAAGTAATAGGGTCTGGTAATCCTATGTCTTTAAGAATTTTCCACAATTTGTTGTGCTTCACACAGTCAAAGGCTTTCACATAGTCGATGAAGCAGAACTAGATGTTTGTGTTTTTTTTTTTTTTTTCCTGGAATTCCCCTTGCTCTTTCTGTAATCCAATGGATATTGGCAATTTGATCTCTGGTTCCTCTGCCTTTTCTAAATGCAGCTTGGATATTTGAAATTTCTTGGTTCATGTGCTGCTGAAGCCTACCTTTAAGGATTTTGAGCATAACCCATAAAGTGAGAACACTTTTCTGGTAGTTTGAACATTCTTTAGCACTGCCTTTCTTTGGAGTTCGGATGAAAACTGACATTTTCCAGTCTTGTGGCCACTACTGAGTTTTGAAAACTTGCTGATATATTGACTGCAGCACTTTAATGGCATCATATTTTAGGATTTGAAATAGTTTACCTGGAATTCCATCAGCTAGTGGAATCCCACTAGATATATTGATGATAATTCTTCCTAAGGCCCATTTGACTTCACCCTGCAGGATATCTGGTTCTAGGTGAGTGACCACACCATCTTGGTTACCTGGGTCATCAAGATCTTCTGTATATTTATTTTGTGTATTCTTGCCACTACTTCTTAATCTTTTCTGCTTCTGTTAAGTTTTTGCTGGCCCGAGCCCATGGGATCACAAAGAATTGGGCATGACAGAGTAACTGAATATGCACACTTGACATAATATACATATGACAGTCCCTTAGAAGAAAAGGTATAGTCCGCACAGTCCTCACAGTCAACAAAACAGACCAAAATACAGTATTTGGTGCAATCTTAGAAACTACAGAATGATTTTAGTTCATTTCCAAGGCATTTCACTCAACATCACAGTAATCCAAGTCTATGTCCCAAACAATATTGTTGAAAAAGCTGAGGTTGACCAGTTCTAAGAAAACATACAAGATCTTCTATAAATAACACCAAAAAAGATGTATTTTTCATCATAGGGGACTGAATGCAAAAAAATAGGAAAATCAAGGAATATCTGGAGTAACAGATATTTGGCCTTGTACAAAATGATGCAAGGCAAAGGCTAACATAGTTTCATGAAGTGAACTCACTTGTCATAGCAAACACCCTTTTTCAACAACACAAGAGATGATTCTACACATGAAAATCAACAAATGGTCAATACCAAAATCACATTGACTATATTCTTTTTGAAATTTATATATTTTCGATTAAAGTGTAATTTGTATAGAACTTACGGAACTCAATCCAGGGCTCTGTAACACCCTAGAGGGTTGGGAAAGGAAGGGATATGTGAAGGAGTTTCAAGAGGGAGAAGAAATATGTGCATCTATGGCCAATTCATGTTGATATATAGCAGAAGTGAAAACATTGATTATATTCTTTGTAGCTGAAGTGGAGAAGCTCTATGTAGCCAACAAAAAACAAGACCTGGAGATGATTGTGGCTCAGACCATGAGCTCAATATTGCAAAATTCAGGGTTAAATTGAAGAAACTAGGGAAAATCACTAGGCCATTCAAGTATGACCTAAATCAAACTCTATGGTTATACAGTGGAGGTGATGAATAGATTCAAGGGGTTAGTTTTGGTATAGTGCCTGAAGAAATATTTACAGAGATTTGTAACACTGTATAGAAGACAGTGTCCAAAATCATCCCAAAGAAAATGAAATGCAAGAAGGCAAAGTGGTTGTCTTAGGAAACTTTACAAATAACTGAGGAAAGAACCGAAGTGAAAAGCAAAGGAGAAAGCGAAATATATACCAAACTGAATGCAAATTCCAGAGAATAGCAAGGAGAAACAAGAAGGCCTTCTTAAATGAACAATGCAAAGAAGTAGGGAAAAATAATAGAATGAGAAAGACTACAGATCACTTCAAGAAAATTGGAGATATCAAGGGAAAATTTCATGCATGGATGGACAAAATAAAAGAATGAAACAGTAAGGACCTAACAGAGGCAGAAGACATTAGGAAGAGGTGGCAAGAATACACAGAAGAACTAAACAAAAAAAAAAAAAAAAAAAAGGCCTAATGTCCTTGACAATTCTGGAAAACCATGATGGTGTAATCACTCACCTAGAGCCAGATATCTTGGAGTATAAAGTCAAGTGGGCCTTAGGAAGCATTACTAGAAACAAACAGTGGAGCTGCAGGAATTCTAGGTGAGCTATTTCAAATTCTAAAAGATGATGCTGGTAAAGTGTTGCACTCATTATGCCAACAAATTTAGAAAACTAAGCATTGGCCGTAGGACTGGAAAATGTCAGTTTTCATTCCAATTCCAAAAAGGTAGTGCTAAATAATGGTCAAACTACCAGGCAATTGTGCTCATTTCATACTCTAGCAAGGTCATTCTAAAATTCCTTCAAGTAGGGTTCAGGAGTACATGAAACAAGGACTTCCAGATGTACAAAGAGAGTTTAGAAAAGGCAGAAAAACCAGAGATCAAATTGCCAACATTTGTTGGATCATAGAGAAGGCAAGGGAATTCTAGAACATCTACTTCTGTTTCACTGACTATGTGATAGCCTTTGACAGCGTGGATCACAAAAAAACCTGGAAAATTCTTAATGAAATGGGAAAACCAGACCACCTTACCTATGTATGTCCTGAGAATCCTTTTTGTAAGAAGCAACCATTAGAAATTTACATGGAAAAACTGACTGATTCAAAATTGGAAAAGTAGTACAAGGCTGTGCATTGTCATTCCGTTCATTTGACTTCTATGCAGAGTACATCATGAGAAATGCGTAGCTGGATGGATCACAAGATGGAGTCAAGATTGCCAAGAGAAATATCAGCAACTTCTGATATGAAGATGATACCACTATAATGGCAGAAAGTGAAGAGGAACTGAAGAGCCTCTAGATGAGAGTCAAAGAAGAGAATGTAAAAGCTGGCTTAAAACTCAACATTCAAAAAATAAGATCATGGCATTTGCTCCCATCGCTTCATGGCAAGTAAAAGGGGGAAAAGTGGAAGCAGTGACAAGATTTACTTTCTTGATCTACAAAATCACTGCAAACAGTGACTGCAACCATGAAATCAAAAGAACCTTGCTCCTGGGAAAAAAGCTATGACACACCTAGACAGCAAATTAAAAAGCAAAGACATCTCTGCCAACAAAAGTGTGTATAGTCAAGGCTGAGAGTTGGACTATAAAAAAAGTTGAGTACTGAAGAATTAATGCTTTTGAACTGTGGTGCTGGAGAAAACTCTTGAGAGTCCCTTAGACTGCAAGGAGATCAAATAAGTCAAACCTAAAGGAAATCAACCCTGAGTATTCATTGGAAAGAATGGTGCTGAAGCTGAAGCTCCTATATTTGTCCACCTGTTGCAAATAACTGACCCATTGGAAAAGACCCTGATTGTGGAAAAGATTGAAGGAAAATGTAGAAGCAGGCGGCAGAGGATGAGGTTGTTAGATAGCATCACCAATTCACTTGTCATGAATATGAGCTCGCTCCGGGCATAATAAAGGACAGGGAAATCTGCCATGCTCCGGTCCATGGGGTCTCAAATAGTTGGCCATGACTTAGGGACTGAACAACAATAGCAACAAGCTTTTTAATCTGTTCATCTACTAACTGTACTCTAAGCTTGCCTTTACCAATGAGATTTTTCTTTCGTAATTTTCTTATTTACTGTATGACCTTTTCTTTATCATGTTGAAAAGTTTCTTTAACACTATAAGCCCTGTTTAGTACTTATGATCTCTTTCAGCTTAACTTTTCTGTAAAACTCTCTTTTTTCCTTTGTGAGTGATAATATTGCTGGGTAGAGTATTCTTGGTTGTAGATTTTCTGCTTTTCATGACTTTGCATATTTCCTGCCACTCCCTTCTGGTCTGAAAAGTTTTTGCTGAAAAGTCAGTTGACAGTTTTATGAATGTTACCTTGTACATACATATTTGTTTTTCTCTTGTTTCTTTTAAGATCCTTTTTTTATTTTTAGCTCCCCTTGTGGCTCAGATGGTAAAAAATCTACCTGCAATGCAGGAGACCTGGGTTTTTTCCCCTACCCCTGATTTTTCCCTTACATCCTGTTCTACTGGTTGCTGAAGTTTGAAACTGTCTCAGAAACTGCCACACACTCTTACTGCAGGGTTAGGAAATCACATGCAGTCTGTCACAGACACCAGGATGTCCATCTGTGGTCCACACATGAGGGCTCTGGGCACCAGGACACTTTGAACAGCTCTCTCTGCCACAGACAGATAGGAGGTGTGTTGAGAAGCTTTCAACTTCAGCGTCACTTCCTTAGAGTGACAGTACCATGCAATGACAGTGCTGCCTCCAGAAATTTCAGAAAGTCATTGTGTCCCTGCCATCTCCCCCACCCCACTGCCCCCCATCACCATCTTTATCTTTAATTTTTGTCATTTTAATTATATTTCTTGAAGTAAGTCACTTTGGGTTCCTCCTTTTTGGGACTCTCTGAGTTTCTGGCATCTGCATATTTGTTTCCTTCCACAAGCTAGGAAGTTTCTCATCCAATATTCTTCATATAGATTTTCTGTCCCTTTCTTTCTCTTCTCCTTCTTGGACTCCTATACTTCAAATTAGTATGCTTGATGTTGCCCCTGAGGTGTGAAACTATCCTTTTTTTTTTTTTAATTATTTTTCCTATTTTCTGTTCTATTAGAATTGTCTCTACTATTCTGTCTTCCAGATAACTGATTCTGTTAACACAGATTACTTCTGTGTTATCTAATTTACTGTTGAATGTTTCAAGAGAGTTTTTAATTTCATTTTTTGTATTCCTCACTTCTTTTTTATATTTTTTATAGTTTCTAATTCTTTGTTAAAGTTCTCACTGTGTTTATCAATTCTTCTCCAGAGTTCAGAAAGCCTCTGTATAGTCATTACCTTGACCTCTTATTGGACTGATTGCTTAACTCCATTTGTTTTAGTTCTTTTACTGTTTGATCTGATTTTTCATTTGAAAATTTTTCCTTTGTCTTGTCATTTAATCTAATTCTCTATATTTCTTTCTTTTTTTAACTAATCAATATTGCTATTTAAACCTACACCTTCTATTGTATTGTTTTTAAAAATTTGTATCAAAAATACCGATTTCTTTTTCAATTATGAATTGAAGGAAAATTGTGGAACATGAAGGAAAACTGTGGAAATTGAAGGAAAATTGAGAAACATGTGGAATGAATTTTGTGTAAAATTCTAAAGTAAAACAGATCAGTTGCTTAAAAAATATTATTATTTATTTTTAATAAGTGATAGGCTGAAATAATGTTGAGAAAACAAATATGCATGTGCAGAATGTCTGTCTTAATGAAAAGGAAGCTATATCTCAGGAAATAATTGAATGGTTTCATTAGGGGATGTGGAGCTGGCTCAGAATAGCAGGACAAAGAAACAAATTTATTTCTATGATTAGATAGGTCCATTAACTCTGTCAATTTTTGTGAAGTTGCCTTATGTAGGAGATGTCCTGTGACACCCAGCAACACGCTGTCCTTTGTTCACTAGAATTATATGCTCCAGGGCTGTACTCTATGTGGGCTGCATGCACCCTTCTGTTGTGGTGGGGCTAACTACTTTAGGAGAGCTGGTAGGTGGCTTTTGTTCCCCAGACCTTGTAGTGTCTGAAATTTTCCTTGAGTGGTAGCTGCAAGCATACTGGTGGGTGATGTGGAACCCTGGGAATGATGATTGTGATACCTGTTGGTGCACAAATGTTACAGGCCCGTAAGTTTATGGGGTAGCTTCCCCATTCTAATGACCATGCAACTTGGCAGCATTTGACAACTGTGGGGCTACTGGCAGCCTGGGCATTCTTCCTAGCTATCTATCCATCCTATCCATTCAGTCTGTCAACATATTACTGCTGTGAGCCCAGTGGTAGATGCAGCAAGCACTCAATGCTAATAGAGGAAGTGTTCTAAAATGGCACTTGCTAGTGCAGGTGCTCCAGTTGTCTCTTGTCTCTCTGAGAGACTAAGTTCAGTAAGTAGGTCTGACCCAGATACAAACTACTGCCTATGCACTGGAACTTAAAGCATGTCAAATTTTGTGTGTGCCCTTTAAGAGTGGAGTCTCTATTTTCTATAGTTTTCTATATCTCCCAAATATAAATTCCATAGGTTTTCAAAGCCAAATGTCCTGAGGGCTTGTCTTCATGTTTCAGGACCTCTAGGATGGGGATCCCCTTGTGGTGCATGGACAACTAAATCTTCAGGGAGAGTCTTGCAGGTTTGAAAGCCTTTCAGTTTGTGTGTAATTGACCTAGGGGTGTAAGTCCTAATTAGACTATATCTCCACCTCTTTTACCCATCTCTTTGTGGCTCTTTCTTTACATCTTTATTGTAGAAAATCTTTTCAGCTAGTCTTCAAGTCATTCTCACTGATAGTTGCTTTCTAAGTAGTTATTAATTTATTGTGCCCATGTGTAGAAGTGAGTTCAAGATCTACCACCTTGATCCTGATCCTGGGCTTTTTATATCTTATTAAAGGAATCTGGATAATCTGGAAAGCCATATATGGACATGTCTTCTAAATGTGACCATGTCATTATTTGGAGACAAACAATCCCTTTTGGACAGGGGAGAAGTGTCTCATGCTCAGCACACCTCAAATTGTATCTTGTAAACAGCCTTTCTGCTGATTGCTGACTTAAAAGATCAGCTCAGTTTTACCTCCCACTTTTTTCAACATTTCCTTCATTTGATCAGGTTTCTATGTTTTTTATTGATATCATCCAGTACTGCCTTCTCAACTCTTCTGTTTTTTTTTATCTGCTTTCTCTCTTTTGTTCCTGTTAGTGATACTCCTCCACATCTATTCAAAAAGTGTTTCCCCTGAACATTTGCTGTAATACTGTCCCTCTTCTATCGTGGTAGTTTTGAGCTGCAGTTCTAACAATATGTAGTTATTGGGTTTTATTTACTGATGTTGCACATCCTTAATTGAAATTCTTCTTCAGTATTTTCTTTATATGTGCATTCAATCAGTGATGAAAATCTATGTAGTAAATTGTATAAGTGAAACTTTCTGAATGGCAATACAAATACCTGTGAAATCTACTACTTCAATAAAACAATGATAACACTAAAACAGTCAAGTGAAATGTTTAATAACTTGGGAAATTAAGCAAAGTCTTAGAAAAATACAAGGAGCATTTATTCAAGAGAAAGCACCAAATATCAGGAAGACTAGGATGTTCTCTCTAGTCTCAAGGCAGGCTTAAGGAACAGTCTCCTAAACATGCTAATTAGTTAGCCAAACTAGAAACTGGCAAACCAGCTACCTAGAAACCACAAAAGTGGGACAGGCCAAAATTAGATTTCATCAAAACATCCCATACCTCAACATAATAAAAGCACATATGTAAGAAAATAACAGCTAATATCATACTCATTGGTAAAAAGGTGAAAGCATTCCTTCTATGATCAAGAATACAAGGATGCCCAATCTACTCACGTTTATTTAACACAGTTTTAGAAGCCCTAGCCACAGTAATCAGAGAAGAAAAATAAATAAAAGGAATCCAAGTTAAAAAAAAAAAAAGCAGAATTGTCATGGTTTGCAGAGATATAATGTTATATATATATATATATATATATATATATATATATATATATATATATATGCATATATAAAACTTTAAAGATTTTACAAGAAAACTGCTAAAGCTCATCAATGCATTTTATAAAGTAGCAGGATAAATATATTAATGTACAGAAGTCACTAGCACTTCCAAAATCTAACAATAAACAGTTGCAAAGAGAAATTACTGGGACAATCCAGAGGGATAGCATGGTGAGGGATGTGGGAGGGGGATTCAGGATGTGAGAACACATGTATACATGTGGCTTGCTGCTACTGCTGCTGCTAAGTCGCTTCAGTCATGTCTGACTCTGTGCAACCCCATAGACGGCAGCCCACCAGGCTCCCCCGTCCCTTGGATTCTCCAGGCAAGAACACTGGGGTGGGTTGCCATTTCCTTCTCCATTGCCGGAAAGTGAAAAGAGAAAGTGAAGTCGCTCAGTCCTGTCCGACTCTTAGTGACCCCATGGACTGCAGCCTACCAGGCTCCTCCTCCGTCCATGGGATTTTCTAGGCAAGAGTACTGGAGTGGGGTGCCATTGCCTTCTCTGATATGTGGCTTGTTCATGTTGAATTATGGCAGAAACCATCACAGTATTGTAAAGTCATTCAGTTCAGTTCAGTCCCTCAGTTATGTCTGACTCTTTGCGACCCCATGGACTGCAGTAATGCAGAGTTCCCTATCCATCACCAACTCCAGAGTTTCCTGGAGAAAGCACTTAGCTTTATTTTTGTCCAACTCTCACATCCATATATTAATACTGAAAAAAACAAATCTTTGACCAAACGGAACTTTGTTGGCTTTGTTGACTTTGTAAAGTCATTATCCTCCAATTAAAATAAATAAATATATATATTTTTTAAACAAAGAGGAATTATGACAAATTCATTTACTATTTCTCACAAAACTAGAAGAAATAATTTTAAAATTTGTATGGAAAGGCAAAAGATGCCAAAAAGCCAAAGTGACCTTGGTAAAGAGGACCAGATCTAGAGGAATTATACACTCTGACTTTAGGCTATAATACAAAGCTACAGTAATAAACACAGTATGGTAATGACACAAAAATGGACACACACAAAAATGGGATGTGAATAGAGAGCCCAGAAATAAAGCCATACACTTATGGTCAATTAATCTATGCCAAAGGAGACAAGAGTATACAGTGAAGAAAAGGCAATCAATTCAATAAGTGTTGCTGCAGAAACTGAACAGTTACATGTAAAAGAACAGAGCATTTCCTGACACCATATACAAAACCAATTAAAATAGATTTAAGATTTCTACATAGCATCAGATGCTATAAAACTCCTAAAAGAAAATATAAGCATAACATTCTTTGACATAAATTGCAGCAGTATGCTTTATTTGACTCCTCAGTACAGTTCAATCGCTCAGTTGTATCTGACTCTTTGCAACCCCATGGCCTGCAGCACACCAGGCCTCCCAGTCCATCACCAGTATCTGGAGGTTACTCAAACTCATGTCCATTGAGTGAGTGATGCCATCAATCCATCTCATCCTCTGTTGTCCCCTTCTCCTCCTGCCTTCAATCTTTCCCAGCACCAGGGTCTTTTCCAATGAGTCAGTTCCTCACATCAAGTGGCCCAAGTATTGGAGATTCAGCTTCAGTATCAGTCCTTTCGTGAATATTCAGGATTGATTTCCATCAGGATTGCCTGGTTTGATCTCCTTGTAGTCCAAGGGACTCTTAAGAGTCTTCTCCAACACTACAGTGTGAAAGCATCAATTCCTCAGCACTCAGCTTTCTTTATAGTCCAACTCTCACATCCATACATGACTATTGGAAAAAACCATAACTTTGACTGGAGGGACCTTTGTTCACAGAGCAATGTATCTGCTTTTTAATATTCTGTCTATGTTGGTAATAACTTTTCTTCCAAGGAACAAGCTTCTTTTAATTTCATGGCTACAGTCATCATCTTCAGTGATTTTTGAAGCCAAACCCCCGCAAAAAAAAAAAAAAAAAAAAAAGTCTCTCACTATCTCCATTGTTTCCACATCTATTTGCCATGAAGTGATGGGGCCAGATGTCATGTTCATAGTTTTTTTTTTTTTAATTAATTAATTTTAATTGGAAGTTAATTACTTTACAATATTGTAGCGGTTTTTGCCATACATTGAGTTTTAAGCCAACTTTTCACTCATGTCTTTTACTGCCATAAGGTTGATGTCATCTTCATATCTCAGGTTATCAATGTTTCTCCTGACAATCTTGATTCCAGCTGACAATCTTGATTCCAGCTTGTGCTTCATCTAGCCTGGCATTTCACATGACATTCTATGCATATAAGTTAAATAAGCAGGGTGACAATATACAGTCTTGATATACTCCTTTTCCAAATTGGAACCTGTCTGTTGTTCCATGTCCAGTTCTAACTGTTGCTTCCAGACCTGCATACAGATTTCTCGAGAGGCAGCTCAGGTTGTCTGGCATTCCAATCTCTTAAGAATTTTCCAGTTTGTTGTGATCCACAGTCAAAGGCTTTGGCATCATCAATAAAGCAGAAATAGATGTTTTTTCTAGAACTCTTTTATTTTTTGATGATCCAATGGATGTTGGCAATTTGATCTGTTTCCTCTGTCTTTTCTAAACCCAGCTTGAATATCTGGATGTTCACAGTTCACATATTGTTGAAGCCTGGCTTGGAGAATTTTGATCATTACTTTACTAGTGTGTAAGATGAGTGCAATTCTGCAGTAGTTTGACCATTCTTTGATATTGTCTTTCTTTGGGATTGGGATGAAAACTGACCTTTTCCAGTCCTGTGGTTACTGTTGCATTTTCCAAATTTGCTGGCATATTGAGTGCAGCATTATCTTTTAGGATTTGAAATAGCTCAACTGAAAATCCATCACCTGCACTAACTTTGTTCATAGTGATGCTTCCTAAGGCCCAGTTGCAGTTTTGACTTGCATTTCTCTAATAATTAGTGATACTAAATATCTTTTAAAGTGCCTTTTGGCCATCAGTTTGTCTTCTTTGGAGAAGTGTTTTTTAAATCTTCTGTTAATTTTTTGATTGGACTCTGTCTTTTTGATATTGAACTGCATTAGCTATTTGTAGATTTTGGACATTTTCATTAATCCTTTTCAGTAGTGAGAGATTCATTTACTAGGCAGGTTGATAAGAAGTCTAGGGATCCCCAAGGAGATAGGGGTCTGGAGTTCTCAAGGAGGAAGAAAGGACAAACTTTTTTCCCCTCTACATTCCTCAGGATTATATAACAATAATGTATTCTGCGAGGACAGTCTCTGGAAAAAACTTTCTGGCTAATCCCATTATCTTAAAATATAAATTATGGGAGTAGGTCTAGTGAGGTCCTTACAACCTCCAGACATTCTTTTGATTCACTGTAATAACTAATTGGAGAGTGTATAACTCCATTGCTAACACTAGCAAGGGGGTACTCTTTCTGCCCCCTTCTGATGCCTATGTCAGAAGTTTTCTCTATCTCCTTCATACTTTAATGAAAACTTAATTACACAAAAGCCCTGAGCAATCAAGTCTCATCTCTGGCCCCAGATTGAATTCTTCTCCTCCGGAGGCCAAGAATCACAGTGTTTTTTCATGATTCAGCAACAACCTTTTAGTAGCATTGTTTACAAATATTTTCTCCCATTCTCTAGGTTGTCTTTTTGTTTTATTTATGACTCCCCTTGCTGTGCAAGTCTTTAAATTTAATTAGGTCCCATTTGTTTATTTTTGTTATATTTCCATTACTCTAGCAGACAGATCCAAGAAGACTATTGCTACAATTTATGTCAAAGATTGCTCTATGTTCTCTAGAAATTTCATCATATCCAGTCTTACATTTATGTTTTTAATTCGTTATAAGCTTATTTTTGTATAATAAATGGTGTGAGAAAATTCTAATTTCATTCTTTACATGAAGCTGTCTAGTTTTCTGCCCAGCACTTATTGAAGAGACTGGCTCTTCTCCATTGTATATTCTTCCCTCCTTTGTCATAGATTAATTGACCATATGCATGGGGGTTAATTCCTGGGCTTTCTCTCCTAGTCCATTGATCTGTATTTATGTTTTGTGTCGTTATCATACTGCAAAATGTGATACCCCCTCACAGCATTCAGAATAAGAAACATCAAAAAGTTTATAAATAATAAATGCTGGAGAGTGTGTGGAGTCAAAGAAACCCTCCTCTACTGTCAATGGCAATGTAAATTGATACAGACACTATGGAGAACAGTTTATATAAGTGAGTCACTTTGTTGTACATCTGAAATTAACACAACATTGAAAATCAGCTATATTTCAATAAAATTATTTAAAAATATAATAATAATTTGAAAAATTGAAATAATATTATAATGAAAAATGATTTTTAATATATAAACATAATTTTATAATACTTCTCAAAATGTTTATTTTATATTGGAGCATACTTGATTACCAGTGCTGTGTTAGTTTCAAAGTGATTCAGTTATATGTATACTGAAGGAGTCCCTGGGCCTAGAAAAGAAAATAAAAACTTCAGAGGCCTTCACTGACATCAGGCCTGGAGAAAGAAGATAAGGACTTCAAGGGCCCTTGCTGAACCACCTGACTTTGGGGATAACAAAACTGAACTTTAAGCCCCACCCCAATACACCAGGCAGATCACATCAACCCAGGGCCCTCCATCCCTGCCTGACCTTCCAGCCCCTTGCTCAACTGCAACTGCCATCTCAGCTAAAAATTACCCCAAAGGCTGACTAAAAACCTCCCTTATCATTTCCACAAACCCCTCCTTAAATATGAAGCCTCCTTGATCCCTCGCATGCTCAGCCTGGTTGTTAGGCTGACTGTCACCCCTCCTTGTGTAAATAAAGGTAACCTGTCACCGTTGAGGTCATCTTCCTTTCTTCATTGCCTCGTTTTGAGTAATACTTTACATATACAGGTATCTATTCAAGTTATTTTTATATCTTCTTTCAATAAACACAAATTCACTAAAGAATGTTGTCAGTGAAGCTTTTTATCAACTTGTGACACAAAAATAAAATGGTAGTAACCATATTGCAACTTCAGATTTTTTTTTCTTTTTAAATTTTCATCCAGTATAACAAAACTTCCCAAAATTCCTATATAGCTATTTTATATAAAGAGCTAATACTGATTTTATATTAATAAGTTTATTGTAGGGAAAGTAATTTAGCCTTTTTCTCTTTCCCTTTTTTTTCTTCTTTTTTTTCCTCTCCTTTCCTCTCACCCTCCCTTTTTTGTCCTAAGTTTCCTTCTTTTCTTCCCTTTTCCTTCTTTACTTCTTTGTTTCCTTGCTTTCTTCAGCCAGTAAACATTTATTGAGCATCTACAAAATACATTACAACGTGCTAGATACAAAATGGAGTTGGGTCATATGGGAAATACAAAAGGAACAAGGGAGACCAATGGAAAATGCCAAAGTAGAGAATACTAAAATCTATTTTAGAGAAAGAAACACTCATTGAAATGACCACTCACTCCCCATTACTACATCAGAAAATCAAAATCTCAGGTTACCACTACAGAAAGATGTTATCGTCCTCAAATACAATAAGTAATTTAAAAATCGATTTTGGACTCACTAAGTATTATACACTTAGCTAAATAATTTTGAAAGGTTTTTTTTTTTTTTTTTTTAACCTTTCTGGAATATTAAATACTGATTACAAGAAATGCCACTCTTTGGGCAATTTGGAAAACTGAATATAGTTAAACAATTTTCAAGATTATTTCTAATTCAATTATCTATGGTTTTTGATAGCTCCTCTCAATATGCAAGGAAAACATCTCACCTACTCTATTCATAATCAATCCAAAGGGGGCTTGCCAAGTCCAGTGCATAAATAGGAAAGAACAAACCATGCATTTCAAAATAATGAATTCATAACCATAAAGACATTTACAAAGAAAGGTGCAAAAAGCTCTGTAGCCCAGGGTAGCAGTAAAATAAGCACTGCAATTTGCATGCATTTCTATGAGACTATTTATTCATTTAACTCTTTTACTCATTAAAAACAAAAGTACTTAGCATAACAACTGTCACCATCTCCTTAGGCTGAAACAGTGATTAACTTTGAGATCTTCAGTCTTAAAAAAAAAAGAAAAAAAAAATCAAGCATCAAGGGAATCACTCTTTTTAAAGTTCCAAGGCCCTTGCATTATAAATCCCAATGAATATCTGTAATTCCACTGTAGAGATAGTTTGAAAAGTTATACATATTTTCTATTCTTCCTTGGTTATTTCAAGGGCATAAGGGCATATGAGAGCAAAGAAGGTGATATCTACAGACGATGTTATGTGACAGAACAAAATCTTCACCTTTATGCAGAGAAGATCCTAGGCTAGATGGAAAAATATTTAAAGCTTGTCTTCTTAGCTTTCTTTGCTTATTTCATCTGTCCTTTCCTTATACCTAAGTCCATCCCTCTTCCTAAGCATATCTTCTTATGAGAAAGTCATTTTACTGTCCTCTTTCTGTATATAAAATAATTTATTCAAGTTGATCCTAACTCCAACGTATGAGCGAGAATGTTATCCTCTCAGGGTATTTTGGGTTTTAATAGAATAATTGATATTGCATAAAGAATCTTGGTGGAAATGTGAATTGTGTTCTTTTTCTCTAAACTGCTCTATGGCTTTGGATAAGACCCCACCTCATGCGTATTTTTGAACCAGATTGTTTATTTTCAGTGGAGTTTGTCATGCTTCAATGACAGAGTATGTAACAGTGTGTATATAACAGTGGTATATGACAATATAAGGGGCGGTAGTTTTCAAAAATCGCACAGGTGACTCTATTTTTTAGGTTTTTTTTTTTGTTGTTGTTGTTGTTTTTAAAGGAATCTCCTATTGACTTGAAAATAGTCATAACCTAAAAGTTGAGGGTTATGTTTTATTCAGTGGGAATTTTTAGGACATCAAGCCCAGGAGACACTATCTCACATCATCCTGAGAGAATTGTTCATTAAAGGAAGCCAGATATCTCAAAGTAAGGGATTTTATGCTTTTCTACGGATTGGAGGATGTAAGAGTCTGGGCTCAATTAAATCATTTATTTCATATGCATCTAAGCTATCTGGGGCCAGTACCCTGTTTTTCACACTGTGAAAAAATTATTTGACGTTCACTATAGGCAGTGGCTGCAGTCTAATGGCTGCCAGATGACAGGTATTCTTCTCATTCCCCAATGCCCTTTAGGGCTCATATTGGAGAGCTAAAAGTTGAAAACTGCGACATCCTTGTTTACCTATATGGCAGAAAATACTCCATTTCTCACTCCATAGTGTACTCCATGGAGGCTACACCAATTTACATTAGTACCAATAGTGTAGGAAGGTTCCTTTCTCTCCACACCCCCTCCAGCATTTATGATTTATAGACATTTTTATGATGGCCATTCTGACTAGTGTCAGGTGATATCTCATTATAGTTTTGATTTATATTTCTCTAATATTTAATGATATTGTTCATTTTTTCATGTGCTTCATGGCCATCTGTATGTCTTCTTTGGAGAAATGTCAGTTTACCTGGGAGCATGTCAATAACATATTCCCATTGGAAGGACTGATGCTGAAGCTGCAATATTTTGGCCACCTGATGCAAATAGCTGACTCATTGGAAAAGTTTGTTAGCTGGGAAAGATTGAAGGCAGAAGGAGAAGAGGGTGACAGATGATGAGATGGTTGGATAACATCACTGATCCAGTGAACATGAACTTGGGCACACTCTGGGAGATGGCAAGGGACAGGAAAGCCTGGCATGCTAGAGTCCATGCAGTCTTGAAGAGTCAGACACAACTTGGCAATTGAACAGGAATATATCATGAACAGAAGCACACTATCATATATAAATTAGATAAACAAGAAGAATTTACTGTAAAGTAAAGGGAACTATATCCAATATCTTGTAAGAAACCATAATGGCAAAGAATTAAAAAAAAAAAAAGTAATATAAGAACTATTGAATAAAAAAGTCACAGCCTAAAAACTGCTGGACTGGATGAAGCACAAGCTGGAATCAAGATTTCCGGGAGAAATATCAATAACCTCACATATACAGATGACACCACCCTTTTGGCAGAAGGCAAAGAAGAACTAAAGAGCCTCTTGATGAAAGTGAAAGAGAAGAATGAACATTTTTGCTTAAAACTTAACATTCAGCAAACTAAGATCATGGCATCCGGTCCCATCACTTCATGGCAAATAGATGGGGAAACAGTGGAAACTGTGACAAACTTTATTTTGGGGGCTCCAAAATTACTGCACATGGTGACTGCCTCCATGAAATTAAAAGACGTTTGCTCCTTGGAAGAAAAGTTATGACCAACCTAGACAGCATATTAAAAAACAGAGATATTACTATGCCAACAAAGGTCCATCTGGTCAAAGCTATGATTTTTCCAGTAGTTATGTACGGATATGAGAGTTGGATAATAAAGAAAACAGAGAGCCAAAGAACTGATGCTTTTGAATTGCGGTGTTGGAGAAGAGGCTTGTGAGTTGCTTGGACAGCAAGGAGATCCAACCACCGCATCCTAAAGGAAATCAGTCCTGAATATTCTTTGAAAGGACTGATGCTGAAGCTGAAACTCGAATACTCTGGCCACCTGATGCAAAGAACTGATTCATTTGGAAATACCCTGATGCTGGGAAAGATTGAAAGCAGGAGACAGAGGATGAGATGGTTGGATGACATCACCTACTCAATGGACACGAGTTTGAGTAAGCTCCAGGAGTTGGTGATGGACAGGAAGGCCTGGCATGCTGCAGTCCATGAGGTCCATGGAGTTGGACACGACTGAGCGACTAAACAGAACTGAACTGAAAAACTGAGAGTTATATTTTATTTGGTGGGAATATTTAGAACTTTAAGTTTGGGAGATGGCATCTCATGTCACCCTGAAAGAATGGCTCTGAGGAAGCAGAAGGGAGCTTGGCATGGGGGTAGGGTGTGGAAGAGTCAAGATATATAGAAGACTGTAGCAAAAGGCAGGTAGTCTGAACATCAAAAGATTATTTTTAATTAAGGAAAACTAGATATCAAGTTAAGGAATTTAGTGCCTTTCTATGTTCAGGGCTTCTCAGGTTGCTCAGCTGATAAAAAAATCCACCTGCAATGTGGGAGACCTGGGTTTGATCCTTGGGTTGGAAAGATCCCCTGGAGTAGGGCATGACAACCCATTCTAGTATTCTTGCCTGGAGAATCCCTATGGATGAGGAATCTGGTAGACTACTGTCCATGGGTTCATAAAAAATCAGACATGACTGAGTGATTAAACATGTGTATGGGAAGATGCAAGAGTCTGGACTCACTAAAATCATTCTTTCATATGCATCTTAGCTATCTGAGGCCAGTATCCTGCTTTTTTCACTCCAGACTGAGGTCCTCAGTGCTCATGGTAGGGAGTCATGATGGCTGCCAGATAGCAGGTATTGTTCTTCCTGAGTTCCCTCTGGGCTCATAAATTCGAATTTGGCAGGGTGGAATCACTGATGAATGTGACATCCTTGTCTATTGATATATCAGGAAGGAATCCATTTCTCAAAGCTAACAGAACATTGTAAATCAACTATATCTCAATACAAGTTTTTAAAAGCCCCCTCAAAATGTTACAGGTAATCTGAAACATCTCCACACCTGGTATTTTCTTCCCTCTATATACACACATTCCCAGATGAGAATCACTTAGACTCAAAAATGTTGAAGGCATTTTTGCTACTAACTACATGATAGATAATGTATACTAGCACTTACATATTTGTGTCTCACTCAGATACTGATATTTTTACTCAAGAAGATTATAGAAATACAAATAATACTGACATTTCTTTAAGGAAAGTTTTGAATCTGCTTTGATGTACGAAAGCAATTCATTGTGTATGTTAACTATTTATTCAATTTATTAACAATAAAAATTAGTCAGAGATGTATAGAACAGTCATTTGGACTCTGTTGGAGAGGGCGAGGGTGGGATGTTATGGGAGAATGGCATTGAAACATGTAAATTATCACATGTGAAACAAATCGCCAGTCCAGGTTTGTTGCATGATACAGGGTGCTTGGGGCTGGTGCACTGGGATGACCCAGAGGGATGGCATGGGGAGGGAGGTGGGAGGGAGGTTCAGGATGGGGACCACATGTACACCCATGGTGGATTCATGTCAATGTATGGCAAAACCAATGCAGTATTGTAAAGTAAAATAAATAAATAAAACTGGAAAAATTATATCAAAAACAGTAAAATTAATAATAAAGATTTATTATCAGTAGCAAATTGCTTATCACATTTCTCACAATGAATTTCTCACAAATGAAACTAACCAGTGAATACTAAAACAAAGCAAAACAGAAACCCCTGCTACTCCTTAAGATGTGTGATTTAAAAGTTTTATTTATCTCTAGTGGTAAGAATTTCAAGTTCTAAATCAGACGAATAAGGAAGATATTTGGGAATAAGCTGCTCTACTGGTATATTCTAAAGCACTCTACACTGGCACCCCCTTAATTGATGTTTGCATGATATTTGTTGTGGTTGTTTGGGAATAAATCAATACAAATATATATTTTATGATGCATATACTTATGGGTCTTCTTTCCTAGATTTAAATCACACATCTCCCATTTACTATTTTTATTATGTGTGCAAACACCTTTTCCTTTCTTAACCTCAATTTTTTCACAAAAGTAATATGAGGATGATGATGTCTATCTTATACAGAGTTATTTTGAAGATTAAGTTAAATAACGTAGTGGTACTTGCTTCATAGACTCTCTCTAAATCTGAAGAGTTATATGGAAGAAATTGTAAGAGCTCAGCAAATAGACAATAAACATTGTATATATATTCCAGTGAGGTAAGCACTTAATATTTCTAGCTAGGACCAGAAAGTGTCATTATTCTAGGTTGGGCCAATTTAGACATGAGAATTGACAAGGAACAATTGCAGACCTCAATATAATTAATGCTTAAATGAAATAGTTCTAAGTTAGCTAGATTTTCTAGTAGTTCTCAACCTAAGTTGAATGTTAAAATCACATGGAAGTGCTTTTATAAAATGTTCATCAGGGCCCAATCCATGTTGATTAAATCTGAATCCATGGGAACTGGTACCAGAGCAACACTATTTTCTTTAAGCTTCCTTGGATAAATCTTATGTGCAACCAGGATTGAGAGCCACTGCAGTTAGGTAATTCTCCAAAGTTTTCAAAGTTGTTTCTTCACCTAGTTTCCCAGTGCTTCCTTTTTTTCAGGTTACCTGATAAAGAATTGCATTGATTAACTTAGAATGAAGAGGTTTAGGAATGAATTTCAATAAAATTTCTAGCCCTATAAGGTCAGGGCTTGAGTTCTATCCTGCCATAATCCTGAGACACTGCACACTAGACGGAGCTATGTGACTTTCCTGGTGCTCCTTGTGCACGTGTAAGAATTTAAACTGTAAGAGAGAGTTTTCAGTTCTCACTGGGTTTCCCTGATGGAGAGAAAGTGAGTCTCTGCTTCTCAGTTGTTCTTCTGGGGGCAGTTATGGCATTCTAATCAAACTCTATATAGCACTTGGGCAGCATTCCTCTGGTGTTGTGGCATAGAGTAGCTCTGCTGCTAGATTCTGAATGATGAGGAATATAAGGTCACAACTTTTTTTTTTTCTTTGTTTCCTAAACAAGGTGTTTTTTGTCTGTTGATTGGAATCAAGGAAAATGTAATCTATAGATTTGCTTGTAAGAACATCCAATTCAAATACTATAGTAGATTGAACGCCAAAAAAAAAAAAAGCTTACTTCTCCAGCTCTCCCTATATTCATGCCCTTGGCAGTTGATTTTGCCCCAATTATCCTCAAGTGATGGAATCTAGTTCTCAGTTATTTAGCCTGGGCTGACCTTCTGACTTGCTTTGGTCAACAGACTGAAAAAGGTAAAACAATGTGCTGATTCAGAGCCTAGGCTCTTTTCACATTTCTGTTCTCCATCTTGAAACCCTAACTTTTCATGAGAATACAGACATTGAGAAACCATGTGAAGGAGTCATAGACATGAACCATAGTGACCTGCAAGATTACTGAAGACACAAGACCAAAACCAACTGAGATCTCTCAACCATTTCCCTGATCAGTAGAGATGCTTAGCCTATCAGTAGACTAATTAAAATTATTAGTATTATTACTTTTGAATAATTGATACTGTTTAATAAAAGTAAATGTATTGCTACTGATAAACATTTATTTGCTTGTTTCCTTAAATAACTGAGATTTGGGATGGTTTGTTACACAGTAATAGTTAACTGATACCAATATATTAACAGTGATTAAAAACTTTTTATCCAGAAAAAATAATATGTTCATAAAATAAGAAGTATAAAATCACTGAGATGATTGTTTTATCCCCAATTCTCTCTTCCACTGGTGTTAGAAATGGACATTTGATATTAATTTTGTCTTTATTACTCCTTATTGCTAAAGCTGAAACTCCAGTTCTTTGGCCACCTCATGTGAAGAGTTGACTCATTGGAAAAGACTCTGATGCTGGGAGGGATTGGGAGCAGGAGGAAAAGGGGACGACAGAGGATGAAATGGCTGGGTGGCATCATCGACTTGATGGATGTGAGTCTGAGTGAACTCCAGGAGATGGTGATGGACAGGGAGGCCTGGTGTGCTGCGATTCATGGGGTCGCAAAGAGTCGGACATGACTGAGAGACTGAACTGAACTGAGTGATGATTCACTTAAAGGAAAATGATCATAATTACAAATTAAAATTTCTTTATTCATCTGCCTGATCCATTATAACTACTTTAGTAAAAAAAAAAAATCCACTTTGTGCACTACTGGATCTTTATTGTACTTGGCACATAATAGGTGCTCAATAGATCCTTGAATGTGTGAATGAGTAAACAAATGCTGTAACAAGTAACTGAAAATAGGAAAAGAGTTTGATAATGCTCAAAATAAAAGACAAAAGACTTGGGAAGAGTGTGATAACTTCCTGAAAAAATTTTTTTTCAGATTTCCACAGGAAAATTCATGTCAGCTTTTGATAGCAAGGAGTTAACAATTAGTAAGCTCCTCATTACAAGCAGAAGCTAAGTGATCATCCATTAGCACTCCAGTGGAATGCTTTCACTGGATTAAAGGTTCAACTTCAAAGGATCTTTCCCACCTGAAGGTGGTGAAAATACCAGTACTTTTTAGGAATACCATAGTTATTACTTCGTGTTTAAATTAAAATGTGTGGAAGACTTCTTGTCTTGCTGGTTTCATCATTATGAGAATCAGTCTAATATATTAAATATATTCTGTAGCAGGATAAAGCCCAACAGGCTTTGGCAGACAAATCTGGGCTCAATTTCTGGCTACGTTACTTAAAAATAACAGACAATTTATTTAACCTCTCAGAAATCAGTTGTCACATCTATAAAATGGGGATGATAGAAATTACACCTAGGATAAAGGGATATTATTAAATAGATAAAGCATTATTCTCAGCAAATAATAAAAGCTCAGCTAATATTGATACACATTTTACTATTATATGCATTTGATTGTTATTATAACCTGAGAGGGAGATCAAAAACAAAAAAAGTGAGAGCCATTGGGACATCTATTTTCCAGCTTGGTATGGCTAAGTGGCTAAGTCACTACCGTCGTGTCCAACTCTGTGTGACCCCATAGACGGCAGCCCACCAGGCTCCCGTGTCCCTGGGATTCTCCAGACAAGAACACTGGAGTGGGTTGCTGTTTCCTTCTCCAATGCATGAAAGTGAAAAGTGAAAGGGAAATCGTTCAGCTGTGTCTGACTCTTTGCGATCCCATGGACTGCAGCCTACCAGGCTCCTCTGTCCATGCAATTTGCCAGGCAAGAGTGCTGGAGTAGGGTGCCATCGCCTTCTCCAAGTTTGTTATAAATTGTATCTATTTATATAAAGCCACTTTTACATATCTTTGTGAACCTGATTGTATTAATATCAGGTTCCCTTGAATACTTTGGAGTTTATCGTGTCTCTTATGAGAATAAAACTGCTATGAAGATTGTCTGCCACAGTAGGCAAGCAAGTCTTTATGGGAATCTCTTAGTTTCATCAGAGGTGAGTTTGTTTTGCTCATTGATTGTGAGAAAGGGGATTCTCAGCTTATGTTTATTTGGGTTACACAGAATTCTTGTGATAATTTTGGTCAATAGTGACAACTTTTTTATCTCCAGAACTAGAGCACTTGAGGATAAGTGGCCACAGGCACAAGTTCCTGGCCTTTACACACCCTCAATTCTGTGGAAAAATCTAATAGCAAAATATGTCAAGCAGAAATGTGTCTTTACTGAGGCACATTATATCCCCCCCCCTTTTTTTCACTCATATCAACTATTCTCTCTATCTATAGACACCATCTCTTATTCCTGCAATATTTCCACTTTATCTTGCCTTCAGCATACTAGCAGGAATTCCCTCAGTTCAGTTCAGTCGCTCAGTTGTGTCCCACTCTTTGTGACCCCATGAATCACAGCACACCAGGCCTTCCTGTCCATCACCAACTCCTGGAGCCTACCCAAACTCATGTCCATTGAGTCAGTGATGCCATCCAACCATCTCATCCTCTGTTGTCCCCTTCTCCTTCTGCCCTCAACCTTTCCCAGCATCAGGGTCTTTTCAACTGAGTCAGCTCTTCACATCAGGTGGCCAAAGTATTGGAGTTTCAGCTTCAGTATTAGTACTTCCAATGAATATTCAGGACTAATTTCCTTTAGAACTGACTGGTTGGATCTCCTTGCAGTCCAAGGGACTCTCGAGAGTCTTCTCCAATACCACAGTTCAAAAGCATCAATTCTTCTGTGCTCATCTTTATAGTCCAACTCTCACATCCATACATTACTACTAGAAAAACAATAACCTTGACTAGACGGACCTTTGTTGGCTAAGTAGTGCCTCTGCTTTTCAATATGCTGTCTAGGTTGGTCATAACTTTCCTTCCAAGGAGTAACTGTCTTTTAATTTCATGGCTGCAGTCACCATCTGCAATAATTTTGGAGCCCAAAAAGTTACGTCTGTCACCATTTCTGCTGTTTCCTCATCTATTTCCCATGAAGTGATGGTACCAGATGCCATGATCTTAGTTTTCTAAAAAGACTTAAAAGAACGCAGATTTCCAATATCCCAGGAGGCTTTACTGAGACCTAATTCCTCAAGACTATAGACCATGGGTCTATCAGAGATGGAAGGGACCTGAGAGATTTTCTTCAGGAGCACTGAGTTATGCAGGAAGATGGTAGAATGTGACACAAGATGAGTGATGTAGATAACAGAAGAATGTATATCTTGCCAAATAGCATTCCAAACACTTATTTAAAAACCATGATAAAGCCAAGTAAAATCCTTCTAAAGTCTAGATTATGCTTTCTTGGCCTTGACTTGTGGTCTCACAAAGCCCAAATGAAAGTATCTCTAATATTGCAATCCTGGAATCTCTGGCAAGTAGTGTTAAGATAACTTGGGACTATAGGACAGTTGGAATCCCTTCAAAGACTCCTCAAGATTTTATCAATAAACCTGGAAATTACACTCTGGGGATTATCTTGGTTATCATCTCAGTTAAATTATTCCTAAAGACTTTTTTTTTTCTAAGAGACTTCCAAAAGACCCCTTTCTTGCTACTTCTAAATTCATTGCTAGCTCTTGCCACTCCTCACAGATGGATTGCATTTATTCATCTGGATTGCAGAGCTGTAATGTGATATTCTAGAGAGGTGACTGATGTTAGCTAGGTTTCCAGCTTCTCCTTTCAGAACTATGCCCCTTGGAGCTCTAATTTGAATGAACTGTCAAGGACTTATTGCCCACTGATGCTTAGATGCAATACCTTTCGACGTCTCTGAGCTCTGATTAGACTTCCTCTCTGAATGTGTATGAGTTGTCAGAAAAGGAGGTTAAGGATTAAACAATTGTTTTAATTTTCTTTTGGTAAGACAGCAGTCAGAGCTTTTGTCTTCTATCATTCAGAAATGCACACTTCTCATGTTCCTTGAGTGTTTAAAAATAGGATACTAAGGATAGTAGAACAGTTAAAATTCAAGGAGAAATCATGAAATTGAACTGGAATTCAGCATGTTATTTAATGCTTCTAACAAGGACCAACTTCCAGGAATGATAGAAAATGCCCAATATTTATCATCAGCCTGAAGACACAGCTAGCTACAAATTGGAAATTTGTCTAACTTGGGGACACAGACCTCTCTAAACTGTTTGGTAATGGTCTTGCTTCCATCTTACTGAGTTACATCTGTCAGTCAGCATGAATTAACTGCATTCTTACTGCATATCCTGTCCTGAGTTTAGTGGTGGGGAGAACACGAGACAGAGAAAAAAAAAAATTGTCACCCCAGTGAAGTCATATATAGGGAAGGAGAAAGAGAAATGCATATGGAAAGATAATGTTCACTCCTGCTCCTATGGAGTTCTTTATTTGACAATGTTTCCACTTATCCACAGTTTTATTAGATTTTCCTGAGACCTTAGGATGGAGGTATGCACTAATTTAGTGATGCAGGTTATAGATGAGTGTAATAGAGTTATATGGGTTTTCCTGGTGGATCAGATGATAAAGAACCCATATGCAATGCAGGAGACCCCTGGGTTAGGAAGATCTTCTGGGGAAGGAAATGGCAAACCACACCAGTATTCTTGCTTGGAGAATCCTATGGACAGAGGAGCCTGGTGGGCTACAATCCATGGGGTTACAAAGAGTCAGACACGACTGAGCAACTAACACTTTATTTCACTTTATAGAGGTATATAGCATAATACTGGCAGTTACAATGTTGTTTCTGGATCTCTTCAAGGAATTATATAACTGATAAAAGAAAGCTAGTGTGACAAACTCAGTGCTGGCAGTGCTTGAAGTCAAATCTGGTCAGCTGTGTGCTTTACTACTAGGCATGAATACAACTGGCCTAGCTGTCAATCTATAGAGAAAGGAATGGATCCAGGAATATCTATATGATAGCTGCATTTCCCCAGTCCCCACTGACAGTCCTATTCCAAAAAACTGTCAATGAGTGAGTATTAGTTTTAGGGTTACACTTTTCCTGTGTATGCACTGGCTAAAATAGAACTATAAAAGGGATGAAAGTTTACACATTTCAGAAAGAAATTGAGTTTTGCCATCTAGATTTAGAAGGTCACTTTACTATTGATAAGATTCAGCTTTGCAACCACATTAACTTGATGGCTACCTATTTGGCCTGATTCTTCATTACTAAATGCTTGAACAATTAATACTAACAGGTTCTTCTTCTCTACTCCTTTTGTAACATTGTGACCCTCTTGCTTTTAAGTTTTTTCCCATTAGTAAACTCAGGACAGGATATAAGGTGACAGTGCAGGGAATCCATGCTATTTGACTAACATAGTTCATTGGAATGCAAGTGAGAATATTGCAGATCAATGTAAAAGGTCTGTGGCTTCAAGTCAGACAAAATGCCAATTAATTACCAGTTGTGTCTCTGGGCTGATGATGAACATCAGACCTTTTTCTATTATTCCTGGGATTTAGTCCTGGTTAAAGGCATGAAATAACATCCAAAAATGGGTTTAGCTGTGTTCTATCTATTCTTTAAATATTTCCTCTATTGATAAGGTAGAGAAAATTTAGAGAAAGAAAAAACTTAAAAACAGGAGGGTCACAATATTACAAAAGGAGTAGATTAGAAAGACATGCTAGCATTATCTGTTCAAGCATTTAGTAATGAAGAATAGTTTCTTGTTCTATCTTCAATCATGCCAAATAGGTAGCCATCAATTAAACTTGTGTGCGAAGCTGAATCTTATCAACAGAGGAGAAAGATACTGAAATAATTACAACTTAATCAATCTGATAGTTGTATCAAAAGACATAAACAAATACCCTCCAGAGCCAAGTAGGTAAGGTAAACTAAATAGTAATAAAATGATGAACTTATATGAATTGTGACAAAACAAATTTCTTCTACCTGAAAGCTTAAAATTTACAATTATTTTTAATATATTCTGTCAATATATTGTTTATCACCTGTCTACTTCCTTGGAAGAAAATAGTCTATAAACACTAGGGACAAAGTTACCAATGCAGAACGATAATGGTGTTGATAGCTGCACTAAGCCCAATTATACTGAGTTTGTAAGAAATGTGAATTTACAATACAATGTGAAATATTCATATCATGAAAATAGTATGTAGTTACTAAAATTATGTTTTCTAATATTTAATGACACGGGGAAATTCTCACAAGATTGAAAATGTCCCAATGCTAAAATGCATGGCGGCTAGCAGAACCCAAAACTAGTTTTATTGTCAAAGACTGTTGTGGGGAAACAAACATAGAATGCGGAGAAATTAACAAAATGGTGTCTGTCAGGCTCTCTACCCCACTCCCTCATGCCTTATCATGCTGTGTTCTGTAAACAATGATTTTGCATGCTTATTTAACAGCTGAGATCACTTGTAGTACTGCGCATGTTCATCACATTGTACCAGTTTGGCCATGAGCCAATTTGTTCTGTACAAAACAAGTATGTAACTCTTAACTGAGGACCCCCGGTTGCTGTTGCCCAGAGAGAATAAACATGTCTGCAGTTCTTACAGCTCCTCAAGTTTTCTTCCGGCTTCCCCACATGTGCCTTATCTACCCTGGGTTCAGCAAACAGTATGAGAAGCAAGACAATTGGCATAGTCAGCAGAATACCCAGTAGGTAGAGGAGCCTGGGGCTTCAGTTGAATGAGGAAGCCAGTGGCTACTACATAGTATGTGGTACCCAGTGGCTATGGTTCTCTCCACGGGGGCCCCCTTGGAAGGCTAGGAGGTGGTGGATGGGTCACTGGATAGTATTGAAGATGTGTTACAGGCAGTGAATTCTTGATTGCTGGACAAAGTGGCGCATACTGCTGCTGGCAACGTGGGTGGATTTTGTTGACTTTCTTGAAGGCAAATATGGATGGTGCTCTCTGTGATGCTGCATAAGTGCATGAACTTCAGAGATAGCAGAGGATCTGGAGCAACAAATACACATGCTGGAGCAAGAGCTGCATTGCCTTGAGGAACATGTAGCCTCAGATTATGAGATATTGAGAGCTGATGATGAGTGTTGTGAGCCCACAGATTGTCACTTATCAGCGACCTGTTGTGCAGCAGTAAGTGAAGCATGAGCAGCCCATGGCCTGGGGGGCGGGGAACATCAACAAGGGCCCACAATGTGACTGGGTTCATGACATATGGACCATATACTCATGCAGATTTGGTCTACTTGGGTCAGCTGTTTTGGCAAACACAAGGGGCACCCTTGGCAGCATGGGTTTTGTGACTTTGGGACAAAGAAGTGGATGGTATCCTTTGTTCTGGGGATGAGGTAGAGTGGCTAGCATCTCTAGCCATGCACCCATTGTGGAGACAAAGCTTGAAGAATGCTTGGCAGATCATGCAGGGTGCCCCTAACTAAACACATTACCTGATGGAATGGATTAATGCTGCCATCTGCACTGTGTAGGCAAATGTGGGAGAGTTCTGGCATACTGTGAGTAAATGGCATACCTATGTCGAGTTGACCCAGTTAATGAAACAGCTGGGCATGAGACAGGCGATGTTCAAACTAAATACCCAAGGCCCAGATGATGAGCACATTACTGGAGGTGTGCGAGACCATTTTGAACAATGCTCCATCTACCTATTTTGGATCCCTGCCTGTTATACTTATGTCTTATGTGGGAAGCTCTATCTATGAGGTGACCTTGATGATGGCTAGCTTGGGAAAAGCAGAGGGGCGGCAGCAGGCCAAAGGTGTTAGGAATGTGAAGACCCCAAAGAGGGGCCAAGCTGATAAAGGCCCCACCTGGGTGACACAAGTGCAAATGTGGGCCGATTTGCTGGCAGTGGGAGTTGACAAAAATAAAATTGACAAACAACCCAATGCTATACTCTTAGAGCTATGGAAGCAATTGAGTCCAGAAAAACAGTTTACCAAGTATGAGAATCACCCACAGCATGATATATGGACAGTTCAATTAGGGGACTTTATGCCATTCAGAGATGGTCCTGCCAATGTTTTGTTTTGCTTTGAATAGGGCTCAGGCCAAGGTGCCTGCCCCGAGAGCCCATACAAGGACAAGAGGTCCCATGTAGAACTTGCAATCACTGGTCACTGGCTAATGTACAAAGAGTAATGACCCTGGTTGATATTGGTGTTGAATGCAGACTAATTTATGACAAACAAGAACAATTCCCTGATCTTAGTGCACACATTGATGGCTATGGTGACCAGATTGTAAAAGCTGTCCCCTTACCTTTAAAAATTGAACAAGTTCTTGTGTGAATGTACACTGTGTGTGTGTCCCCAATCCCAATGACTTTATTTTGGGGATAGATATTCTTCAAGGCTTAATGCTACAGACCTTTGGGGGGAATTCCATCTACAAGTGCCTGTGGTGAAGGCTGTTGTGAGGGCATATACAAAGCATCCCTCATGGGTATTGCCAACATCCCAGAGGGTAGTGACTATGAGAAAATATCATCTACCAGGTGACCATGACCATGCCACCATTGCCGAGCTGGTGAAAGTGGAAATTGCACTGCTTGCACAGAGTCCATTTAATTCCCCTGTGTGGCCCATTTGAAAGCTTGATGGCTCATTATGGATGACTGTGGACTTTAGAGAGCTGAATAAAGTGCCACCTATGCATGCTGCCATGCCTTTGATCCATGACTTGATGGGCAAATTGACCACAGGGCTAGGCACTTATCACTATGTGGTGGACTTAGCTAATGCCTTTTTCTCCATAGATATAGCTGCTGAGACTCAAGATCAATTTGCATTCACTTAGGAGCGATGTCAGTGGACATTTCAGATCCTTCCTTAAGGGTATCTACATAGCCCGATATGTCATGAGCTGGTTGCAAGAGACTTGGGAAAATGGAAATGCCCTACATCGGTTAAATCATTTCATTATAATGATGATGTGTTACTAACCTCTGATTCTTTTGCAGATTCAGTACATTGTGCACCAGAGATTATAAAGGATTTGGAATTACATGGGTGGGCTGTGAATGCCACAAAATTCCAAGGGCCTGGGTTATCTGTCAAGTTCTTAGGATTTGTCTGGTCTGCTAAGACAAAAGTTATACCAGAAGTGGTGGTTGATAAAATACAAATGCTCCTGTGACCTATAACTGTGGTTCAGTTACAAACCTATATAGGCCTTTTGGGCTATTGGAAGACATTTGTACCTCACCTGGCCCTACTGGCATGTCCCTTATACTTTCTGAAAAGGAAGGGACTTACATGGGAATGGTCAAATACTGTGGAACAGGCATTCCAAGCCACTAAGCAAGCATTCCAAGCCACTAAGCAAGCAGTCCAGCATGCCCAGGTATTGCAAGCTGTGGATACCACTAAGCCATTTAAGTTAGATGTGTGTGTTGCCCAGGAAGGGTTTGGATGGGACTTGTGGCAATGACAAGAGCCACTGCATTCTCCTTCGGGATTTTGGTCCTAATTGTGGAAAGGGGCAGAAACAAGGTACTCTTTGACGGAGAAGCAGTTAGCAGCTGTGTATGCCGCTTTGTTGTCCACAGAGGCTATGACAGGAAAGGCCCTGGAGCTTGTCAAAGCAACATGTCTAGGAGTGGGCTGGCTACACTACTGGCTATAGTAGTGGAGTAGACTCCCCCAAGACAGGAGAGTCACAAACCCTGAACTTGGCCAAGTGGGGAGCATTCCTAGAACAAAGGAGCTCCTTATCTGCCAGTCCATTGTCACAAGAGTTGCAGCATAGTCTAGGATCTGTTACATTTACAGTGGAAACGTTGGGAGACACCCCAACAATGACAGAGCTGGAACCCTTTCCATTTAGAGAAGGTAAACCCCCAATAGATGTCCAAGCCTGGTAAACTGATGGATCTGTTAGAGGTCAAGCCTCCTCCAGGACTGCCATTGGTATCCACCCTGCCACAGGCACCATGTGGTTTGACACCGGAGTCAGTGAAAGCAGCTAGTTGGCTGAGTTATGTGCTGTCTGGATAGTGGCTAAGAATGAAGCACTGCCCCTCACTATCTGTACTGATAGTTGTGCAGTTTACAAAGGCCTAACCCTGTGGATTACTATCTGGAATACACAGCAGTGGCTAGTAGGCCACAGACCCCTGTGGGGATAAGCCATCTGGCAAGACTTATGGGACTTCAGAAATGAAAAAGACATAACAGTAGTACATGTAACTGGGCATATGCCTATGGGGAGCCTGGGGAATGATGAAGTCCATATGCTTGTACGTGTCCAGTAGATGGAGCAAGCCCCTCCTAACGAGGTAGCAGCTTGGCTCTACTGGTGCCTGCATCATGCAAGAACAAAAACCATGTGGGCAGTTGCCAAAAGATGTGATCATCCTGTTTCCTAGAGGGAGATAACAGATGCTTATCATGACTGCTCCACATGTGTCCGGGAGGATTTCTGTCCCCACAGGCTGGCAGCCACTGATGGGCACATGGTAAGAAGAAGGGCTCCTCTGACTCAATGGCAAGTAGACTTTATAGGGCCTTTGCCAACATCAAATAATGCCAGCTTTGCTCTGTGTAGACACAACTACAGATTTGTTGGTTTCTTGGCCGTGAAAGGCCACTGGTCAGCACTGTATGCTTAAGGCACTTAACTGCCTGAAGGCCCTATACAGCCATTCTCTAATCACAGAAACTGACCAAGGTATGCATTTCACCAGAGAGAAGGTCTGGAAATGGACACATAGACTAGGAATACAGTGAATATTTCATGTCCCACACCATCCACAGGCAGCAGGGATGATTGAGTGATATAATAGCTTGCTGAAGTGAGGTCTACAGATGTCTATTGATACCCCCTCTTTGAAGGGATGAACCCAATGCCTGTGGGTGGTTTTGCAGGTCCTTAAAGAAAAACCTCTCAGGAGTGGTGTTGCCCCTGTGGAGGCTTTTCTGCATCCTGTTGTGACACCTATACAACTGCAAGTGACAACAGCAGATGTTCTGTTAGAGCCTGGATGTGGAACCCAAGGTAATATCCTGTTGCCAGCTCCAACTGGGATTTCACAAGGACAAACAGTGGACTGAACTTGGTCATGGAAGATAAAGGCACCACACATGCAGTGGGTAGCTTTCCTAGCCCCATGGGGACAAAGGCTACAACATGAGTTCCAGGTTGTATACTGGGTGACAAGCATCTGGCCCCCTCATGTGTGAGTTACAAGGCTGGAATTTCAAAGAGCCACCTTGGCGCTGAAAGGTGCATTCATACTCTCCCTGTGGCCTATCATGAGTTCCCCTGTTATCAGGCAAACAAGGTGTGGTATATAAAGCCAGGTAAACCTCCAGTGCCAGGGACTGTTCTCTCCCAAGACACAAAGCTTGCATGTGTTCTGTTAGATGGAAAGGAATTACCTGTGCTGGTGCCTCTTTGTCTTTCTGCTTGTAGGTGTATCATGACCAATATGACTGTACATTTGGCACACACCTATGCAACAGTACAAAATGTGTTGGCATGTTAGGTGTGCACTGAGCTCCCTGTTGGAACTGCCGTGGAACTCCCCTAGGGCATTCAGCCTATGACTGTGACTAACTGGACCTGGAAACACAGCACTTTCTGGTTGGAGCAGAACATGGCTGAATGGAATGAAACAAAGCACCTGATCATGCAAGACATATGCTTTGCCCCCAAGGAGAACATGTAGTCCTGGTTTCCAGCTGTGAGTGTTGAATTATGGGACATTGCACCCCTTTGAGTAGAAAAAAGGAATGGTCCTGAGCCTGTGGGGTGAACACCCCTATCTCTGTGTATTAATGTTAGCATTGATCTGGGCTATGGAGAGGCCAATAGTGTAACCCTTGTCCCTCATGGCACTCCGTGGGTATGTCGATTTACAGATGGCTATACTTACATGGGAATTGGACAGGACAGTGCACATGGGGCCAGCTCTACCTGCCTGCCACTCTCCCATGCAGAACTGTCAATTGGAACACAGTTCATGTGTGATACAGAGTGAAATAGACTCACTGGTGGTACTAACCCTTTGGCCTTGTTTTTGTACCAATGAGTAACTATAGTTACTGAGGCACAAATTACTGCCCTTGCTTTGGATACTGTCTGTGCTTTGAATTATACACACCAAGCCTTAACCCTGTTAGGCTTATGTGGCACATAAGGCAAACAGTTTTGCATAATTGAATGGCCCTTAATTTGTTAACTTTCACTTAAGGTGGCGTGTGTGCATTACTGGTTACAGAATGTTGTGTGTATATATCAGATGATCATTAAAAAAAAATTACAGTAGCATTACAACACATGACACAAGAAATGACATACAATGGCTTACTGGAGACTCATTGCAGGAATGGTAGGCAAGCCTGTCCAGTACCTGGCTTTGGGTTTTGCTCTGTATTGGAGTATAGCTTGCACACTAGTGGTTTGTTTTTGTAGACTCTACTGTTGTTGTGGTATGTGGATGAAAGTGGTGGCAGTATGTGCTAGGAAGATGTTGCAGAGGGCAGAACCTACATATTCTGTGGGACAAGAGACCCTGATGGAATGGACTGTGGGGAAATGAAAAAAGGATGTGGAGAAATTAACAAAATATTGTTAGTAAGGCTCTCCGCCCCCCACTTCCTCATACCTTATCATCTTTTGTTCTGTAAACAATGACTTTTCAGACTTTGCATGGTTATGTAACACCTGAGATCACTTGTAGCACTGTGCATGTGCATCACGTTGTATCCCCTTGGCCACGAGTCACTCTCGTTCTGTACAAGTATGTAAGTCCTACCTGAGGATCCCTGGTTGCTGTTGCCCAGAGAGAATGAACATGTCTGCAGTTCCTGTGTCTCCTCGAGTTTTCTTCCAGCTTCCCTGCTTGTGCCTTGTCTACCCTGGGTTCAGATTACCCTAGTAAACTATATTACTATGTTATTACTACTGTAGTAAGCTATATTTTTTAAGCTTGGCCAACAGTCTCCCTTCTTTATGTGCTGGTACACGTCGCTTCAATTAATAAGTGTATTACTGGTGATATATGTGTGTCTCTGTGTTGTAGACTATCCTACAAGAATAGAATTATCTCCAGTTGAGTACCTGCTCTGTGCCCAATACTGTGCTAGGTATTTTCCAACCATAGTTTCACTGAATCTATATAACATGTCAAAAAATTAGGCATAGTGTTTCATATTTTACAGGTGAGAAAACTGAGACTCAAGGAACTTAAATTATTTGCTCAAGGATGTTTATACAGTTCAAGAGTGGCAGAGCTGAATCTCAAATTCATCTGATTCTGACCACAATCAGTGCTTCTTCCATTTTGTACACTTGGCCTAAGGTTTTCCATCCAACTTCTGAACCTTGGTTTCTTTATATTTAATATGAAGAGAAGATAAGATAAAAACAAAGAACTCTTTCAGTTCTGACGTTTTATGAATTTGCAAATACAACTAGTCTCATAGATCTGTTATGAGAATCCTGTGCCTTTAAAAAGGAGAAAAGTATGATACAAAGTCAAGGTGTTATTAAGTCAAATCCTATTTTCCCATCAACTCACATTAAAATTTCAGAGCTGCTTTATCATTACAGCTGACAAGTCTTAACAGACAGTTGCTGGTAAAGTTTTACTCTAGGTTTCTCAGGTTCCAGATAACCCCACTGATGCTCTCTGTGTAGAGATATGTGTGTATTGAGATGTAAGGGACTTTAGAAAATTGAACAAACTTTTAGTAATGAAAATAGTCAGCATCTAATTTTCATATATGACTTGTTTTTGTAGTTTTAGTCATTTTTCTAAATAGAGCCTGCTTGAGGTGGCATGGAGTACAATTGGACAAGTCAACCTGAAGTAAATGAAATGTTTTCACTCTATCAAGATTCTTTAAGATGTCTTTAAATGATTATAATTGACCTAGTACTATAAGGAATTTTGAAGAAGGAAATGGCAACCCACTCATGTATTCTTGCCTGGGAAATCCCATGGACAGAGGAGACTGGTAGGCAACAGTCCATGGGATTGCAAGAGTTGGACAGGACTGAGTGACTAAGCCACCATATAATAAGAATCTACGTTCCTTTTGTGTTTCTGTCTGCAATATGAAGCAGATTTTTAAGAGTTAATTAAAAAGAAATATCTTTTTCATAGCTATTTCTTACTCTCTCCCAAACTTAGCCTAACCACAATGTTAACCAAATATCATAATATTAAAACCTTCCATTACTAAATTTCTTGTCCTAATTGGACACAGAATGCTTCTTGCCTGTAAAGATAGCTTAAACATGCAATTTCCAATTCAGCAGGTTTAAATTAAAGAATATATACAAAATATAAGCAGAGTCTTCCACATTATGGGTTGCATTTTCTTTTCTTTAAATAAATATACATTTAAGCATATACAATATATAATTACTTATATATGTAAATTGTATATTTGCATTATATATAAGTATATCAATATATTAATATATAAATGTATATATTTCATGTGTTTGGAGTAATCATATTTTACATTTAGGGGGGAGGGCAAGGGTGCTTTTATGGACAATCTGTGAAAATCACTTTTATATGCTCATATATTTAAATAATATAACAATGTTTATTTTGACAGAAATTTGAAAGGCCAGAGAAGCATCCTGACAAGAAGTTTCAACAAGGGTAGTTAGAAATAAGTAGCTTCTAAAATAAATAGTAGTTCAAAAAATAGGCTTGCTGTAGCACATGTTCTTTGCTAAATTGATATGTACTTAATTAGTGATATTTTAGATGCGTTTAAATTGTGTATTGTAATGATGTCATCTTCTGTTTACGTTTTAAATCAGCAACTGTATAATTTTACACAAGCTAGAATATGTTTTTTTTTGTAAATTTCACTGTGCTTTAGTCTGCTGCTAGAAGCAATTTAAATAGCTTAGAATAGATAGATTTAGGAGTAAATAATTATATTTGAAGAAGTAAATACAATTGATTGAAACATGTTTAAAATTTAGGATGATATATTTTTCTAACCTATTGATCCATATTGACCATATATATTTTAAGCGATGGGCTGTCTTCACAAAAGCCTATGTTTCTCTTATATGGATTTTTTTTTTCTGCTAACATCTGAAAATTTGTGTTTTTTATATATAATTTATTAACATTTGTCTTGAGGGCCAAGAATGAAAGTCCCCTTTTTGGCCATTGTGTAAACTGAATTAATTTTGATTCACAAAATTAAAATGTTGTCAAATGAGAGGACTTTGTTCAAATTCATATTAAAAGCATTCAATGCATTCAAAATTATAGGGTCTTTGGTCAGTAATACCAACTGAGGGTAAACATGGCCAAACTGGATTCCTTGGGAAACATGTCAGAAGTGAAACATTTGTGTATTGGCAAGGCACTACTGTTAATCTCACGACAAGTCCTCAGAGGGACTTTCATGGCTCTGTTCCAGAAAAAGTCGCTTTGACCTACCAAAATAGTAAATAAAGAGTAGAAAAAATAAAATTATTTAAGATACCTGGCTATTTGCAGTTATTTAAATTCATTTTTCCATTTGTCTTAATTGTGTATATAATTCTTTGATATAATAAATTCGGAGAACAGCACTATAGAAAGTAAGAGTTATGTTTGGTTTATGTGGCTATCTTTAGATTAGCTACATAGTAAATAGCTTATGTTTTAGTTCCTCTCATAGCTAAATAGTGTAGCTGTCCTGTTGCAATGAGTGCAGTAAATTTAAGAAGAAGTCTGGAAACAACAGCCAAATGTTTCCATAGCTATGTTGTGTTAATCATGATGATACCATAATTCTATTATCAACACATTCTTAACTGTAGTAGTTGCATTAAAAATTGTATTATAAGTTTAAAAAGTAAATGGAAAATATTACACCAAAAAATAAACATTATCATAATTTTTATTTGTTTCATTAACTACTTTAAAAAATAATTGATTCTTTTTAAGAGTGGATGTCTGATAAATACCTCTCGGATTACAAGATGCAGTCCAATCACTACTTTAGGAGATAAATTGCAGGTGCTCTAATAAAGGCAGCAGAGAATTGAGCTGAGTAACCAGCTTTGTGACTTCAAAACTGCTTCACTGCCTATAGGGGTATTCATTTAGGTGAGACCCACACTTGGTAGTAATGAGGAAAATGTGCTGAAATGTTTAAGATCTCATCATGCTAACATTCTCAGTGGCAAATGTACAATATATCCTGGGATTGAGGTGAAAATAATTACTGCACTTGAGTTACAGCTGTGAAGGAGGAGAATTATGATACTTTATTGATTACAATTTTATTTAAGACCTGGAATTTCTACAGTGGATTGGAGGAGAACTACTATTAGCCCCGGAAAGAATTAAGTGGCTGGGCCAAAGCGGAAATTATGCTCAGTTGTGGATGTGTCTGGTGATGAAAGTAAAACCCAATGTTGCAAAGAACAGTATTGCATAGGAACCTGGAAGGAACGTTAGGTCAATGAATCAAGGTAAATTGGACATGGTTAAGCAGGAGATGGTAAGAATAAACATTGATATCTTAGGAATCAGTGAACAAAAATGGATGGTAATGGATTGATTTAATTCAGATGACCATTATATCTACTATCATGGAAAAGAATCCCATAGAATAAATGGAATAGCCTCATAATCAACAAAAGTGTCTAAAATTCAGTACTTTGGTGCAACCTCAAAAATGACAGAATGATCTTGATTCATTTCCAAGGCAAACCATTCAACATCACAGTGATCCAAGTCTATGCCCCTACCACTGATGCCAAAGAAGCTGAAGTTGATCAGTTCCATGAAGACCTAGAAGACCTTCTAGAAGTGAAATGAAGTGAAGTTGCTTAGTCGTGTCTGACTCTTTGCGACCCCATGGACTGTAGCCTACCACGCTCCTTTGTCCATGGGATTTTCCTGGCAAGAGTACTGGAGTGGGTTGCCATTTCCTTCTCCAGAGGATCTTCCCAACCCAGGGATTGAACCTGGGTCTCCCACATTGTAGGCATATGCTTTACCATCTGAGTCACCAGGGAAGTCTAGAACTAACACTAAAATAAAGATGATCTGTTCATCATTGGGGGTTGAAATGCAAAAGTAGGAATTCAAGGGATACATGGAGTTAACAGGCAAGTTTGGCCTTGGAGAACAAAATGAAGTAGAGCAAAGGCTAACTGAGTTCTGCCAAAAGAATGCATTGGTCATAGCAAATACCTTTCTTCAATGACACAAGAGATGACTTTACACATGGACATCACCAAATGGCCAATG
Source organism: Capricornis sumatraensis (assembly GCF_032405125.1). Taxonomy (NCBI): domain Eukaryota; kingdom Metazoa; phylum Chordata; class Mammalia; order Artiodactyla; family Bovidae; genus Capricornis; species Capricornis sumatraensis. The sequence goes on along the minus strand of NC_091092.1, from coordinate 69,724,537 downwards.
CCAAAATCAAATTAATTACATTCTTTGTAGCCAAAGATGGAGAAACTGCATACAGTCAGCAAAAACAAGACATGGAGTTGACTGAGGCTCAGATGTTCAGTTTCTCATGGCAAAATTCAAGCTTAAACTAAAGAAAGTGGGAAAAACCACTAGGCCAGCAAACAACTTAAATCAAATCCCCCATGAATATGCAGGGTATGTAATTAATAGATTCAAGGGATTAGAACTTGAGGGGATTAGTACCTGGGATTAATACCTCATTAACTATGGACAGAAGTTCATAATGTACAGGAGGCAGTGAACAAAATCATCCCAAAGAGAAAGAACAGCAAGAAGGGAAAGTGGTTATCTGAGGAGGCCTTACAAATAGCTAAAGAAAGAAGAAAAGTGAAAAGCAAGGGAGAAAGGAAAATGTGTATCCAACTAAATGCAGATTTCCAAAGAACCGCATGGAGAGACAAGAAGGTCTTATTCAATGAACAGTGTATGAAACTAGAAGACAACAACAGAAGGGAAAAGACTAGAGATCTCTTTAGGAAAATTGGAAATATCAAGGGAACAGTTTGCCCAAAGGTGGGCACAATAAAGAACATATATGATAGAGACCTAGTAGATGCTGAAGAGATCAAGAAGAGATGGAAAGAATACATGCAATAACTGTACAGGGAATATCCAAATAAACTGGATTACTATGATGGGGTGGACAGCCACCCAGAGCCAGACATTCTGGAGCATGAAGTCAAGTGGGCCTTAGGAAGCACTGCTGTTAATAAAGTTAGTGAGTGTGATGGGATTCCAGTAGAACTACTTAAAACCCTAAAGGATGATGCCATCGAGGTGTTGCATTCAATATGTCAGCAAATCTGGAAGACTCAGTAGTGGCCACAGGACTGGAAAAGATCAATCCTCATCCCAAGTCCCTAAAAGGGGAGTACTAAAGAATGTGCTAACCATCAGACAATTGCACTCATTCCCCATGCTATTAAGGTGATGCTTAAAATCTTGCACACTAGGCTTCAGCATTATGCAAACCAAGAACTTCCAAATGTCCAAGCCTGGTTCAGAAAAGGAAGAACAAGAGATCAAATTGCCAACATTTGCTGGATCATAGAGAAAGCTAGAGAATTCCAGAAAAATATCCACCTATGTTTCACTGACTATACCAAAGGCTTTGATCATGTGGATCATAATAAACTGTGGAAAGCTCTTAAAGAGATGGGAATACCAGGCTGTCTTACGTATCTCCTGAGAAATCTGTATGCCAGTCAAGAAGCAACAGTTAGAACCCTGTATGGAATGATTGATTGGTTCAAGATTGAGAATGGAGTAAGACAGGGTTGTCTTCTGTCACCCTGTTTGTTTAATCTATATGCTGAGCACTTCATGAGAAATACTGGGCTGGATGATTAGCAAGCTGGAATCAAGATAGGTAGGAGAAACATCAACAACTTCAGATATGTGGATGAGAGCAGTCTAATGGCAGAAAGTGAAGAGGAAATAAGGAGTTTCTTGATGAGGATGAAGGAGGAAAATGAAAGAGCTGGTTTAAACTAAATATTAAAAAACTAAGATCATGGCATCTGGCCCTATTACTTCATGGTGAATAGAAGGGGGGAAATGTGGAAGTAGTGACAGGTTTCCTCTTCTTGGGCTTTAATATCACTGCAGATGGTGATTACAGCCACAAAATCAGAAGACGTTTGCTTCTTGGAAGGAAAGCTATGACAAACCTAGACTGTGTGTTGAGTAGCAGAGACATTATTCTGATGACAAAAAGTCCATATACCCAAGGCTATGGTCTTCCCAGTGGTCATGAACATTTATAAGAGCTGGACCATAAGGAATCCAACCACGGAGGAATTGATGCCTTTGAATTTTTGTGCTGGAGGACTCCTGAGAGTCCCTTGGACAGCAAGGAGATCAAGCCAGTCAATATCAAGGAAAATCAACCCTGAATATTCATTGGAAGGACTGATGATGAAGCTGAAGCTCTAGTATTTCGGTCACATGATAGAAATAGCTGACTCATTGGAAAAGTACCTGATGCTGGGAAAGATTGAGGGCAGAGGAGAAGAGGAAATCAAGGGATGAGATGGTTGGATGGCATCACCGACTCAATGGACATGAGTTTGAGCAAGCTCTGGGTGATGGCGTAGGACTGGGAAGCCCAGTGTGCTGCAGTCCATGGGGTCGCAAAGAGTCAGGCACAACTGAGTGACTGAACAACAACAACATCTCTACAGGAATTTACCTTAATCATCTAACAGCACAACAATGTTTAGCAAAAGCAACTGACATACACAAATGCTTTGTTTTTGAGGGTATTAACTGTACAGATAATTGTGCTTGGGGATAAGGTAAATGGCTGCTTCTCTGCTTCATGTTCTCTGATTCTTCCTACGTTTACAGTAGCTTCCATAATTTTTGCTAGAAATAAAAGAGAACTGACCCATTATTTCAATTCATCTGCTATACCCCTCTTAAGGTAAATATGTGTCATACACACATAAAACATACATCAGTTCAGTCGCTCAGTCATGTCTGACTCTTTGCAACCCCATGAATCACAGCACGCCAGGCCTCCCTGTCCATCACCATCTCCCAGAGTTCACTCAAACACACGTCCATCGAATTGGTGATGCCATCCAGCCATCTCATCCTCTGGCATACTCATAGCATATTAGACTCTGCTTTTCAAGATGTATAAACACAATTTATCTGCTTATATCCCTAATTTAGTAATGGAAAACTTTCACTTCCAGATGAATGTAGTACAATTTTCTTGGATTCTTAGAATACTATGTATATGCAAAACACCTAGTGAAGTTATTCTGACCACTATGCTGGTATTCTTTTTATTTTACCATCAATCTCATAAATGAACTGAAGAGTATATTCATTCAGTGGTTACTATATCTGCTATAAATGAACCACAAATGTTAGGAGAGAATCCAAAATCCTAAAAATGTAATGATCATAGCAATATTTTAAACACCTCAGCTTCTCTCCCTTTGCTGATGTAATTTTAACCATCTGAAATGTCTTTTTTCTCTTCCCTTAGTAAATTCTGTACATCACCCAAGAAAATCCCAAATTCCACTTACTCTTTGAATACTTATAGCTTGTTCACTTTAAAATACTCCCTTTTTTAAAGAAATATTGTCTGTATAATGAGTTATGCACTGCCTCATCACATCTCTATTGCTATCATGAACTATTGATTCAAATTCTGTATAATGTAACATTTAACTAGTGTGATTTATGCCCCCATTAAAGTGTAAACTCTTTTTTTTAGGGTTCTATTATTTACTTATGAATTTTACTAGTTATGTTTTAACATTTAAAGACTGCATATTCTGTACCAGACACTTTACTGGGCTTTTTGAAGAATTATCTCATCTTAATATTAAAATGCTTAGCCTAGTGTATAAAGCTCATATACTTAGTATGACAAAGAAAGTATTACATACCTATATCAGTAAAGAATGATGGTTAGCATTTAAAGTCAGACATCCCTAAGAACAAATCATGGTTTTGCTATTTATTTGATCAGGTAAATTACACTTATTTAAATGTATATTAAATTGTGTAAACCATATAAAGAGATGGGCATGCATGAAAGCCCATAGGATCATGTCTGACTCTTTGTGACCCCATGAACTGCAGCCCACCAGGCTCTTCTGTCTACGGAATTTTCCAGGCAAGAATACAGGAGTAAGTTGTCATTTCATACTCCAAAACAGATGGATGGGTTGACCAAATATTTCCTAAGAGCCTAATATATAGTAACTGCTTATTAAAATAACCATTTTTGAGCCAGGACAAAACTCAGGGCCATCATTGAGCACCAATTCTCACTTTAAAAGGCAATGGGTTTCTAAGACTGAAATGGATTTCTCAACTCGGAAATGCATTATTTTCATTGCTACCTGGGGGTGGTGGGGAAATACGAGCCCTGAATATTAGCATTTATGTGCTTATTTGTTTCTTTCTTATAAAACAACATATTTGAATACTAAATTTTTTGAGTCTCCCTCATGTGGGCCATTTTAGACATCAGAAAAGGTTTTTGCACTGTAATTTTAAAATGTACATTAGATTTGTAAATACTTATGAGGTATTATTTCAAAATACCACATTTCCCTACATCACCTAGCACAGAGAACCAGAGGAAAAAAGTACAAGATTCTGAAAATAGCATATTGATAGCTCTACTTTTAACAAAACAATAAAATAAAAAGAATTAACAGACTTTTAGGCTTTCAGGTTCTGAAAATTTAGTTAAACTCCCAATCTTCCCTCCTAAAAAATTGTCACCACAAGGCAAGTCACCTACAACACTGTTCTACATTCCAAGTGTGTGTGTGCATGTGTGTGTAAGAGAGACAGAGGATCCTTCCATGCAATTTACTTTGCTATACAATGGCTTGAGCACTAAGTGATTTCAGTCGTGTCCAGTTCTCTGCAATCCCATGTACTGTAGCCCACCAGGCTCCTCTGTCCATGGGATTTTTCAGGCAAGAATATTGGAGCGGGTTGCCATTTCTTTCTCCAGTGGATTTTCCCAACCCAGGGGGTGAATCTACATCTCCTTTGTCTCCTGCATTGCAAGGAGATTCTTTACCTGCTGAGCAATCAGGGAAGCCCATACAATGGCTTCGTTTTCACCAGTGAAGACAACTAATACAAGAGTATTTCTGGTTGCTTGGCAGATCAAAAATAAGAAAAACAACATACAGACTGAAATGCCAAATGTCTGTTTTTTCTTTCAGTTGTTTATTTCAAAACAAAAACTAGGCTTCCAAAATAACAGAATTTGTTAGGCTTCATGTGTGTTGCCACTACCCTTTTCAGGCAAGTGTTTAGATTGGACACAAATGCTTCACTGACAGATGTGGGACACAGTCAAATATTTGCTTCTGGGTTATTTTCATTCCAAACCCAAAGAAAGGCAACGCCAAAGAATGCTCAAACTACCGCACAATTGCACTCATCTCACATGCTAGTAAAGGAATGCTCAAAATTCTCCAAGCCAGACTTCAGCAATACGTGAACCGTGAACTCCCTGATTTTCAAGCTGGTTTTAGGAAAGGCAGAAGAACCAGAGATCAAATTGCCAACATCCGCTGGTCATGGAAAAAGCAAGAGTTGCAGAAAAAACATCTATTTCTGCTTTATTGACTATGCCAAAGCCTTTGACTGTGTGCATCACAATAAACTGTGGAAAATTCTGAAAGAGATGGGAATACCAGACCACCTGACCTGCCTCTTGAGAAATCTGTATGCAGGTCAGGAATCAACAGTTAGAACTGGACATGGAACAACAGACTGGTTCCAAATAGGAAATGGAGTACATCAAGGCTGTATATTGTCACCCTGCTTATTTAACTTATATGCAGAGTACATCATGAGAAATGCTGGACTGGAAGAAACACAAGCTGGAATCAAAATTGTCAGGATAAATATCAATAACCTCAGATATGCAGATGACACCACCCTTCTGGCAGAAAGTGAAGAAGAACTAAAAAGCCTCTTGATGAAAGTGAAAGAGGAGAGTAAAAAAGTTGGCTTAAAGCTCAACATTCAGAAAACTAAGATCATGGCATCAGGTCCCATCACTTCATGGGAAATAGATGGGGAAACAGTGGAAACAGTGTCAGGCTTTATTTTTGGGTGCTCCAAAATCACTGCAGATGGTGACTGCAGCCATGAAATTAAAAGTCGCCTACTCCTTGGAAGAAAAGTTATGACCAACCTAGATATCATATTAAAAAGCAGGGACATTACTTTGCCGACTCAGGTCTGTCTAGTCAAGGCTATGGTTTTTCTTGTGGTCTTGTATGGATGTGAGAGTTGGACTGTGAAAAAGGCTGAGTGCCATGGAATTGATGCTTTTGAACTGTGGTGTTGGAGAAGACTCTTGAGAGTCCCTTGGACTGCAAGGAGATCCAACCAGTCCATTCTGAAGAAGATCAACGCTGGGATTTCTTTGGAGGGAATGATGCTGAAGCTGAAACTCCAGTACTTTGGCCACCTCATGCGAAGAGTTGACTCATTGGAGAAGATTCTGATGCTGGGAGGGATTGGGGGCAGTAGGAGAAGGGGACGACTGAGGATGAGATGGCTGGATGGCATCACGGACTGGATGGACATGAGTCTGAGTGAACTCCGGGAGTTGGTGATGGACAGGGAGGCCTGGCGTGCTGTGATTCATGGGGTCGCAAAGAGTCGTACACGACTGAGTGACTGAACTGAACTGAAAGTTACTTACACTGAAGTTTGACTCACAAGGGTAACAGAGCAGCTAAGTACACTGGGTAATATTAACAGACAGCTTTACTTTGCTCTAGATCATTTAGATTAAAAAAAAAACAAACAAATAAAAAGATAGCTTCAAAGCTTCTTTCACCCAACATGCCTGCCAGAGTCCATCAAAATAGAAATTGAAACCTATACCCTTTATGGGCTTCCCTGGTGACTCAGTTGGTAAAGAATCTGCCTGTAATTCAGGAGACTGTGTGCAACACAGGAGATACTGGTTTGATCCCTGAGTCAGGAAGATCCCCTGGAGAAAGAAATGACTACCCACTCCAGTATTCTTGCCTGGGAAATCCCATGGACAGAGGAGCTTGGTGGGCTACAGTCCACGGGGCTGCAAGAGTCAGACAAGACTGAACGACTAAAACACCAGCACGACCACCACCATACCCTTTATTTCAAAATACAAGAAACAGGAACTCAGCATTTGGTCTTTTTCTCAAAAACTTTCAACAGAATTGACCACATACCACAATCTATTATATCTATAGGCCAACAAGTTTACCCAATGTGCAGAAAGCAGACTCTTTATTTCATTGTAGGGTCAGTTTGGGGCTTTCCGGGTGGCGCTAGTGCTAAAGAACTCATCTGCCAATGCAGGAGACATAAAAGACTCAGGTTCAATACCTGGGTAGGGAAGATCCCTTGGAGAAGGGTCAGTTTTTAAAAGGATTTTGGATTTAGACTGACAGGAGGAAGGATTTAATTTGGTCAAACATATGTGTGCTCATCAAGTAATTAATATGCCTATGCAATATGTATTTTAATGTGTTTGTTCCCAATCTCTTGCACCATGTGGTTCAGGAAGTGTCCAGATTGTGAGAACATTTTCTCAGTTCTTCTTGGTTTGACTTAAATATAAATCTTGAGTTAACCATAAGTTTAAATTTGTAATATTCTAACAGAAATTTCAGGGAAGGGCAGTAGTTGAGGAGAGATACATTTGCAGTTTGATAGGAAGGCTTCATGGAGCACATAGCATTTAAAAGAAATACCATTAAAACATGGTCTTCCCTTGTGGCTCAGCTAGGAAAGAATCCACCTGCAATGCAGAAGACCTGGGTTCAATCCCTGGATTGGGAAGATCCCCTGGAGAAGGGAAAGGTACCCAATCCAGTATTCTGGCCTGGAGAATTCTGTGGACTGTATAGTCCATGGGGTCACAGAGAGTTGGACATAACTGAGTGTCTTTCAGTGTAGTACCATTAAAACATATCTCAGTACAACAAAATATCATCCAAGTCCCAGGTCATCTTAAGAGGGGAAATAACTATTTAAAAATAATATTCAATGTAACAGTTTTCTAGTGCATGGAAAGAATTACCCTCTTGTAGTTCAACTGTCACACAGAACTTTTCTTTCCATTCATCTTTTTACAGTAATGTTGCTTTCTTTGTTGGTTAAACGGGAAAAAAAAAACAGCCTTGAAATCTGAAGGACAGACCTCCCGGACAGACGCACTACTTGCAAGTGAGCCTTCATACTGTTGCAGTGAATAAATGCTTGCCTTTTATGTAATACATGTGATCCAAATTCTTTGACAAAAAGTGTTTTTGAAAGTTGTCAATATCTACAGTGAGTACCTCCTTACTAAAAACAAACCTATAATTTAGTAGTATGAGATATTTTAATATTATAAACTATTGTATTCCTTTCATTTACCTGTGACAGCAATAACTTTTGAATTACAGCTGTACCATTGATTTGAATTGATGTTCATTTATTTAACCAAGGCTCAAAGGAACTTAATACTAATGGAGTTCAATCTGAGATAAATAAGAGAGCATTTATTAAATGAGGTAAATTGATGTTAACTTTTTATTTTGGGATTTTGAAGGAGGAGAAAGCTTACTTTCCTGAAATAGGAAAAAAAAAGAAGAGGTGAAATATCTTCATATAGCCAGAGGCAGAGGAAAAACTTGTTTCCAAGCCCATTGCCTTTTTCCCTGTACTGCAGTTGTCTGACAAGTTTACTGGGAGAGTGACATAGGAGGGAAAAACTTGCCTTAAATATTCCTTCTTGCTTGGGAGAATAAAATGTCGCAATATTTATTTATTTATTTTTACTTAAGGAGACCAAATGAAAGGAATGCTCAAATAAAGTAGCACTAAAGAAACAATACAATAAATTTTGTTTCTTGTACTTCAGTAACAGTTGTCATTCTTCACCCACATGGAAAATTGAACTTCCTTCTTTTTAAAAAAGGGATATAAAATAAATAAATAAATAAATAAATAAATAAATAAATAAAAATAAATAAAAAAGGGATATAATATAATACAAATGCTACTGTCCATTTGAAGCATCTCTGAGAAACCTTCCAATGTCAATCTTTATATGAAATTTGAGGGTTTTTTTTAAATTTTTCTTTTCCTGTGGAGGATTGAAAGATTTAAATAAATAAATAAATAAATAAATAAATAAATAAATATATATATATATATATTTTTTTTTTTTTTGCACCAGAAATAGTAAGGGGAATTACAACTTTCTGTCCTTTCTCCTCTTAAGATCCAATTTATTTCACTGACAGGAAAAGTAGTAGATAATTTGTATGTAAGATACAAGAACATATTCATTATATTCCTAGTTGCAAATTCAGACACTTCACTCTTATAAAAGTCATAATAAAATAGAAAATCCATAGGAAGAGACTATTAATTCGAGTTAGAGTAGAAGAGAGATTTATGAGTTTTTTTTTTTTTTTTTTTTTTTTGCCCCCTCTCAAAGTTACTGCCTGCTAGTGGAAGAAAAATGTTTATAAGGTTAGACACCAAAATGTTAAGATTGAGTAACTTTATGTACTTCTTTGTGCTTGGTACTTACCTGAATTTCCTACATTTTCTACAATACATTAGTTGGAGGAACACAGGTCATTTTTTAAAATTCCATATACTCATTTTCTTTCTTTACGTAAGCATCATTTGAACCCTTAAAGTTTACCATTCTGATAAACAATTTTGAAAATAATGAAATAGTAAGTCAAAGTGAAAATCTTTAGATATATTTCATACATTCATTCTAAAATATTTATTATACATTATGTTAGGTGCTGTGTGAACTTTAAAGTTAAAAACAGTGCAGTCTCTGTACTTGAGGAACCAAAAATGGTAAATGATTTTACAAATAATCTGTAGTAGTCTTATGTAATGAGTGGTTGTTATGCAAGTTGTGTTGTAAAAGTATGCAATGAGTACGAGATGAGAAATTTGGATTTTATCTCATAAGTAAAGAGAAGAGATTCAGAGATTATACATAAAGGATATGATTAAATTGATGCCTTAGAAAAATAAAATTTCTGGCCACGTTTGTGGTGCTGCATTATAATAGGCAGGAGTCTAGACCAAAGAGGCCACTTAGGAAGCTATTGCAGTGTGAGGCACCAGAATTACAATACTGCTGTAAGTGTGCAAACACTAAAAAAAAAAAAAATCAACCAGTTTCAGTGTTTGGTACTGTTGTAGGGTGAGACTAGAGCAGGATAGGGCTGCTGGATGGCCAGAGAAAAAATTGAAACAGAATCATTACTGAAGTTGTTAACTTTGAAGACTAGGGAAGTATTGTCACTTGATAACAAATAAATTTCAGATGCATAGGGCTACTGATGAGTTTAAATCTTAGAAAAGTTTACAACTAAAGAAACGGAAAACAAATTCCAGAAATTCTATCACTGGGCAATGTAGTTTTGAAGAAGGAATTCATAGGGCCTGGACTCCATCTTAGGCCTGTTCATGCTGGTCATGCTCAGCCACCTTTCCAGTGGATTCTGAACTCTGTGTTTAGTACCTATGAAAACAACAACAGAAGGATAAGATCCCCTCCAGACAGGGGAAACTTGAAGATCATATCTACGTTACTCATCACCTAAGAGAAAACATACACTATCACCCCTTCTTCCAGACAGGCCATAAATTTTTCTCTATCTGCCGGAGTGTAAGCTCAGGTTTATTGATTATTGGCTAATTGTTTGACTGTTTGAGCACATGAGCACATAGCACGTGAATGATGGGGTTATTGGGATTGTATTTTCCTTGGTTTATGTAGGTCTCAAGGAATTTGGAGTGGTGGGTTCAGACACGTACACATGGGGTATAAAAGATTTTCACAAATGCTGGTCGGGGTCCTTGGCTAAGAGGAGACTCTGCCTTGGGCCCGCCAGTGTAATAAACTGCACACCACTGTCAGCATTGTCCTTTGAGTGAGTTTGTTTCTCGGAACGCCTGGTTACAACAGTTTAACAAAAGAACTCTGGCTAAAGGATTAGGATTTTAGGGTCATATTCTTAGCCCAATCACTAGCCACTTCTCTATATCTCTCTTTCTCTGTCAGTGGACTGAGTGTAATAATACTTCTCCAAAAGGGATATTCACTGAGAGGTGGGGCAAGTGATTAGGCTTCTTCATAGGGAAGTAGACATAGAAATCCTCGCTTCATTATGTGTTGCCAAATAATAACCAACTCAAGGAAACAACGATGATTGTTGAACTATCTGAGAAACAGAACAAGATCCTTTTGTGAGAAAAAACTGGTCTTTTGAAGGGGAGAGAAGAGTAAAGCCCAAAGGAGTCCTTATTGCCCTCCTAGTGATCTCAAGGTCTGAAAGAGTTAATGTATGTCTGTAAGAAAATTTTTCTTTTCATTCTCTAGGCTGAGAAATCTATAGAAGTGTTAATATTATAGGAGGTGAGCTGATATTCAAGGGTACCTGATGTAGAGGTGTGAATGAAAAGAGAAAATCTAATTACATGATCCTTGAAAATTGACTTCTATAAGAACTGCTAAAATTTTTCTAAGGCAATTGATCCTTTCTTTTTCTCTATTGATAATATTATTTTAGATTTTTAATGATACAAAGAAACAAACTAGTATTCTATCTTCTAGAATTCACGTTAAATTTAAATAAGCAAAATCAAATGGGAAAATAACATTTTTTTTTTGTACAAGGACCAAAATGAGGCACTAGGATTGGATATATTTTCATAATTTATACTGTTATTTATTTTTATAAAACAATAATAAGCTTATAAAAGTATACCAAATCAAAAGTGTAAACAAACAACAAATGTGATCCAAAAGATACCATTTTAATGGAAGTTGTTTATTTTAAAAATAGATCCCTGGTTAAACTTGCATTCTGCATTTTAATAGTCAGATCACTCAGCATTGTTGCAATTTACCAAAGTATAGACAACTACTAAAATAAAATGTGATTTCCAAATAAGAACCTCAAGTCAAAGTGATTGAGAAATCCAGATGTGTTCTGTTTTCATCAGCTTGTTTGCCATGATGATGAGGAGGAAACCTAAGGACTGCAAGTTACAATTTCACAATTGATTTATTAGATCAGAAACAAATTTAAAACTCACAAATAAATTCACAACATAAATTGAGGGAAAATAAATTTATTCATTTAAAAATAAAACAAGAATATTGAGGATAACATATTAAAATTGAAATTGGAGACAATCTGAAGAGTCAAGATAAGGACACAAGTCAGAAAATTTCAATTTTAAAGCATTAAAATTAGTGTTAAACAGAAGATTATTTGCACAAAAGATTAAAAAGAGGAAAATACGTTAATTAAGATTTTGAAAGTATTAATATGTATGAGAATGGAGATAGAAATCACTCAACAACAACAACAAAACTCTTTCAGATGTTGTAGAATTTGCCTTTCTTTCACTTTCTGTTGTTGTTCAATTGCTCAGTAGCATCCAACTATTTGTGACCCCATGGACTGCAGCACGACTGACTTCCCTGTCCTTCGCTATCTCCCAGAGCTTGCTCAAACTCATGTCTATTGAGTCAGTGATGCCATCCAACCATCTTGTCCTCTGTTGTCCCCTTCTCCTACCTTTTCATCTTTCCCAGCATCATAGTCATCTCCAATGAGTCTGTTCTTTGTATCAGGTGGCCAAAATATTGGAGTTTCAGCTTCAGCATCAGTCCTTGTAATGAATATTCAGGACTGATTTCTTTTAGGATGGACTGGTTGGATCTTCTTGCTGTCCAAGGGACTCTCAAGCATCTTATCCAACACCACAGTTAAAAAGCATCAATTCTTGAGTGCTCTGCCTTCTTTATGGTCCAACTCTCATATCCATATATGACTACTGGAAAAACCATAGCTTGGACTATACAGACCTTTGTGGGCAAAGTAATGTCTCTGCTTTTTTAATACACTGTCTACGTTTGTCATTGTTTTTCTTCCAAGGAGCAAGCATCTGTTAATTTCATGGCTGCAGTCACCATCTGTAGTGATTTTGGAGACTAAGAAAATAAAGAAGTTTCTTTCTTTCACTTAGAAGTAAGCAAACATAATATTCCTTAGAATAATGCATACAATAAATGAAATAAAACTAAGCAAAATATGAAGATTAAAAGAAGTTTTGGGAGAACTTTTTACTTTGACTCCTCGGACTGAATTTTAAGAAAGAAAAGTCACTCATACCATTGTTGCAACTCATTTCATGACCTAAACAAAACACCTCCAGATTCAGAAAACTCAATATCTTAGATGAGGATGATCATGATCAAAATAGTCTTTATGGGTATTTCCTCCTCCTACCACAAGCTACATGATTATATTTCTCTGAGAAAATGGTACATATACATTTCAAAATAAACATTTAATTTCTTAGATGTCTAGTCACAACGAGCTCTGATTGCAGACCTGCCCAAAGTAGCAGTCTCAGGGACAAAGGAAGTTAATCTCACTTCTAGTCACACTGTCCTTTCCACATCTCAAAATAGCATCCAGGTTTTGAGCTCTTCTATTTATCAATATTATTAAATCCTTTCCTTTTCTCTATCCTTTCACTTACCAAACTGGAAAAATATTAACCGGTTTAGAAAATGATCAAAACAGCTGATAAAAAGTTTTTAAAGTGCTAGTAGTAACTAAATAAGTGAAATCTGGTGCTAAAGAGTATTTATTTGGTGGTACACTTTATGTGTGTTGAAAGTGGTGGCTCCATATCCCTGCATGCTTAATATTAGGGAATTGGATTTGTTTTAGGGACACTTTACTTTTAGCAACTTCTAAATTGGTTTTAGTCTACTTTACTTGGTCCAGTTCTACTCAGATCATTTCCCAGGACCCACTGGCATTCCAGATCTTGATCATGAACAGGAACGTTTTGGTGAGTGTTGTGGTTGGGATCTGTGTTTGTGTGTGTGTGCACATGGTTGTGCACACAGGCGTGCAGTAAGTTGTGCTGAGGAACACTGTCCGTTTTTATCTCAGAGGCAGGCAATCCTTAGGCAATGGCAAGAACAAAGGAAGGAACAAGGGATACTCATTCCCTCTATGCAGCCCTGGAGACTGCTGATTTACCTACAGTGTTCCAACCAAGCTTTAGTCTGGGTATAAGAGATATTTTCACTAGGACCCTATTTCTCTGAGTTTAACAGAGTATAGGAGATACAGGTGAGATACACTGGTTCCTGAGAGCAGTGCTACACGATGAAGTAATTTTTTTTTTTAAATTTTTGGCTTGTGATTTAAATATTTCTTCATTTATTACAGAGCTTTCCTTCCTTTTCCGTAATCCATATTGCTCTTATTTCATATTTTCTCAATTAAATCCTATAAAAGGGATATCTGACACTGTTTCCACTGTTTCCCCATCTATTTCTCATGAAGTGATGTGACCAGATGCCATGATCCTCATTTTCTGAAGGTTGAGCTTTAAGCCAACTTTTTCACTCTTCACTTTCACTTTCATTAAGAGGCTTTTTAGTTCCTCTTCACTGGGCTCCAAAACCACTGCAGATGGTGACTGCAGCCATGAAATTAAAAGACGCTTACTCCATGGAAGAAACGTTATGACCAAACTAGACAGCATATTAAAAAGCAGAGACATTACTTTGCCAACAAAGGTCCGTCTAGTCAAGGCTATGGTTTTTCCAGTGGTCATGTATGGATGTAAGAGTTGGACTGTGAAGAAAGCTGAGTGCCGAAGAATTGATGCTTTTGAATTGTGGTGTTGGAGAAGACTCTTGAGAGTCCCTTGGACTGTAAGGTGATCCAAACAGTCCATTCGGAAGGAGATCAGCCCTGGGATTTATTTGGAGGGAATGATGCTGAAGCTGAAACTCCAATACTTTGGCCACCTCAGGCGAAGAGTTGACTCATTGGAAAAGACTCTGATTCTGGGAGGCATTGGGGGCAGGAGGAGAAGGGGACGACAGAGGATGACATGGCTGGAAGGCATCACTGACTCAATGGACATGAGTCTGAGTGAACTCTGGGAGTTGGTGATGGACTGGGAGGCCTGGCGTGCTGCGTTTCATGGGGTTGCAAAGAGTCGGACACGACTGAGCAACTGAACTGAACTGAACTGAACTGAACTGAAAGGGATACCTGATAATGAGGAGTTATGGTATTGCAGAAATCAGTACTTGAGAAACCAAACACCACACTTGGAGAGTTGGAGAACTCAGGTTTATTATGCTGGTGGGCCCAGAGGAGTTAACACTCCAAGCTCTGAGCCTGGGAGGAAGGAATTACCGAGTTTTTATAGACAAACTATAGTAGGCAACACTAGTTACTAATAGGCTTGTTTAAACTAAGGCGTTTCACACATGCAGCAACAGCAGTCAAGTTGAAGAGGGGGATTCCTGATCTTTACATAGACAAGCATGCTTAATCAAGTTTACAGGGGCCAAGTGATTGCAAACAGCAGGACAAGGGTGAGCAAGATAAACTCCAGTTCCTAGTATTGCAAGTCCTAACTTCTGAGACTACGTGATCTACACAATCTAGACTTTACAAGGGGCAAGCTGAGTTACAGAGGCATAACGAACAGGAGGTTATGTAAAATTTTAACTTTTCCTCTTCAATTGGTTTCTAAGTAGGATCCTTCCCAGAGGAAAATAGCAAAGTGAAGACAATTAAGGACTAAAATGATTAGGTAATGTGTTGTGTAGCTGCTATTTAAGACCTTTCAAAAATCACATCTCATACCCATAAATGGCTATTGATTGATCCCTGGCTCTATTTAATATAATCTCTTTCAACCAGTGTAGTCTGTGACAGATTTTAGAAACAAAGGGTGCTCAATTAACTCTTGCTGACTTGAGATAAGTTGACTAGGGATCTGAAAAAGTTTGTTTCCTAATGATTAATTGTAATTTTCAAAGTAAAACTCACATGACTGCTGACTTCTAAACATGTGTCTGGGAAATAATTTCCACTCAAGGACATCATGCAATATTAAATTAATTAATCTGTATAGCTATTCTCATAGTCAGGGCCCCAGCTTTCTATTTGACATGTTTTCATCATGGCAATTAAGCAGTGCACTCAATCATTAATTTTGTATCCATACCTCTGGACAATGACTCCACAAAAGGAAAATTGTTTATATTAATTTTTATCCTCTGGAATTTTGGCAATCATTTTTGGCAATCTCTAGAAATCTTGGTTGTAATTTTTAAATTTTCTTCTGTACAATATATTTACTACCTAAGTAGTTGAAAGGTAAAAGCAGAAATAAAAGGATGTACTAGGTGTCAAAGCCACTTGTGTGATCCCTTAAAGCCTATGCAATAAGCTAGTTCAGAGCTTTAAAAATGAATGAATCAGGTCACATGCCTTCATTTGAGAAAGTGCCTGATTAGGTCATTCATTGACTCCCTTATAACTTGTTTTTCAAGTACCCAGAAAAAATGGAAATGAAAAACAAGAAGATATAGGCTGAAGCCTAAAGCTCTCAGAAAATTTATGTACATACAAGAATTGGATTTGGTACAAACTGATTCTTCACATTAAACCACAATAAAATATCAGTGTGTGGACTGGGAAGGAATACTAATGGAGTAAAGAAAACAATTACAAATAAATAGGGTGAAACCCAATAAATAAATAATTTAGCTGTCACCAAAATTGATTGTGTTTTTAGGAAATATTATTTCTTCCAAATAAAGGAGGCTTGGCTTTGGCTCCCATAGTCCATATTTAGTTATTCTCTCCTTGCGCACACAAGGGGCAGTTGATCAAATTACTCATTCTATATAGCTCTCTCTAAGGCTCCTGCCATTTGTTTGCCTATTCATTTCTTGTAAAAAGACTAGCCTATAGAAGGAGTGGCTTGGGGGTGCCCAGAGGCATTTCAAAACAATGGCTATGGGTCCTCTGCTTAACTCTTCAACTGATTAAAATTCTGTGTAGCCAGAAGCCAGCCTGACTCAGGGCCTTGGCTTAAAGAGCAGATGGATTATGGCCACTGCTCCTCAATTAATTCATTATTTAGACCATTAATTTTCTTCTCACCAAAAACATCTGGCGTCTGATGCTAGAGGATAAACTGGTATTAGCTGCAAGAAAGTTTAATAACAAGTTTATCATCTATGATTGCAGGTTAAAACCATTGACAAGAGTTCAGAATGTATACAAGTGTTTCAAAAGAAAGGACACTGTATAAGTCGCTTGGTTTAGAAACGTTCTCAGACAAAAAAATAATTTGGTTTTGTTATTTATAAATAAAATTCTACTCACTTTTTGGCAATGAGATATTACCAATCACTTTAAATAAGAGAATAAATATTAAAGAACTTTTCAAAATATGAAGTATAACAAAATATGAATTGGAATTTTGTTGTTCCTGCCTTAAATTATTTTTATACCAGGTGGTAAGAAGAGAATCATTATTATTTTAGATTATGGTATTGGTTCCATACCACCTGGGGCTTCCCAGATGGCTCAGTGATAAAGAAGCTGCCTGCAATGCAGGAGACCTGGGTTCGATCCCTGGATTGGGAAGATCCTCTGGGGCAGGAAATGGCAAACCACATCAGTGTTCCTGCCTGGAGAATTCCATGGACAGAGGAGCCTGGTAGGCTACAGTCCATGGAGTTGCAGAGAGTTGGACACAAGTGAAGCAACTGAGCACACATGCATGCATGGTATTGCTAACAATAGATTGCATATATCCCATAATATTTCATGTTTATGGGCTAGATTCTTTCTCCTTCCAGATATTATTAAATCATATTTTGGTCATTAAGCTTGACCCTTGCAAAATAGCTGAAGGGTGCCTACTACAACTTTATTACCTTTTATTTACTTTTTTTCTTCTTAAACTAAAACCTCTCCTTTTTTAGTGTCTCTGCAGGTTTTGCTTATGAAGAATTATCCTGGGGAAAGACTCTGCTATTAGTCTTTTACATCTTAGTATAAATGTGCTCTCTTGCCAATAAGGGATTTGTAGTCAAAGGCTAATATATCAGTGGTAAGTGAAAGGATTCTGGCAAAGAATTTGACTATGAAAGGATACATATGCATGTGCACACAGATATGTGTATATTTTTCTGTCATTGTTTACTTTCTGCCATTCCTGAAAACACACTTTCATAGGGTGGCTGGTTATTCTTCCTCTGTGCCTAACTGTCTGAATTGGCTGCAGGCAGGTGTTTGGCATCAATCTATAGAAGTCAAGTGCCCAGATTTGTTGCCAAAAATAAACAGTTGTGTGGGTGGGCCTAGCAAGACATTCACAACAGACATCTGGCTTGAACAGTCCTGTGGGCTTTAGTGTCCACATGTTTCTTCCTACCATTCCTCTGTCCCATCCTATAACGGCTGGAAATTTGCCCAAAGGTGAATTTGCTAAGAAGGGTGAAAGATTCTGTAGTGATCAAATTTGTAAACTAGCATGTATTTCAACTCCTAATCCAGAGGAAGTTGTGAGTCAATGAAAAGAGCTAGTCCCGATAGAACTAGCTAGGTTAATCCCAATAGAAATGACTGGTAATTTTAAAGCATTCTGAATTTCAGCACATAGAAAAAGACATTTCAGTTTAGTCAAAATCAAATGGACTTTCCTCTCAATTCTCTTTAAACAAAGATAAAGGGAATTTCTGCTTTCCCCTTCTCCATACAGTTTATTCCCTTCTCCCTTATAACTTATGCATCAATTTTTTTTTCTTCTTCTTCTCAAGGAGAAAATCTCCTTTTAGTATGCATCATGCAAGTTATGAATGAGAACTACATCTGTCTTTCAGGACTAAAGTTCAAAGACAGACACTTTAGGGAACTTTCAGTGATTGTAGCAGCCGAAGTCATTTTCCTGAGGCAAAAGTTCAGTCAGTTGGCCATTTTGGTAGTTCGATAAACTTCTCTTTCCTTAGTTCTTCAGCCTGCTCTCTACCACTCAACACCCTATTCCCATCCTCTACTACTACTTATGAAATTTTCAATGTTGATGAATTGCTTTAGAGTTGTTGAGAAGCGTAGTTCTCAGATTTAGAGATTTCCATAAACTGTTCAGCTGCAAGAAAAATATTATTTGACCAACACAGGTCTACAAGTCTGTTAACTTTTCATTCTGCCAAATAATTATGTATCTAAAGCTATATACTTATATTGTGAGTTCATATAAGAAATATTATTTAAACATTGCAAAATATAAAATGGACAAAACATCAAGTTAAAAAAAACTATATTATTATCTTTATTGTTTGTATTTTTATTTCACTGTGACACCTGTCTTTTGTATGTAGATGAGAACTGGCATTTGAAAACCACTGGTGTAGACATTACCTAGTTTACCAGTGGATGGATAAGTATAAATCATGAAATCTATGCTCATGATTTTTACATCCACTATTTGCTTAAAAATGTTGTATTGGATGATAAACTCAAAAGGACTTAAAACATGCAATTTTGATGAACAAGAGTGTATATATGAGACATTCAATTAAAGTTTGTGTACTTACAAAAATAGTTATCGTGTTCATGGATCATCACAGACCTGTGTTTTCATGATTTGAGGAGTACTGTGAAAAATCTTTGTACCTTGTTACTGCATGCATGCATGCTAAGTCACTTCAATCATGTCCAACTCTTCGTGAACCTATGGACTATAGCCTGCCAGGCTCCTCTGTCCATAGGATTCTCCAGGCAAGAATACTGAATTGGGTTGCTGTGCCTTCCTTCAGGGGATCTTCCCAATGCAAGGATCAAACACATGTCTCTTAAGTCTCCTGCACTGGCAGGCAGGTTCTTCCATGTCCTTATTTAAACTCTTCCATTAAAGATTTAACTCTTGGTGCTATAAACAAACTTTAATTAAAAATTCAAATACCTCTGGAAAGTTAATCTTATTCTGTCAAATGTTATCAGTTGCTTGTACAGTAAGTTCCCTACAGATCAATGAGCTCGTTTGTAAGTTAGCCTAGGTACCTAACACAATCAGCTACATAGTACTGAACTGTAATAGGTTTGTAATACTTTTCACACAAATAATACTTAAAAAAAAAACACAAAAAGCAAAGAAAACATTTTAAATCTTACAGTATAGTACCTTGAAAAGTATAGCAGTACAATACAATAACTGACAAACAGGGACTGGCATTGAGTGAATAGGCAAGAAAAGTTATTTACTAGAGAACGGAGAGGGGTGGGAGATGGTAGAGTTGAAGGATCATCAGCAGTAGGAGATGGAGTGCAAGCTGCAATTTCACTCATGCCTGACACTGATAGAACACATGTTTACATCTTTGCAAGTTTGCAACTTGAAGGTTCATATGCAGGGAACTTGCTGCACTTTGAGGTGAAATATTTTTCTCCTAAAAGTTAACTCTGGTAAAGGAATTGATAGAGTGAAAGTTTCTTTTCAGTTGAATTATAATTGATTTACAGTGTTGTGTTAGTTTCAGATATACAGCAAAGTGATTCAATTATATGTATGTATACACACACGTGTGTGTGTGCTAGTTTTTCAGTTGTGTCCGAATTTTTGTTATCCCCTGGATTGTAGCCCACCAGACTCCTCTGTCCATGGAAAACTCCAAGCAAGAATATTGGAGTGCATTGCCATTTCTTCTCCAGGGGATCTCCCCAACCCAGACATAATTTTCAGATTTTTTTGCAACATAGGACATTGCACAGTATTGAGTAGAGTTACCTGTGCTATACAGTAGGTTCTTATTATTAATAGTTATCTATATAATGTATAGTAGTGTGTGTATGTCAATCCCAATTTCTCTATCTTTGCCCACCACCTTTCCGTTTTGGTAATTATAAGTTTGTTTTCTACATTTGTAACTGACTTTCTGCTTTGTAGATAAATTGAACTCTTTTTTAAAATATAAATTTATTTATTTTAATTGGAGGCTGTTTGCTTTACAACATTGTATTGGTTTTGCAACTCTTATCTTACATTTGTACTCTTTGCTTATATTCCACATATAAAAAATGTCTTATAATATTTGTCTTTTTCTGTCTGACTTATTTCACTCAGTATGACAACCTCTACATCGTTCATCCATGTTTCTGCAAATTGTATTATTCCATTCTTTTTTTTTTATGGCTGAGTAATATTCAACTGTATATATATATACCACTACTTCTTTATCCATTCCTTTGTTGGTAGACATTTAGGTTGCTACCTACATTCACTCAGTACAAAATGAAACATTGTCATATGGTTACCTCATTCTCTCTAGGTTTTACTCAACAATCTGAGAAAAAGAAAAGGAAATACCTTTTCTGCCTGAAGTTGACTCTCTCAAGAGTATGGGAAATTAGAATGACATGTTTCGAGCATTGTCTATTCTCAAACTACTTTTCATCATTTCTTCACTGTCCATTAAGGATGGATTAGGGATGATTTATTAATTTCCAATTCTCAAACTCAAATATGACAATTTTCAAAAAGTATTTTTTATTTGGGGCCCAAAACAAGTATTGTATCATTAAACTTATTAGTCAAGTTCGGTTTGCCAAATAAAACACAGGAATTTCTTTATTTTTATTTCCTAATTCTGACAACTATAGAAAGGTAAAATGTGTCACAGTGTTGATGTGGTTCAGTTGCTCAGTCATGTCTGACTCTTTGCAACCCCATGGTCTCCAGCATCCCAGGCTTCCCTGTCCTTCACCAACTCCTGGGGTTTGCTCAAACTCATGCCTATTGAGTCGGTGATGCCATCCAATCATCTCACCCTGTCATTCCCTTCTCCTGTCTTCAATCTTTCCCTGCATCAGGGTCTTTTCTAATGAGTTGGCTCTTTGGATCAAACTATTGGAGCTTCAGCTTTTCTTCCAAGGAGCAACAGTCTTTTAATTTCATGGGTGCAGTCACTGTCCACAGTGATTCTGGAGCCCAAGAAAATATAGTCTGTCACTGTTTCCATTGTCTTCCCATCTATTTGCCATGAAGTGATGGCTCTGGTTGCCATGATCTTCATTTTTTGAATGTTGAGTTTCAGCTTTTTTTTTTGCTCTATTTTATTAAACACTGTACTACACCTTTTGACAGTGTGAAAATGAAGTGAAGTTGCTCAGTCATGTCCGACTCGTAGCTACCCCATGGGCTGCAGCTTACCAGGCTCTTCCATCCATGGGATTTTCGAGGCAAGAGTAATGGAGTAGGTTGCCATTTCCTTCTCCAGGGGATCTTTCCAACCCAAGGATAGAACCTGGGTCTCCCGCATTGTAGACAGACGCTTTACCATCTGAGCCACAAGGGAAATCGTGTAGCATAGTACTTAATACATAGATCTCTGTATTTGGCAGACCCTGCTTCATACTCTGGCTTTGATATAGTAGTTAAATAACCTTAGTAAAATCACTTAACCTCTCCGAGATTCATGTGCAAATCTGTAAATAGAGATACTGATTTATATTCAGTTCACTGAATTTTCTTAGAATAATTAGATCATCCATGTAAACTGGTTAATCCAATCCCTAGTAATTGTTGTTTTGGTTTTATTTTCACTGAGTGTGCCTATCTCATAGTAACTAGTTTAGAAAGACATTTCAAAGAACCCAAGAAGTATAATCCTGAAATTAAAAGGAGATCAATGGAGAAACATTAAGAGAGAGTTCAGTAACTGCTGCTCTCTGAAAGGTTCTGCTCACTGCTTGAGTTTCTAAGAACAAAGGAAAGGTACCAGTGTTTATTCATTCAGTCTTGAGAACTTCCTGTAAGCATTTGAAGTATCAAAGTACTTGTATAACTCAGAGATATTGTAGGTTCAGTTAAAGACCACCAAAATAATGTAAATTTTGCAAACATATAAGCCACATTAATTTGTTGATATCTCATATAAAATTATGAGCATATATATTAATAAAGTTATGTTTGCACCATACCATAGTCTATTAAGTAGTCAATAGAATTATGTCTAAAAAAGGAATATATTGAATACATACCTTAATTAAGACTAGGTGTAGCTCAAGATGGCAGCATAAGAGGATGTGGCACTCACCTGTGTGTACAAACACATAAAAAATACATCTTCATGTGGAGAAACTCTCACTGAAAACAACTGGCAGAAATACTCTTATATAACCAATGCTGTAGGAAAGATTCAATCAGAGTAATGTAGGAAGGGAAGACAAGCAAGCAGACTGGGACTTTAATCCCTAAGAGGGGATACCAAAGAGGAGGGGGATTACATGAGCTTGGAGATCCTCATTGGGGAATGAGTGATTCATACATGTTCAGCACAACAGCCATGAGACAGACACTAGAACTCTCTCAGTGGGTGTGAAAACCATTGGGATTAATAGCAAGGTCACCATTGGGATTAATAGCAAGGTTGTAAGAAATCTAGACTCTGCTCACAGAGAATGTGCACACATTTGCTTACTCCAAGGACAAAGTGGAGGAAGCAAATTGAAACTGCCCGAGATTCTGATCTGTTTCTTGCAACTACCACAATGTATGCTTCAGCCCTACCAAGTGTAAGTTCTTGCCCATCTTGCTCCATGGTACAGTTCCACACTGGGGCAAAGGCTGATGTTGCTGAGGAGAGTGTGAGGTTATGGATGACAAACCTAGTACAGCATCTGAATGGGGTAGGAGAAACCATTACACAGTTGTGGCATATTGGAAGCAGTCTGAACCTCTGATTAGAATTATTATAACCCCAGCATGTGTTCCAGCCACAGGACATGCCAAGAACCTGCTCCAGCCCTTCTTGTTCCAGTGGTGCCCCTCTCTGTGGCAAAAGGATCAATATTGGAAGAGAAGAAGAACAAACTTGGAACAGAAACAGCTTGGACCTGGAAACTGGGTACTTGACCAAGACCCAAATAAGATGATATTGGCCACTAAGCAGTGGAACATCCCCAGCTCACACCTGGTTCCGGCTCTAGCTTGTCAAATGAAACAAACAAACAAAAAAGCAACCTAAAAGTTGAAAGTTGTGTGTATTCTTTAGAAATTGCTAGCACTTCAAGCCCAGAAGATAGCATCTCAAGTCACCCTGAGAGAAGTGTTTCTAAGGAGATGGTAGAAGGAATCAGGCTGTATAGAAGTTTGAAGCAAGGGGCAGGTAGTCTGAAAATCAAAAGATTTTTGTTAATTAAGGAAAACCAGATATATCTAATTAAGGCATTTAGTACACTTTTATTTATGGAAGATGCAAGCATCTGTGCTTATTGAAATCATTCCTTTCATATGCATCTCAGCTACCTGGGGCTGGCATCCTGCTTTTTGATTATTCACATCCTTAATTCTTCATTCACTCTAGGGAGTGATGGATGTGGTGGATGGCTGTGTCACTTGTGCTTTCTCACATCCCCCCAGAGCTCCTCAGTGCCTACCCTGGGGAATGGCTGATGGCTATCAGTTAGCTGAAATTGTTCTTCCTGGGCTCAAAAATTTTCATTTGGAAGACTGGAATCCCTGATGGCTATGCCGTCCTTACTTACAGATATGGCAGGAAATATTCTATTTTATAAGCCCTTCAATCTCCAGTCCCCCCACCTTCCAAGGTAATACTTGCCAGCATAGCACGGGGAAAAGTGTGACTCCTTACTTCAGATTCAGCTTTACAGCAAAAACCCTTGGGCACATGCAGATTGGATAGGGACTGGATATGGACATTCCAGAACAAGGACATCCCTTCAATACCTTCAAAACAGGATAAATAACTCTTTCACCAAATTTCATAAAGACAGAGAAAGTTAAGCTAAATGAGAAGATAATGGTGTCTGTTTCAAGTGAAAGAACAAGAAAAAACCTGAAAAAAAAGACAGCTAATGAAATAAAATTAAATAATTTACAAGATAAAGAGAACAAAGTAGTAGTAATAAGAATCTTAAATAAACTAGGAAAAGAAGAGAAAAACACAGTAAGAACTTGAACAAAGTAGAGGAAAATGCAC
Source organism: Capricornis sumatraensis (assembly GCF_032405125.1). NCBI lineage: Eukaryota > Metazoa > Chordata > Mammalia > Artiodactyla > Bovidae > Capricornis > Capricornis sumatraensis. The sequence goes on along the minus strand of NC_091092.1, from coordinate 69,700,095 downwards.
TTAAAAAAAATGCCCGACGAATTGGGATGACCCAGAGGGGTGGTATGGGGAGGGAGGTGGGAGGGGGTTTCGGGACTGGGAACACGTGTACACCCATGGTGGATTCATGTTGATGTATGGCAAAACCAATACAATATTGTAAAGTAAAAATAATAATAATAATATTTTTTTAAAAAAAGAATATAACTGAAACGAAGAACACATTAGAAGGAGTTAACAACAGAATAGGTTAAAAAAAAAAAAAAAGAATTCGCAAGTGATCTGAAAGATAGAATAATGGAAATCACTCAATTAGAACAGCAAAAATAATAAATAAATAAATTACCAAATATGAGGACCACTTACAAGACTTATAGAACAACACCAAGCTTACCAACAATCACATTATATTGTTACAGCAGGCAGGTAGCTAGGTTCAGTTCAGTCACTCAGTCGAGAAAACTTTTCGGGACCCCATGGAATGGATCACACCAGGCCTCCCTGTCCATCCCAACACCTGGAGTTTACTCAAACTCATGTCCATTGTGTCGGTGATGCCTTCCAACCATCTCAACCTCTGTCATCCCCTATTCTTCCAGCCATCAGTCTTTCCCAGCATCAGGGTCTTTTCAAATGAGACAGCTCTTCACATCAGGTGGCCAAAGTATTTGAGTTTCAGCTTCAGCATCAGTTCTTCCAATGAATATTCAGGACTGATTTCCTTTAGGATGGACGGGTTGGATCTGCTTGCAGTCTAAGAGACTCTCAAGAGTCTTCTCCAACATCACAGCTCAAAAGCATCAATTCTTCAGCACTCAACCTTCTTTATAGTCCAACTCTCAGATCCATACATGACTACTGGAAAAACCATAGCCTTGACTAGATGGAGTTTTGTTGGCAAAGTAATGTCTCTGCTTTTTCATATGCTGTCTAGGTTGGTCATAACTATTCTCCCAAGGAGTAAGTGTCTTAATTTCATGGCTGCAGTCACCACCTTCAGTGATTTTGGAGGCCAAAAAAAAAATATATATATATAATAAATAAATAAGGTCTGCCACTGTTTTCACCATTTCTTTACCTATTTGCCATGAAGTGATGGGACCGGACACCATAATCTTTCTTTTTATTTTTAATATAAATTTATTTATTTTAATTGGAGGTTAATTACTTTACAATATTGTATTGGTTTGCCATACATCAACATGAATATGCCACAGGTATACACGTGTTCCTCATCCTGACCACCTTCCCTCCTCCCTCCCTGTACCATCCCTCTGGGTCTTCTCAGTGCACCAGCCCCAAGCATCCAGTATCATGCATTGAAACTGGACTGAATATTGAGCTTTAAGCCAACTTTTCCACTCTCCACTTGCACTTTCATCAAGAGGCTCTTTAGTTCTTCTTCACTTTCTGCCATAAGAATGGTGTCATCTGCATATCTGAGGTTATTTATATTTCTCCTGGCAATCTTGATTCCAGGTTGTGCTTTATCCAGCCTAGCGTTTCTCATGATGTACACTGCATATAAGATAAATAAGCAGGGTGACAATATACAACCTTGATGCACTCCTTTCAAAATTTGGAAGCAGCCTGTTGTTCCATGTCCAGTTCTAACTGTTACTTCCTGACGTGCATACAGGTTATTCAAGAGGCAAGTCAGGTAGTCTGGTGTTCCCATCTCGTGAAGAATTTTCCACAGTTTATTGTGATTCACACAGTCAAAGGCTTTGACATAGTCAATAAAGCAGATATAGATTTTTTTCTGGAAATCTCTTGCTTTTTTGAGGATCCAACGGATGTTGGCAATTTGATCCTTGCTTCCTCTGCCTTTTCTACATCCAAAATAAATATCTGGAAGTTCAGTTTATGTATTGTTGAAGCCTGGCTTGGAGAATTTTGAGCATTACTTTACTAGCATGTGAGATGAGTGCAATTGTGCGGTAGTTTGAGCATTCTTTGGCATTGCCTTTCTTTGGAATTGGAATGAACACTGACCTTTTCCAGTCCTGTGGCCACTGGTGAGTTTTCCAAATATGCTGGCATATTGGGTGCAGCACTTTCACAGAATCATCTTCCAGAATTTGAAATAGCTCACCTGGAATTCCATCACCACCACTAGCTTTGTTTGTAGTGATGCTTCCTAAGGCCCACTTGACTTCACATTCCAGGATGTCTGGCTCTAGGTGAGTGATCCCATCATAGTGATTATCTGGGTCGTGTGGACCTTTTTTGTATAGTTCTTCTGTGTATTCTTGTCACCTCTTCTTAATATCTTCTCTTCTGTTAGGTCCAGACCATTTCTGTCCTTTATCGAGCCCATCTTTGAGTGAAATGTTCCCTTGGTATCTCTAATTTTCTTGAACAGGTCTCTCTAGTCTTTCCCATTCTGTTGTTTTCCTCTATTTCTTTGCATTTATCACTGAGGAAGGTTTTCTTATCTATTCTTGCTATTCTATGGAACTCTGCATTCAGATGCTTATATCTTTCCTTTTCTCCTTTGCTTTTTGCTTCTCTTCTTTTCACAACTATTTGTAAGGTCTCTTCAGAGAACCATTTTGCTTTTATGCATTTCTTTTTCTTGGGGATGGTCTTGATTCTTGTCTGCTGTACAATGTCACAAACTTCATTCCATAGTTCATCAGGCACTCTATCTATCAGATCTAGTCCCTTAAATCTATTTCTCACTTCCACTGTATAATTTGATTTAGGTCATACTTGAATGGTCTAGTGGTTTCCCCTACTTTCTTCAGTTTAAGTCTGAATTTGGCAATAAGGCATTCATGATCTGAGCCACAGTCAGCTCCCAGTCTTGATATTGCTGTCTGTATAGAACTTCTCTGTCTTTGGCTGCAAATAATATAATCAATCTGCTTTTGATGTTGACCTTCTGGTGATGTCCATGCATAGAGTCTTCTCTTGTGTTGTTGGAAGAGAGTGTTTGCCATGACCAGTGTGTTCTCTTGGCAAAACTATTAGCCTTTGCCTTGCTTCATTCTGTACTCCAAGGCCAAATGTGCCTGTTACTCCAGGTGTTTCTTGACTTTCTACTTTTGCATTCCAGTCCCCTATAATGAAAATGACATCTTTTTTGGGTGTTAGTTCTAGAAGGTCTTGTAGGCTTTTATAGAACTGTTCAACTTCAGCTTCTTCAGCATTACTGTTCGGGGCATAGGCTTAGATTACTGCAATATTGAATGGTTTGCCTTGGAGATGAACAGAGATCATTCTGTTGTTTTTGAGATTGTATCCAAATACTGCATTTCAGACTCTTTTGTTGACTATGATGGCTACTCCATTTCCTCTGAGGGATTTTTGCCCATAATAGTAGATATCATGGTCATCTGATTTAAATTAACCCATTCCAGTCCATTTTATTGGAGAAGGAAATGACAACCCACTCCAGTATTCTTGCCTGGAGAATCCCAAGGATGGTGGAGCCTGGTGGGCTGCTGCCTATGGAGTCACACAGAGTCAGACACGACTGAAGTGACTTAGCAGTAGCAGTCCATTTTAATTCGCTAATTGCTAAAATGCTGTTGTTCACTCTTACAGTCTCTTATTTAACCACTTCCAGTTTGCCTTGATTCATGGATCTAACATACCAGGTTCCTATGCAATATTGCTCTTTACAGCATCAGACCTTGTTTCCATCACCAGTCATGTCCACAACTGGGTGTTGTTTTTGCTTTAGCTCTGTCTCTTTATTCTTTCTGGAGTTATTTCTCCACTGATCTCCAGTAGTATATTGGGCACCTACCGACCTGGAGAGTTTATTTTTTGGTGTCCTATCTTTTTGCCTTTTCATACTGTTCATGGGATTCTCAAGGCAAGAATGCTCAAGTGGTTTGCTACCGATGTCCAGCCCTAGTTGGATCCAGGGATATCCTCAGGGTGACGTCGTTGGCGAGGGGGTGAGGGAAAGAAAGAAAGAATGAATGTTGCAGTTAAGAAAATAAAGGAGAAGAAGAGGTTGATATTTCTTGGTTTACGCAGAAAGCCAATAAAGCCCAAGCGTGGGACTTGCACTTTTCATGTAGGCCACAGGCACCCTCTCGAAATGTTGAAGGTGACCCACCTTGGGCACCTTCTCGAGTGAGTCTTTGAAGCCCGGGCAGGAAAGAGAACTCAGAGGGCCCCTGTCCTCCAGGGAGTCAACCTGAAAAGGAAAGAGAAAGAGAGAGAAAATAGAATGACACGGGGAGACCAAACTTCGGTGAGCAAAGTCTGCAACTTTATTTTCACAGACAGCTTTTACACCTTAAGTTTTACATAGAGAATAATGGAAGGTGCAGAGTCATGCAAGGTCAGCAGCCCTGACCCTTATCAGAACCAGGCCTTCTTTCTGTATACCTATCTGTATACACAGGTTAGGTGATTTGCATCATCTTCTGGCCAGGAGGCCTGTTAACATTTTATGACTCTTTCTTCTAATAAAGGTTAGTTGACCAGAAAGGTTATTTTCTCTAAAAGTGTTTTTTATAAAGTCAGGCTTCATTCTCCAAAAGTGCTAGATAGATTTGCATTCCTATAGGGCAAAGGTTCAGTGGGCTATAACAGGAAAATAATTTATTAACTCAAGGCTTATTGTTGTTAATATCAAGACCACTACTGATATTTCTATATATCAACTATGTTAATTAATGCACACAATATGAAAACTTGGCAGCAAACATTGGCTCAACAATGAGACCCTTCACCAGTACCATTCTTATAATTTTAACTCCTCAAAAGGCTTTATTTAAGCTTCCCATGCCTCTCGCAGTTGGGAGGCTGTAAACAATCACAAGTGTAGTTGTAAAAGTCCGGATAAACCTGTCAGGCAAGTTAAAGAACCATCAGAGGGGTTTGAATTGAAACACTCCTATTATGCCCAGGAGATTTATTAACTAGATTCCTAAGTTGATTTTCTCCAGAGAAAGGTGGTCTTGGATAGCCCCCTGTTAATGTCAGAAGAGTTGGTGAAAGGCATAAAATAGTGAGACAGACTCTGGTTTTGGGGTAGATGCTTGAGCAGGTCCAGGGGGTCCCTCAAGTCCTGAATCAACTTTGCCCATCTGGTCTCTTCCTCATGACCTTTGTCATGGGTGGGATCTCCCGTGCTGGCTCCCGACTGTTTGCCATTCCCTTCTCCAGTGGACCACATTCTGTCAGAACTCTCCGCTATGACCCGTCTGTCTTGGGTAGTTCTACATGGCATGGCTCATAGTTTTTTTGAGTTAGACAAGACTGTGGTCCATGTGATCAGATTATTAGTTTTCTGTGATTGTGGTTTTCAGTCTCTCTGCTCTCTGATGGAGAAGGATGAGAGGCTTATGGAAGCTTCCTGGTGGGAGAGACTGACTGAGGGGGAAACTGGGTCTTGTTCTGATGGGTGAGGCTGTGCTCAGTAAATCTTTAATCCAATTATCTGTTAATGGGTGGAGCTGTGTTCCCTCCCCACTATTTATCTGGGGCCAAACTGTGGTGGAGGTAAAGAAGATAATGGTGACCTCCTTCAAAAGATCCCATGCATGTACTGCTACACTCAGTGCCCCCAACCCTGCAGCAGGCCACCACTTACTCATGCCTCTACTGAAAACTCCTGGACACCCACAAGCAAGTCCAGGGCAGTCTCTTGTGGGGTCACTGCTTCTTTCTTCTGGGTCCTATTGCACAAGATTCTGTTGTGCCCTCCAAGAGTTTTTTCCCAGTCCTGTGTAAGTTCTGGCAGCTCTGTGGTGGAGTTAATGGTGACCTCTTCCAAGAGGGCTTATGCCATACCTAAGTCTGCTGCACCCAGAGCCTCTGTCCCTGTGGCAGATCACTGCTGACCCATACCTCCACAGGAGGTGCTCAAACACAGTTCTGTGTCAGTCTCTGGGTCCTGGTGCACACAAGGTTTGTTTGAGCCCTCTGAGCATCTCTGGCAGGAATGGGGTTTGATTCTAAATGTGAATTTGCCCTTCCTACCATCTTGTTGGGGCTTCTCTTTTGCCCTCGGATGTGGGGTGTCTCCTCACAGCCACTCCAGTGCTGCACATCTGCTGCTCACTGCTCCAGCACTGTGCAGCCCAGGTAGCTAGGTAGGAGAACATAAGTGTGGGCAAGGGTCAGGTGGCGGGAAATCACATATATCTTATAAGCATCAAGGTTCACAGGCAGATAAAAGAAAGTAGGAACCTACAGATTGACAGGAGACCACATATTTTGGGTGATAAAAGTTCCAGTAGCAGACAAAGAAAGGTGGAGGAAAGCAAGGATTACCTGCGTCTACATGCATGCTTTTGCTCATTGTGCTCTCATTATAATAAAATTAACATTACAGAGAAGTTCTCATCATGAACCACTGCCATGACACTTCTGATTTAAGGTAAATGAGGACAGAAATCCTTCCACACCTTGAGAAAACTGAGCTGGGATGAAAGTCAGGGAAGTCAGCCTCCAAACTCTTCCTTCTCTAGTGACTATACTGTCTCTTTATTTGTATGTCCCTCATAATCAGCTTGCCAAAGAGGCTCCATGTAGATGTTCCTCACCTGTCTGTCCACACTCGCTCTGAGAGTTTACCTTGCTTACCTAAACTTTCATTTTACTTTCTTGACCTCTTTCATTTACTTTCATTTACCTCTTTTATTTACTTTCTTGACCTCTCTGCTTCATCTCCAAATTTTTTTTTTTCTTCAATGAAGAAAGAACTTCAAATTCACCACCAAAAATACAGGTACCAGAAGGAAAAGAGAAAAGTATAAAAAAATTTATTTGATCAAGTTATGGCTGAATGTTTGCTGAACCTAAAGGAAACATATATCCAGGTACAAGAAGCACAGAGAGCCCCAACCCAAAGAAACTGACACAAAGACATATCATAAATGAAACGACAAAAGTTAAAGAGAGAATTCTAAAGGCAAAAAGAGAACTGCAAAGATTGTAACAAAGATATGTAACAAAGATTCACATATAAGAGAACTGACTTAAAACTATATATAAACTAATTTTCCTACAGAAATTTTGTAGGCCTGAATGCAGTGGCATGGCATATTAAAAGTGCTGAAAGAGGAAAAACCTAAAATCTAGGATACTCTACTCAGAAGGAGTATTATTAAGAATTACAGGAGAAATAAATAAAACTTTTCAGATAACCAAAAACTAGGAGTTCATTAGTGCAGTGATAAAAGGACTCAAAACATAAATGTTTAATGGTCTTCACTAACTGTAAAAGAAAGAGGTACAACAGAAAAGTAAGAACTTATAGGAAAGGAAAAAAATGCCACTAATAAAGTTATTATAGCAGGCAAGTAGCTATCAATAAACAGAGACATGAGGGCAGGGGATAGGGGGCAGAAAATCACATATCTTACTATTAGGTAGGTAGAACAGGGAAAAGGAGTCAAAATGGAGTGGCTAAAAAAACAAGGAAGGTCAAAGGAAGGACTGAGGACTAGAATGAAGACTTCGGGTAGAACAAACAGCACTCCTGGCTAAGCCCAATTTGCATAGGGCAGGCCCAGGTGGAGGAATAAAAACATATAAAAGGAGGAGTCAAAGTGCGCTCTCTCTCTCTTCCTCTCCCACGTGCGTGTGCTCTTTCCTTCTCTCTCCCTCTCTCTCTCCCACGTGCTCTTCCACTCTCTTCCCTTCAAATCTTTGGGTTGGTATGTCCTCACACTTCGAGGATGGATTCTCCTGCTATCTTGTAAATAAAATAGAGCTGTAACACTGATTTACCTAAGAGCTATAACACGGTTTGTCCAAGACCTGAGAGCTGTGATGTGCCGAGGGCTTTAATGTCTGTTGCTCCAAATCTTTGTTGTGATGAGACAAAGAACCGAGGAGCATACACTCACGTGACATTACAAACAGCAGGGGTCCATAGGCAGACAAAGGAAAGTAGGAACATGGAGACTGACAAGAAACAACACCTTATGGGTGATAAGGGTCCTGAAAGCAGACAAAAACATGGGGAAAGATGAATCTCTTAAGTTTCAATGTAATTTCTTGCTCATTATGTTCTCATTACAATAAAATCACACTTCCAGATAAGAATTGATGCTTTCGAATTGTGATGTTGGTGAAGACTCTTGAGTCTCTTGGACTTCAAGGAGATCCAACCAGTCTATCCAGGAAATCAGTCCTGAATATTCATTGGAAAGACTGATGTTGAAGCTGAAACTCCAATATTCTGACCACCTGATGGGAAGAACTGACTCACTGGAAATGACCCTGATGGTGAAAAGATTGAAGGCGAGAGGAGAAGGGGATGACAGAAGATGAGATGGTTGGTTGGCATCACTGACTCAATGGACAAAAGTTTGAGTAAACTCCAGGAGTTGGTGAGAGACAGGGAGACCTGGCGTGCTTCAGTCCATGGGGTAGCAAAGAGTGGGACACGACTGAGCAACTGAACTGAACTGACCTGAATTGATAGGAAGTATCCATCATGCACCAATGCCATGACACTTCTAAGTTAATAAGGACCAAAAAATCATTTTTCCCCTGGGGAAAGGGGGAAATTGGGGATTATGTCAATTATGACACCAAGTCTCTCCTTCCACAGTGAATATTCTGGCTTTCATTGTTATGTCCCTTATAACCAACTTGCCAAAGAAACTCTGGGGAGCAGCTCCCCAACTATTCTCCCTCTGAGAGCATATTCTTACTCAAATACATTCTCAATTTGCTTTCTTAAACTCCCTGCTTCATAGCCAAATTCTCTCACAATGAGGCAAGAACTTAAAATTCACTGGGAATAAATCATATATATAGTAAAAGCTGTGTATAAAGCAGTTAAATAAGCTAGTATCCAGATTAAAAGACAAAACATTTTAAATCAACATATACTACAGTAAACACTTAAGATTTACACACTAAGATATAAAATGTGACATTGTGCTAAGTCACTTAAGTCGTGTCCAACTCTTTGTGACCCCGTGGGCTGTAGCTCACCAGGCTTCTCTGTCTATGTGATTTTCCCAGGCAAGAATACTGAAAGGGAAAAAAAAAAGAATACTGAAGGGGGTTGTCATTTCGTTCTCCAGGTGATCTTCCTGACCCAGGGATCTAACCTGTGTCTCTTAAGTCTCCTGCATTGGCAGACTGATTCTTTAACACTAGAACTAACTAAGAAGCAAAAATGTGAAAGAAATAAGTAAAAAATGTAGATTTTTTAGAATTCTTTAACTTAAATGAATACCAGTTTTATGTAGATATAGTTACCAGTTCAGTTCAGTCACTCAGTCCTGTCCAGCTCTTTGTGACTTCATGGACTGCAACACGCCAGGCCTCCCTGCCCATCACCAACTCCCAGAGCTGACTCAAACTCATGTCCAGCGAGTCAATGATGCCATCCAACCATTTCATCCTCTGTTTGCCCCTTCTCCTCCTGCCTTCAATTTTTCCCAGCATCAGGATCTTTTCAAATGAGTCAGTTCTTTGCATCAGGTGGCCAAAGCATTGGAGTTTCAGCTTCAGCATCAGTCCTGCCAATGAATACTCAGGACTGATTTCCTTTAGGATAGACTGGTTGGATCTCCTTGCAGCCCAAGGGACTCTCAAGTGTCTTCTCCAACACCACCGTCCAAAAGCATCAATTATTTGGCTCTCAGCTTTCTTTATACTCCAACTCTTACATCCATACATGACTACTGGAAAAACCATAGCTTTGACTAAATGGACTTTTGCTGGTAAAGTAATGTCTCTGTTTCTTAATATGCTGTCTAAGTTGGTCATAGCTTTTCTTCCAAGGATCAAGCACCTTTTAATTTCATGGCTGCAGTCACTGTGTGCAGCCTAAGAAAATAAAGTCTCTCACTCTTTCCTTTGTTTACCCATCTATTTGCCATGAATTGATGGGAAGGAATATCATGATCTTAGCTTTTTGAATGTTGAGTTTTAAGCCAACTTTTTCACTCTCTTCTTTCACTTTCAGCAAGAGGCTCTTTATTTTACTTTAGGCTTATGGGCCATATGGTCTTGGTTGCAACTATTTTTTGTTTATTTGTTTGTTTTAATTGGCGGCTAATTACCATTCTTCTTCACTTTCTGCCATAAGGGTGGTGTCATCTGCATATCTGAGGTTATTGATATTTCGACTGGCAATCTTGATTCCATCGTGTGATTTATCCAGCTGGGCATTTCACATGACATACTCTGCATACAAATTAAATAAGCAGGCTGTCAATATACAGCCTTGACATACTCCTTTCCCAATTTGGAACTAGTCTGTTGTTACATGTCCAGTTCTAACTGTTGCTTCTTGACCTGCATACAGATTTATCAGGAGTCATGGAAGGTGGTCTGGTATTCCCATCACTTTAAGAATTTTCCAGTTTGTTGTGGTCCACATAGTTAAAGTCTTTGGCATATTCAATAATGTGGAAGTAGATGTTTTTCTTGAACTCTCTTCCTTTTTCGATGAACCAGCTGATAATGGCAGTTTGATCTCTGGTTCCTCTGCTTTTACAAATCCAGGTTGAATATCTGGAAGTTCACCGTTCATGTACTGTTGAAGCCTGGCTTGGAAAATTTTCAGCATTAATTTGCTAGCATGTGATCTGAGTGCAACTGTTTGGTAATTTGAACATTCTTTGGCATTGCTTTTCTTTGGGATTGGATTGAAAATGTACATTTTCCCAGTCCTATGTCCACTGCTGAGTTTTCCAAATTTCCTGGCATATTGAGTGCAACACTTTCACATCATCATTTTTTAAGATTTTAAATAGTGCAGCTGGAACTCCATTACCTCCACTTGCTTTGTTCATAGTGATGCCTCCTAAGTCCCACTTGACTTTGCATTCCACGATGTCTGGCTCTAGGTGAGTGGTCACATCATCATGGTTATCTATGTCATGAAGTTCTTTTTTTGTATAGTTCTTCTGTGTATTATTGCCACCTCTTAATCTCTTCTGCTTCTGTTAGGTCTATACCATTTCTGTCGTTTATTGTTCCCTTCTTTGCCTGAAATGTTCCTCTGGTATCTAATTTTCTTAAAGAGATATCTAGTTTTTCCCATTCTATTGTTTTCCTCTATTTCTTTACAGTGATCATTGAGGAACTCTTTCTTATCTCTCCTTGCTATTCTTTGGAATTCTGCATTCGAATGGATATATCTTTCCTTTTCTTCTTTGCCTTTCACTTCTCTTCTTTTCTCAACTCTTTGTAAGGCATCCTCAGACAACCATTTTGCCTTTTTGCATTTCTTTTTCTTCAGGATGATCTTTATCACTGCTTCCTGTACAATGTCACGACCCTCTATCCATAGTTCTTTGGGCACTCTGTCTATCAGATTGAATCTGATTTCTCACTTCCACTATATAATCATAAGGTGTTTGATTTAAGTCTTACCTGAATGGTCTAGCAGGTTTTCCCTACTTTCTTCAATTTAAGGCTAAATTTGGCAATAAAGAGTTCATGATCTGAGCCATAGTCAGCTCCTGCTCTTGTTTTTGATTACTGTCTCTAGCTTCTCCATCTTTGGCTGCAAAGAATATAATCAATATGGTTAGGGCATTGGCAGAAATCAGTGAAATAAAATGGACCATAATGGGTGAATTTAATTCAAGTGACCACGGTATCTACTACTATGGGCAAGAATCCCTTAGAAGAAATGGAGTAGCCATTATATTCAGAAAAAGAATCTGAAATGCAGTACGTGAGTGCAGTCTCAAAAACGACAGAATTATCTCTGTTCATTTCCAAGGCAAACCATTCAATATCACAGTAATCCAAGTCTATGCCCCAAGCACTAATGCAGAAGAAGCTTAAGTTGACTGGTTCTCTGATGACTGCCAAGACCTTCTAGAACTAAGATCCAAAAAAGATGTCATTTTCACCATAGGGGACTGGGTTGCAAAAGTAGGAAGTCAAGAGATACCTTGAAGTAACAGGCAAATTTGGCCTCAGAGTACAAAATGATGCAGGCCAAAGGTTAAGAGAGTTTTGCCAAGAGAATGCACTCATCATAGCAAGCACCCTCTTCCAACAACACAAGAGAGTGAAGGAGGAGATTGAAAGAATTTGCTTAAAGCTACATATTGAAAAAAAAAAAAAAGTAAAACAACTAATTTCACGTCATCTAGATCCATTCAGTTCAGTTCAGTTCAGTTGCTCAGTCGTGTTCGACTCTTGCGACCCCATGAATCGCAGCATGCAAGGTCTCCCTGTCCATCACCAAGTCCCAAAGTTCACTCAGACTCATGTCCATCGAGTCAGTGATGCCATCCAGCCATCTCATCCTGGGTCATCCCCTTCTTCTCCGGCCCCCAATCCCTCCCAGCATCAGTCTTTTCCAATGAGTCAACACTTCGCATGAGGTGGCCAAAATACTGGAGTTTCAGCTTTAGCATCATTCCTTCCAAAGATATCTCATGGTTGATCTCCTTCAGAATGGACTGGTTGGATCTCCTTGCAGTCCAGGGGACTCTCAAGAGTCTTCTCCAACACCACAGTTGGGCTGGGATGTGGGAGGTAGGGGGTTCAGGATTGGGAACTCATGTACACCCATGGCTATTAATGTCAATGTATGGCAAACCCAATACAGTATTGTAAATAAAGTAAACATAAACATTAAAAAGCAAAAAAAAAAAAAAAAAAGCATAAATTCTTCGGTGCTCAGCCTTCTTCACAGTCCAACTCTCATGTCCATACATGACCACAGGAAAAACCATAGCCTTGACTAGACGGACCTCACTCAGCAAAGTAAGGTCTCTGCTTTTGAATATACTATCTAGGTTTGTCATAACTTTTCTTCCAAGGAGTAAGCGTCTTTTAATTTCATGGCTGCAGTCACCATCTGCAGTGATTTTGGAGCCCAGAAAAATAAAGTCTGGCAATGTTTCCACTGTTTCCCCATCTATTTCCCATGAAGTGATGGGACCGGATGCCACGATCTTCGTTTTCTGAATGTTGAGCTTTAAGCCGACTTTTTCACTCTCCACTTTCACTCTCATCAAGAGGCTTTTTAATTCCTCTTCACTTTCTGCCATAAGGGTGGTGTCATCTGCATATTTGACGTTATTGATATTTCTCCAGGCAATCTTGATTCCAGCTTGTGTTTCTCCCAATACAGTGTTTCTCATGATGTACTCTGCATATCAGTTAAATAAGCAGGGTGACAATATACAGCCTTGACATACTCCTTTTCCTATTTGGAACCAGTCTGATGTTCCATGCCCAGTTCTAATTGTTGCTTCCTGACCTGCATACAGAGTTCTCAAGAGGCAGGTCAAGTGGTCTGGTATTCCCATTTCTTTCAGAATTTTCCACAGTTTATTGTGATCCACAAAGTCAAAGGCTTTAGCATAGTCAATAAAGCAGAAATAGATGTTTTTCTGGAACTCTCTTGCTTTTTCCATGATCCAGGAGATGTTGGCATTTTGATCTCTGGTTCCTCTGCCTTTTCTACACCAGCTTGAACATCAGGAAGTTCACGGTTCACATATTGCTGAAGCCTGGCTTGGGGAACTTTGAGCATTATTTTGCTAGCATGTGAGATGAGTGTAATTGTGCGGTAGTTTGAGCATTCTTTGGCATTGCCTTTCTTTGGGATTGGAATGAAAACTGACCTTTTCCAGTCCTGTGGCCACTGCTGAGTTTTCCAAATTTGATGGCATTTTGAGTACAGTCCTTTCACAGCATCATCTTTCAAGATTTGAAATAGCTCCACTGGAATTCCATCACCTCCACTAGCTTTGTTCATAGTGATGCTTTTTAAGTCCCACTTGACTTCACATTCCAGGATGCCTTGCCCTAGATGAATGATCACACCATCATAATTATCTGCGTCATGAAGATCATTTTTGTACAGTTCTATTGTGTATTCTTGCCACCTACTCTTTATATCTTCTGTTTCTGTCAAGTCCATAACATTCATGTCCTTTTTCGAGCCCATCATTGCATGAAATATTCCCTTGGTATCTCTAATTTTCTTGAAGAGATCTCTAGTCTTTCCCATTCTGTACTTTTCCTCTATTTCTTTGCATTGATCGCTGAAGAAGGCTTTCTTATCTCTTCTTGCTATTCTCTGGAACTCTGCATTCAGATGCTTATATCTTTCCTTTTCTCTTTTGGTTTTTGCCTCTCTTCTTTTCACAGCTATTTGTAACGCCTCCCCAGATAGCCATTTTGTTTTTTTGCATTTCCTTTCCATGGGGATGGTCTTGATCCCTGTCTCCTGTACAATGTCACGAACCTCATTCCATAGTTCATCAAGCACTCTATCTATCAGATCTAGTCCCTTAAATCTATTTCTCATCTCTACTGTATAATCATAAAGGATTTGATTTAGGTCATGCATGAATGGGTTAGCGGTTTTCCCTGCCTTCTTCAATTTGAGTCTAAATTTGGAAATAAGGAGTTCATGATCTGAGCCACAGTCAGCTCCTGGTCTTGTTTTTGTTGACTGTATAGAGCTTCTCCATCTTTGGCTGTAAAGAATATAATCAATCTGATTTCAGTGTTGACCATCTGGTGATGTGCATGTGTAGAGTCTTCTCTTGTGTTGTTGGAAGAGGGTGTTTGCTATGACCAGTGCATTTTCTTGGCAAAACTCTATTAGTCTTTGCCCTGCTTCATTCCACATTCCAAGGCCAAATTTGCCTGTTACTCCATGTGTTTCTTGACTTCCTACATTTGCACTCTAGTCCCCTATAATGAAAAGGACATTTTTTTTTTGGGTTTTAGTTCTAAAAGGTCTTGTGTGTCTTCATAAAACCATTCAACTTCAGCTTCTTCAGCATTACTGGTTGGGGCATAGAGTTGGATAACTGTGATAGATCCATTACCTCATGGCAAATAGGAGGGAAAAGGTGGAAGTGACACCTTTCCTCTTTTGGTAGTGTCAGATTTGTGCTTTGGGGGCTCTAAAATCACTGCAGATGATGATTGCAGTCACAAAGTAAGAAGAGATTTACTTCTTGGCAGGAAATCTATGACAAACCTAGACAGTGTGTTGAAAAGCAGAGACATTACTCTGTTGACAAAGGTGCATGCAGTAAAGCTATGGTCTTCCCAGTTTTCATGTATGATTGTGAGAACTGTACCATAAAGTGGGCATAAAACCTGTGAATTGATGCCTTGGAATTTGGTGCTGGAGAAGACTCCTGCAAGTCCCTTGGACAGCAAAGAGATCAAACAAGTCAGTCTTAAGGGAAATCAATCCTGAATACTTGTTGGAAGAACTGATGTTTAAGTTGAAACTCCAGTATTTTGGTCATCTGATGCAAACAGCTGACTCATTGGAAAAGTCCCTGATCCTGGGAAAGATTATGGGCAAAAAAAGAAGAGGAAGTCAGAGGATGAGATGCCTGGATGGCATCTCTGATGCAATGAATATGAACTTGGGCAAACTTTGGGTGATAGTGAGGGACAAGGAGGCCCAGGATTGTGTAGTCAATATGGTTGCAAAGAGTCAGACATGACTAGGTGACTGAACTGAACTGAACTGCCACTGCCAAAGCCAGGGAAGTTCCCTGATTTCTTGTTGTTCAATCACGAAGTCATAAGTGACTCTTTGCGACCCCATGGACTTCAGCATGCTAGGCTTATCTGTCTTTCTCTATCCCCTGGAGTCTGCTCAAATTCATCTCCACTGATTCAGTGATGCTATCCAACAATCTCACCCTCTGTCATCCCCTTGAGAGAGTAACAGGCAGAAAGGCAATGGGTCTCCAAACGGAGGAAATAAGCTACAAGTGTCGGACATTTTTATCTCTCTTAAGCGTCAGGAGGAAACAAAATAGTGATATATATATATATATATATATATATATATATATATATATATATATATATATATATATAATTTTTCCTTCTCTATACACATTTAAAAGGAGGTTTCTCTTAAAATACTGTGTTGTCATAATGACACCTGGCTTCACCTGAAGTTAACTATTCTCAAACCTTGAGTTAACCATTGCATTTTTCTTATGAAAATGCTTGTCTTAAGGTGTGTTTATGTACTATGCATTTACCCCAGACTCCGTCTTCAAGTCAGTTCCGCCTAATGGCTCAGAACATACTTGACAAACCAGAATGCTATACTCAGATATTGTTCCCCTAATTTATGTAAACGAAACTATCTGTATGGTAATCTGCCATTCTACCAGATTCAAGTCAATTGTTCTACAGCCCGAGATGGATGGTGCCAATATTATCTCAAAATACTTCTTATGAATGAGGGGCCTGGTGTCATTTTGAGTTTTAAAACATTCCTTTCTTTCATTAACAAACTGCTAATGACTGTATAACATCCAGCTGAAGACTAGCAGGGGGGCACTCTTTCCGCCCCCTTCTGATTCCTATGTCAGAAGCTTTCTCTATCTCTTTTATACTTTAATAAAACTTTATTACACAAAAGCTCTGAGCAATCAAGACTCATCTCTGACTCCGGATTGAATTCTTCTCCTCCGGAGGCCAAGAATCCGGGCATCTTTTCGTTCAGCAACAACCTTTCACCCTTTTTTTCCTGCCCTCAAGCTTTCCTAGCATAAGGATCTTTTCTAATGAGTTGGCTCTTCTCATCATGTGTCCAAACTTTAGGAGGTGCCTGAGACAGTGAACAAAATACCACTGATTGGGTCCTAATCCCAGAGGTGGCAGCTCCCACCAGGCTATGAGCAGGCATAGGTTATTGCACATGCCTTGCTGGGAGTTTAAACAGCTTGGCTCTTCCTAGAGACACACAAACTGGGGCCTCTTGGATGCACAAACTCTGGGATACCTCATGACCTGCCTGAGACTGTTACAACATCCAACAGGTCTCTACTACCCCAGGTACACCCTAGTACATCCCAATTGTGGCTGCCATATCCTCCCCTCCCCCAAGCCCAAGGGAATATGTTAGTCTTAATGAGCCTCAGTCTTTGCACACTCATGTCTAGGTGGGGGACAGATTGTGGATTTTAGGGGCAACTGTGAATTTTAGGAGCAAATACAAACTGGAATAAGGCCATATCTGAGACTGAACTGACCCCATGCTGCCCACAACAGGTCCAAAGGCATCTCTAGAAATATTAGAGGACCTAAGTGTTAAGTCTTGCTGGCTATTCTTGGCTGCTAAGTGTTGCCTTCACCAAATCTTGGGGACTTGTCTTCTGTGCTGTATGGCTGGCTTGTAAGGTCTTGGATCTATAGTAGGGGTCAAGCCTGAGTTGGGAGACCCAGGTGAAGACTTTGACTCACCAGAGAACTGCTAACCTCAGGGAAAATTAATAGGTGAAAGCCTTCCCAAAGGCCTCCATCTCAACGTCAAAACCAAGTCCACCCAAAGACCATAAAGCCTCAATGCCCAGATGCCCCATGTCAGTCTTTCAATAAAACAGAAACACAACACTGCACATTAGAAGACAGGCCACCCTAAGCCATACCAAATGCAAAGACACCCCAAAACTCATTACTGGACAAGGGACTGACCTTCAAAGGGACAAGATCCAGTTCCATCCATCAGAACACAGGCACAAGTCCCTCCAAACAAGAAACCTGTAAAAGGCACTGGTCCAACTTCACCTCTAGGGGAAAGACTCCACAACTAAGAGGAAGAAAAACTTTCCAGCCTGCAGACAGGAGACCCTAAGTACAGCAAAGTAAACAAAATGAAAGCCCAGAGAAATATGCAGCAGGTGAAGGAACAATGTAGAAACTGCCAGATCAAATAAGCAAGGAAGAAAAGGCAAAACCCCGAAAACAAAATGGGAGCACATATCAAGAAGTTGCAATAAATGTTTCACAAGGACCTAGAAGAATTAAAGAATAAACGATCAACAATAAACAATGCAATAAGAGATTAAAAATACACAGGAGGGATACATTAGAATAACTGAGACAGAAGAACAGATATGTGAAGAAAGGGCATGAGAAGATATTTAGGGAGATAATCGACAGAAACTTCCCTAAAATGGGAGAGGAAATAGCCACCCAAGTTCAGGAAGCCCTCCGAATCCCATACAAGATAAACTCGAGGAGAAACACACCAAGACACATATTAATCATGTTAACCAAAAATAAATATAAAGTATAAATATTATAAATAACAAGGGAAAAACAGCAAATATACAAAGGGATAATCATAATGCTAAAAATTTAACTTTCATCAGAAACTCTGCAGGCCAGACAAGAATGGCAAGATATACCTAAAGTGATGAGAGGGAGAAACCTACAAATAAAATTACTCTAGGCTTCCGGTTCAAGATGGTTGAATAGAAGGACATGAGCTCATCTCCTCCTCCTAGATTACTCTAGCCAGCAAGAACCTTGTTAAGATTTGATGGAGAAATCAAAAACTTTACAGACAAACAAAAGCTAAGAGAATTCAGCAGCCGCAAACCAGCTCTTCAACAAATGCTAAAGAACTTCTTACTTATCAATAATTACCTTAAATTTAAATGGACTAAATGCCCCAAGCAAAAGACACATTTTGGCTGAATGTATACAAAAACAAGACCCCTAAATATACTGTCTATAAGAGACCCACTTGAAACCTAGGGACACATACAGACTGAAAGTAAGGAGCTAGAAAAAGATGTACCATGAAAAAGGAAATCAAAGGAAAATGGGAGTAGCAATACTCATATCAGATAAAATAAAGTTTAAAATAAAGACTGGTACAAGAGAAAAAGAAGAACATGATGTAAGAATTAATCCAAGAAGAAGGCATAACAATCATAAATATACATGCACCCAATAAAAAAGCACCTCATTATATAAGGCAGATGTTAACAACTATTAAAGGGGAACCCTGCGGGAAGGCACAGCAGCCCATTATAACATTCTTGCCTGAAGAATCCCATAGACAGAGGAGCCTGGCAGGCTAGAATCCATAGGGCCACAAAGAGTCGGACACAACTGAAGTGACTTTGCATGCATAAATTAAATGCAAAATTCCCAGGCAGTAACACAATAATAGTTGGGCACTTTAATAATCTACCCACACCAATGAACAGATCATCCAGACAGAAAATTAGTATGTAAGCACAAGCTTTAAACAATACAATGAACGAGTTGGACCTAATTGATATCTATAAGGCATTTCTCCAAGATAGATCACATCCTGGGCTATAAATCTAGGCTTGGTAAATAAAAAAAAATATATATATATGCAGTGAAATAATTTCAACCATTTTTTCTGATCATAATGCTGTAAGATTTAATATCAACTAAACACATGTGTTTGTCTAAAAAAAAACGCAAATACATAGAGGCTAATCAATACACTTCTGAACAATCAACAAATCACTGAAGAAATCAAAATATGCCTAGAAACAAAAGGCAGTGAAAGCACGACATCTCAAAATCCATGGAATGCTGTAAAAACAGTGCTAACAGGGAAGTTTACAGCAATACAAGCCTACCTCAAGAAACAAGGGAGACATCAAGTAAACAACCTAACATTACACCTAACATTACAACTAGAAAAATAAGAACAACACAAAAAACTCAAAGCTAGTAGAAATAAGCCATAAAGATCAGAGCAGATTTTTTTTTTTAATGAAGGAAACTATAACAAAGATCAATAGAACTAAAGGCAGGTTATTTGAGAAGATTAACAAAATTGACAAACTGTTAGACAGACCCATGAAGAAAAAAGAGAGAAGGCACAATCCAATAGAATTAGAAAATAAAAAGAAGTTACAATAGACAATACAGAAATACAAAGAATCATAAGAAAATACTATGAGCAAATATATGCTAATATAACAGACAAAGTGGAAGAAATAGACAAATACTTAGAAAAGTATAGCCTTCCAAAACTGAACCAGAAATAAATAGAAAATATGAACGGAGCAATCACAAACACAGAAATAGAAATTGTAATTAAAAGAAAAAAAAATCTTCCAACAAACAAAATGCCAGGGCCAGATGGCCTCATAGGTGATTTCTACCAAAAATTTAGAGAATATCTAACAAATATCCTGTTCGAACTCTTCCAGAAAATTGCAGAAGAAAACTCCCAAACTCATCATCCTTATAGCAAAACCAAATATGCCACACAAAAATGAAATTACAAGCCAATATCACTAATGAAAATAGATGAAAATAGCCTCAACAGAATTCTAGCAATTAGAATCCAATAATATATTAAAATGATTATACATCATGATCAAGTGGTCTTCATCTCAGGGATGCAAGGATTTATTAGTATATGTAAATCCATCCATGTGATTCAACATATTAACAAACTGAAAGATAAAAAAAAAAAAGATCATTTCAATACATGCAGAGAAAGCCTTTTACAAAAATTGAACACTGATTGATAATAAAAACTCTCCAGAAGTAGGCATAGAAGGAAAATACCTCAACATAATAAAGACCATATATGATAAACCCACAGTAAACATGGTCTTCCCTGTGACTCAGTGGATAAACAGTTTGCAATGCAATAGTCCAGGTTCAATCCCTGGGTTGAGAAGATCCCCTGGAGAAGGAAGTGGCAACCCACTCCAGTATTCTTGCCTGGATTATTCCATGGACAGAGGAGTCTGGTGGGCTAGAGTCCATGGGGTCACAAACAGTCAAACACAACTGAGTGACTAACACACACACACAGTAAGCATTATTCTCAATGATGAAAAACTGAAAGCATTTTCTTTAAATTCAGCAATGGGATATGGTGCCCCCTCTCATCACTGTTGTTTGACATTGTTTTGGAAGTCCTATTCACAACAATCAGAGAAGAAAAAGAAATAAAAGGAATCCAGATCAGAAAAGATAAGCTAAAACTCTTACTGTTTTCAGATAACATGATTCTCTACATAGAACTCATATGAACTCACATAAAGATATGAACAGAAAATTACTAGAGCTAATCAGTGGATACAGTAAATTTGCAAAATATAAACTTAATACACAGAAATCCCTTTCATTCTTATACATTAACAATGAAAATTCAGAAAGAGAAACTACGGAAACAATCCCATTCACCACTGCAACAAAAATAATGAATGTTTAGGGATAAATTTACCAAAAGAGACAAAAGACCTCTATGAAGAAAACCATAAGACACTGATGAAAGAAATGAAAAACAACACAAACAGATGGAGTGATATCGGATTTGAAGAATCAATATAGTGAAAGTGACTATATATTACCCAAAGCAATCTATTGATTAAAGGCAATCCTTATCAAACTACCAACATTATTTCTTCACAGAACTAGAACAAATAATTTCAAAATTTGTATGGAAACACAAAGTGCCCTGAATAGCTGAAGCAATCTTGAGAAAGGACAATGGAAGTGCAGGAACTGACCTTCCTGACTTCAGACTATACTACAAATCAACAGCCATCAAGAGAGTATGGTACTGGCACAAAGAGAGAAATATAGACCAGTGGAACAAGATAAAAAACCAATGCACCTATAGTCAGTTTATCTTTGACAAAGGAGGCAAAAATATACAATGATGAAAAGACTATTCAACAATTGGTGCTGGGAAACTGGTCAACTATGTGTAAAAGAACATCCATGGCTGATTTATGTCAATGTATGGCAAAAACCTGGTGGCTCAGAGGTTAAAAAGTATCTGCCTCCAATGTGGGAGGTGTGGGTTCGATCCCTGGGTCAGAAGACCCCCTGGAGAAGGAAATGGTAACCCACTCCAGTATTCTTGCCTGGAGAATCCCATGGACAGAGAAGCCTGGTAGGCTACAGTCCACGGGGTCGCAAAGAGTCAGACACGACTGAGCGACTTCACTTTCACTTTCTTTCATGGCAAAAACAACCACAATATTGTAAGGTAATTAACCTCCAATTAAAATAAGTAAATATTTTTTTTTTTAAAGAATGAAATTAGAACACCTTCTAACACTGAACAAAAAACTAAACTCAAAATGAATTAACAACCTAAATGTAAGACTAGAGATTATAAAACTCTTAGAGAAAATCATAGACAGAACACTCTATGACATAAACCACAGTAAGATCCTCTATAACCCACTTTCTAGAATAATGGAAATAAAAGCAAAAATAAATAAATGAGATCTAAGTAAATGTAAAAGATTTTGCATGACAATGAAAACTATAAAAAATTTGAAAAGACAACCCTCAGAATGAAAAAAGAAAATATATTAGCAAATGAATCAACTGAGAAAGAACTCATCTCCAAAATATATAAGCAGCTCATGCAGCACAATACCAGAAAAACAAACAATTTAATCAAAGGGGACAGAAGACATAAGCAAATATTTCTCCAATGAAGACATATAGATGGCTAATAAACACATGATAAGATTCTCAACATCACTCATTATTAGAGAAATGCATATGAACATTACAATGAGGTATCATCTCACACCAGTCAGAATGGCCATCATCAAAAAGTCTACAAACAATAAATGATGTAGAGCACGTGGAGAAAAGGGAAACCTCTTGCACTCTTGGTGGGAATACAAACTGATACAGCCACTGTGGAGAACAGTATGTAGATTCCTTAAAAATCTAAGAATAAAGCTACCATATGACCCAGCAACCCCACTGTTGTTCATATACCTTGATGAAACCATAACTGAAGAAGACACATGTACCTCTATATTCACTGAAGCACTATTTATATTAGCCAGGACATGGTACCAACCTAGATGTCCATTGACAGATTAATGTATAACAAAGCTGTGGTACATGTACACAATGGAATATTACTCAGCTATAAAAAGGAAAGCATCTGAGTCATATAGATTGAGGTGGATGAACCCTAAGCCTATTATACAGAGCGAAATAAATAAAAAAGAGAATGACAAATATTGTATATTAATGCATAGATTAAAGCATTAATATCTTTCTAGATTAAGGAGTCTAGAAAGATAATACTGACAATCCTACTTACAGGGCAGCAAAAGAGACACAGATATTTTGGACACTGGGGGGCAGGAAAAGAAGGTGGAATGATACGATAGAATAGCACTAAAACATCTATACCAACATATGTAAAATAAATAGACAGTGGGAATTTGATGTATGATGCAAGGAACCAAATATCAGTGCTCTGTGACAACTTAGAGGGATGGAATGGGGAAGGAAGTGGGAGTGGTTTTCAAGAGGGAGGGGACATATGTATACCTAATGCTGATTCATGTTAAAGTTTGAGGAAAGCCATCACAATATTGTACTTATCCTCTAATTTAAAATATATATATAAAATTGATAAAAAATAAGTGAATAAAAAAGAAGTAAAAGGATGGGAAGTGATATTTTATGTAAACATAAATGACAGTAAAAATGGGGAAGCCATAATCTTATCAGAAAAACTAGACTTTTAAGCAAAGTCTGTAACAAAAGGCAAATAAGGAGTTTTTATAATGATAAAGGAGTCAATACAAAAATAAGATATAACACTTATAAACAGTGCATACAACTAATACAGAACATAAACATATAAATCAAATATTAATAAATATAAAAGAAATAAATTGAAAATCAGACAAAAATAGTAGAGGACTTTAACAACCCATCCACATCAACTGGCAGATCATTTAGACAGAAAATGAATAAGCAAAGACAGTGGTCTTAAAATGACACATTAGACTAGTTGTACTTAACTATCTATGGGACATTCCATCCAAAACCAGCAGAATACATACTCTTTTCAAGGGCACATAGAGTGCTTTCTAGGAGGGGGTCACATATGTGACCAAAAAAAAATAAAAAAAAGTCTCAGAATATAAATTATGTCAAGCAATTTTTTCTGACAATAACTATATTAACCTAAAATCAAATATTGGTAGAAAAATGGGAAAAACACGAACATGTGGAAACTGAACAAGATGCTACTAAAAAATTAATGGTTCAATGAAGAAATCAAAGAAGAAATTAAAAAAAAAAACCCTCTAGACAAATGGAAATAAAATGAAACTTTCCAAGACCTGATGGACATAGAAAAGTCAATTATCAGAGGGAAGTACATAGAAATACATGCGTACCTCAAGAAACAAGAAAAACCTTAAGAAAAAAAAAAAAAAAACTTAACTTACAATATGAAGGATTTGGAAAAAGAATAGCAAAGCCCAAAGTCACACTAGGAAGGAAATAGTAAAGAACCGAAGAGAAATAAATTTTTAAAAAGTAGTAAAGGTTCATGACACTAAGAGCTATTTTTTAAAAAGGTAAACAAAATTGATAAATATTTATCCAGGCTCATCAAGAAAAAAAGAGAGAGGGCCCAAATAAGCAAAATGAAAAAATGAAAGTGGGGAAAATACAACCAATATGCCAGAGATACAAAAAGTCATCAGGTAATACTACAAACAGTTATATGTCAATGCATTGGAAGCCTAGAAGAAATGAATAAATTTCTAGAAACACACAATCTTTCAACATTCAATCAAGAAGAAAACCAAAAATATAAACAGAATGATCACCTATAGTGAAATCAAATCTTGTTTCTTGAGGTACACATATATTGAATATGTAATTAAAAAGAGGAAAACTCTTAGCATACAAAAATCCAGGACTGGATGAATTCACAGAGAAATTCCACTTATCTTGAGTTATCAAACTCCTTGACTTCAGAGCATATTAGAAAGCTACAAGATTCAAACAATTTCATACTAGCACAAAAACAGAAACACAGATCAATGAAGCAGAGTAAACCCTAGAGCCCACGAATAAACCCATACAGTTATGTTCAATTAATCTATGATGAAGTAGGTGAAAATATATAATGGAGAAAAGAAAGTCTCCTCAACAAGTGCTCTTGAAAAAAATTGGACAGCTATATATAAAATAATAAAATCAAAACATTTTACCACTGTATACAAAAAAATGGATTAAAAACATATATAACCTGGAAACCATAAATCACCAGAAGAAAGTACAGAAAAAATACTGATATAAAGTGCAGAATTATTTTTTTTTGAATCTGCTTCCTAAGACAAAGGAAAAAAAAAGCAAACAAATGGAAGCTAATTAATCTTAAAAGCTTTTTGTACAACAAAAGTAAAAATCAACAAAATGCAAAGTTACCCTAATGAATGTGAGAACATATTTTCAAATATATAACTGAAAAGATGATATTATTTAAAATATACCACCTGGGAAGCTCAAACTCAAAGAACTCGAAGCCAAATAAAGAAAAAAGAGAGAGAGAGACAATCTAATTGAATGCCATTTGCAGCAACATGGATTGACCTAGAGATTGTCATAATGAGTGAAGTCAGACAGAGAAAATCAAATATCATTAGATATCACTTATATGTGGAATGTATAAAAACATGGTAGAAATGAACTTATTTACAAAGCAATATTAAAGTAACAGATGTAAAAAACAAACATAATTACCAGAGGGAAAAGAGGAGAGGGATAAATTGGAAGTTTGGGATTAACATATATACATCACTATATAAAATAGACAATTAATAAGGACCTATGGTAAAGCACAGGGAACTTGACTCAATACTCTTTAAAGACCCATATGGGGAAAAGAGTGAATATATATAAAATATATATATAATTGTGTGTGTGTGTGTATATATATATATATATATATATATATATATATATATATATATAATTGATTCACTTTATTACACACCTGAAAATAACACATTGTAAATCAACTATACTCCAATAATTTTTTCAATGAGCAGAAGACCTGAATTGCCAATTTTCCCAAACAAGATGTACAAAACCAACGGTACATTAAAAGATGTTTAACAGGAACATTAAAAGGCTGATCATCAAAGGAATGCAAATGAAAGCCACAACGAGAACACCTTATAACTGTCATCATGTTTATTATAAAGAAGACAAAGAATAAGTGTTGTAGAGGGTGTGGAAAAAAGAGAGCCATAGTATACTCTTGGTGGGAATGTAAATTAGTGCAGCCACTATGGAAAACATTATGGGAGTTCCTCCAAAAATTAAAAATAAAACTATCATATGATCCAGCAATTACACTCTTGGGTATACATCTGGAAAAAAAAAAAAAAAAACCTAAAACATTCATTTGAAAAGATATATGCTGCTCAATACCTGGAGTAGAAAATGGCAAACCAGCCCAGTATTCTTGTCTGGGAAATACCAAGAATAGAGAAGCCTGGAGTGCTACAGACCAAGCTGTTGCAAAGAGTCTGACATGACTGAGCACGCACACTCACACACATGCAGCTCGATATGCATGACAACATTACTTGCAGAAGACTAGAGGTGGAAGAAATCTAAGTTCCCATCAGCAGATGAATAAAGAATATGTAAAATATAAAGAAATATACTATATAAATATATACAAGTACATAAAATGGAATATTATTCCACCATAGGAAAGAATAAAACAGACACATTCTTCATGGTTTATTACATTATTTTATACAGAAATGTTGGAATATAAAGATAATATATGAATTCCTAAACACCGTGGTTAGAATGCATCTATTAATACAATATATATGAGTCAAGGGTCTAAAATCCTTCCCTGTAGTTTGGAGAAAACAATATCGTATATTCATACAATTTGACCATAAATAAGGAAAGAAACCTTGCTAATAAAAAGAGACTACAACGATTTCCATGAGTTGATAAAACACTGTGTGTTAAAATAAAGTTAAAATTCAGTTCAGTCTCTCAGTCATGTCCAACTTTTTGCGACCACATGAATCACAGGACGCCAGGCCTCCCTGTCCAACACCAACACACGGAGTTCACTCAGACTCACGTCCATCGAGTCAGTGATGCCATCCAGCCATCTCATCCTCTGTCGTCTCCTTCTCCTCCTGCCCCTAATCCCTCCCAGCATCAATCTTTTCCAATGAGTCAACTCTTCACAAGAGGTGGCCAAAGTACTGAAGTTTCAGCTTTAGCATCATTTCCAAAGAAATCCCAGGGCTGATCTCCTTCAGAATGGACTGTTTGGATCACCTTGCAGTCCAAGGGACTCTCAAGACTCTTCTCCAACACCACAGTTCAAAAGCATCAATTCTTCGGCTCTCAGCCTTCTTCACAGTCCAACTCTCACATCCATACATGACCACAGGAAAAACCAGAGCCGTGACTAGATGGACCTTAGTCGGGAAAGTAATGTCTCTGATTCTGAATATGCTATCTAGGTTGGTCATAACTTTTCTTCCAAGGAATAAGCATCTTTTAATTTTATGGCTGCAATCACCATCTGCAATGATTTTGGAGCCCCAAAAAATAATGTCTGACACTGTTTCCACTGTTTCCCCATCCATTACCCATGAATTGATGGGACCGGATGCCATGATCTTTGTTTTCTGAATGTTAAGCTTTAACCAACTTTTTCACTCTCCTCTTTCACTTTCATCAGGAGGCTTTTTAGTTCCTCTTCACTTTCTGCCATAAGGGTGGTGTCATCTGCATACCTGAGGTTATTGATATTTCACCCAGCAATCTTGATTCCAGCTTGTGTTTCTTCCAGTCCAGCGTTTCTCATGATGTACTCTGCATATCAGTTAAATAAGCAGGGTGACAATATACAGCCTTGACATTCTCCTTTTCCTATTTGGAAAAAGTCTGTTGTTCCATGTCCAGTTCTAACTGTTGATTCCTGACCTGCATACAGATTTCTCAAGAGGCAGGTCAAGTGGCCTGGTATTCCCTTCTCTTTCAGAATTTTCCACAGTTTATTTTGATCCACACAGTCAAAGGCTTTGGCATAGTCAATAAAGCAGAAATAAATGTTTTTCTGGAACTCTCTTGCTTTTACCATGATCAATAGGATGTTGACAATTTGGTCTCTGGTTCCTCTGCTTTTCTAAAACCAGCTTGAGAATCAGGAAGTTCATGGTTCACATATTGCTGAAGCCTGGCTTCGAGAATTTTGAGCATTACTTTACTAGCGTGTGAGATGAGTGCAATTGTGTGGTAGTTTGAGCATTCTTTGGCATTGCTTTCCTTTGTGATTGGAATGAAAACTGACCTTTTCCAGTCCTGTGGCCACTGCTGAGTTTTCCAAATTTGCTGGCATATTGAGTGCAGCACTTTCACAGCATCATCTTTCAGTATTTGAAATAGCTCAACTGGAATTCTATCGCCTCCACTAGTTTGTTTGTAGTGATGCTTTCTAAGGCCCACTTGACTTCACATTCCAGGATTTCTGGCTCTAGATGAGTGATCACACCATCATAATTCTCTGGGACCTGAAGATCTTTTTTGTATAGTTCTTCTGTGTATTCATGCCACTTCTTCTTAATATCTTCTGTTTATGTTAGGTCCATACCATTTATGTCCTTTATTGAGCCCATCTTTGCATGAAATGTTCCCTTGGTAGCTCTAATTTTCTTGAAGAGATCTCTAGTCTTTCCCATTCTATTGTTTTCCTCTATTTATTTGCATTGATCACTGAAGAAGGCTTTCTTATCTCTTCTTGCTATTCTTTGGAACTCTGCATTCAGATGCTTATATCTTCCTTTTCTCCTTTGGTTTTTGCTTCTTTTCTTTTCACAGCCATTTGTAAGGCCTCCCCAGGCAGCCATTTTGCTTTTTTCATTTATTTTCCATGGGGATGGTCTTTATCCCTGTCTCCTGTACAATGTCATGAACCTCATTCCATAGTTCATCAGGCACTCTAT
The DNA here is from genome assembly GCF_032405125.1 of Capricornis sumatraensis. Taxonomy (NCBI): domain Eukaryota; kingdom Metazoa; phylum Chordata; class Mammalia; order Artiodactyla; family Bovidae; genus Capricornis; species Capricornis sumatraensis. Next base: position 69,671,632 of record NC_091092.1, on the reverse strand, counting down.
CAGATCTAGGCCCTTAAATCTATTTCTCACTTCCACTGTGTAATCATACGGGATTTGATTTAGGTCATACCTGAATGGTCTAGCTGTTTTCCCTACTTGCTTAAATTTAAGTCTGAATTTGTTAATAAGGAGTTCATGATCTGAGCCACAGTCAGCTCCTGGTCTTGTTTTTGTTGACTGTATAGAGCTACTCCATCTTTGGCTGCAGAGAATATAATCAATCTGATTTCAGTGTTGACCATCTGGTGATGTGCGTGTGTAGAGTCTTCTCTTGTGTTGTTGGAAGAAGGTGTTTGTTATAACTAAATTTCTGAGCCTCAAGTGATTTTACATTTAAATTAGGCAAGAAATTTAGCAAAACAATTTATATGGCTTGTAAATCCACAGAAAATCTATCTTGCAAACAACCTTGACTTGCTGGATCTTGTTGTAATCCCTCCTCTTAGCCATCAGCACCTTCTTTAACAAGCTTTGAGAATAAGCTTAAAATTTCTTTATAGCATGCAGACATTTGCAACCTGCTAGAGAAAAACCCACATAAATGGAAAACAAGTTAGAACATAAAATGCAAAATGTATGAAATTTCTCATTTCTGTCTACCTGATTAATTTATATTTGCTATGGTATTGAATATTTAAGAATTAAATATGAAGTCTGGTTCCCATTAAACCTAATACCTAACATCTTGGCCAATCCATGGAAGTTTATAATTGTCAAAATTATTTTAATGGTGTGTGGTTGTTCATGTATGCTGACACCTCTTTCTCTGTCTTTTGGATGTAATTTCAAGTTCTGAAAAGAGTTTAAAAGACTGATTGTTGTTCAGTCACTAAATTCTGACTCTTTGTGACCCCATGGACTGCAGCACACCAGGCTTCACTGTCCTTTACTATCTCCCAGAGTTTACTCAAAATCATGTCCATTGAGTCTGTGATGCCATCCCACCAATCATTCTCTGTCGTCCCCTTCTCCTCCTGCCATCAATCTTTCCTAGTATGAGTCTTTTCCAATGAGACAGCTCTTTGCATTAGGAGGCCAAAATATTGGAACTTTACCTTCACCATCAGTCCTTCCAATGAATATTGAGGGATTATTTCAATTAGGATTGACTCGTTTGATCTCCTTGAATTTCAAGGAACTCTCAAGAATCTTGCCCAGCAGCACAGTTCAAAAGAATCAGGTCTTCATTGTTCAGTCTACTTTACGTTCCAACTCTCACATCTATACATGACTACTGGAAAAACCACAGGTTTGACTATATGGACTTTTGTTGGCAGTGTGATGTTTCTATTTTTTAATACACTGTCTACATTTGTCATAGCTTTTCTTCCAAGGACCAAGTGTCTTTGAATTTTATGGCTTCAGTCACCAGATGCAGTGATTTTGGAGCCCAAGAAAATAAAATCTTCCAGCTTCCATTTTTCCCCCATCTATTTGCCATGAAGTGATTGGACCAGAAGCCATGATCTTAGTTTTTTTGGAAGTTGAGTTTTAAGCCAGCTTTTTCACTCTCCTCTTTTACCTTCATTAAGAGGCTCTTTAGTTCATCTCAGTTTTCTGTCATTAAAGTGGTATCATCCGAATACTGGAGGTTGTTGATATTTCTCCCAGCAATCTTGAATCCAGCTTTTGAGTCATTCAGCCTGGTGTTTTGCATGATGTATTGTGCATGTAAGTTAAATACGCAGGGTGACAATATGCAGCCTTGATGTAGTACTCCTTTCCCAATTTTGAACCAGTCCATTTTTCCATGTCTGATTCTAACTGTTGGTTCTTGATCTTCACACAGATTTCAAGAGAGACCAAGAGACCAAGCCATCCCATGTGGAGCCACCCAAGATAGCCAGGTCATGGTGGAGAGCTCTGACAGAATGTGGTCCACTGGAGAAGGGAATGGCAAACCACTTCAGTATTCTTGCCTTGAGAAATCCATGAACAGTATGAAAAGGCAAAATGATAGGATATAGAAAGAGGAACTCCCCAGGTCAGTAGATGCCCAATATGCTATTGGCAATCAGTCGACAAATAACTCCAGAAAGAATGAAGGGATGGAGCCAAAGCAAAAACAATACCCAGTTGTAGATGTGACTGGTGATAGAATCAAGGCCCGATGCTGTAAAGTGCAATATTGCATAGGAACCTGGAATGTTAGGTCCATGAATCCAGACAAATTAGAAGTGGCCAACAGGAGATTGCAAGAATGAGCATCGACATTCTAGGAATCAGTGAACTAAAATGGACTGGAATGGGTGAATTTAACTCAGATAACCATTATATCTACTACTGTGGCCAGGAATCCCTTAGAAGAAATGGAGTAGCCATCACGGTCAACAAGAGAGTCCGAAATGCAGTACTTGGATGCAATCTCAAAAATGACAGAATGATCTTTGTTCATTTCCAAGGCAAACCATTCAATATCACAGTTATCCAAGTCAATGCCCCAACCAGTAGCGCTGAAGAAGCTGACATTGAATGGTTCTATGAAGACCTCCAAGACCTTTTAGAAATAACACCACAAAAAGATGTCCTTTTCATTATACGGGACTGGAATGCAAAAGTGGAAGTCAAGAAACATCTGGAGTAACAGGCAAATTTGGCCTTGGAGTACGGAATGAAGCAGGGCAAAGGCTAATAGAGTTTTTCCAGAACTCACTGGTCATAGCAAGTACCCTCTTCCAACAAAACAAGTGAAGACTCCAAACATGGACATCACCAGAGGGTCAACACCAAAATGAGATTGATTATATTTTTTGCAGCCAAAGATGGAGAAGCTCTATACAGTCAGCAAAAACAAGACCTGAAGCTGACTGTGGCTCAGATCATGAATTCCTTATTGGCAAATTCAGATTTAAATTGAAGAAAGTAGAGAAAATCAGTATACCTTTCAGGTATGACCTACATCAAATCCCTTATGATTATACAGTGAAGGTGAGAAATAGATTTGAGGGACTACATCTGATAGACAGAGTGCATGATAAACTATGGACAGAGGTTCATGACATTTTACAGGAGACAGGGATCAAGACCATCCCCATGAAAAGAAATGCAAATAAAAAAAAAATATGGATATCTGAGGAGGCCTTACAAATAGATGTAAGAAGAAGAGAATTGAAAAGCAAAGGAGAAAAGGAAAGATATAAGCATCTGAATGCAGAGTTCCAAAGAATAGAAAGGAGAGACAAGAAAGCCTCCTTCAGCAATCAATGCAAAGAAATAGAGGAAAGGAACAGAATGGGAAAGACTAGAGATCTGTTCAAGAATATTAGAGATACCAAGGAAACATTTCATGCAAAGATGGGGTCGATAAAGGACAGAAATGGTCTGGGCCTAACAGAAGCAGAAGATATTAAGAAGAGGTGGCAAGAATACACAGAAAAACTGTACAAAAAAACGTCTTTATGACCCAGAAAATCACGATGGTGTGATCACTCATCTAGAGCCAGACATCCTGGGATGTGAAGTCAAGTGGGCCTTAGAAAGCATCACTATGAACAAAGCTAGTGGAGGTGATGGAAGTCCAGTTGAGCCATTTCAAATCCTGAAAGATGATGCCATGAAAGTGCTGCACTCAATATGCCAGCATATTTGGAAAACTCAGCAGTGGCCACAGGACTGGAAAAGGTCAGTTTTCATTCCAATCCCAAAGAAAGGCAATGCCAAAGAATGCTCAAACTACCACACAGTTGCACTCATCTCACAGGCTAGTAAAATAATGCTCAAATTTATCCAAGCTAAGTTTCAGCAGTAGGTGAACCATGAACTTCCAGATGTTCAAGCTGCTTTTAGAAAAGGCAGAGGAACCAGAGATCAAATTGCCAACATCTGCTGGATCGTGGAAAAAGCAAGAGTTCCAGAAAAACGTCTATTTCTGCTTTATTGACTGTGCCTAAGCCTTTCACTGTATGGATCACAATAAATTGTGGAAAATTCTGAAAAAGATGGGAATACCAGACCACCTGACCTGTCTCTTGAGAAACCTGTATGCAGGTCAGGAAGCAACAGTTAGAACTGGACATGGAACAGCAGACTGGTTCCAAATAGGAAAAGGAGTATGTCAAAGCTGCATATTGTCACCCTGCTTATTTAACTTATATGCAGAGTACCTCATGAGAAACGCTGGGCTGGAAGAAGCACAAGCTGGAATCAAGATTTCCGGGAGAAATATAAATAACCAAAGATATGCAGATGGCACCACCTTTATGGCAGAAAGTGAAGAGGAGCTAAAAAGCCTCCTGATGAAAGTGAAAGAGGAGAGTGAAAAAGTTGGCTTAAAGCTCAACATTTAGAAAACTAAGATCATGGCATCTGCTCCCATCACTTTATGGGAAATAGATGGGGAAACAGTGGAAACAGTGTCATACTTCATTTTTTGGTCTCCAAAATCACTGCAGATGGTGACTGCAGCCATGAAATTAATAGACACTTACTCCTTGAAAGGAAAGTTATGACCCACCTAGACAGCATATTAAAAAGCAGAGATATTAGTTTGCCAACAAAGGTCCGTTTAATCAAAGCTATCCCCCCCCCCCCAGTGGTCAGATATGGAGGTGAGAGTTGGACTGTGAAGAAACCTGAGTGCTGAAGAATTGATGCTATTGAACTGTGGTGTTGGAGAAGACTCTTGAGAGTCCCTTAATCTGTGAGAAAATCCAACCAGTCTATCCTAAAGGAAATCAGCCCTGGCTGTTCATTAGAAGAACTGATGCTGAAGCTGAAACTCCAATACATTGGCCACCTCATGCGAAGAGTTGACTCATTGGAAAAGACCATTATGCTGGGAGTGATTGGGGGCAAGAGGAGAAGGGGACGACAGAGGATGTGATGGCTGGATGGCATCACTGACTTTTTTGTTTGTTTGTTTGTTTTGTTTTGTTTTGTTTTTTGGCATCACTGACTTAATGGATGTGAATCTGAGTCAACTCTGGGAGTTGGTGATGGACAGGGAGGCCAGGCGTGCTGTGATTCATGGGGTCGCAAAGAGTCGGACATGACTGAGACTGAACTGAACTGAACTAGATACAAGGAAATGCAAGGATTGAGATCATAAAATCTGTTTCTAAAAACATTCAACTATCTAAAGACCTGTCCCATCAGATTGCCTGGAGCACAGAGTGACTTCCTCCACCCTGAACTCCCTTGGGGCTTGTTGAATGTCAACAGCTATAGCAGCATGGGGTTCAGTCTCTGCAGAGGCAGATGGCAAATGCCTTTGTTGTTCAGTCATTGGCCCTGCTCTTGGTAAGTGCTAATTTGTAGTTTACAGTTCCATTAAATCAAAGAGCAGTAAGCATACTGAACCAAATGACATGTTAGAGGTATGAACCCTATCTTATCTTCCACACTTTTTTCCTGTGCCCCTGTTCCACTACTGCAATATTTAGGTATATACCAGTTGATTAGCAGGGAGCTGTTTGCTTAGTCATAAAATGAAAAAAAAAAATTTGCTAATGTAGCTTGCAAGCCTTGTTAGTTCACACACAGACATTTAGTTTTGAATGGGCTCCAAATTTGAATACTTAGACTGCTGCTCTCTGATAAGTGAAGGCATGAATCAGCCTTCAAGACTTCAAATAAACCATATTTATTTGTCACCCTGATTTTATTCTTCTGTTTTAATTTATTTATCTGGAACCTCAGCCTTTGCCCTTGGGGTGGAGGTAAAATGCTAACTCTCCTTGGGTCACAAACAGAATGCACTTTTAAATACTTCATTCATGGGGAATCATTTGTTTGAAGGGGCTTTTTTGTCAGATTATTAGCCCTGGTTGTTAAGGCTCAGGCAGAGATAAGATGAGCCTTGCAGGAAAAATTAAAAAAGATGTAAATAGTAAATGCAGGCATTTTGCAACATAGCTAAAAATAAATTGCACTACAGGCAATTATGCAAGTTTTACTGGATACATTAAAAAGACATTAAATGCACAGCTGTTTTAGTGTCTTTTAAGCTGATAAATTAACTGTCTAATAAATTGTAAAATTTGTCAGCTAATAATGCTATTTTATCTGCTCTAACATATGCCTTCCTAGTTCATGAAGCATTATTGTAAGAGCCAAAAGGAGATAATGTGAATTTTACAGTGTTATGTCTTAAGTGGAATGGATCATTGGCCATGAAGAAGTGTGTTAATAAATCTCCTAGGCTTTGTTAATTGCACTCAATGAACTGTCACTGTTAAAACACAAAAGATGTGATAGAGAAAGCTGAACATAATGTCTTTCAGTTTTACAATTAACAGTTCACTAGGCAAATCTACCAAAAAGACCATAATTTGTTGAAGCCTTATTAACTTACATTTTTCTAGTCAAGGTCATAATTGTGGATGGCTTAAAGCTATATTTTAATGCTCATAGCAAATAATAACCTTACTGGAGAGAAGAAATGTTTTTTCTCCAAGTCACATGAGCTATCTACTAAGTTCAAAAGAAATAATAATAAAACAGCACCAAATCAAACAATGGTCTTTCAGAATCATTCACCCTCAAGTACTTGTTTTTTGTCATTGATTTCAGAAAAATGATATTTTTTATTGGTTGTCTCAAGGTGATAAGTAAAGAATGGTAGTGCACATAATATGAAATTAAAAGGTATTACTTCAGAGGCCATTAAGTATAAGCCTTTGGCCATTAAAATAAATAATTGTAATAAAATTTGAAAGTTCAGTTTGTATGAAATTGATGTAGTTGTTGCTTCTAAATTCAGCACCAGATATCTGTATACTCAATTTAACAACAATTTGAAAATAACTTTCACATAAATTTTGAGAAAGTTACAGTGAGTCATGTTGTTTAAATGTCAAAGCAAAAAGTGTTTTCTTTGCCTCTTCTTGTTGCAAATTTACCCCTGCTCAATTTCTATTTCCTTGTTAGATTGGAATTGTGACCTTGCAAAAGCATGAGTTTCACCTTTAATGATGATGTGGCTTGAAGAATGATTTTCACAAATCATGTGCAGGTAAAGCAAGGGGAAACAATGAAAATGTATGCAATCTTTAAAACTAGATGGTTTATATTTTGGGCCACATATTACATATGTTTTTTTGTAATGTAAGATTCACCAAAAGACTTAGAAATTGAAAAATAAATATGAAGCAATTCCAGAAACCCTGTGTTAGAGTCTCTGAGCAATTCCTGACAAGCAAGTGAGCCACTGACTCCCAATTTATTTATCAATAAAATAAAACAAAATATTTTTCACTTCATGGAAAATAGATGGAGAAACAGTGGAAATAGTGGCAGACATTATTTTTGGGGGCTCCAAAATCACTGCAGATGGTGACAGCAGCCATGAAATTAAAAGACGCTTACTCTTCAGAATAAAAAGCTATGACCAACCTAGACAGCATATTAAAAAGCAGAGACATTACTTTGCCAACAAAGTTCTGTCTAGTCAAGGCTATGGTTTTTCCTGTAGTCATGTATGGATATAAGTGTTGGACTATAAAGAAAGCTGAGCACAGAAGAAATGATGCTTTTCAACTGTAATGTTGGAGAAGACTCTTGAGAGTCCCTTGGACTGCAAGGAGATTCTACCAATACATCCTAAAGGAAATCATTCCTGGATGTTCTTTGGAAGGACTGATGTTGAAGCTGAAACTCCAATACTTTGCCCACCTGATGTGAAGAGTTGACTCATTTGAAAAGACCATGATGCTGGGGAAGATTGAAGGCAGGAGGAGAAGGGGATGACAGAGGATGAGACCATCGGATGGCATCACTAACTCAATAGACATGAGTTTGAGTAAACCCTGAGAGTTGGTGATGGACAGGGAGGCCTGGAGTACTGCAGTCCATGGGGTTGCAAAGACTGAACGTCAACATTCTAGGAATCAGCGAACTAAAATGGACTGGAATGGGTGAATTTAACTCAGATGACCATCATATATACTACTGTGGGCAGGAATCCCCCAGAAGAAGTGGAGTAGCCATCATGGTCAACAAAAGAGTCTGAAATGCAGTACTTGGATGCAATCTCAAAAACGACAGAATGATTTCTGATCATCTCCAAGGCAAACCATTCAATATCACAGTTATCCAAGTCTATGCCCCAACCAGTATGCTGAAGAAGCTGAAGTTGAATGGTTTTATGAAGACCTACAAGACCTTTCAGAACTAATACTCAAATAAGATATCCTTTTCATTATAGGAGACTGGAATGGAAAAGTAGGAAGTCAAGAAACACCTGGAGTAACAGGCAAATTTGGCCTTGGAATGTGAAATGAAGCAGGGCAAAGAATAATAGAGTTTTGCCAAGAAAATGCACTGGTCATAGCATACACCCTCTTCCAACAACACAAGAGAAGACTCTACACATGCCCATCACCAGATGGTCAACAACAAAATCAGATTGATTATATTCTTTGCAGCCAAAGATGGAAAAGCTCTATACAGTCGACAAAAATAAGACCAAGAGCTGACTGTGGCTCAGATCATGAACTCCTTATTACCAAATTCAGAATTAAATTGAAGAAAGTAGTGAAAACTATTAGACCATTCAGGTATGACCTAAATCAAATCCCTTATGATTATACAGTGGAAGTGAGAAATAGGTTTAAGGGTCTAGATCTGATAGATACAGTACCTGATGAACTATGGAATGAGGTTTGTGACATTGTACAGGAGACAGGGATCAAGACCATCCCCATGGAAAATAAATGAAAAAAACAAAATGGCTGCCTGGGGAGGCCTTGCGAATAGCTGTGAAAAGAAGAAAGGTGAAAAGCAAAGGAAAAAAGGAAAGATATAAGCATCTGAATGCAGAGTTCCAAAGAATAGCAAGAAGAGATAAGAAAGCCTTCGTCAGTGATCCATGCAAAGAAATAGAGGAAAACAACAGAATGGGAAAGACTAGAGATCGCTTCAAGAAAATTAGAGAGAACAAGGGAACATTTCATGCAAGGATGGGCTCGATCAAGGACAGAAATCATATGGACCTAACAGAAGCAGAAGATACTAAGAAGAGGTGGCAAGAATACATGGAAGAATTGTACAAAAAATATCTTCATGACCCAGATAATCATGATGATGTGATCACTCATCTAGAGCCAGACATCTTGGACTGGGAAGTCAAGTGGGCCTTAGAAAGCATCACTACGAAAAAAGCTAGTGGAGGTGAAGAAATTCCAGTAGAACTGTTTCAAATCCTGAAAGATGATGGTGTGAAAGTGCTGCACCCAATATGCCAGCAAATTTGGAAAACTCAGCAGTGGCCACAGGACTGGAAAAGGTCAGTTTTCATTTCAATTCCAAAGAAAGGCAATGCCAAAGAATGCTCAAATTACCGCACAATTGTACTCATCTCACACGCTAGTAAAGTAATGCTCAAAATTCTCCAAGCCAGGCTTCAGCAATATGTGAACCGTGAACTTCCTGATACTCAAGCTGCTTTTAGAAAAGGCAGAGGAACCAGAGATCAAATTGCCAACATCTGCTGATCATGGAAAAAGCAAGAGAGTTCCAGAAAAACATCGATTTCTGCTTTATTGACTATGCCAAAGCCTTTGACTGTGTGGATCACAATAAACTGTGGAAAATTCTGAAAGAGATGAGAATACCAGACCCCCTAACCTGCCTCTTGAGAAATCTGTATGCAGGTCAGGAATCAACAGTTAGAACTGGACATGGAACCACAGACTGTTTCCAAATAGAAAAAAGAGTATGTCAAGGCTGTATATTGTCACACTGCTTATTTAACTTATATGCAGAGTACATCATGAGAAATGCTGGACTGGAAGACACACAAGTTGCAATCAAGATTGCCCGGGAGAAATATCAATAACCTCAGATATGCAGATGACACCACCCTTATGGCAGAAAGTGAAGAGGAGCTAAAAAGCCTCTTGATGAAAGTGAAAGAGGAGAGCAAAAATGTTGGCTTAAAGCTCAACATTCAGAAAACGAAGATCATGGCATCCGGTCCCATCACTTCATGGGAAATAGATGGGGAAACAGTGGAAACAGTGTCAGACTTTATTTTTTTTGGACTCCAAAATCACTGCAGATGGTGATTGCAGCCATGAAATTAAAAGACACTTATTCCTTCAAGAAAAGTTATGACAAACCTAGATAGTATATTCAAAAGCAGAGACATTACTTTGTCAACAAAGGTCTGGCTAGTCACGGCTCTGGTTTTTCCTGTGGTCATGTATGGATGTGAGAGTTGGACTGTGAAGAAGGCTGAGTGCTGAAGCATTGATGCTTTTGAACTGTGGTGTTGGAGAAGACTCTTGAGAGTCCCTTGGACTGCAAGGAGATCCAACCAGTCCATTCTGAAGGAGATCAACCCTGGGATTTCTTTGGAAGAAATGATGCTAATGCTGAAACTCCAGTACTTTGGCCACCTCATGAGAAGGGTTGACTCATTGGAAAAGACTCCGATGCTGGGAAGGATTGGGGGCAGGAGCAGAAGGGGACGACTGAGGATGAGATGGCTGGATGGCATCACGGACTGGATGGACATGAGTCTGAGTGAACTCCGGGAGATGGTGATGGACAGGGAGGCCTGGCATGTTGCGACTCATGGGGTCACAAAGTGTCAGACACGACTGAGTAAGTGTACTGAACTGAACTGAAAACAAATAAAGCAAAATAAAAATAAGAGCATTCACCTCATAAAGTTGTTTTCAAAATCAATGGAGAAAATGTATTTGAAAGTATTTTAAAAGCCACACTCTTATTTTATTTTGTTAATTGTGAGTTAAAATATCAATTGTATAATTCTTAATATTTGAAACACTTTTACATATGGTATCTCATGTAATCCTTACAACAATTTTTAAAGGACGGTAGAAGTATTTCTAAAGACAAAATACTTACTAATGGATAACTGAGTATGAAGTGTTATTCCAGAAGCTATAATTATATAATCAATTATGTTAAAGAGTTTTCTTCTCTTAAAAGTTATTATGTGATTGTGTAATCATGCTGGAATTGTGGTAGAGGCAATTGAAGCTCAGGGAAGTAATCTTCCTAAGGCTACACAGTAAAGTTAGAAGAAAACGCCATAAGCCTTCAGATATATTTCAGCTTTATAAATCCCTTGAGGCTGTGAAACAAGTTCCCTGTCAGTTCAATGTTCTTTCACATGCTCACACTTCTTCATTTAGACCAAACAGAAAATAAAAATTAAATAGATCAAATATTAGAAACCATTGTGGGAAAAGCTTTTAAGTTTAATTAAATCCCATTTGTTTATTTTTGCTTTTATTTCCATTACTCTGGGAGATGGGTCATAGATAATCTTGCTGTGATTCATGTCAGAGAGTGTTCTCCCTATGTTTTCCTCTAGGAGTTTTACAGTTTCCAGTTTTACATTTAAGTCTTTAATCCATTTTGAATTTATTTTTGTTTATGGTGTTCAAAAGTGTTCTAGTTTCATTCTTTTACAAATGGCTGACCAGTTTTCCCAGCGCCACTTGTTAAAGAGATTGTCTTTGCTTCAATGTATATTTTTGCCTCCTTTGTCAAAGATAAGGTGTCCCCACTTGCATGGATTCATCTCTGGGCTTTCTATTTTGTTCCATTGATTTATAATTCTGTCTTTTTGCCAGTACCATAATGTCTTGATGACTGTAGTTTTGTAGTATAGTCTAAAGTCAAGCAGGTTGATTGTTCCAGTTCCATTCTTCTTTATCAAAATTGCTTTGGCTATTAGATTTTTTTTGTGTTTCCATACAAATTGTACAAGTATTTGTTCTATTTCTATGAAAAATACCATTGGTAGCTTGATAGGGATTGTACTGAATCTATAGATTGCTTTGTGTGGCATAAACATTTTCACCATATTGAGTCTTCCTATCCATGAACATGGTATTTTTCTCTGTTTATTTGCCTCATCTTTAATTTCTTTATTAGTGTTTTATTGTTTTCTATATATAGATCCTTTGTTTCTTTAGGTAAATTTATTCCTAGATGTCCATCAGCAGATGAATGGATAAGAAAGTAGTGGTACATATACACAATGGAATATTACTCAGCTATTAAAAAGAAAACAATTGAGTTGGCTTTAATGAGGTGGATGAAACTGGAGCCTGCCATACAGAGTGAAGTAAGTCAGAAAGAAAAAAAAAAAAAACATCAACACAGTATATTAACACATATATATGGAATTTAGAACATGGTAACAATGACCCTATTTGCAAGACAGAAAAAGAGATACAGATATAAAGAACAGGCTTTTGGACTCTGTGCGAGAAGGTGAGGGTGGGATCAGTTGAGAGAATGACATTAAAACATGTATATTACTATGTGACATAGATGACTAGTCCAAGTTTGATGCATGAAATATGGCACTCAGAACCCATGCACTGGGACAAACCACTGGGATGGGATGGGGAGGGAGGAGGTGGGGAGTTCAGGACAGGGGGACACATGTACACCCATGGCTGATTCATGTCAATATATGGCAAAACCACCACAATATTGTAAAATAATTAGCCTCCAATTAAAATAAATAAATTAGTTTTTTTTTTTAATAAACCATTGTGGGAGTTGTAAATGTCATGTTGATGTCTGAACTATGTGGGATCCAAAGAATAGAGAGAAAGAATGTCAATGTTTTTATGTTACACTCAGTAAACTATTTGAATAGGGCTTCCTCTGAAAACTTCATTTCTGGCCAGAGAAAGGATTAGAAGGTCCTAACTATCCTCACCACCAACTCTTATATTTATTGAGTTTAAATGGAATGATTTGATCTTAAGTGGAGACTACATACTTCTCTAAGGTGATAAACCTTCAAATGAGCTTTAAGAATATTTTAAAGTATATAAATCATCATTAGGAAGAAATTCAATTGTTTGAGAATGTGTTTTTTTAAACTAAAAAATATTTTGATCACTTTTCTCTTTGAATCAATGTTTCAAGTTGAGGTTAGATACTGAAAGGGAAGAGATACCATCAGCTCTTTTATTGATGTCTTGGCATGCATGTATAAAAAAGAGAAAAATATATATACATCAAATCTTACAACTTTCATGAGATTTCTAGGCTAATGGCTGGTGTGCACACAATTGAGAAAGTCAAAATTATCTAAACTTCTAAATATAATTTGAGTATAGTTAAGTTTAAAAATCGTGTACCATATTGATTTCAAGATAAGAAATATGTTTTAAACAAAATGAATTAGAAATAAATCAATAAACCAAGAAAGATAAAAAGAGAAGGATAGAGAAGGAGAGGGAGAAAAGAATTGCAAAAATTAATAAACAGAAACTTAAATTGTAGAGTCCAAAGACCCGAACTGGGGGCAATCATTCCCTACAATAATAACAGAGCCAAGTAGAAAGAAGAAAGGCTCATTCTTCTTTCCTGACAAGAACTCGTCAAATTCTGCTAGTGAAAAGCCATGGACTCTTCTTTGATTATAGCTCCAAATTCCTTTTCCCATTTATGATAGAGTTCTCTTCTCCCTGTTTCATGAGGAATTGCATATAGCTAGCCATGGTTCCAGAACCTAAATATCAGTTCATTGTAGATCTTAGATAAGCCCATTTTTGCTAGAGAGGTACTTGGCATGCTATTTGTTGCAGGCCAACATTTTGTTGGCTCATACAGGGGTCCAGAGAAAAGCCTTGATGACTCCAAGGCTGGTGAGTAAACAGATGTGGTATCCACTAAGCCCATTGTTGCTCACTGTTTTTGTCACTGATCCTGAAAATTAAAGATAAGTTTTACTCCTGAATCTGGCATTTGTCCTCTTTCATTTTAAAGCTCTCCAAGTTTATTCAGGATATTTTAAAAAAGAATTTGTATTTTCTACTTAAGCCCTTATTCTGTATGTGGGTACTTGTTTCTTACTTTGACCTGATATTTTTAATAAGACTTTTCCAGCTGAAACTGGCTAGTCTTCAGCCCATTCTTTCAGGAACAGGGGCTGGTTAACTAGAACAGTGCTTGTTCAGGTTTTAGCCCATTCCTTTAGAATAGAGACTGTTGTATAGCAACTGTTCTGAAAGGCCTTCAACTTGTCTTCTCCAGGACCAGTTCCATTCAAACTGGTATTAGGACTGTAGGCTATTTAGGTTGATTGTGCTATTTGAGGTATTGGAGCCGTTTGAGTTATTCAGGCTATTTGAAAATTATTCCCTTACTCTAGAGAAAAACTCCTGGACATGGTATCCTAGTTATTTAAATATTTTGAGGGTGTCCCCTTAAAGGGGCCCCAGCTGATTTTTGTTTAAAAATAGTGGTCCTTCCTTAAGTGAATTTCTTACTAAATGAGCCAATCTGACCAAAGGCACTTGAGAATATCAACAACCATTTTGGGTAACTTTTACAGTATCCAAACTTATTTTTTCTTAAAAATTAATTGAATAACTCTAGCTCTAAATTTTCTAAAATTTAATGGAATACCTGTTTCAATTGGGATTTTTGAGCCTTTCAAAGGTTACCAGGAGACTAAAATTGTCTCTCTGCAACACAAGATTTTAAGATTAACTGAAGCAAACAAACAATTGAAGAAAGACAAAATGGCTTCCAAGACCACATGCTCTTCTTATCTTCTTTGGCTCAGGGTCTGACTCTGGGGCTATTTTGTCTCTTTCCCTCAGCTCCCTATGATTAGCCTCCACCTACAGTGCCATCTTCTTCCTTCCCTTATTTACCACCTGTACCTCTGCTATAACCACAGTTCCCACATTCTAATTCTCTAGCTCAACTTGCATTTTTCCCTGAAACTCTCCTTGGCCTCATTTCCTCTGAACCTATAAGAACTTGTCTCTTTAAAATTAAGCCTTCTGAGGATTCAGAAGCTAAACTCTTAATTTCTTTTTTTTTAATTTTTTTTTAAAGTTTAAATTTATTTATTTTAATTGGAGGCTAATTATTTTACAATATTGTATTGGTTTTGCCATACATCAACATGAATGCACCACAGGTGTACACGTGTTCCCCTAATTTCTTATATTCCCTAAACAAAAATAGAACTGAAAGCCATAGTCAAAATTTTCCTAAAGTAACCAAACATTTGTTCAGGAACTTAATATAATGATTCAGACTTAGCAACTTGGTTTTTCTGACATATTAGCTAGTTCACACATCAGTCAGTGAAGGCCAGACCCAGCATTGGATGAAAACTGCTGATTAGGAAAAGCATTAAAAGACTCTTGAATTACAAAGAAACCAAGTGGCTAACTTGTTATATGATTAGACTTGAGCAGTCACTAAATGAGCAATCCCTTAGGCTTTTCCAAAGCCTGTTGTTTGAAACAAAATTCAGGCTTACACACAAAAATCTAGTGAATTTTTTTCATGACGATTAAAATTGATTTCAGATTATTTTTAAAGAAAGTTTTTGTCCTCCATCAGATATTGATTTTACCTGGGTAGCCTTTAACTTTTGTTTATTAATGGGCAGAACTAGGACCCTTCCATTCTAGTAAAAAAGAACCAGAATGGAATGGAAAATTATCTCCACTCCAGATTTAGTCAATCTGGCAAAAGTTCTCTCCCCTTCAAATGAGTCACCTAAAAGGAAGACCACTGAAATTCTTATTTTTCAACTTCTGCAAATGAAGACCCCCCAAATGAAATCAAAAGCCCCTTATATTCTGCTATTATTGCAAAGATCCAGGACATTGAGAAAAGATAATGGTACAAACTAAAGTGTTTCAGGTGCCTTCAGCTCTCTAACCAGTCTTTCTAACATTCTCTCAATTCTCAGTAATAGGGCTCCAAATAACAATATGGTTTCATCTAAATCTTTCCTTTTAATTTGTTTGTAGAAACATCCCTCCACACTGGGGATGAATCTTTTTCCAGTCCAAACTGACACTGGTGCTATACTCTTAGTGCACAAGCTCTAACCTATTAAACAGTCCCTGCCTCTGAATACATGGAGAAGGTGATGGCACCCCCACTCCAGTACTCTAGCCTGGAAAATCCCATGGATGGAGGAGCCTGGTAGGCTGCAGTCCATGGGGTCGTGAAGAGTTGGAAACGACTGAGTGACTTCCCTTTCACCTTCATGCATTGGAGAAGCAAATGGCAACCCACTCCAGTGTTCTTGCCTGGAGAATCCCAGGGACGGGGGAGCCTGGTGGGCTGCCATCTTTGGGGTCGCAGAGAGTTGGGCACGACTGAAGCGACTTAGCAGCAGCAGCAGCAGCCTCTGAATACTACAAGAGTTGAAATTGTGAGATTCTCTAAGGAACCCGAATGGATTCTTCTCTCTGAACCTATTCTCTTTTGTTTAGGTCCTTTTGAGAGGTACACAAAATTGACTCCTTAGTTCCTCTAATCCCATTCATTTATTAATCTTAGACTTGTTAGAGAATCATCATGTTGGAATTTCTCCCAAAAGGAATAAATAATTCTAGAATCTGACAGCAGTCATCAAAGCAGCCAAACAGGTAAATTAAACAAAACTTTGACTTTTTAATTTTTTCTGGTAGTACTAAAGTAGATTCTGGAAACCATGCTCTTTTGTCAATATTGAGTCAACTACCATATTCATGGGCAAAATATCCAAATAATTTTGGCACAATTTATAACACACCTCCCATAAAGATTCCAATAGATCAGTCAAAGCATCTTATCAAAATTCGTCAGTAAGCTATGAGTAAAGAGTCTTTTTTTTTTTTAAATTTTTAAGTTGAAAGAAAATTGCTTTACAATATTGTGTTGATTTCTGCTATATAACAGCATGAATCAGCGATAAGTATACATATATCCCCTCCCTCTTGAACTTCCCTCCGACTTCCCCCCATCCCACCCTTCTAGGCTGTCACAGAATACCAGGTTGAGCTCCTTGTGTTTTACAGCAACTTCTCACTCCCTATGGGTTTTACAGATGGCAATGTATATGTTTCAGCGCTTCTCTTTCAATTATTCCCACTCTCTCTTTCCCCCACTATGTCCACTAATCTCTTTTTTTAAAAAAATTATTTATTAAAATTGGAGGCTAATTATTTTACACTATTGTAGTGGGTTTTGCCATACATTGACATGAATCAGCCATGGGTGTACGTGTGTTCCCCATCCTGAACCCCCTCCCACCTTCTTTATTTCTGTGTCGCTAGTCTTGCCCTGAAAATATGCTGATCAGTAACATTTTTCTAGATTCCACATATATGTATTAATATATGACATTTGCTTTTCTCTTTCTGACTTACTTCACTCTGTATAACAGGTTAAGTCTTTCAAGGCATAAAACCCATAATAGATTACAAGGCTCAAGATCTCATTATATCTTCTACTAGTCCCTGTAATAGATTTATTTTACTAGTGAGAAAATCTAAAAGCTGAGGGAGGTGGTTTGTCCAGGATCTCTAAACAAAAAACAATATTGTTATCCCTTGACACACTGTTGTTCCTAATCCTCATTTGCTACTAACAATCATTCCAACCAGAAACTAATTTTTTACTGTAATTAATTTATGCAATGCATTCATTAGTATTCCAGTTGATGAAGCTAGCCATACCTTTTTGACTTCATTTAGGGAGGAAAAATATTTGCCTGGGAAGTAATGCCACAGGATTATGCTGAAAGTCATTATTTCTTATAAATCCTGAAGGTTGACCTGGATGATATAAAGTTTCAAAAGGATTCCCACCTTGTTGCAATATGTAGATGATATGTTTCTTTGCTCTCCTTCTCAAATCACCTTACAGGAAGATAGCATCTACTTTCTAAAGCTTTTAAACTTAAAGAGACATAAGGCCAACAAGAAAAATTTGTAATTTGTCCAAAACAAGGCATGGTATTGAAGGCATGTGATTTTAGAACAAGAACTACATCTAGAACCACATAGGCTTACGAGTATCCTAAGTTATCCAAAATTCCAAAATAGTGTCAATTGACAGGTTTACTTGAGCTAGTTAGTTACTGGAAAATTAGATTTCAACTTTCTATCTTATGGCCAAACATCTGAAGAATAACATCCTAATCCAAATTTATGAGAAGAACAGGACAACATAACATTTAAGGTTTTAAAAGAGAGTTTCATAAACTTGCCTGGCCTTGGGCATCCCAATTATCAGATTATCTTCAATTTTTTTTCTTTTAGTATATTCCCTTGGTATACTCACTCAAAAATACAAGGACCACCATTGATCAATAGATTATTATAGCTAGAAACCAGACTCCATGGCACAAGGGTATTCACCTTGCTTTGGAGCCAATAATATCATGGCCTTCTGGGCTAAGACTCTGAGAAAATCATTGTGGGACTGTATTTAACTATTTTAGTACTATATGCAGTAGAAGCCCTCCTGAACTCTCATCACATTCAACAGTTCTGTCAGTTCCCTCAACTATGAAGATTTTTTGTTAGTTGCTTTTCATAACTCTTTTACATTGTAATAACTTTAATCCTGCTAGTCTTCTCCTTTTCATTACCAACAGAGTCTTTCAAGTCGCATGTTGAGGGATCACCTCCTAACTCCTTGTGATACTCTTCCAGAAAGTTATTTTGATAATGCTGACTTCTCATCGTTCATTGATATTTCTTATATAAAAGGTGAAAATAGTAAATATTGTGCTGAGATATTTTCTACAACTCACCTTGATATTGACTGTGACAAAATATTCAGTTCACTTCAGTCATTTAGTCGTGTTCAACTCTTTCTGACCCCATGAATTGCAGCACTCCAGGCCTCCCTGTCCATCACCATCTCCCAGAGTTCACTCAGACTCACGTCCATCGAGTCAGTGATGCCATCCAGCCATCTCATCCTCGGTCATCCCCTTCTCCTCCTGCCCCCAATCCTCCCCAGCATCAGAGGCTTTTCCAATGAGTCAACTCTTCGCATGCGGTGCCCAAAGTACTGGAGTTTCAATTTTAGCACCATTCCTTCCAAAGAAATCCCAGGATTGATCTCCTTCAGAATGGACTGGATGGATCTCCTTGCAGTCCAAGGGATTCTCAAGAGTCTTCTCCAACACCACATTCAAAAGCATCTACTCTTCGACACTCTTCCTTCTTCACAGTCCAACTCTCACATCCATACACCACAGGAAAAAACATAGACATGACTAGATGGACCTTAGTCAGCAAAGGAATGTCTCTGCTTTTGAATATATTTAGGTTGGTAATAACTTTTTTTTCCAAAGAGTAAGCGTCTTTTAATTTCATGGCTGCAGTTACCATCTGCACTGATTGTGAAGCCCAAAAATATAAAGTCTGACTCTGTTTCCACTGTTTCCCCATCTATTTCCCATGAAGTGATGGGACCGGATGCCATGATCTTCTTTAAGCCAACTTTTTCAATCTCCTCTTTCACTTTCATTAAGAGGCTTTTTAGCTCCTCTTCACTTTCTGCCATAAGGGTGGTGTCATCTGCATATCTGAGGTGACTGATATTTCTCCCGGCAATCTTGATTCCAGCTTATGTTTCTTCCAGTCCAGCATTTTTCATGATGTACTCTGCATATCAGTTAAATAAGCAGGGTGATAATATACAGCCTTGACGTACTCCTTTTCCTATTTGGAAAAAGTCTGTTGTTCCATGTCCAGTTCTAACTGTTGCTTCCTGGCCTGCATACAGATTTCTCAAGAGGCAGGTCAGGTGGTCTGGTATTTCCATCTCTTTCAGAATTTTCCACAGTTTATTGTGATCCACAAAGTCAAAGGCTTTGGCATAGTCAATAAAGCAAAAATAGATGTTTGTCCAGAACACTCTTGCTTTTTCCATGATCCAGTGGATGTTGGCAATTTGATCTCTGGTTCCTCTGCCTTTTTTAAAACCAGCTTGAACATCAGGGAGTTCACAGTTCATGTATTGCTGAAGCCTGACTTGGAGAATTTTGAGCATTGCTTTATTAGCATGTGAGATGAGTGCAATTGTGCAGTAGTTTGAGCATTCTTTGGCATTACCTTTCTTTGAGATTGGAATGAAAACTGAACTTTTCCAGTCGTGTGGCCACTGCTGAGTTTTCCAAATTTGCTGGCATATTGAGTGCAGCACTTTCACAGCAACATCTTTCAGGATTTGAATTAGCTCCACTGGAATTCCATCACCTCCAGTAGCTTCGTTCGTAGTGATGCTTTCTAAGGCCCACTTGACTTCACATTCCAGGATGTCTGGCTCTAGATGAGTGATCACACCATCGTGATTATCTGCGTCATGAAGATCCTTTTTGTACAGTTCTTCTGTGTATTCTTGCCACCTCTTCTTAATATCTTCTGCTTCTGTTAGGTCCATACAATTTCTGTCCTTTATCGAGCCCATCTTTGCATGAAATGTTCCCTTGGTATCTTTAATTTTATTGAAAAGATCTCTAGTCTTTCCCATTTTGTCCTTTTCCTCTATTTCTTTGCATCTATTGCTGAAGAAGGCTTTCTTATTTCTTCTGGCTATTCTCTGGAATTCTGCATTCAGATGCTTATATCTTTCCTTTTCTTCTTTGCCTTTCACCTCTCTTCTTTTCACAGCTATTTGTAAGGCCTCCCCATTTTGCTTTTTTGGATTTCTTTTCCATGGGGATGGTCTTGATCCCTGTCTCCTGTACAACGTCGTGAACCTCATTCCATATTTCATCAGGCGCTCTATCTATCAGATCTAAGGTCTTAAATCTATTTCTCACTTCCAATGTATAATCATACGGGATTTGATTTAGGTCATATCTGAATGCTCTAGCGATTTTCCTTACTTTCTTTAATCTAAGTCTGAATTTGGTAATAAGGAGTTCATGAGCTGAGCCACAGTCAGCTCCTGGTCTTGTTTTTGTTGACTGTATAGAGCTTCTCCATCTTTGGCTGCAAAGAATAGAATCAATCTGATTTCGGTGTTGACCATCTGGTGATGTGCTTGTGTAGAGTCTTCTTTTGTGTTGTTGGAAGAGGGTGTTTGCTATGACCAGTGCATTTTCTTGGCAAAACTCTATTATTCTTTGCCCTGCTTCATTTCACATTCCAAGGCCAAATTTGCCTGTTACTCCAGGTGTTTCTTGACTTCCTACTTTTGCATTCCAGTCCCCTATAATGAAATAAACATCTTTTTTGGGTGTTAGCTCTAAAAAGTCTTGTAGGTATTCATAAAGCCATTCAACTTCAGTTTCTTCAGTGTTACTGGTTGAGGCATAGACTCGGATAACTGTGATATTGAATGATTTGCCTTCGAAACGAACAGAGATCATTCTGTCCTTTTTGAGATTGCATCCAAGTACTCTACTTCGGGCTCTTGTTGACCATGATGGCTACTCCATTTCTTCTGAGGGATTCCTGCCCGCAGTAGTAGACATGATGGTCATCTGAGTTAAATTCACCCATTCCAGTCCATTTTAGTTCACTGATTCCTAGAATGTCGATGTTCACCCTTGCCATCTCTTGTTTGACCACTTCCAATTTGCCTTGATTCATGGACCTGACACTCCAGGTTCTCATGCAATATTGCTCTTTGTAGCATCGGACCTTGCTTCTATCACCAGTCACATCCACAGCTGGGTATTGGTTTTGCTTTGGCTCCATCCCTTCTTTCTTTCTGGAGTTATTTCTCCACTGATCTCCAGTAGTGTGTTGGGCACCTACCAACTGGGGAGTTCCCCTTTCATTACCCTATCATTTTGCCTTTTCATACTGTTCATGGGGTTCTCAAAGCAAGAATACTGAAGTGGTTTGCCATTCCCTTCCCCAGTGGATCACATTCTGTCAGACCTCTCCACCATGACCCACCCATCTTGGGTTGCCCCACAGGCATGGCTTTGTTTCATTGAGTTAGACAAGGCTGTGGTCCTAGTGTGATCAGATTGACTAGTTTTCTGTGAGTATGGTTTCAGTGTGTCTGCCCTCTGATGCCCTCTTGCAACACCTACCATCTTGCTTGGGTTTCTCTTACCTTGGGCGTGGGGTATCTCTTCACGGCTGGTCTAGCAAAGCTCAGATGCTGCTATGTACCTTGGATGAGGGGTATCTCCTCACCACCACCCTTCCTGACCTTCAATGTGGGATAGCTCCTCTAGGCCCTCCTGCGCCTGTGCAGCTACCACTCCTTGGACTTCGTGTTGCTCCTCCCAGCCACCACCCCTGGCCTTGGGCGCAGGGTGGCTCCTCCTGGCTGCTGCCCCTGACCTCGGATGCGGGTAGCTCCTATCGGCCGTTTCTGTGCTGTCACAGCCTAGTACTCTCAGTGGCTGCCCCTGACCTCAGACGTGGGGTAACCCCTCTTGGCTGCTGCCCTTCGGGCATGAGGTCTTCCCGGCTTCTGCCCCTTACCTCGGACATGGTGTAGCCCCTCTCCAGGGTGCTTAGTGCACAGGTCACAGCCCTTTAGGCAAAAATATTACCTATTGCTACTTCAGCCCAATAGGCTTGGTATGTACTCTTACAGATTAGCCACATACAAAAAAAGCCGATATTTATACTGATAGTGGATATTCATTTGGAGAAGCCGTTAGTTCAGAATGCTGTGGAAGCAACATGGCTTATTTACTTCCAGTGGGTATAAAATTAAAAATGACCCCTATGTTCAAGGATTTTTGGATGCAACACTTTTACTGCAACTCTAGTTATTGTTAAGATTCTGAAATCTTCCAAATGTGACCCTGAAAACTAAGGAAAATCAACTTGCTGATATTTTTGAAAGGAGTACTACCCTTAAAGGAATCAATATCAATCAGATAACTGTCATGGCACAAAGGACTATTTCCCCAAATGATAACTTAGAAACATTGCTTTGAGAATCCCAATAATTGACCTAAGGAAAGGAATAACAAATTTGGAAATTCAACAATCATTGGTTTGATAAGAAGAGAATGCTATGGTGCAGATCAAAGAATAATCCAGTCCTATGAGAGACACTAAAATTCTCATTACTCACCATTATTCATGTATTAAACCATTCATATAATGACAGCATGACAGCATTCATCAATCAACATTGGTGGGAAAACATTAATAAGGCCACAGAAAGTTTCTATTATTTATTTGAAATAAAAGTCAGGCAAGTATGTTTCTACTGCTCAAGGACATTTGAGGTCTGGTAAATAGATTTCACACAACTGCCTACATATCATGGATATAAATATATTTTATGTTGTTTAGTCCATAAGTTGTGTCTTATTCTTTAGCAATTCCATGGACTGTAGCTCACCAGACTCCCCTGTCCATGGGGTGTCCTGGACAAGAATATTGGAGTAGGTTGCCTTTCCCATCTCCATGGGATTTTCCAGGATTTTCCTGTCTCCTGCATTGGCAGATGGGTTTTTCACCATTATGCCACCAAAGAAGTGATAGTCTGTATGTCTTCACAGTGGATAATAGCCTTTCATTTCAGATCACTGACTCTTCTGTGACTAAAGTCCTACTTTGGGAACTCCTATAAAACTTCATAGTGATCAAGGAAGCCATTTGGCTTGTCAGGCACTTTGACAAATCTATGCTCTTTGGTCAGTTGTAAAATATTTTTACTGACCTTACCACACTCAATCCTCTGTTTCAGTGGAACATGCTAATTACATCATTACAACTCAATTGGCAAGATTCATAGAAGACTTCTAAATAAATTGGTCAAAATCATTGCTATTGGTCCTTCTATTAATAAATTTCAGATCAGACCCATCTCTTTTCAATTCTTAAGCTCTCATCCTTTGAGATAGTCACAAATGTTTAATGGACTTGGCTTCTACATCTTTTCAAATTAACTTTATTAATATGTAATTGATTTACAATAGAGTGTTTGTGCTGTACAGCAAAGTGAATCAGTTGTACATAAACATATATCTCCTCTTTTTAAAATTCCATTCCTATATAGGTCACTCTAGAGTACTGAATAGCATTCACTTTGCTACACAGTAGGTTTTCATTGCTTATGTGTTTTGTACATAGTAGTAGATATATATGTCACTGCCAATCTCAAAATTGATCCTTCTCCCTTTCCCTCTTGGTAATCATAAACTTGTTTTCTACATTTGTGCCTCAATTTCTGTTTTATAAATAGGTTTACTTGGACCATTTTTTTTAGATTCAAAATATAAGAAATGCCATATGCTATTTGTATTTCTCTGTCTGACTTACTTCACACAGTTTGACAGTGCTGCAGGTCCAATCGTGTCATGGCAAATTGTATTATTTTGTTTTTTTTTTTTTAATGACAGAGTAACATTGCATTGCATGTGTATACATATCTTTATCCATTTTCATCAACAGATTGTAGGTTATTTCTATATCTGGACTATTGTAGAGAGGGTTGAAATGAAAACTGGGGGGCATGTACCCTTTCAATTTATGGTTTTCTCCAGATATATGTTCAAGAGAGGGATTGTTGGATCGCATACTAGCTCTATTTTAGTTTAGTATTATTATTATTATTATTTTAAAATTTTAACTGGAAGCTAATTACTTTAAAATATTGTAGTGTTTTTTGTCATATACTGACATGAACCAGACATTGGTGTATATGTGTCCCCCATTCTGAAACCCCTCCCACCTCCCTCTTTATCCAATGCTCAGGGTCATCCCAGTGCACTAGCTCTGAGCACTTTGTCTCATGCATCAAACCTGGACTGGTGATACATTTCATATATGGTAATATAGATTTTCAATGCTATTCTATCAAATCATCCTACCCTCAACTTCTCCCACAAAATCCAAAAGTCTTTTCTTTATATCTGTGTCTCTTTTCCTGTCTCGCATATATGGTCATCATCACCAGTTCAGTTCAGTTCAGTTCAGTCACTCAGCTGTGTTCAACTCTTTGTGACCTCATGAATCGCAGCACTCCAGGCCTCCCTGTCCATCACCATCTCGCAGAGTTCACTCAGACTCACGTCCATCGAGTCCGTGATGCCATCCAGCCATCTCATCTTCTGTCGTCCCCTTCTCCTTCTGCTCCCAATCCCTCCCAGCATCAGAGTCTTTTCCAATGAGTCAACACCGCATGAGGTGGCCAAAGTACTGGAGCTTCAGCTTTAGCATCATTCCTTCCAAAGGAATCCCAGGGTTGATCTCCTTCAGAATGGGCTGGTTGGATCTCCTTGCAATCCAAAGAACTCTCAAGAACCTTCTCCAACACCACAGTTCAAAAGTATCAATTTTTCAGTGCTCAGCCTTCTTCACAGTCCAACTCTCACATCCATATACGACCACAGAAAACCCATAGCCTTGATTAGAAGGACTTTAGTCAGCAAAGTAATCTCTCTTATTTTGAATATACTGTCTAAGTTGATCATAACTTTTCTTCCAAGGAGTAAGCGTCTTTTAATTTCATGGCTGCAGTCACCATCTGCAGTGATTTTGGAGCCCCCAAAATCAAAGTCTGACACTGTTTCCACTGTTTCCCCATCTACTTCCCATGAAGTGATGGGACCAGATGCCACGATCTTCGTTTTCTGAATGTTGAGCTTTCAGCCAACTCTTTCACTCTCTTTCACTTTAATCAAGAGGATTTTTAGCTCCTCTTCATTTCCTGCTATAAGGGTGGTGTCATCTGCATATCTGAGGTGACTGATATTTCTCCCGGTAATCTTGATTCCACCTTGGGCTTCCTCCAGTCCAGCGTTTCTCATGATGTACTCTGCATATAAGTTAAATAAGCAGGGTGATAATATACAGCCTTGACATACCCCTTTTCTTATTTGGAACCAGTCTGTTGTTCCATGTCCAGTTCTAACTGTTGCTTCCTGACCTACATACAGATTTCTCAAGAGGCAGGTTAGGGGGTGTGGTATTCTCATCTCTTTCAGAATTTTCCACAGTTTATTGTGATCCACACAGTCAAAGGCTTTGGCATAGTCAATAAAGCAGAAATAGATGATTTTCTGGAACTGTCTTGCTTTTTCCATGACCAACGGATGTTGGCAATTTGGTCTCTGGTTCCTCTGCCTTTTCTAAAACCAGCTTGAACATCAGGGAGTTCACAGTTCATGTATTGCTGAAGCCTGGCTTGGAGAATTTTGAGCATTACTTTACTAGCATGTGAGATGAGTGCAATTGTGCAGTAGTTTGAGCATTCTTTGGCATTGCCTTTCTTTGGAATTGGAATGCAAACTGACCTTTTACAGTCCTGTGGCCACTGCTGAGTTTTGCAAATTTGCTGGCATATTGAGTGCAGCACTTTCACAGCAACATGTTTTAGGATTTGAAACAGCTCAACTGGAATTCCATCAGCTCCACTACCTTTGTTTGTAGTGATGCTTTCTGAAGCCCAATTGACTTCACTTTCTAAGATGTCTGGCTCTAGATTTGTGATCAAATCATCATGATTAGCTGGGTTGTGAATATCTTTTTTGTATAGTTCTTTTATGTATTTTTGCCCCCTCTTCTTAATATCTTCTGCTTCTCTTAGGTCCATACCATTTCTGTCCTTTATTGAGCCCATCTTTGCATGAAATGCTCCCTTGGTATCTCTAATTTTCTTAAAGAGATCTCTAGTCTTTCCCATTCTGTTGTTTTCCTCTATTTCTTTGCATTGATCACTGAAGAAGGCTTTCTTATCACCATGTTTCTACATTCCATATATATATATATATATACATTAATATACTATATGGGTGTTTTTTCTTTCTGACTTCATTCCGTATAATAGGCTCCAGTTTTATCTATCTCATCAGAACTGATTCAAATGCATTATTTTTAAATGGCTGAGCAATACTCCACTGTGTATGTGAAGACTCTACACATGGACATCATTAGATGGTCAACAACAAACTCAAATTGATTATATTCTTTGCAGCCAAAGATGGAGAACCTATATACAGTCAGCAAAAACAAGACAAGGAGTTGACTGTGGCTCAGATCATGAACTCCTTCCAAATTCAGACTTAAATTGAAGAAAGTAGGGAAAACCACTAGACCATTCAGGTATGACCTAAATCAAATCCCTTATGATTATGCAGTTGAAGTGAAAAATATATTTGAGGGACTAGATCTGATAGATAGAATGCCTGATGAACTATGGAATGAGGTTCGTAACATTGTGCAGGAGACAGGGATCAAAACCATCCCCATGGAAAAGAAATACAAAAAAACAAAATGGCTGCCTGGGGAGGCCTTACAAATAGCTGTGAAAAGAAGAGAAGTGAAAAGCAAAGGAGAAAAGAAAAGATATAAGCATCTGAATGCAGAGTTCCAAAGAATAGCAAGAAGAGATAAGAAAGCCTTCTTCAGTGATCCATGCAAAGAAATAGAGGAAAACAACAGAATGGGAAAGACTAGAGATCCCTTCAGGAAAATTAGAGATATCAAGGGAACATTTCATGTAAAGATGGGCTCAATAAAGGACAGAAATGATATGGACCTGACAGAAGCAGAAGATATTAACAAGAAGTGGCAAGAATACACAGAAGAACTGTACAAAAAAGATCTTCACACCTCAGATAATCATGATGGTGTGATCACTCATCTAGAGCCAGACATCCTGGAATGTGAATTTAATTGGGCCTTAGAAAGCATCACTACGACCAAAGCAACTGGAGGTGATGGAATTCCAGTGGAGCTATTTCAAATCCTGAAAGATGATACTGTGAAAGTGCTGCACTCAATATGCCAGCAAGTTTGGAAAACTCAGTAGTGGCCACAGAACTGGAAAATGTCACTTTTCATTCCAATCCCAAAGAAAGGCAATGCCAAAGAATGCTCAGTCTACTACACAATTGCACTCATCTCACAAGCTAGTAAAGTAATGTTCAAAATTCTCCATATTAGGCTTCAGCAGTACATGAACCGTGAACTTCCTGATGTTCAAGCTGGTTGTAGAAAAGACAGCAGAACCAGAGGTCAAATTGCCAACATATGCTGGATCATGGAAAAGCAAGAGAGTTCCAGAAAAAAAAAAAACATCTAGTTCTGCTTTATTGATTATGACAAAGCCTTTGACTGTGTGACAAAGCCTTTCACAATAAACTGTGGAAATTTCTGAAAGAGATGGGAATACACGACCACCTGACCCACCTCTTGAGAAATCTGTATACAGGTCAGGAAGCAAAAGTTAGACCTGGACATGGAACAACAGACTACTTCCAAATAGGAAAAGGAGTATGTCAAGGCTGTATATTGTCACCCTGCTTATTTAACTGATATGCAGAGTACATCATGAGAAACGCTGGGTTGGAAGGAGCACAGGGTGGAATGAAGACTGCTGGGTGAAATATCAATAACTTCAGATATGCAGGTGACACCACCCTTATGACAGAATGTGAAGAGGAACTAACAAGCCTCTTGATGAAAGTGAAAGAGGAGAGTAGAAAACTTGGCTTAAAGCTCAATATTCAGAAAACTAAGATCTTGGCATCCAGTCCCATCACTTCATGGGGAATAGATGGGGAAACAATAGAAACAGTGTCAGGCTTTATTTTGGGGGGCTCAAAAATCACTGCACACGGTGATTGCAGCCATGAAATTAAAAGACGCTTACTCCTTGGAAGGCAAGTTATGACTAACCTTGATATCATATTCATAAGCAGAGACATTACTTTGCCGACTAAGGTCCGTCTAGTCAAGGCTATGATTTTCCGGTAGTCATGTATGGATGTGAGAGTTGGACTGTGAAGAAAGCTAAGTGCTGAAGAATTGCTGATTTTGAACTGTCCTGTTGGAGAAGACGCTTGAGAGGCAAGAAGATCTAACCATTCTATTCTAAAGATCTGTCCTGGATGTTCTTTGGAAGCAATGATGCTACACCTGAAGCTCCAGTACATAGGCCACCTCATGCGAAGTGTTGACTCATTGGAAAAGACTCTGATGCTGAGAGGGATTGGGTGCAGAAGGAAAAGGGGACAACAAAGGATGAGATGACTGAATGTCATCACCGACTTGATGAACGTGAGTTTGAGTGAACTCCGGTAGTTGGTGATGGACAAGGAGGCCTGGTGTGTTATAATTCATGGGGTCGTAAAGAGTCGGACACAACTGAGTGACTGAACTGAACTGAGCTGATACGTACTCAGCTTTCTTATGTATTCACCTTCCAATGGACATCTAGGTTGTTTTCATGTCCTATCTATTGTAAAAATTGCTGCTGAGAGATTCATTCCCTAGCCAGGTTGATGAGGCCTCTAGGGGTCCAGAAAGAGAGAGGGGTCTGGAATTCTCAAAGAGGTAAAAACGACAAACTTTTTTTTTTTTTTTCCTCCCCTCTACATTTCTTAGGATTATGTATCCTGCCTGAGGACAGTCTCTGGATTAAATTTTCTGGCTAATCCTGTTATGTTAAAATGTAAATTATGGGAGTAGATCTGGTCTTTACAAGGATTGTATAACAATAATGTATCCTGCCTGAGGACAGTCTCTGGATTAATCCCTGTGGCTAATCCTGTTATCTTAAGTGTAAATTATGGAAGTAGGTCTGGTGAGGTTTCTACAACCTCCAGACATTCTTTTGATTCATTAGAGCATATATAACTCCATTGCTAAAACTCAGTTCAGTTCAGTACAGTCACTTAGTCATGTCCGATTCTTTGTGACCCCATGAATTGCAGCTCACCAGGCCTCCCTGTCCATCACCAACTCCCAGAGTTCACTCAGACTCATGTCCATCGAGTCAGTGATGCAATCCAGCCATCTCATTCTTGGTCGTCCCCTTCTTCTCCTGCCCCCAATCCCTCCCAGCATCAGAGTCTTTACCAATGAGTCAACACTTCGCATAAGGTGGCCAAAGTACTGGAGTTTCAGCTTTAGCATCATTCCTTCCAAAGAAATCCCAGGGCTGATCTCATTCAAAATGGACTGGTTGGATCTCCTTGCATTCCAAGAGACTCAAGAGTCTTCTCCAACACCACAGTTCAGAAGCAACAATACTTTGGCTCTCAGCCTTCTTCACAGTCCAACTCTCACATCCATACATGACCACTGGCAAAACCATAGCCTTGACTACACGGACCTTAGTCGGCAAAGTCATGTCTCTGCTTTTGAATATACTATCTAGGTTGGTCATAACTTTTCTTCCAAGGAGTA
This sequence comes from Capricornis sumatraensis, assembly GCF_032405125.1. Lineage (NCBI taxonomy): Eukaryota > Metazoa > Chordata > Mammalia > Artiodactyla > Bovidae > Capricornis > Capricornis sumatraensis. Next base: position 69,641,810 of record NC_091092.1, on the reverse strand, counting down.
AGTGTCTTTTAATTTCATGGCTGCAATCACCATCTGCAGTGATTTTGGACCCCCAAAACATAAAGTCTGACACTGTTTCCACTTTTTCCCCATCTATTTCCCTTGAAGTGATGGGACTGGATGCCATGGTCTTAGTTTTCTGAATATTGAGCTTTAAGCCAAATTTTCTACTCTCCTCTTTCACTTTCATCAACAGGCTTTTTAGTTCCTCTTCACTTTCTGCCATAAGGGTGGTGTCATCTGCATATCTGAGGTGATTGATATTTCTCCCAGCAATCTTGATTCCAGTTTGTATTTCTTCCAGTCCAGCGTTTCTCATGATGTACTCTGCATATCAGTTAAATAAGCAGGGTGACAATATACAGCCTTGACATACTCTTTTTCCTATTTGGAACAAATCTGTTGCTCCTTGTCCAGTTCTAACTGTTGCTTTCTGACCTGCATACAGATTTCTCAAGAGGCATGTTAGGTGATCTTCTATTCCCATCTCTCTCAGAATTTTCCACAGTTTATTGTGAACCACACAGTCAAAGACTTTGGCACAGTCAATAAAGCAGAAATAAATGTTATTCTGGAACTCTCTTGCTTTTTCCATGATCCATCGGATGTTGGCAATTTGATCTCTGGTTCCTCTGCCTTTTCTACACCAGCTTGAACATCAGGAAGTTCACGGTTCACATATTGTTGAAGCCTGGCTTGGAGAATTTTGAGTAATACTTTACTAGCGTGTGAGATGAGTGCAATTGTGCAGTAGTTGGAGCATTCTTTGGCATAGCCTTTCTTTGGGATTGGAATGAAAACTGACCTTTTCGAGTCCTGTGTCCACTGCTGAGTTTTTCAAATTTGCTGGCGTATTGAGTGCAGCACTTTCACAGCATCATCTTTCAGGATTTGAAATAGCTTCAGTGTAATTCCATCACCACCACTAGTTTTGTTCGTAGTGATGCTTTCTAAGGCCCGCTTGACTTCACATTCCAAGATGTCTGGCTCTAGATGTGTGATCACACCATCATGATTATCTGGGTTGTGAAGATCTTTTTTGTACAGTTCTTCTGTGTATTCTGGATACTCTTTCTACCCCTTTCTGATCCTTATGTCAGAAATTTTCTCTATTTCCTGTATACTTTAATAATACTTTGTTACACAAAAACTCTGAGTGATCAAGCCTCATCTCTGACCCTGGATTGAATTCTTCTCCTCTGAAGGCCAAGAATCCCAGCGTTTTCATGTGGTTCAGCAACAACCTTTCTCTGAGATGAACATTGGGATACATGTGTTTCTTTCAATTCTGGTATCCTCCTTGTGTATACCCAACACTGGTATTGCTGGGTCGTATAGCAGTTCTATTCACAGTTTTCAAAGGAATCACTTCATGGGAAATTGTTGGGGAAACATTGGAAATAATGTCAGACTTTGTTTTTTTGGTCTCCAAAATCACTGCAGATGGTGACTGCAGCCATGAGATTAAAAGATGCTTACTTCTGGGAAGTAAAGTTATGACAAATCTAGATAGCATATTCAAAAGCAGAGACATTACTTTGCTGACTGAGGTCCGTCTAGTCAAGGCTATGGTTTTTCCTGTGGTCATGCATGGATGTGAGAGTTAGACTGTGAAGAAGGCTGAGTGCCAAAGAATTGATGCTTTTGAACTGTGGTGTTGGAGAAGACTCTTGAGAGTCCCTTGGACTTCAAGGAGATCCAACCAGTCTATTCTGAATGAGATCAGCCCTGGGATTTCTTTGGAAGGAATGATGCTAAAGCTGAAACTCCAGTACTTTGGCCACCTCATGTGAAGTGTTGACTCATTGGAAAAAACTTTGACGTTGGGAAGAATTGGAGGCAGGAGGAGAAGGGGACCACCGAGGATGAGATGGCTGGATGGCATCACGGACTCGATGGACGTGAGTCTGAGTGAACTCTGGGAGTTGGTGATGGACAGGGAGGTCTGGCATGCTGCTATTCATGGGGTCGCAAAGAGTCAGACACGACTGAGCGACTGAACTGAACTGAACTGAAGGAATCTCCACACTGTTCTCCATAGTTAGAGTTCCCTTTTCTCTGCACCTTCTCCAGTATTTATTGCTTGTAGACTTTTTGATAGCAGTCATTCTGACTGAAGTGAGATGGTACTTCATTGTGGTTTTGATTTGCATTTCTCTGATAGTGCATGATGATGAGCATCTTTTCATGTGTTTGTTAGCCATCTGTATGTCTTCTTTGAAGAAATGTTTGTTTAGTTCTTTGGCCCATTTTTCGATTGGGTCACTCATTTTTCTGGTATTGAGCTGCATGAGCTGCTTGTATATTTTTAAGATTAATTATTTGTCAGTTGCTTTTTTTGCTATTGTTTTATTTCAATATGAGGACTGTCTTTTCACCTTGCTTATATTTCCCTCCATTGTTCAAAAAATTTTAAGTTTGATCAGGTCCCATTTGTTTATTTTTGCTTTTATTTCCATTACTCTGGGAGGTGGGTAATAGAGGATCCTGCTGCAATTTATGTGAGAGTGTTTTGCCTATGTTTTCCTCCAGGAATTTTATAGTTTCTGGTCTTATGTTTATATATTTAATCCATTTTGAGTTTATTTTTGTGAATGGTGTAAACGTGTTCTAGTTTCATTCTTTTACAAGTTGTTGACCAGTTTTCCCACAACCACTTTTTAGAAATTGTCTTTTCTCAGTTGTATATTCTTGCCTCCTTTGTCAAAGATAAGGTGTCCATAGGTGCATGGATTTATCTCTGGGCTTTCCATTTTTTTGCCACTGATTTATACTTCTGTCTTTGTGCCAGTATCATATTGTCTTGATGACTATAGCTTTGTAGTATAGTCTGAAGTGAAGCAACTTGATTCCTCCAGTCCCATTCTTCTTACTCAAGATTGCTTTGGGTTTTCGAGGTTTTTTCCCAAAGTTATGCCAAACTCATAGACACCCCAAAACTCACTACTGGACACTTTATTGCACTCCAGAAAGAAGAGATCCAGCTCCACCCACCAGAACACCGACACAAGCTTCCCTACTTAGGAAACTTTGAGAAGCCACCAGTCCAACCCCACCCACAGGGAGCAACCTCCACAATAAAAAGGAACCACAAAATTCCAGGCTACAGAAAGGGCAGCCCAAACAGAGCAATCTAAATAAAATGAAAATACATAGAAATTTTCAGCACAGAAAGGAACATGATAAATGTCCAGCAAACCAGACAAAAGAGGAGGGGGTATGGAGTCAACCAGAAATAGAATTCAGAATAATGATAGTAAAGATGATCTAAGATTTTGACAATAAAATGGAGTTACAGCTAATAGGCTAGAGACAAGGATAGAAGAGATGCAAGAATATTTAACAAGGACAATGAATAATGTGATAACTGAGATCAAAACACTCTGGTGGGAACCAACAGTAGAATAACAGAAGCAGAAGAGAGGATAAGTGAAGTGGAAGATAGAATGGTGCAAATAAATGAAGTAAAGAGGAAAAAAGAATTAAAAGAAATTAGGACAACCTCAGAGACCACTGTGACAATGTTAAATGCCCCAACATTTGAATCATAGGAGTCCTAGAAGAGGAAGACAAAAAGAAAGACTATGAGAAAATACTTGAGGAGATAATACTTGAAAACTTCCCCCAAATGGGGAAGAGAATAGCCACCCAAGTCCAAGAAACCCAGAGTCTCAAACAGGATAAACTCAAAGCAAAACGCCCCAAGACTCATATTAATAAAATCAATGAGGATCGAACACAAAGAGCAAATATTAAAAGCAACAAGGGAAAAAGCAACAAATAACACACAAAGGGGATTCCCATAAGGATAACAGCTGACCTTTTAATAGAAACTCATCAGGCCAGAAGGCAATGGCAGGACATACTTGAAGTGATGAAAGAGAAAAACCTACAAACCAGATTACTATACCCAGCAAGGATCTCATTCAAATTTGAAGGAGAAATCAAAAGCTTTACAGACAAGCAAAAGCTGAGAGAATTGAGCATCACGAAACTAGCTCTTAAACAAATGCTAAAGGATCTTCTCTAGAAAGGAAGCACAGAAAAGATGTATAAACTCAAAACCAAAACAACAAAATAAATGGCCAATGGATAATACTTAACAATAATTACCTTAAAAGCAAATGGGTTGAAAGGCCCAACCAAAAGGCAGAGACTGGCTCAATGGATACAAAAACAGACCCCTATACATGCTGTCTACAAGAGACCCACCTCAAAACAATGGACACATACAGACTGAAAGTGAAGGGCTGGAAAAGGACAATTCATGCAAATAGAGAACAAAATAAAGAAGGAATAGCAATACTGATATCAGATAAAATAGACTTTGAAATAAAGGCCATGAAGAGAGACAAAGAAGGACACTACATAATGATCAAAGGATCAATCCAAGAAGAAGATATAACCATTATAAATATATATGCACCAACATAGGAGCAATGCAATACATAAGACAAACGTTAACAAGCATGAAAGGGGAGATTAACAGAAACACAATAGTAGTGGGAGACTTTAATACTCCACTCACATCTATTGGATAGATCAGCCAAACAGAATATTAGCAAGGAAACACAATCTTTAAATAATGCAATGGGCCAATTACACCTAGTTGATATCTGTAGGCCATTTCACCCCAAAACTACGAATTTCATCTTTTTCTCATGCGCACATGGAACATTCTCCAGGATAGATCCCATCTTGGGCCAGAAATCTGGCCTTGGTAAGTTAAAAAAAATTGAAATCATTTCAAGCATCTTTTCTGATCACAATTCAGTAAGATTAGATATCTGTAGGACAAAAACTATTAAAAATAAAAACATATGGAGGCTAAACAGAGAGCTTCTAAATAACCAACAAATCACAGAAGAAATAAAAATATACATAGAAACGAATGAAAATAAAAATAAAACAACCCAAACCCTATGGAATTCAGTGAAAGCAGTGCTAAGGGGAAGGTTTAGAGCAGTACAAGCTTACATCAAGAAACAAGAGAAAAATAAAATAATAAACTAACTTTACATCTAAAAATACTAGAAAGAGAAGAAATGAAGAGGCCCAGCTTAGGAGAAGGAAAGAAATAATCATATTTAAGGCAGAAATATATGAAAAAGAAACAAAGGAGAACATAGCAAAAATCAACAAAATTAAAAGCTGGTTCCTTGAGAAGATAAATAAAATAAACAAACCATTAGCCAGCCTCATTAAGAAAAAAAGGGAGAAAAATCAAATCAACAAAATTAGAAATGAAAATGGAGATGTCACAACAGACAACACAGAAATACAAAGGATCATAAGAGACTACTATCAGCAACTGTATGCCAATACAATGGACAACTTGGAAGAAATGGACGAATTCTTAGAAAAGTATAACCTTCCAAAACTGAACCAGGAAAAAATAGAAAATCTTAACAGACCCATCACAAGCACAGAAATTAAAACTATAATCAAAAATCTTCCAACAAACAAAAGCCCAGGACCAGATGGCTTCACAGGTGAATTCTACCAAAAATTTAGAGAAGAGCTAAATTCTATCCTTCTCAAACTCTTCCAGAAAATAGCAGAGGAAGGTAAATTGCCAAGCTCATTCTATGAGGCCACCATCACCCTAATACCAAAACCTGACAAAGTTGCCACAAAAAAAGAAAACTACAGGTCAATATCATTGATGAACATGGAAACAAAAATTGGCACCAAAATTCTAGCAAACAGAATCCAACAACATATTAAAAAGATCATATATCATGACCAAGGGGGCTTTATCTCAGGGCTGCAAGGATTCTTCAATATTCACAAATCAATCAATGGGATACACCACATTGACAAATTGAAAGATAAAAACCATATGATTGTCTCAATAGATGCAGAGAAAGCCTTTGAAAAAAATTCAACACCCATTTAGGACAAAAAAAGATTCCCAGAAATCCGGAATAGAAGGAACATCCCTCAACATAATAAAAGCTATATATGATAAACCCACAGCAAACATTTTCCTCAGTGGTAACAAATTGAAAGCATTTCCCCTAAAGTCAAAAACAAGACAAGGGTTTCCACTCTCACCACTGCTATTCAACAGTTTTGGAAGTTTTTAGCCACAGGAATCAGAGAAGAAAAAGTATTAAATGAAATCCAGAGTGGAAAAATAAAATTATCACTGTTTTCACATGACATGATCCTCTACACGGAAAACCTTAAAGACACCACCAGAAAATTAGTAGAGTTAACCAATGGATATAGTAAATTAGTAAATTTCCAGGATATAAAATTAACACACAAAAATCCCTTGCATTCCTATACACTAACAATGAGAAAACAGAAAGAGAAATTAAGGAAGCAATTCCATTCACCATTACAATGAAAAGAATAAAATACTTAGGAATACTGCTGCTAAGTCGCTTCAGTCGTGTCTGACTCTGTGTGACCCCATAGACGGCAGCCCACCAGGCTCCCCGGTCCCTGGGATTCTCCAGGCAAGAACAATGGAGTGGGTTGCCATTTCCTTAAATTTACCTAAAGAAACAAAAGACTTATATATAGAAAACTAAACAGGAAAAGAAATCAAAGAGGGCACACATATATGGAAAAATATACCATGTTCATGGATTGGAAGCATCAATATAGTGAAAATGAGTATACTACCCAAAGCAATCTACAGATTCAGTGCAATCCCTATCAAGTTGCCAACGGTATTTTCCACAGAACTAGAACAAATAATTTCACAATTTGTATGGAAATACAAAAAACGTTGAATAGCCAAAGTGATCTTGAAAAACAAGAACAGAACTGGAGGAGTCAACCTGCCTGACTTCAGACAATATTTTTATTTTATTAGGTAGCCTCAATACTGTTCTCTGTGCTTCCCTTGTAGCTTGGGTGATAAGGAATCTGCCTGCAATTCAGGAGATTCCGGTTCAATTCCTGGGTCAGGAAGTTCCCCTGACCCAATACACCACTCACTCCAGTATTCTTGTGCTTCCTTGGTGGCTCAGATGGTAAAGAATTCGCCTGCAATGCAGAAGATCTGGGTTTGATCCCTGGGTTGGGAAGATCCCCTGGAGGAGGGCATGGCAACCTACTCTAGTGTTCTTGCCTGGAGAATGCCCATGGGCAGAGGAGCCTGAAGGACTACAGTCCATGGGGTCACAAAGAGTCGGACACGACTGAGTGACTAACCAAAGCACATATTGTTCTCCATAGTGGTTGTGCCAGTTTATATTCCCACCAATAGTATAAAACAATACCCCTTTTCCACACTCTCTCCTATTTTTTGTAGATGACCATTTTGACCAGTGTGAGGTGATACCTCATTGTAGTTTTCATTTATATTTCTCTAGTAATTAGGGATGTGGAGCAACCTTACATGTGCTTCTTGGCCATCTGTAAATCTCTTTTGGAGAAATGTCTGCTTAGGTCTTCTATTTTTTTATTAGTTTTTTTTTTTTTTTTTGCTTTTCTGATATTGAGTTGCAGGAAGTTTTTGTGTACTTTGGAAATTAATAACTTGTCAGTTGCTGCCTTTGTAAATATATTCTCCCATTCTGTGGGTTTTCTTTTCATTTTTGTGATAGTTTCCCTTGCTGTGCAAAAGCTTTTAAGTTTAATCATGCCCCATTTGTTTATTTCTGCTTTTATTTTCATTATTCTCTGTCGGGAACCAGCGTGAGGAATCCTGCCAATGGCAATGGTCATGAGGAAGGAAGCCAGACAAAACACAAAGGCATGATCTAGCTTCAGGGGTTCCCCCTGAGTTTTCCTGAACATCTATGCCCAAAAACCAGAGTCTGCCGGCCTTATTGCATATAAAAATAATGTCTCAGTCTGTGCTGGGGTCCAGCCCCGGTGGATCCAGGGTAATTTAAAGGTGGGGACAAAATCGGCATCCTAGGAAAAAACTTATTTCATTACAGAGAGAGAGAGATTAGAAAATAGCAGAGAAAAAGAGGCTGAACAACTTGGTTTATGTGGAATACCAATCACCACCTACGTAGGCCACAGGCTTCTTTCCGTTCTCCCGAGGGAGAGAAGGCACTGAGGCCTCCCCAGTCTGATCTTAGAAGCCCAGGCAAAATTAGCAGGCTTGGTGAGTACCCACGTACCAGAAGGGAATTCAGCCAGAAAAACGGAGAGCAAGAAAGAAGTGACATGGGGGAATCAGTCTTTCCAGAAACTGATCCAATTTCTTTATGTTTTAGGTTTGCTTATATGCCTTTTGTTATATGTAGGGATGGATACAGAGTTACACAGTGGTCAGCAGTCCTGACCTTTATCAAAATCAGGTGCTTCACATAAATGTAAAAAAAAAAAAAAAAAAAAAAGGTCTTAGGGGTTTTACATCATCTTCTGGCCATAAGGCCTGCTGACATTTTATGATCCTTTCTTTCTGAAAACCAAAAAACTTATTTTTCCAAGGGTGTTTTTTCTTAAACCTGGAGCCACCCTCTGAAGGTAGCAGATAAAGTTGCATTCCTATAGGGTGAGGGTGTAGTGGGTTACAACCAAGAAATGAATTTATTTAACCTAAGTTTAACATGATTAATCTTAAAGGTTAATACTTATTTTTCCTATATGCTAGTTATATTCATTATAAGGGCAGGGAATATGGAGATTTAGGAGTAAACATCAACCCAACAAATGAAAACCCTTCACCAATGTTCCCCTTAAGATCTATTTAGTCTTAAGATAGTGATAAAGTTACATTTTTTGCATAGCAAGGACACAGTGATTTATCTGTAACAAAGTACAGTGATCTATAACAGAAGAGAAAATTCATTAGCTCAGAAAGTCTAGTATTGCTAACATCAAAAATACTATATTTCCTTTTCTATATTCCAAAAACATCGATTAATATATTTCTAGGTGCCTAAGGATATAGAGGCCTGGTGGCAATCATTGACTCAACAAAGAGAAAAGCCCTGTGCTAATTAAGACTTTCAAAATACTCCAAAACCTCTGTGCTGTTTATGGTTTAGAGGTAGTGAACAATCATGTGTTCAGTGGCAGGAGTATGGATAATCCTGTCACACAAGCTAGTTTGTCAGCAGAGAGGTTTGACCTGAGACACCCTTGTCACACCCAGGGCAGGGAATTAGCAGCAATTATTGGCACAACAAATGAAAAACCCTTCAACAATATAATTCCTAATCAACCCACTATACTAATAATTTCTAACTTCCCAAAAGAAACTGCCTTTAGTAAGTCTAAAATACCTCGTGCCTCTCACGATTGGAAGGCTGTAAACAATCACATGTGGCTGGAGGAACCTGTACAGGCAGGCTAGATAACCTTCAGAGGAGTTCGTAAGTTGAAACACTCTTGTCACACCCAGGAATTTTTATTGACTTGGAGCTGTAAGTTAACTCCTTCTCCGAGAGAGGTAATGGGGGTCAGCCCCCTGTAAAGTCAGGGGTATAGGTGAGAGCATAAAACAGTAAAGTAGGTAGACTCTAGTTTTGGGGGTAGATGCTTGGGAACAGGGGGGTTTCCTGAGGCTCGATCTCGCCTGTGCATAATGCCGAGCCTCCTTCCTCATGACCTTTGCCATGGGCGGAGTTCCTCACGCTGGCTCCTGGCAGGTCTGAATCCCCTTTGGATGGCTCTCTAACTTACCTAACAGATTCCCCTGGACTTTTTACAATTTGTGACTTGTTTACAGCCCCCCAACCGCAAGAGGCACAAAGCTTAAAGCATCTTAAGGATACAGAGTCTTTTCTAAAGGGCTAAAAATCATATTGGTGATGGGTTTTCACTGTTGACTTAATGACTGCTGCCAGGCCTCCATATTCCTTATCTTTTAGACACCTGAGGGATATTAATCAATGTAATTGGGATATAGAAAAAGGAATATAGTAATTTTGATGTTAACAACACTAGACTTTTGAGTTAATTACTTCTTTTTGTTATATATTACTGCACTCCTCTTGTGTCCTTGATATGTAAGAATGTAACTTTATTTAGTGCTTTCTGAGAGTGGCACCAGACTTTTGGAAGAACAATATTCTAAGACAAATAAGTCTTCTGGTTGACAAACCCTTATCAGAAAAAGGGCTATAAAATGTTAATTGGCCCTCTGGCCAGAAGATGATGTAAATCACCTAAGACGTGTGTATATAACTAGGTATGGAGAGAGAAAAGCCTGGTCTCAATAAGAGTCAGGGCTGCTGACTCTGCATAATTTTATATTATCCATTGATGTCTATGAACCAAAAAAAGGTATAAAAGGCCTTTCTGGACAAGAGGGGATGGGCCAGTCACTGGGCTGGTTTCCCCCGTGTCTCCTCTTTACTCTATTTTCAGGCTGAATTCCCATCTGGGGCATGGAGGCTCGCCATATATAGTTACTTGCCCCAGCTTCTAAGATCCATGCGAGAGGGAGCCCAAGGTGGGGCACCTCCCACTATTCAAGAGGATGCCGGTGGCCTAACATAGATGGTGCAAGCTCCTTGTCTGGAACTTTATTGGCTTTCCACGTAAACCAAGTTATTCAGCCTCTTTTCTCCACTTAATTTTCCTACTACACAATTTCTTCCTAATCTAATCTTATATTAATCAATAAATGTTTTTTCCTGGCCCACACTGTCCCCACTTTGAATTCCCTGGATCCACTGGTGCTGGACCCCAGCAATTCTCAGAGGTGGATCAAAAAAGATCTTGCTGTAATTTATGTCAGAGTGTTGCACTTATATTTTCCTCTAGGTGTTTTATACTATCCAGTCTCACATTTATGTCTTTAATCCATTCTGAGTTTATTGTTATGTCTGGTGTCAGGGAGTGTTCTCATTTCATTCTTTTACATGTAGCTGTCCAGTTTTCCCAGACACACTTATTGAAGAGACTGCCTTTTCTCTATTGTATTGATATATTCTTGCCTCCTTTTTCATAGATTAGGGGCTCCTGCATCTATGATCCACAACTGATAGAAGAAGAGATATTTTAACATTTTATTAGTTTAATTGCTTCTAATAAAAATGACCATGTTATAATAGAACAATCTTTCCAGTGTACTTTCAGGAGATGAAAACCTTGAACATCACACCTCACAACTTATATATTTATTCTATTGGAAAAAGCACTTCTGTAATAAGTCTCTTCAAACTTGCTGGGAAAGCCCTTATCTAATAATGCTAACTTATCCTTGTCCTGCCAAACTTCAAGGAATAGGCTCTTGTATTCACATGACAGATCTAAAGAAAGTGTCAGACCCTGATGGAAACTTCACCCCATTTGTTGACATGAAAGTATGTATTTATTGGAATTGACGCAGGCCGCATATGATGAGACATCTTTTCCAAGATATTAATATCATCCACAACATGTATGTTGAGTATTTCTCCCCTAAACCTTTGATGAAAATGCTTCAGATGATCTCTAATGTCTGTGATATTGATAATAAATGGACTTTAGATAAAGAATACCTAAATTATTTTCCTTCTACCATGCCTAATTACTCATGTGTGACCTCAATCAATTTCTAATAAGTATACTCTCTTTTTGACATGAAATATTACACACAGGAGAGGTCATTCTTGACACTGAAGGGAAAAAAGCCACTGAAACCAGAAAACCTGACTGTTGATCAGCAATATTTTTAGAGAAAGATCAAAAGGGGAAAGTGTGAAAGTTAATAAAGAAAAACATATTGACTAAGGCAAACCTTTGACTGTGTGGATCACAATAAACTGTGGAAATTTCTGAAAAAGATGGGGATACCAGACCACTTAACCTGTCTCTTGAGAAACCTTTATGAAGGTCAGGAAGCAACAGTTCGAATTGGACATGGTACAATGGACTGGTTCCAAAGAGGAAAAGGAGTACATCAAGGCTGGATATTGTCACCCTGCTCATTTAACTTATATGCAGAGTATGTCGTGAGAAATGCTGGGCTGGAAGAAGCACAAGCTGGAATCAATATTTCCAGGAGAAATTTCAAAAACCTCAGATATGCAGATGACATCACCCTTATGGTAGAAAGTGAAGAGGAACTAACAAGCCTCTTGATGAAAGTGAAAGAGGAGAGTGAAAAAGTTGGCTTAAAGCTCAACATTCAGAAAACTAAGATCATGGCATCTGGTCCCATCACTTCATGGGAAATAGATGGGGAAACAGTGGAAACAGTGTCAGATTTTATTTTTTTGGTCTCCAAAATCACTGCAGATGGTGATTGCAGCCATGAAATTAAAAGACGCTTATTCCTTGAAAGGAAAGTTATGGCCAACCTAGATAGCATATTAAAAAGCACAGACATTACTTAGTCAACAAAGGTCTGTCTAGTCAAGGCTATGGTTTTTCCAATGGTCATGTACGGATGTGAAAGTTGGACTGTGAAGAAAGCTGAGCACCAAAGAGTCGATGCTTTTAAATTGTGATGTTGGAGAAGACTCTTGAGAGTCCCTTGGAATGCAAGGAGATCCAACCAGTCCATTGTAAAGGAGATCAATCCTGGGTGTTCTTTGGAAGGACTGATGCTAAAGCTGAAAATCCAATACTTTTGCCAACTCATGTGAAGAGTTGACTCATTGGAAAACACTCTGATGCTAGGAGGGTTTGGGGGCAGGAGGAGAAGGGGATAACAGAGGATGAGATGGCTGGATGGCATCACAGACTCCACAGACAAGAGTTTGGGTGAACTTAGGAAGTTGGTGATGGACAAGGAGGCCTGGCGTGCTGCAATCCATGGAGTTGCAAAGAGTCGGATACGACTGAGTGACTGAACTGAACTGAACTGAAATTAAAATAGGTCCAAGGGATAAAAGGGGGGCACTCTCATGCCCTACGAGAATAGCAGAGCCCAGGGGAAAGTAGAAAGACTCCTTTTTTTTTTTTTTTTTTTTCTCTCGATCCCTGGTCAGGAGACTAAGGTCTCACCAGCCATGTGGCATAATCAGACTGACTTTCCCAAAGGAGGCAGGAATTTTGCCTACAGATGGCCTTTGGACACAAGCTGCAAGATAATCTCTTCCCTGGGTCTTCAGCCTGCTAGCTCACCCTGTAGATTTGGGATTTGCCCCAGAACCCTGTAAACCACATACTTGAAAATAATCTTTCTTTCTCTGGAGACCCTGACTAACTCATGGATGAAGTACTGCATTCAGGACCAAGACATGTATCATCTCACTTAGCTTTCATGACAGCCTGTTGAGGTGAGTATTATTATTTTTTTCTTTTTTTTTTGCTCTTTAATTTTTTTTTTTTTAACATTACAATACTGTATTGGTTTTGCCATACATTGACATGAATCTGCCACGGTCTACATGAGTTCCCAATCATGAACCACCCTCCCACCACCCTCCCCATATCATCTTTCTGGGTTATCCCTGTGCATCAGCCCCAAGTAACCTGTACTCTGTATCGAACCTAGACTGACGATTCATTTCTTATATGATAGCATACATCTTTCAATGCCATTCTCCCAAATCATCCCACCCTCTCCCTCGCCCACAGAGTCTAAAAAACTGTTAGATACATCTGTGTCTCTCTTGCTGTCTCGCATACAAGGCTATCATTACCATCTTTCTAAATTCCATATATATGTGTTAGTATACTGTATTGGTGTTTTTCTCTCTGGCTTTCTTCACTCTGTATAATAGGCTCCACTTTCATCCACCTCATTAGAACTGATTCAAATGTATTCTTTTTAATGGCTGAGTAATACTCCATCGTATATATGTACCACAGCTTTCTTATTCATTCTTCTGCTGATGGACGTCTAGGCTGCTTCCATGTCCTGGATATTATAAACAATGCTGCGATGAACATTGGGGTACACGTGTCTCTTTCAATTCTGGCTTCCTCGGTGTGTATGTTCAGCAGTGGGATTGCTGGGTCATAAGGCAGTTCTATTTGCAGTTTTTAAAGGAATTTCCACACTGTTCTCCATAGTGGCTGTTCTATTTTGCATTCCCACCAACAGTATAAGAGGGTTCCCCTTTCTCCACACCCTCTCTAACATTTATTGCTTGTAGACTTTTGGATTGAAGCCATTCTGACTGCTGTCAAATGGTACCTCTTTGTGGTCTTCATTTTCAAGTCTCTGATAATGAGTGATTGAGCATCTTTTCATGTGTTTGTTAGCCATCCATATGTCTTCTTTGGAGAAATGTTTACTTAGTTCTTTGGCCCATTTTTTGATTTTTTTTTTTTGGGGGGGGATTGAGCTGCATAAGTTGCTTGCATATTTTTGAGATTAGATGTTTGTCAGTTGCTTCATTTGATATTATTTTCTCCCATTCAGAAGGCTGTCTTTTCACTGTGCTTATAGTTTCCTTTATTGTGCAGAAGCTTTTAATTTTAATTAGATCCCATTTGTATATTTTCGCTTTTCTTTCCAGTAATCTGGGAGGTGGATCATAGAGGATCCTACTGTGATTTTTGCCTATGTTCTCCTCTAGGTGTTTTATAGTTTCTGGGCTTACGTTTAGATCTTTAATCCATTTTGAGTTTATTTTTGTGAATGGTATTAGAAAGTGTTCTAGTTTCATTCTTTTACAAGTGTTGACCAGTTTTCCCAGCACCACTTGTTAAAGAGATTATCTTTTATCCATTGTATATTCTTGCCTCCTTTGTCGAAGATAAGGTGTCAATAGGTGTGTGGATTTATCTCTGGGCTTTCTATTTTATTCCATTGATCTATATGTCTGTCTTTGTGCCAGAACCATACTGTTTTGATGACTGTGACTGTGTAGTAAAGCCTGAAGTCAGGTGGGTTGATTCCTCCAGTTCCATTCTTCTTTCTCAAGATTGCTTTGGATATTTGAAGTATTTTGTACTTTCACACAAATTGTGAAAGGTCAGTTTTCATTCCAATCCCCCAAAAAAGGCAAAATCAAAGAATGCTCAAACTACCACACAATTGCATTCATCTCACATGCTAGTAAATTAATGCTCAAAATTCTCCAAGCCAGACTTCAGCAATACATGAACCGTGAACTTCCAGATGATCAAGCAGGTTTTAGAAAAGGCAGAGGAACCAGAGATCAAATTGCCAACATCCGCTGGATCATGGAAAAAGCAAGAGAGTTCCAGAAAAACATATATTTCTGCTTTATTGACTATGCCAAAACTTTTGATTTGTGGATTACAATAAACTGTGGAAAATTCTGAAAGAGATGGGAATACCAGACCACCTAACCTGTTCCTTGAGAAACCTATATGCAGGGCAAGAAGCAACAGTTAGAACTGGACATGGAACAACAGACTGGTTCCAAAGAAGAAAAGGAGTACGTCAAGGCTGTATATTGTCACCCTGTTTATTTAACTGATATGCAGAGTACATCATGAGAAATGCTGGACTGGAAGAAACACAAGCTGGAATCAAGATTGCCGGGAGAAACCGGCAATCAGATATGCAGATGACACCACCCTTATTGCAGAAAGTGAAGAGGAGCTAAGAAGCCTCTTAATGAAAGTGAAAGAGGAGAGTGAACAAGTTGGTTTAAACATTCTCATCATTCAGAAAACGAAGATCATGGCATCCGGTCCCATCACTTCATGGGAAATCAATGGAGAAACAGTGTCAGACTTTATTTTTGGGGGGCTGCAAAATAACTTCAGATGGTGACTGCAGCCATGAAATTAAAAGACGCTTACTTCTTGGAAGAAAAGTTATGACCAATCGAGGTAGCATATTCAAAAGCAGAGACATTACTTTGCCGACTATGGTCCATCTAGTCAAGACTATTGTTTTTCTAGTGGTCATGTTTGGATGTGAGAGTTGGACTGTGAAGAAGGTTGAGCGCCAAAGAATTGATGCTTTTGAACTGTGGTGTTGAAAACTCTTGAGAGTACCTTGGACTGCAAGGTGATCCAACCAGTCCATTATGAAGGAGATAAGCCCTGAGATTTCTTTGGAAGGAATTATGCTAAAGCTGAAACTCCAGTACTTTGGCCACTTCATGCAAAGATTTGACTCATTGGAAATGACTTTGATTATGGGAGGGATTGGGGGCAGGAGGAGAAGGGGACGACCGAGGATGAGATGGCTGGATGGCATCACTGACTGGAAGGACGTGAGTCTGAGTGAACTCCCGGTGTTGGTGATGGACAGGGAGGCCTGGCGTGCTGCAATTCATGGAGTTTCAAAGAGTCAGACACGACTGAGTGACTGAACTGAACTGATATATAGATCTTTAGTTTCCTTCGGTAGATATATTCCTATGTATTTTATTCTTTTCGTTGCAGTGGTGAATGGAATTGTTTCCTTAATATCTTTTTCTACTTTCTCATTATTAGTGTATAGGAATGCAAGCAATATCTCTATGTTGATTTTATATCCTGCCACTTTACTATATTCATTGATTAGCTCTAGTAATTTTTCGGTGGAGTCTTTAGGGTTTTCTATGTCGAGGATCATGTCATCTGCAAACAGTGAGAGTTTTACTTCTTCTTTTCCAATTTAAATTCCTTTTATTACTTTTTCTGCTCTGATTGCTGTGGCCAAATCTTCTAGAACTATGTTGAATAGTAGCAATGAAAGTGGACACCCATGTCTTGTTCCTGACTTTAGGGAAAATGCTTTCAGTTTTTCACCATTGAGGATAATGTTTGCTGTCGGTTTGTCACATATAGCTTTTATTATGTTGAGGTATGTTCCTTCTATTCCTGCTTTCTGGAGAGTTTTTACCATAAATGGATGTTGAATTTTGTCAAAGGCTTTCTCTGAATTGTTTGAGATAATCATATGGCTTTTAGTTTTCAGTTTGTTAATGTGGTGAATTACATTGATTGATTTTCAGGTACTGAAGAATCCTTGCATCACTAGGATAAAGCCCACTTGGTCATGGTGTATGATCTTTTTAATATGTTGTTGGATTCTGATTGTTAGAATTTTGTTAAGGATTTTTGCAACTATGTTCATCAGTGGTATTGGCCTGTAGTTTTCTTTTTTTGTGGCATCTTTGTCAGGTTTTGGTATTAGGGTGATGGTGGCCTCATAGAATGAGTTTGGAAGTTGACCTTCCTCTGCAATTTTCTGGAAGAGTTTGAGTAGGAGAGGTGTTATCTCTTCTCAAAATTTTTGGTAGAATTCAGCTGTGAAGCTGTCTGGACCTGGGCTTTTGTTTGCTGGAAGATTTCTGATTACAGTTTCAACTTTTGTGCTTGTGATGGGTCTGTTAAGATTTTCTATTTCTTCCTGGTTCTGTTTTGGAAAGTTGTACTTTTCTAAGAATTTGTCCATTTTTTCCACGTGGTCCATTTTATTGGCATATAATTGCTGATAGTAGTCTCTTATGATCCTTTGTATTTCTGTGTTGTCTGTTGTGACTTCATTTTCATTTCTAATTTTATTGATTTGATTTTTCTCCCTTTGTTTCTTGATGAGTCTTGCTAATGGTTTGCCAATTTTATTTATCCTTTCAAAGAACCAGCTTTTGGCTTTGTTGATTTTTGCTATGGTCTCTTTTGTTTCTTTTGCAGGTATATCTGCCCTCAGTTCAGTTCAGTTCAGTCGCTCAGTCGTGCCTCTATTGCTATGAACTTTCCCCTTAGCACTGCTTTTATAGTGTCCCACAGGTTTTGGGTTGTTGTGTTTACATTTTCCTTCGTTTCTATGCATATTTTGATTTATTTTTTGTTTTATTTTGTGATTTGTCCATTATTCTGAAGCGTGTTTTAAAGCGTCCATATGTTGGAATTTCTAACAGTTTTTCTCCTGTAATTGAGAACTACTCTTAATGAATTATGGTCAGAAATGATGCTTGGTATGATTTCAATTTTTTTGAATTTATCAAGGCTAGATTTATGGGCCAGCATGTGATCTATCCTGGAGAAGGTTCTGTGAGCACTTGAGAAAAAGATGAAATTCATTATTTATTGGTGAAATGTCCTAATGATATCAATTATGTCTAACTGGTTTATTGTATCATTTAAAGTTTGTGTTTCTTTGTTAATTTTATGTTTAGTTGATCTTTCCATAGGTGTGAGTAGGGTATTAAAATTTCCCACTATTATTGTGTGTTTTTTTTTTTTAATTTCCCCTTTCATACTTGTTAACATTTGTCTTACATATTGCAGTGCTCCTATGTTGGGTGCATATATATTTATAATTGTTATATCTTCTTCTTGGATTGACCCTTTGATCATTATGTAGTGCCTTCTTTGTCTCTTTACACAGCCTTTGTTTTAAAGTCTATTTTATCAGATATGAGTATTGCTACTCCTGCTTTCTTTTGGTCTCTATTTGCATGGACTATCTTTTTCCAGCCCTTCACTTTCAGTCTGTATGTGTCCCTTGTTTTGAGGTGGGTCTCTTGTAGACAACATATATAGGAGTCTTGTTTTTAACTCCAATCAGCCAGTCTTTGACTTTTTTGCCATTTAATTTATTGTTTTGGATTCAGGTTTATACACCCTTTTTGTGTTTCCTGTCTAGAGAATATCCTTTAGCATTTGTTGGAGAGCTGGTTTTGTGGTGCTGAATTCTCTCAGCTTTTGCTTGTCTGTAAAGCTTTTGACTTCTTCTTCATATTTGAATGAGATCCTTGCTGGGTACAGTAATCTGGGCTGTAGGTTATTTTCTTTCATCACTTTTTTTTGCCATTCCCTCTTGGCCTGAAGAGTTTCTATTGAAAGATCAGCTGTTATCCTTATGTGAAGCCCTTTGTGTGTTATTTGTTTTTTTTTTTTTTCCCATTGCTGCTTTTAATATTTGTTCTTTATGTTTGATCTTTGTTAATTTGATTAATATGTTTCTTGGGGTGTTTCGTCTTGGGTTTATCCTGTCTGGGACTCTCTGGGTTTCTTGGACTTGGGTGATTATTTCCTTCCCCATTTTAGGGAAGTTTTCTACTTTTATCTCCTCAAGTATTTTCTCATGGTCTTTGTTATTGTCTTCTTCTTCTGGGACTCCTATAATTCGAATATTGGAGCATTTCATATTGTCCTGGAGGTCTCTGAGATTGTCTTCATTTCTTTTAATTCGTTTTTTTTTCCTCTCTGATTCATTTATTTCTACCATTCTATCTTCTCTTTCACTAATCCTATCTTATGCCTCGATTATTCTACTATTTGTTGCCTCCAGAATGTTTCTGATCTCATTTATTGCATTATTCATTATATATTGACTCTTATTTCTTCTAGGTCCTTGTTAAACCTTTCTTGCATCTTCTCAGTCCTTGTCTCCAGGCTATTTATCTGTGATTCCATTTTGATTTCAAGATTTTGGATCACTTTCACTATCATTATTCAGAATTCTTTATCAGGTAGATTCCTTATCTCTTTCTCTTTTGTTTGGTTTGGTGGGTGTTTATCCTGCTTCTTTACCTGCTGGGTATTCCTCTGTCTCTTCATCTTGGTTATATTGCTGCATTTGGGGTCGCCTTTCTGTATTCTGGCAATTTGTAGAGTTCTCTTTATTATGGAGCTTCCTCACTGTGGGTGGGGTTGTATCAGTGGCTTGTCAAGGTTTCTTGGTTAGGGAAGTTTGTGTCAGAGTTCTGGTGGGTAGAGCTGGATTTCTTCTCTCTGGAGTGCAATGAAGTGTCCAGTAATCAGTTATGAGATGTCAATGGTTTTGGAGTACCTTTGAGCTGCTTGTATATTGAAGCTCAGGGCTGTGTTCCTGTGTTGCTGGAGAATTTGTGTGGTATGTCTTGCTCTGGAATTGTTGGTCCTTGGGTGGTGCTTGGTTTCAATGTATGGAGGCGTTTGATGAGCTCCTATTGATTAATGCTCCCTGGAGTCAGGAGTTCTCTGATATTCTCAGGTTTTGGACTTAAGCCTCCTGCTTCTGGTTTTCAGTTTTATTTTTACAGTAGCCTCAAGACTTCTCCATTTGTCACTTCCAGGGCGGTTCCCTCTGTTTTAGCTTCTTCTGTTTGCTAGTCTCTTCAGTGTCTGTTTTCTGCCCTGACACAACGGGGACGGTGGTGGAAAATTTTTTAAGGCTCATTTGTTCATTAGCGCTGTGGGGAGAGAGGGATGCAGCAAACAAAGAACACTGGCATGTGCTCTCAATGTCTCAGCCACGTTGGGCCTGCCCCCGCTCATGGTGCACACTGCTTAGGCTCTAGGTTGCTCTGCTGGGAACAGTCTGAGGCCAGCCCTGGGCTGCATGCACCTCCCCCGTCTAAGCTGCTCAGGCTCAGGCACTCAGGTAGTCCTCAGAGGCACAGACTCAGTTGGGCCTGCGTTTTGTGCCCTTACCAGATCCGAGTAGCTCGGGTGTTTTGCGAGTATGGTCCCTGCGACTTATCATCTTTCCCATCCCTGATGCTCAGTTTTCTGGGTGTACAACTATCACCCCTTCTTAGGCGAATGGTGACTGTCCAGAACCCCAAAAAGTCTTAGTTAGCAAAGAAGCTTGCTTGCAGTTTGGTAGTTAATATCTCTCTGGGGCTATGATTGCCCCCTTCTGGCCTTTCTGGCCAAGACTCCCTTTTTTAACCGAAAACTAGTAGAATAGCTATTCTGCAACCAAAGCTTTAAAGAAAAAAATGACAGTATTTGTTAAGAGAGAAGAGATGTAGTTAGGCCTACAATCATAGTGAGCCACTCAAAAGAGGAGTGGAATATCACAGGCTCAGAGATCCTGCCTGTGGAGCAAGGGGTTCAAGCCAAATATTAGGCACTGCAGCCCTGAGGCTCAACATTGAGAAAAGGAGCTCACTTAGTTGGTTTGAAAATGAGTAGGGATTATTAGAAGACTGTAAAAAAAAAAAACTGAGACTCATCTCTTGAAGAGTGTATATAGTCTTAGTTACTCCTTATCCCAGTGAGTAGACAGCAGATTAAAAACTACTGAATGTTCCTGGAAGCAACAAAGATTGCCCCTGTGTGCCCCTCACACCCTGCATTGTTTCTCAGTTCCAGCAAATCCTGTTCCAATGCTACTCAATGCTAAAGCAGAAGCATCCATTGTCAACAAACATGCACATGGTTAGGAGGAAGAAAGCCAACTTGGGGCCCATCCTTGCCTTTGGTAAAAGAAGAGACCAGCATTGCCATCATGTACATGAGTGTACACCTGCATAAGTGCAGAATTGACTCAGTCGTGCAGCTTCAATCCCTCTGGCCTTGACCCAACCTCTAACCAAGGAACACACATAAAAAAAAAGTAGCTTATCAGCTCAGAAGAGACTCAAGCCTTTGGACCATGGTTGTACCTACAACTAAGGCAGAGGCTGTCATCACACTCAGGAGAACCCCAACTCCCTTAGGGCTACTATTACAACCCATTTGTCCAAAAGGATTGGACCCTACTTCCAATAGAGTGGTGACTGGCACTGAGCCTATGAAAATTCTGGCTTGCAGAGTCTCTGGCTATAGCCCTTCCAAATCCAAGCCTAACTAACTCCCAACAAGGTAGCAACTTCCAGCACATTCTGAGGAGAGGTATGACCTGTGCTCGCTTCAGACCCAGCCTTCCTACCAAAGCTGCTGGGCACATACAATCACATAGTTATTCTCCCACAAAGATATACCCCTTTAAGACAAGAGTCGATGACTGTTTCACCTAATTTCATATGGATTGAGAAAGGTAAGAAAGTGAGAAAACTGAGGAATATGTTTCGATTAAATAAACAAAGACAGAACCCTGAAAAAAAAAATTTAACGAAATGGATGTAAATTATTTACCTGATAGAATTCAAAGAAACAGTAATAAATGGTAATGACTTGAGAAAAGAAAACATGAGCACAGTGAGAATATCAACAAAAAACTAGAAAATATAAGAATAAATCAGCCAGAGCTGAACAATATGCTAGCCAAAATGAAAAATACACTGGAAGTTATTGAGAATAGAATAGGTGACACAGAAGAACTCATACATGGTACAGAAGACAGAATAGTGGAAACTGCTGGATAAAAACAAACAAAATATTACAAAGGTTTAGTTTAAGGGACCCGGGGACAATATCAAACATACTAATAAATATATTATAGGGGTCCCAGAAGCACGAGAGAGAGAGAAAAGGGATTGAAAGTATATTTGAGGATATTATGGCTGAAAACTTACCAAATTTGAAGATGGAAATAGATACCCAGATCCAGGAAGCACAGAGGGACAGAAACAAGACAAACCCAATTAGACCCACACTAAGACATATCATAACTAAAATGGCAAAAAAAAAAAGAGAGAGAGAATTTTAAAGGCAAAATGGAAAAAAACAAAGATTCATATAAAAAGCAAGCCCAATAAGCCTGTCATCTGCTTTGTTGGCAGACTGCTAGTGGGCCAGAAGTAGCATGATATATTTAAAGCACCGAGGGGAAAACAACAACAACAACAACAAACAACAACAACAAAACCCTACAACTTAGTATAACAAGAATATTATCATTTAAAATTGAAGAAGACATAAATGTTTTTTCATACAAATAAAAATAATAGCTTATCAGCACTAAATCAAAGTTACAAGAAATGTTAAAGGGCATTCTTTAAGGGAAAAAGAAAAATCTACATCAAGGAATTATATATATATATATATATATATATATATATATATATATAGCAAGGGGAAGATCCCAATGGTAAAGGCAAATATACAGAGAAGAAAGTTGATCAACCACTTAGATAAACTAGTATAATGGTTGAAATTCAAAATTGTAAAGTAAACTATAATTACAATTAAAAAAAGGATTGGCATGAAGATATAAAATAACATATGAAAACCAAAAAACAAGGGACATCAAAACCACAAAACATTAGAGGAGGTAGTAAAAATGTCGATCTTTTAGAATATATTTGAACTCAAATATGAATTTCAAATAAGCAGATAGAGTTACAGGTGAATACAAATGAACTCCATGGTAATCGCCAAAAATATATATAATACATACTGAATAACTAGAAAGGAAAACAAATATAACATTAAAGAAAGCCATCACACTGTAAAGGAAGAGACTATAAGATGGAAAAAGGAAGGGGCAAGAACTACAAAGCAACCCAGAAACAAGTTAAGAAAAAAAAAAAAAAGAATAAGTACAAATCTATCAATGATCACTGTAAGTATTAATGGGCTAAATGCTTCAATCCAACACTATAGTGTGGCTGATTGGGTAAAAATCATACCCATTTATATGCTGCATACAAGAGACTCACTTTAGAGCTAAAGACATACTAAGAGTGAGGGGATTAAAAAAAAAAAATGCCAAGCAAATGAAAGTAAAAAGAAAGTTAACATAGTGGAACTCATATCAGACAAGTAGTATTTAAAACAGTCTGCAATACAAGACAAAAGTGGATTATAAAATGATGAATATGTCAATAAAAGAGGATATAACATTTGTTATCGTGTATGCAGCTAATGTGCATGTGTAATCAGTCATGTCTGACTCTTTGCGACTCCATGGAACATAGCCTACCTTGTCCATGGAATTTTCCAGGCAAGAATACTAAAGGGGGTTGCCACTTCCTACTCCAGGGTATCTTTGTAGCCCAGAGATTGAACCTGTGTCTCCTGCAATGGCAGACGGATTCTGCGCCACCTGGAAAGCTCTTGCAGCTAATATAAGAGTGCATAATTATATAGAAGCACAAACTATATTAACAGACATAATGGGAGAAATTGATAGTAATAGAATAACTAGGAAGTTGGTGATGGACAGGGAGGCCTGGTGTGCTGTGATTCATGGGGTTGCAAAGAGTCGGACACGACTGAGCAACTGAACTGAACTGAATTGAAGGGGGCTTTAATTGGAGGAAGAAATGTCAACTCACTCCAGTATTCTAGCCTGGGAAACCCCATAGACAGAAGAGTCTGGTGGGCTATAGTTCATGGGGTCACAAAGAGTAGGATATGACTGGGCATCAGCACAGAGAGGTGACTTTAATACCCCACTTACAGCAACGAATGGATCACTCAGACAAAAAATCAATGAGAAACAGTGGACTTAAATTACATATTAGACCACCGGAACTTAATGGATATCTATAAAACATCCCAATCAAAAATAGTAGAATACACATTCTTTTCTTTAAAAAAAAATATTTTTTTGGCTATATCAAGTCTTAGTTATGGCACACAGAATCTTTATTGTGCAATGCAATATTTTTCTCTGGCACACAGACTGTTCTTTGTGGTGTGCAGGCTTCTCTAGTTGTGGTTCATGGGTTTCTCTCTATGTCAAACACAGGCTCTGGAGTGTACAGGCTCAATACCTGAAACACGTGGGATCTCTGGTTGTGGCATGTGGGCTTAGTTGCCTCCACTGGCATGTGAAATATTAGTACTTTTACCAGGGATCAAATCCACATCCCCTGCATTGGAAGGAGGATTCTTAATGATTGGACCAGCAGGAAAATCTCCCACATTCTTTTCAATTGTGAAGAGTGAAGGTTCTCTAGGATATATCACATGTTAGGCCACAAATAAATATCTACAAACTTAAGAAGACATAATTTCTGTAAAGACGTTTTCTGACTAGAACATTAAAAAAAAAAAAAAACTAGAAATCAACTACAGGGGGAAAAAATGGAAAAAAAAAAAAAAACACCAGATACAAAAAAAAAAAAAAAGTAGAAATATGCTACTGAAAAAGGAATAGCTTGAACAAAAATTAAAATATGAAATCAGAAAATAAGAAAAACGAAAAAAATACACATCTTCAGGAGAGTGCAAAATTATTTCAAAGAGAAAATTATAGCAATACAATCTAACTCAAGAAATCAGAAAATTCCCAAACTTCCTAACCTCCCAGCTGAAGAAACTGGGAAAAAAAAAAAAAAAAAAGCTCAAAATGAGGGTAAAAAATAAAATAATAAAGATCAGTGAGAAACTGAATAAAATAAAGATTAAAAACTAAAAGAAAAAAGTCAATGTCACAAAGAGCTATTTTTTTTTAAGAAAAGATAAACAAAATTGATAAACCTTTAAACAGGGTCATCACAAGAAAAGAGGGAAAACTGCTAGGTCATTCAGGTATCAGTTCAGTTCAGTTCAGTTCAGTCACTCAGTTGTGTCCGACTCTTTGTGACCCTATGAATCACAGCATGCCAGGCCTCCCTGTCCATCACCAACTCCTGGAGTTTACTCAAACACATGTCCATCGAGTTGGTGATGCCATCCAGCCATCTCATCCTCGGTCGTCCCCTTCTCCTCCTGCCCCCAATCCCTCCCAGAATCAGGATCTTTTCCAATGAGTCAACACTTCACATGAGGTGGCCAAAGTATTGGAGTTTCAGCTTTAGCATCAGTCTTTCCAGTGAACACCCAGAACTAATCTCCTTTAGGATGGACTAGTTGGATCTCTATAACCTGAATCAAATCTATTATGATTATACAGTGAAAGTGAAAATTTGATTCAAGGGATTAGATCTAATAGAGTTACTGAAGAAATATGGATGAAGTTTTGTAGCATTGTATAGGAGGCAGTGATCAAAACCATCCACAAGAAAAATAAATGCAAAAAGTCAAAATGATTGTCTAAGGAGGGCTTACAAATAGCTGAGAAAAGAAGAGAAGCAAAAGACAAAGGAGAAGGGGAAAGATATACTCAACTGAACACAGAGTTCCAAAGAATAGCAAGAAGAGATAAAGTCTTCCTAAGTGATCAGTGCAAAGAAATAGAGGACAACAATAGAATGGGAAAAACAAGAGATATTTTAAAGAAATTTAGAGATACCAAGGGAATATATATTTTAAGGATGACATTTTAGGAATATGTGAACCCAAATGAACTGGAATGGGAGAATTCAATTCAGATGACCATTATGCCTACTACAGTGGGCGAAAATAACTTAGAAGAGATGGAGTACCCTCAGAGTCAACAGGGGTTCAAAATGTAGTACTTGGGTGCAATCTCGAAAATGACAGAATGATTTCTGATACTTTTGAGGCAAATGATTCAATATCACAGTAATCCACGTCTGTGCCCCACTATTAATGCTGAAGAAGTTGAACTTGAATGTTTCTAATGTGACCTGCAAGACCCTCTAGAACTAACACCCCAAACGATGTCCTTTTCATCATAGGGAATTGGAATGCAAAAGTAAGAAGTCAAGAGATACCTGGAGTAACAAGCAAATTGGCCTTGGAGTACAATGAAGCAGGGCAAAGGCTAACAGAGTTTGTCAAGAGAACTCAATGGTCATGGCAAACATCATCTTCCAACAACACAAGAGATGACTCTATACATGGACGTCACCAGATGGTCAATACTGAAAACAGATGAATTATGCTCTTTGTAGCAGAAGATGGAGAAGCTCTATACAGCCGGCAAAACCAAGACAAGGAGCTTGAATGCAGCTCAGATCATAAACTCCTTATGGCAAAATTCAGCCTTAAATGGAAGAAAGTAGGAAAAACCACTAGACCATTCAGGTATGACCTAAATAAAATGCCTTACGATTACACAGTGGAAATAAAAATAGATTCAAAGGATGCGATCTGATAAAGTGCCTGTTTTACAGGAGGCAAAAATCAACACCATCTGTAAGAAAAATAAAAGTAAAAAGGCAAAATGGTTGTCTGAGGAGGCTTTACAAATAGCTGAGAAAAGAAGAGAAGCTAAAGGCAAAGGAGAGAAGCAAAGACATACCCATTTGAATGGGGATTTCCAAAGAATGGGAAGGAGAGATAAGAAAGACTTCCTCATTGATCAATGCAAAGAAATAAAGGAAAAAATAGAATAGAAAAAACTGGAGATCTCTTCAAGAAAAGTAGAGATGCCAAGGGAATATTTCCTACAAAAATGAGCACAATAAAGGACAGAAAGTGTATGGACAGAAGCAGAAGAGATTAAGAAAAGATGGAAAGAATACAAAGAAGAAATAAGCAAAAAAGAAAAAAAAAAAACTTAATTGCTCAGATAACTACCATGGTGTGATCAATCACCTAGAGCCATAAATCCTGGAGTACGAAGTCAATTGAGCCTTAGGAAGCATCATTATGAACAAAGCTAGTGGAGATGTTGGAATTCCAGCTGAACTATTTCAAGTTCTAAAAGATGATGCCGTGAAAGTACTGTACTCAAGATGCCAGCAAATTTGGGAAACTGAGCAGTGGCCACAGGACTGATAAAGGTCAGTTTTCATTCCAATCTCAAAGAAAGGCAATGTCAAAGAATATTCAAACTACTGCAAAATTGCACTAATTTCACAGGCTAGCAATGCAATGCTCAAAATTCTCCAAGCTAGGCTACAACAATATATAAACCAGGAATTCCCAGGTGTTCACACTGGATTTAGAAAAGACAGAGGAATCAGAAACCAAATTGCCAACACCCTTTGAATCATAGAAAAAGCAAGGGAATTCCAGTAGAAAATATCTACTTCTGCTTCATTGATTATGCTAAAGCCTTTGACTGTGTGGATCACAACAAATTGCACAAAAATCTTAAGGAGATGGGAATACCAGACCACCTTAAATGCATCCTGAGAAACCTGTATACAAGTCAAAAAGCAACAGTTAAAACCAGACATGGAACAATGGACTGGTTCCAAATTGGGAAAGGAGTACCTCAAGGTTGTATATTGTCACTCTGCTTATTTAACTTATATGTAGAGTACATCACGTGGAATGCCAGGCTGGATGAAGCACAACCTGGAATCAAGATTGACAGAAGAAATACCTATAACCTCAGATATGCAGATGACAGCACCCTTATGGCAGAAAGTGAAGAGGAATTAAAGAGCCTCCTGTTGAAGGTGAAAGAAGAGAGTGAAAAAGCTGGCTTAAAACTCAACATTCAAAAAAGTAAGCTCATGGCATCAGGTCCCATCACTTCAAAGCAAATAGATGGCGAAAAATGGAAACATTGACAGAGTTCCTTTCCGGGGCTCCAAAATCACTGCAGATGGTGACTGCAGCCATGAAATTAAAATACCCTTACCCCTTGGAAGAAAAGCTATGACAACCTAGACAATATTAAAAAGCATAGATATTACTTTTCCAATAACGGTCCAGCTAGTCATAGCTATGTTTTTTTCCAGTAGTCATGGACCATAAGAAGGCTGGTGGATCATAAAGAAGGCTGAGTGTCAAATAATTGATGCTTTTGAACTGTGATGTTGGATAAGACTCTTTAGAGTCCTTTGGACATCAAGGATATCAACTCAGTCAATTCTAAAGAAAATTAGTCTTGAATATTCTTTGGAAAGACTAATGCTGTAGCTGTATCTCCAATACTTTGCCCACCTAACACTAAGAGCCAACATGTTAGAAAAAAACTTGATGCTAGGAAAAATTGAAAGCAGGAGGAGAATGTATTGAAAGCAGTGGACAAGAGTGTTGAATTACATCATTGAGTCAATGCACATGAATTTGCTCAAGCGCCATAAGATGTTGAAGGACAGGGAACCCTGTCATGCTTCAGTCAATGGGGTTGCAGAATGGGACATGACTGAGTGGCTGAATGATAACAACAGTGAGAAATGAAAGAAGAGATGTTACAACAATTATCACAAAAATACATATATCATAAAGAATATTATGAATAGGTATTTACCAAAATGTTGCACAGAATAGAATAAATGGCTAAATCTCTAGAACCTATCTTTAAAAAAAGTGAATCAGAAAGACATAGATACATAAGCAGATCAGTCACTAGTACTAAAATTTATTCAGTATTAAGAAAACTCTCAATACACAAATATTCAGAATGAGACAGCTTCACAGAGGAGATATAAAACACTTAAAGATGTGTTAATATATATCTTTCTCAAACTATTTCAAAATTTGGAAAAGAAAGAATACTCCCAAACTCAATCTATGAGGCCAGCCTTACCTTGATAGCACATCAAAAATTGTAAGCCAGTATATTTGAACAATGTAAAACTTCTTAAACAAATATTCACAAACTGAACTGAACAATACATAAAATGATCATGCAACATGTTCAAGTGGAATTACCCAAAGATAGTCCAATATCTGCAAACTATCCAACTTGATACACCATTTTAACAACACAATTGGTAAATATCACATGACCATCTCAGTAGATGCAGAAAAAAATTTTGACAAAATTCAGCATCCTTTTTTTCCTAAATGATAAAAATTCTCAACAGAGTGGGCATATAGGGAACATATCTCAGCACTGTAAAGGCTATTAAAAAGCAGAGGCATTACTTTGCCAACAAAGGTCTGTCTAGTCAAAACTATAGTAAT
The DNA here is from genome assembly GCF_032405125.1 of Capricornis sumatraensis. Taxonomy (NCBI): domain Eukaryota; kingdom Metazoa; phylum Chordata; class Mammalia; order Artiodactyla; family Bovidae; genus Capricornis; species Capricornis sumatraensis. The sequence continues at coordinate 69,612,776 of NC_091092.1, read as the reverse complement.
TATGTATGGATGTAACAGTTGGACTATAAAGAAAGCTGAGTGCTGAAGAATTTATGTTTTTGAACTGTGGTGTTGGAGAAGATTCTTGAGAGTCTCTTGGACTGCAAGGAGATCCAATCAGTCAACCCTAAAGGAAATCAGTCCTGAATATTAATTGGAAGGACTGATGCTGAAGATAAAACTCCAATATTTTGGCTACCTAATGTGAAAAACTGACTCATTGGAAAAGACCTTAATGCTGGGAAAGGTTGAAGGCAGGAGGAGAAGGGGATGACAGAGGATGAGATGCTTGGATGGCATCACTGACTGGATGGACATGAGTTTCAGTAAACTCCGTGAGTTGGTGATAGACAGGGAAGCCTGGCATGCTACAATCCATGGAGTCACAAAGAGTCCAACACAAGTCAGCAACTGAGCTGAACTGAATTACAAAATCATTACACACAATGATGAAAAACCAAAAGATTTTCCTCTAAGATAAAGAATATGAAAAGTGTACACAATGATGTCTTTTCTGCTTAGCACAGTATTGGAAATCCTACCTGTAGTAATGAGATAAGAAAAATAAATAAAAGGTATCCAAATTGGAAGTCAAGAAGTAAAACTCCCAGTATTTACAGCTGACATGATACTATATATGTGTGTGTGCTAAGTTGCTTCAGTTGTGTCTGACTCTTTGTGACCCTATGGACCATAATCTACCAGGCTCCTCTGTCAATGGGATTTTCCAGGTAAGAACACTGGAGTGGGTTCCTGTGCCATCCTCCAGTGGATCTTCCCAACCTAAGGATCAAATCCACATCTCGCATCTACCTGCATTGGCAGCTGAGTTCTTTATCATTAGTGCTACCTGGGAAGCCCAATATTGTATATAGACAACACTAAAGTCTCCACCAAAAAACTTAGAACTAATAAGTTAATACAATAAAGTCACAGTATACAAGATCACTGTGCATACATTTGTTGTTATTCTATACATTAATAATGAAACGTTAGAAAGAGAAATCAGGAAAGCAACTACTTTTCAACCATATCAAAAGTAATAAAATATCTAGGAATAAATTTGAGGTTAAAGATGTATATTCTAAAAACTTCAGACACAGATGAAGCAAAATGAAGATAATGCATTTAAATGGAAATATATCTTGTGTTTAAGAAATGGAAGAGTTATTTTTTAATTTATATTGATTTTCCATTTATTTTTGTTTATTTCCCCACCTATCTGTAATCTTTCCATCCATCTATGCATTCATCCATCATCTAACAGCTTCTATAACTGTTATATACTGTTTAGACATTATAGGACACTTGAAAGTAACATCATTCCTATGGTTACATATTTTTAAAATGTCTACACTATGTAAAGCTATCTATAGATTTAATGCAATACTTATAAAAATATCAATATTAATTTTCATAGAGTTGCAACTAATACTCTTAAAAAGTGGATGCAACCGAAAAAACCTAAATTTTCAAAGCAATCTTGGAATAAAAAGAACAAAGCTGAAGTTTTATGCTCCCTGATTTCACTATGCTACAAAGCAACAATAATCAAAAGAATATTATATTTGCACAAAAGCAGACATATATATAAATGGAAGAGAATAGGAAGCCCAGAAATAAACATATATGGTCAGTTAATATGTGATAAAAGAGGCAAGGATATACAATGGAGAAAGATAGTTTCTTCAATCAGTGGCATTGGGAAAACTGGACAGCTACTCATAAAAAAAAAAAAAAAAGATCATTCTCCACACCACATACAAGATTAAACTCAAAGATCTAAATATGAGACAAGAAATCATAAAATTTATGGAACAATATATAAGCTGTAACACTTTGTCATAGATATTAGGGGGAAAAAATTGTATCTGTCTTCCCAGACAAGGAAACAAAGCAAAAATAAACAAATGGAACCTAATCAAACTGAAAAGCTTTTGCACAGAAAAGGTAACCAAGAGAAAAATGAAAAGTCACACATTAATAGGAGAAGACAATGTCTGATAAGAAGTTAATATTAAATAAATATGAATAACTCATACAACTCAATGTAAAAAAACACAAACAATCTAATTAAAAACTTGGCAGAGGACCTGAGTAAGCATTTTCCCAAAGAAGATATATGGATGGCCAAAAGGCACATAAAAAAAGTCAGCATCACTAATTATCAGGAAAATGTAAATGAAAACAGCAATGAGGTATCATCTCACACCTGTCAGAATGGCTATTATGAAAAAGATCACAAAAAACAGGTGTTGGTGAGGATATGAAGGAAAGGGAACTATAGTACACTATTGGTGGGAATGTAAATTGTTACAGCCACTATGGAAAACATTATGGGGCTTCCTAAAAATTAAAAATATAGCTAACATTAATAAATCCAGCTATTCCACTACTGAATGTATATCCGAAGAAACAAACACACTGATCTGAAAAGATATATGCACTCCAGTGTTCATAGCATTATTTACCATAGCCAAGATATGAAAGTAACATAAGTGTACATCAATATATGAATAAATAAAGTCATGGTATATATACATATATGTGTGTGTGTGTATACATACACACACACACACACACACACACACACACACACACACACATATATATATATATATATATGACTTTCAGGGTAGCTCAAATGGTAAAGAATCTGTCTTCAACTTTGGAGACCTGGCTTTGATCCCTGTGTTGGGGAGATCCCCTGGAGAAGGGAATGGCTACACAGGCCAGTATTCTTGCCTGGAGAATTCCATGGACAGAGGAGTCTGGCAGGCTACAGTCTGTGGGGTTGCACTGCAGTTGTTAGATGACTGAGTGACTAACACTTTCACTTTTTCACTTATCCATTAATATATATATATATATATATATATATATAGTATATATACATTATACATTATTGTATATACATTATACATTTCACTTTTCCATTATATATATATATATATATAATGGAATATTATTTATACACAAAAAAGAGCAAAATTTTCCCACTTGAAGTATCATGAATGGACCTGGAAGTTACTGTTTAGTTAGAAAGAAAAATACTGTATGTTTTCATTTACATGTGATTCTGAAATTTAAAACAGAGAAGTATAACAATGCATAAACAGACAGATACAGAAAACAAACTAGTGGTTAGCAGTGGGAAGAGGGGTGAGGAAAGGGGCAATATGGTAGAAGGGAATCAAGAGGTACAAACTACAAGATATAAAATAAATAATACACAAGGATGCAATGTACAGCACAGGGAATACAGCCAATATTTTATAATAATTTTATAAGGAGCAAAATATATGAAACTATCAAATCACTATATTGTATGAGCAAAAGTAAAATGATATTGTAATTAAACTATACTTTGGTAAAATTTTATAAAAAGAATAGGAAATTCAGGCATAATACAAGGGTGAAAAGTCATGTGAAACTAAAAATAATTGACAGAAATTTGAACTTAGGGTAATGAGATGTCCAAGTGCTTTAATTTCTGTCTTCAATAGCTGAAGAACTGATACGTGGAATAGCAGTAAAACCTGTATTACCACATAACCTAAATTAAGGGAAAATTTTTCAATGTTTTTAGGGAAAATGAAGGTAAAATTGATTGCCTGGGCAATTAGTGAGTTATCTGTCAGTGAGGTTCATCTAGCAAAAATTCTGAACATTCATTTGTTTAAAATGTTGTAGAAGGGATTCAAGTTTTGGGGGACGGAAATGAAAGATATTGTATTAGTCTAATTCCAGAAGTTGTAAAAGAAATTCCATTGACTAAGTTGCTTAGACAATTTAATTCTCATCATTTGAGAAGATATAGGTCCAAAGTTAGGACTCCAGCATATTGTCTAGTAAAGAGACATTTTTTTGTTCATTCATGGTTCATCCTTAATATATTCACACATGGTAAAAGGGGCAAGAGAACTCTCTGGATCTCTTTTATAAAGATACTATTACATTCATGACTGCTCTACTCTCATTACCCCAATATTAATACCTTCCAAAGGCCCCACCATCATTTATTTTTAGCAAATGAGTTTTTTGAGAAAACAGTCTACAACAGGTCTCAAAGTTCTCCTTCTTACTCTGGGTCTATGTGCAAGTTCCCTTAGGCATTCAGATACAGGAACCTTAGTGTGACTCTGGGCAAAATTATGAAGGTAAACCATCTTATTTTTCAATATCTCTTTCCTTTACTGGGATCATTTACTGTTACTTGTGGCTGCCCAATAAACTCTACCATTTCTTTAACTAGTAGTTAAGGTCATTCCTGGCAGAATGAATGCTTTGTCCCTCCCCAAAGTGGATCCAAATGGAAGAAATGACAATCTAGAATCTCAATAAGCCCAACAGAGTACATATCAATTAAAGCACAGACAGCAGAGGTGATATGTCTATATCACTGTGTACATGCATATTTCCTGAAGCCCTTTGTGAGGAGCTTTGAGATATTACAGTTTTGAATCATGGTAAATGCATTTCCTGCTGATCATCATAAAGCAAAATTGCATCTATGAAGATAAGGGCATTCCTAACAATGAGATTTTTGTTCAGACATCCCTAGAAACCTGAGATTCTTGTACAAGTGTGGCAGGGCATTATATCCAGCAAAAGTATGTATCAAAATGACCCTGTCATTCTGGTCTTTCTGCCTTGGCATGAGTCAGAATCTCATCGTAATGTAAAGCACACACATTTTTAGGTAAGGATCTGAAAAACAAAGGCCTTTCAGAAAGACTTTAAATTCAGTAACATTATACAGAAATCTCAATGCTCCAGAATCTAGTACCTATCTGTGCTTCACAACAAACACTTACTGGATTTCCTTCTCACAAACCTCTGTATTCTGTCTACTTTTGTGTGACTATTTTGCTCCTCAAAGGTATAAAATTGAAGTGCTTTTTATAACTAGACCTGTAATGTTTATAGTCACAAGTTTTGTCAAAACCATCCTCTGTCCCCTTAGCAAATAAAATGTGATTAGTGAGATACGGACTAAAACTCTAAATGCCTACTCTCAGATATTGTCACCCTGTCAGTTTAACCAAAAGACAAAGAAATCAAACATCACACATTTTCCCCCATTGGCCCAATAAAAATATGTTGGATCATATTCCTCATTTTGTCTGCAAATGTGACTGAAATAAGCCCCATAGATATTTGTACATGAGCACAGCAAAGTGATTAAGTACACAGCTTTTTAATGATACATTGGTACTATCATTCAAGCAATTCTGCTACTAAATCAGTTGTTTACTTTCTACTTGTTATTTCCATTTCACACTGCAGAAACTAAGCCACATAATTGTTGCATCTACTTTCAAGAACACCTTTTCTGTAGTAGATCTTGAGGTGAAGCTGAAGACATACAGATGAATAAAGATATGATCTCTGCCCTAAACATTTTGAGAGACTGTTGAAGGAGACAGATTTGTAAACAAAAGTAAACATGTAGTAGTAATGTGAAATATATTATAACAAGTTCATGTCCCAGATGTTATGGAACTGTAGAAGAGGAACATTTTTTAACCTAGTAGAAAAATCTTTAAAAATATGAGGGAAGATGTATTATAAAAAAAGCACAGAATATACAAACGTACATCAGAGATAAATGAATGGATATATTCAGGAAATTGTAAATCATTTGGAGTAGCTGAAATTAGGGCCAGTTTTCTGTGTAGCTGCACATGGCTCCCCACTCAGAAGGGCCCCATATTTTATTTAATAATCTGTCATCACCATTTTGAAAGTGTTAATAAAATTTGAGAAAAAAGTTTTACAGTGGTCCCACAAATTAGTTAGACCTAGTTATAGTGAAGGGTGACTATGGGGAGAATGTTGAAAAAGGAGAAAAAAAACATGGTAGGCAAGTGTCCATTCATAAAGATTACTGGATGTTCTGCAAAAATGTTTGAACTTTATCCTACATATAATAAAGAATCACTAATGGCACCCCACTCCAGTACTCTTGCCTGGAAATCCCCATGGATGGAGGAGCCTGGTAGGCTGCAGTCCATGTCATCGCGAAGAGTTGGACACGACTGAGTGACTTCACTTTCACTTTTCACTTTCATGCATTGAAGAAAGAAATGGCAACCCACTCCAATGTTCTTGCCTGGAGAATCCCAGGGACAGCAGAGCCTGGTGGGCTGCAGTCTATGGGGTCGCACAGAGTTGGACATGACTGAAGCGACTTAGCAGCAGTAGCAGCAAAGAATTTTAAACAGGAAAGTGGCATAAAATTTAATATTGTTCAAATAATTTTCTAAGGATTGTATATAGAGAGAATCAGAGGATGGGATGAGGTGGAAGCTGTTAGAAGAATACTAAAAATATTGAAGTTGAGAGATAGTTGAAAGTTAAAATAAGACAATGGGAGTGCAAATGGACAAAAAGCTATTCACTAAAACTCACAGTGTTTGGGACAAAATACCAGAAATGCCATATTTAATTGTTCTTATGCAGGTCTAACCTCTGAATCATTAAAAGAAAATGTAATTACTATCAGCACAGTTGAGGCCTTTCCTATGAGTATCAAATTCAATATATTCAACAAGTATTCTGCTCTGTACATGGCACATAATTTTGTCTTGTACAGCTTCCCTTAAAACCAAGCTTTTCAGTAGTAAGAACAGGTTCATTCTCAACAATCTTTTAAACCTATGCTTAAAATTGAAAATAATTTACTTTCAGTCCCTTATAAAATCAAAACCTATATTTTTATATTAAATGTCATTTATTCAACATGAATTTCCCCTCCTATAATCAAATTGTACTAAATAAAATTCATTTTTAAATTTCATATGATTTATTTTAATCTATTCAATTAAAAATCTTATTCTTAATTATTATTGCTTAAGTTTTTCCCTCAGTTCCAGTAGTTGCATATATGCAAGTGACATTGTGTTTTCTTTTAGTTGTGAATCTTTTTCAGTGTTATAGATACCTTCATTGACCGAAGCTTATCTTGAAGATTAGTTGTAAAATATCCAGTGATGATGATAAGATGCATTGTTTTTGATTGTAGTATATAAAATTCTTTTTCCACATTTTATTTCCTCATTTGAAAGAATTCTGGTGATCAATTAAATACTAAATGTTCTGCTATGCTCATCTAATTGGGAAAAATACAGATTAATTAAAATTTTGTTATGCTATGCTAAAAACATTGTCACATTGTTATAAGGATGTAAGTCATTTTCTGTAATTGTGATCCAATAAACATAATAAAAACTCAGAAGTTTCAGGATTTCACGAATGTAATTTCCTCCATCATCTAATGGATTAGTGAGAGTTGCTACATTTGTTGGTTCTTAGTTGTGAATTTGATATAAATTTTCTTTTCTTTTTCATTGTTTTGAGCACTAATTAATCTTCATATAGAAAAGAAAAAAAAATTCAAGGATTTCATTTGATCTTTTCAAATTTTGGACCTGGTGAGAACAATTCCCTTATTATATTTAGAAATTAACTTGACACTAATGAATGTATAATATCTTGCCCTATTAATGAATTCTGTGGAGATCATGCTCAACAGAAATCTACTCACTTTCATTGATCTTTTTATAAAAAATACAAACTTGCAATATGTCTATATTTCTTTTTATCTTTATTTCTTTTCCGTATTATCTTTTCATATTATTTATTTTTATTATCTGAATATTTCCTCATCTTAATAATCTAAAGAATTAAAAAATAGTTGCATTTGAAAGGTACAGAATTTGAATATATTTTCAAGAAATGTAAATTTAGGAAAATATTTAAAAATTTTAAAATATTTTATTTGTTTCTAAAACATTCAAAAATAATTTATTGACCTTAAAAGAGAAAGTACATGAGCAGCTTCAGCTGCATGCAAAAAACTCTGGTAAATTCTCTGTTTGTCTTTATTCTGCTGCAAATATTTTCTAATTTTCCTTTTTATGGTTTCTTAGATATACCCATCATTCAAAAGTGGACATTAAATTCCAAATACATAGAGTTTTTAAAGTTTCTTTGATATTAGTTTCTCATTTTGATATTACTTTCTCATTTAAATGCTTTATTCTCTTAAATCACCCTCTGTGTTTTTTCAGACTTCTAACTTTATTGAGCTAAGTCAAATATCTCTCTTGGTAAATGTCCCACAATCCACTTGAAAATACATGGGTAATTTTCAAGTATCTTTCAGTACTGGTTTCTAAGGTAATTCAATATTAATAAGAGAACAGATTCTATATGATTTAACTACCTTTAAACCATGAAATTTTTTTCACTTTATGTCCCTAGATATGTTCTGGTGTCTCTTAGTTTACAGTCTATGGGAACTTGAATAGAATTTGCATTCTACTTTTGTGTGAAAATTGTTTAAATCTTAATTATGTTAAATTGGTTTATAGTGCTTTTCATGTATACTATAACCTTCTATTTTTCTATCTATTCATGCTATTGATTTTTGAGAGTTTGAAATTGAAAATCCAACTAAAAATCTTAATGTATCTACTTAAAAAAATAATTGTGATATATAGTGGAACTATATGTAAATTTGTTTTATATTTTCCAAGTATCTTGTAAATGTTCTGTCTTACTTTCATAATTAAAAAAAAAAAAAGAAAGAGGAGTGAAAAGAGAAAATACATATTACAGCTAATGAAATCAGAGTTATATTTCACACATGCAAATAAACCTGAAATACTTTTAATTTATGTAACCATAATTCAATCATAAAATGAATTTATAAAGTGGAGCTATTAGTATCTCTAGCACTTTAACATTAATCTAGTTGCCAAAATAACAAATCAGTATCATTTAATCCATATAACATCTGGAACTACATATATATGTATATAAGAGTAATATGATTTGTTCAACAATTTTAAAATGTTCCTCAGCTGATATACATCATGCTGTGGAGGTTCATCTAGAATCATGAATTAGAACATGAAGAGAAACAAGAAAAATGTATGTTTAACAGCACTCAAAAATGATGTTTTGTTATGCAAGAATTTATAGCATTTATAACATCAGAAAGAAAAAAGTTATGACAATTATTTACCTTTTTCTTAAATATGTACCTCTGTTACCTAAATCTTCCTCACACTAAAGTTGTGTTCCTCTCCAACATTGATACAATCCATAAAACTTCATGACATTTATTTTAAATTAATTTTTATTGAAATGTAGTTTTACAAGTTGTATTAGTTTCTAGTGAACTCACTTAGTCATGTCCAACTCTTTGCTATCCCATGGACTGTAACCTATCAGGCTCCTCCGACCATGGTGTTTTCCAGGCAAGAATACTGGATTGAGTTGCCTTTTCCTTCTCCAGGGTATCTTCCTGACCCAGGGATTGAACCCGGGTCTCCTGCATGGCAGGCAGACGCTTTACTGTACAGCAAAATGAATCAGTCATATATAAATATGGATCCCTTACCTCTTAGAACATCTTCCCATTCAGTTCACCACAGTGCATTAAATAGATTTCCCTGTACTATATAATATGTTCTCAATAGTTATCTACTTCATGTATAGTGAATATATGTCAATCCCAATCTCCCAATTCCTCCCACCCTGCTTCTCCCTTGGTATCCATATTTCTGTTTTCTATATCTATGTCTCTACTTCTGCTTTACAAATATCATCTATACCTTTTATTTTAGATTATGCATGTATGCATTAATATATGATATTTCTTTTTCTGACTTTACTCTGTAGTCTTTAAATCCATTCATGTCTCTGCAAATGACCAAATTTGATTCCTTTTTATGGCCAAGTAATATTCCATTGTATATAAGTACCACAACTTCTTTTTCCATTTATCTCTTGATAGACTTTTAAGTTGCTTCCATGCCCTGGCTATTATAAACTTTGCTGCTATGAATACTGGGGTGCATGTATCTTTTAAATTACGGTTTGAATAATTGAAACCATAATTATACTTAGGGCATATACCCAGTAGTTGGATTGTTGGACTATATTGTAGATTGATTCCTACTTTTTTAAAGAAATCTACATACTGTTCTCTATAGTGGCTATATTAATTTACACTGCCACCAACAGTGAAAAATGGTTTCCTTTTCTTCACACCCTTTTGAGAATTTAATATTTGTAGATATTTTTGATAATGGCCATTCTGACCAGTGTGAAGTGACACCTCATTTTACATTTGAATTGCATTTTTTTAATAATAAGTGGTACTGAATATGTTTTCAAATGTTTGTTGGTTATCTTAATGTCTCTTTGGAGAAATGTCTATTTAGACCTGTCCATTTTTTGATTGGGTGTTTCTTCTTCTTCTTCTTCTTTTTTTTTTTTTTTCCTTTAAATGAATTGCAAGAGCTGCTTGTATATTTTGTAAATTAACCCTGTGTCAGTTGCTTCATTTGAAATTATTTTGTTCAGTTCTTTATGACTTGTTGATTATTTCTTTTGCTGTGCAAAACTTTTCAGCCAAATTAGGTTCCACTTGTTTATTCTTATTTTTATTTTCATTACCTTAGGTGGTTGTCAGAAAAGAATTTGCTGTGATTTATATTAAAAAGTGTTCTACCTATGTTTTCATTTAAGGGTTTTATGATGCCTGGCCTTACATTCAGGTTTTTAATGCACTTTCAGTTTATTTTTGTGTATGGTCTCATTTCATTCTTTTTACATGTAGCTCTACTGTTTGCAGCCAAAGATGTAGAACCTCTCTACAGTCAGCAAAAACGAGACTGGGAGTTGAGTATGGCTCAGATCATGAACTCCTTATTGCCAAATTCAGATTTAAATTGAAGAAAGTAAGGAAAACCACTAGACCATTCAGGTAGGACCTAAGTCAAATCCCTTATGATTATACAGTAGAGATGAGAAATAGATTTAAGGGACTAGATCTGATAGATAGAGTGCCTGATGAACTATGGAATGAGGTTCATGACATTGTACAGGAGACAGGAATCAAGACGATACCCATGGAAAAGAAATGCAAAAAAGAAAAAATGGCTGCCTGGGGAGGCCTTACAAATAGCTGTGAAAAGAAGAGACGCAAAAACCAAAGGAGAAAAGGAAAGATATAAGCATCTGAATGTAGAGTTCCAAAGAATAGCAAGAAGAGATAACAAAGTCTTGCTCAAAAATCAATGCAAAGAAATAGAGGAAAACAACAGAATGGGAAAGACTACAGTTCTCTTCAAGAAAATTAGAGATATCCAGGGAACATTTCATGCACAGATGGGTTGGATAAAGGAGAGAAATGGTATGGACCTAACAGAAGCAGAAGATATTAAGATGAGGTGGCAAGAATACATAGAAGAACTGTACAAAAAGATCTTCTTGACCAAGATAATCACGATGGTGTGATCACTAATCAAGAGCCAGACATCCTGGAATGTGAAGTCAAGTGGGCCTTAGAAAGCAACATTATGAACAAAGCTAGTGGAGGTGATGGAAGTCCAGTTGAGCTATTTCAAATTCTGGAAGATGATGCTGTGAAAGTGCTGCACTCAATATGCCAGCAAATTTGGAAATCTCAGCAGTGGCCACAGGACTGGAAAAGGTCAGTTTTCATTCCAATTCCAAAGAAAGGCAATGCCAAAGAATGCTCAAACTACCGCAAAATTGCACTCATTTCACATGCTAGTAAAGTAATGCTCAAAATTATCCAAGCCAGGCTTCAGCAATATATGAACCGTGAACTTCCAGATGTTCAAGCTGGTTTTATAAATGGCAGAGGAACCAGAGATCAAATTGCCAACACCCGCTTGATCATGGAAAAAGCAAGAGAGTTCCAGAAAAACATCTATTTTTTCTTTATTGACTATGCCAAAGCCTTTGACTGTGTGGACCACAATAAACTGTGGAGAATTCTGAAAGAGATGGGAATACCAGACCACCTGACTTGCCGGCTGAGAAACCTGTATGCAGGTCAGGAAGCAACAGTTAGAATTGGACATGGAACAACAGACTGGTTCAAAATAGGAAAAGGAGTACGTCAAGGCTGTATATTGTCACCCTGCTTGTTTAACTTATGTGCAGAGTACATCATGAGAAACGCTGGTCTTTAAGAAGCACAAGCTGGAATCAAGTTTGCTGGGAGGAATATCAATCACCTCAGATATGCAGATGACACCACCCTTGTGGCAGAAAGTGAAGAGGAACTGAGAAGAGGAGAGTGAAAAATTTGGCTTAAAGCTCAACATTCAGAAAACGACGATCATGGCATCTGGTCCCATCACTTCATGGGAAATAGATGGGGAAATAGGGGAAACAGTGTCAGACTTTTATTTTTGGGAGCTCCAATATTACTGCAGATGGTGACGGCAGCCATGAAATTAAAAGACGCTTACTCTTTGGAAGGAAAGTTATGACCAACCTAGATTGCATATTCTAAAGCAGGGATATACTTTGCCAACAAAGGTCCATCTAGTCAAGTCTATGGTTTTTCCTGTGGTCATGTATGGATGTGAGAGTTGGACTGTGAAGAAAGTCGAGCAGCAATAGATTGATGCTTTTGAACTGTGGTGTTGGAGCAGACTCTTGAGAGTCCCTTGGACTGCAGAGAAATCCAACCAATCCATTCTGAAGGAGATCAGTCGTGGGTATTCATTGGAAGGATTGATGCTAAAGCTGAAACTCCAATACTTTGGCCACCTCATGCAAAGTGTTGACTCATTGGAAAAGACTCTGATGCTGAGAGGGATTGGGGGCATGAGGAGAAGGGGACGACAGAGAATGAGATGGCTGGATGGCATCAATAACTCGATGGACATAAGTGTGGGTAAACTCCGGGAGTTGGTGATGGACAGGGAAGCCTGGCATGCTGCAATTCATGGGGTCGCAAATAGTCGGACATGACTGAGAGACTGAACTGAACTGAACTTACCGTTTTCCCAGTACCACTTATTGAAGGGGCTGTCTTTTCTTCATTGTATATTCTTGCCTTCTTTTCCTTAGATTAGGTGACATAGTTGTGTGGGTTTCTCTCTGTGCTTTTTGTTCTGTACCATTGATCTATACTTCTGTTTCATGCCTGAAACAGGCAAATAAAACCTCCGTGATATTTAAACGCAATAATAATTTAGTTCAAGGACATAAGGTAAAGCATATGGGAAAAAGTATCCCCGGGGAGCAAATAGTACTACCTGTAAATACAGATGTTTGCAGTTATTGGTCATAATATGCCAGGGTTGAGCACTGATCTTAAATGGCAGGTCCATGTAGTCCTAAACAATTTTTTGTGTGTTTTGAATATGCAAGGTACTACAAACCATAAATCTCAATGTCTATCTATAGTATAGATTAATAAGTTGGGAAAAGATAAAAATTAGAAAATAAAAATTATAAGATACCATTTTGAATCAGACATGAAAAGTGACAGACACATTGAGAATGATTTTCAGATATTTAGTTTAGGTCCCTGGATAAATTTTGGCATCATAAATGAAAATGTGGAATATAGGAGGTGGAACAGGTTTTGAGTAAACATGGTGATTTCAGTACTGAACATGTTAAACCTGGTATCAAGGTGGAAATAGCCAATATGCAGTTGGAAGTACATATGATGTTCATGAGATCCAGACTTTAGTAAAACAAGAAATCAGACACGAATATATATATTATATATATATATATATATATATATATATATATATATATATATATATATATATATATATATATATATATATATATAGAGAGAGAGAGAGAGAGAGAGAGAGAGAGAGAGAGAGAGAGGCAAGGGCACTCCACTCCAGTACTCTTGCCTGGAAAATCCCATGGACAGAGAAGCCTGGTTGGCTGCAGTACATGGGGTCACTACTAGTTGGACACGACTGAGCAACTTCAATTTCACTTTTCACTTTCATGCATTGGAGAAGGAAATGGCAACCCACTCCAGTGTTCTTGCCTGGAGAATCCCAAGGATGGGGTCGCACAGAGTCAGACACGACTGAAGCGACTCAGGGTCAGAAACTACAAGAAATACCACATTAGCCAATAAATGTGGGTAGTGTTTTCTCAAACTATGCTACATTGCTTTCAATATTAAATTTGAAGAATAACTGCAACATTTTATGCCAGGAGCCAGCGTGAGGAGTCCCACGCATGGCAATGGTCATGAGGAAGGAAGTCAAACAAAATGCAAAGGCGTGATCTAGCTTCAGGGGTTCCCCCTGAGTTTTCCTGAGCATGTACTCCAAAAACCAGAGTCAGCCTGATTTTATTGTTCTGTGCTTTCCACTCTTCTAACACTCTCTGGAAAGAGTTAACTCAGGGCTTCAGTTAACAGTCTCCTGCAAAAGGAGTGTCTCAGCTCAAACCCCTCTGATGACTCTCTAACTTGCATGACAGTTTGAGACTGTAGGGAACAAGGTATAAAGAAGGTTGAGAAGTGCTTGCAAACGAGACTGTCAACCAGGGCTGAACATTCTTGCAAACGAGATGTTCTGCCCAGTGTAGGGAACTAGGTTTAAGGAAGGTTGAGAAGTGCTTGCAAACGAGACTCTCAACCAGGGCTGAACATTCTTGCAAACGAGATGTTCAGCTAAGAATCCTGTTTGTTCCCGTGGGAAAAGAACATTTCTTGCACACAAGGATGTTTCTCTGATTCCTCTAAAGGAACAGACCCTGGGACAAAACAGATTCTAAGTTGATAAGGAAGTTCCCCAAAACAAAGTCTTAGCTGCAGTAAATAAGTCAAGGTAAAGGTTATCTCGCCCTCCGCCTGCACACTGTATAGTCTCTGAATCATAGTGCTTGGCAGCTTGCCCTGTAGGTTGCTGTGCAAGGGATATAAAATGAAGCAGCTGTAAGAAGCAAGTGTTAAAATATAAAGATTCAAACCACTCTGCAGTGTTGGTGTTTCATTTCATCACCAGCAAGAGACTTTTACAATTTGTGGATTGTTTACAGCCACCCAACCACAAGAGGCACAAAGCTTAAAGCATCTTAGATACAGAGCCTTTTCTAAGAGCTAAAAATCATATTGGTGATGGGTTTTCACTGTTGACTCAATGACTGTTGCCAGGCCTCCATATTCTTTATCTTTTAGACACCTGAAGGATATTAATCAATGTAATCAGGAAATGGAAAAAGGTATATAGTAGTTTTGATCTTAGCAACACTAGACTTTTGAGTTAATTACTTTTCTTTTGTTATAAATCACTGTACTCCTTTTATTTGTTATAAATTATTGTGTTGTTGCTATGTAAGAATGTAACTTTATTTAGTGCTTTCTGAGAGTGGCACCAGACTTTGGGAAGAACGACACAAAAAGTCTTCTGGTTGACAAACCCTTGCCAGAAAAAGGGCTGTAAAATGTTAACTGGCCCTCTGGCTAGAAGATGATGTAAATCACCTAAGACTTGTGTATACAATTAGGTATGCAGAGAGAAAGCCTGGTTTTGATAAGAGTCAGGGCTGCTGATGCTGCATAATTTTGTATTATCCATTGATCTCTATGTACAATCAAAAACGTATAAAAGGCCTTTCTAGACAATAGGGGCTGGACCAGTCGCTGGACTGGTTTCCCCCATGTCTCCTTTTTACCCTATTTTCTGGCTGAATTCCCATCTGGGTCGTGGAGGCTCGCCATGTCTACTTACTTGCCCCGGCTTCTAAGATACATGAGAGAGGGACCCCAAGGTGGGGCACCCCCCACTATTCAAGAGGACGCCGGTGGCCTAACGTAGATGGTGCAAGTTCCTTGTCTGGAACTTTATTGGCTTTCCACGTAAAGCAAGTTATTCAGCCTTTTTTATCCATTAAATTAACCTACAACACTATTTCATCCTAATCTAATCTTATATTTATAAATAAATAAGTTTTTTCCTCGCCTACTCCATCTCCCCTGTGAATCACCCTGGATCCACTGGGGCTAGACCCCGGCAATTTTAAAAATATGTAATTGTGGCAATACACAACAGGAATCTGTATGTTGCAGTGAAAATAGCATAACATTTTAAACCATCTAACTATATATGAATCTATACCCTTCCAATTTTTAGCTCAAGATACTGGACATTTCAATTAGCATCTGTGAACCTCAGATTCTTTATCTGAAAGATATAGTTAATATGTATTTATATCAATTTAGACTCATTTTACTTGAAAGTAACATAAAACACTAATTCAAACAGGTTAAACAATAAGAGATGAATTATTTAGCATAAGAAAATATCCAGGGATAGTCTGGTTTTACTTCACTGATTCCTAGAATTTCGACATTCACCCTTGCCATCTCTTGTTTGACCACTTCCAATTTGCCTTGACTCATGGACCTGACATTCCAGGTTCTTATGCAATATTGCTCTTTACAGCATTGGATCTTGCTTCTATCACCAGTCACATCCACAACTGGGTGTTGTTTTTGCTTTGGCTCCATCCCTTCATTCTTTCTGGAGTTATTTCTCCACTGATCTCTAGGAGTATATTGAGCACCTACTGACCTGGGGAGTTCCTCTTTCGGTATCCTATCATTTTGCCTTTTCATAATGTTCATGGGGTTCTCAAGGAAAGAATACTGAAGTGGCTTGCCATTCCCTTCTCCAGTGGACCACATTCTGTCAGGAATCCCTCAGAAGAAATGGAGTAGAAATCATGCTCAACAAAAGAGTCCTAAATGCAGTACTTGGATGCAATCTCAAAAATGACAGAATGATCTCTATTTGTCACCAAGGCAAACCATTCAATATCACAGTTATCCAACTCTATGCCCCAACCAGTATGCTGAAGAAACTTAAGTTGAACGGTTTTATGAAGACCTACAAGACCTTTTAGAGCTAACACCCAAAAAAGATGTTCTTTTCATTGTACGGGACAGGAATCCAAAAGTAGGAAGTCAAAAAACACCTGGAGTAACAGGCAAATTTGGCCTTGGAATGCAGAATGAAGCAGGGCAAAGGCTAATAGAGTTTTGCCAAGAAAATGCACTGGTCATAGAAAACACCCTCTTCCAACAACACAAGAGAAGACTCTACACAGGCACATCACCAGATGGTCAACACCAAAATCAGATTGATTATATTCTTTACAGCCAAAGATGGAGAAGCTCTATATAGTCAATAGAAACAAACCAGGAGCTGACTGTGGCTCAGATCATGAGCTCCTTATTGCCAAATTCAGACTCAAATTGAAGAAAGTAGGGAAAACCACTAGACCATTCAGGTAGGAGCTAAATCAAATCCCTTATGATTATACAGTAGAGATGAGAAATAGATTTAAGGGAATAGATCTGATAAATAGAGTGCCTGATGATCGAGGATGAGATGGCTGGATGGCATCACGGACTCGATGGAGGTGAGTCTGAATGAACTTCAGGTGTTGGTGATGGACAGGGAGGCCTGGCGTGCTGTGATTCATGGGGTTGCCTGATGAACTATGGAATGAGGTTCATGGCATTGTACAGGAGACAGGAATTAAGATGATACCCATGGAAAAGAAATGCAAAAAAGAAAAATGGCTGCCTGGGGAGGCCTTACAAATAGCTGTGAAAAGAAGAGACACAAAAACCAAAGGAGAAAAGGACAGATATAAGCATCTGAATGCAGAGTTCTAAAGAATAGCAGGAAGAGATAACAAAGTCTTCCTCAAAATTCAATGCAAAGAAAAAGAGGAAAACAACAGACGGGGAAAGACTAGAGATCTCTTCAAGAAAATTAGAAATACCAAGGGAATATTTCATGCAAAGATGGGCTGGATAAAGGAGAGAAATGGTATGGACCTAACAGAAGCAGAAGATATTAAGACAAGGTGGCGAGAATACATGGAAGAATTGTACAAAAAAGATCTTCAAGACCCACATAATCATGATGATGTGATCACTAATCAAGAGCCAGACAGCTTGGATTGTGAATTCAAGTAGGCTTTAGAAAGCATCACTACGAACAAAGCTAGTGGAGATGATTGAATTCCAGTTGAGCTGTTTCAAATCCTGAAAGATGATGCTGTGAAAGTGCTGCACTCAATATGTCAGCAAATTTGGAAAACTCACCAGTGGCCACAGGACTGGAAAAGGTCAGTTTTCATTCCAATTCCAAAGAAAGGCAATGCCAAAGAATGCTCAAACTACTGCACAATTGCACTCATCTCACATGCTAGTAAAGTAATGCTCAAAATTCTCCAAGCCAGGCTTCAGCAATATGTGAACTGTGAACTCCCTGATGTTCAAGCTGGTTTTAGAAAATGCAGAGGAACCAGCGATCAAATTGCCAACATCCGCTGGATCACGGAAAAAGCAAGACAGTTCCATAAAAACATATATTTCTGCTTTATTGACTATACCAAAGCCTTTGACTGTGTGGATCACAATAAACTGTGGAGAATTCTGAAAGAGATGGGAATACCAGACCACCTAACCTGCCTCTTGAGAAATCTGTATGCAGGTCAGGAAGCAACAGTTAGAACTGGGCATGGAACAACAGACTGGTTCAAAATAGGAAAAGGAGTACGTCAAGGCTGTATATTGTCACCTTGTTTATTTAACTGATATCCAGAGTACATCATGAAAAACGCAGGACTAGAAGAAGCACAAGCTGGAATCAAGATGGCCGGAAGAAATATCAATCACTTCAGATATGCAGATGACACCACCCTTATGGCAGAAAGTGAAGAGGAGCTACAAAGCCTCTTGATGAAAGTGAAAGAGGAGAGCGAAAAAGTTGGCTTAAAGCTCAACATTCAGAAAACGACGATCATGGCATCCAGTCCCATCACTTCATGGGAAGTAGATGGGGAAACAGTGGAAACTGTGTCAGACTTTATTTTCTGGGGCTCCAAAATCACTGCAGATGGTGATTGCAGCCATGAAATTAAAAGACGCTTACTCCTTGGAATTATGACCAACCTAGATAGTATATTCAAAAGCAGAGACATTACTTTACAGAATGAGGTCTGTATAGTCAAGGCTATGGTTTTTCAGGTGGTCATGTATGGATGTGAGAGTTGGACTATGAAGAATGCTGAGCGCCGAAGAATTGATGCTTTTGAACTGTGATATGGAGAAGACTCTTGAGAGTCCCTTGGACTGTAAGGAAATCCAACCAGTCCATTCTGAAGGAGATCATCCCTGGGATTTATTTGGAAGGAATGGTGCTAAAGCTGAAGCTCCAGTACTTTGGCCAGCTCATGTGAAGTGTTGACTCATTGAAGAAGACTCTGATGCTGGGAGGGATTGGGGGCAGGAGGAGAAGGGGATGATCGAGGATGAGATGGCTGGATGGCATCACGGACTCGATGGAGGTGAGTCTGAATGAACTTCAGGTGTTGGTGATGGACAGGGAGGCCTGGCGTGCTGTGATTCATGGGGTTGCAAAGAGTCGGACACGAGTGAGCGACTGAACTGAACTGAACTGAGTCCAGTTTTATACAGAAGGAAATGGCAACCCACTCCAATATTCTTGCCTAGAGAATCCCGTGGTCAGATGAGCCTGGTGTGCTGCTGTCCATAGGTTCACACAGAGTCGGACACGACTTAAGCGACTTAGCAGCAGCAGCAGCTGTCTGGTTTTAGCCTGTTCATTCAGTGTCTCAGTGACACCATTTAACACCAAGGTTGTTGTAAAATTTCAGCCTGTCATTTCAATTGTTAATATTTATGTCTCTTCATGGGAGCAAGATAGCTGTGACACTTTCAGGAATATGCTGTCTAGGTGTGTCTTTGCTTTTCTGTCAAGGAGCAAGTGCCTTTTAATTTCATGACTGCAGTCACTATCCACAGTGATTTTGGAGCCCAAGAAAATAAAGCCTGTCACTGTTTCCATTGTTTCCCCATCTATTTGTCACGAAGTGATGGGACTTGATGCCATGTTAGTTTTTTGAAGGTCGAGTTTTAACGTATCTTTTTGACTCCTCTCTTTCACCTTCATCAAGTCAATTCGCTCAGTCGTGTCTGACTCTTTGTGACCCCATGGACTGTAGTCTACCAGGTTCCTCCACCCATGGGATTTTCCAGGCAAGAATACTGGACTGGGTTGCCATTTCGTTCTCCAGTAGATCTTCCCAACCCAGGGATTGAACCCGGGTCTCCTACTTTGCAGACAGATGCTTTATCATCTGAGCCACCAGGGAAGCTTCACTTTCATCAAGAGGCGTTTTAATTTCTCTTCACTTCCTGCCATAAGAGTCATCTCATCTGCATATCTGAGGTTATTGATATTTCTCCCCACAATCTTGATTCCAGCTTGGGCTTTATACAGAGTGACATTTCACATGACATATGTTGCAAGTAAGTTAAATAATCAGGGTGACAATATACAGCCTTGATGCAATCCTTTTCCAATTTGGAACAAGTCTGTTGTTCCATGTCTGATTCTAACTGTTGCTTCTTGACCTGCATACAGGTTTCTCTTGAGGAAGGTAAGGTGGTCTGGTATTCTCATCACGTTAAGAATGTTCCACAGCTTGTTGTGATCTACACAGTTGAAGGCTTTAGCGTAGTCAATGAAGCAGAAGTATGTTTTTCTGGAATTCTCTAGCTTTTTCTATGATCCAAAGGAAGTTGACAATTTGATCTCTGATTCCCCTGCCTTTTCTAAATCCAGCCAGTACATCTGGAAGTTCTAGGTTCACATACTGTTGAAGCCTAGCTTGAAGGATTTTAAACATTATTTTGCTAGCATGTGAAATGAATGCAACTGTGTAGTAGTTTGAACATCCTTTGGCATTGCTCATCTTTATGAATGGAATGAAAACTGACTTTTTCCAGTCCTGTGGCCACTGCCGAGTTTTCTAAACCTGCTGGTGTATTGAGTGCAGCACTTTCACAGCATCACCTTTTAGGATTTGAAATAGCTCAGCTGGAATTCCATCACTTCCACTAGCTTTGTTCATAGTGATGCTTTCTAAAGCCCACTTGACTTCACATTCCAAGATGTCTTGCTCTAGGTTAGTGATCACACTATCATGGTTATCTGGGTCATGAAGATCTCTCTCTCTCTCTCTCTCTTTTTTTTTTTTTTTTTTGTATAGTTCTTCTATGTATTCTTGCGACCTCTTAGTATCTTCTGCTTCTTTTAGGTCCATACCCTTTCTGTCCTTTATTATACCTATCTTTGCATGAAATGTTCTCTTGGTATCTCTGATCTTCATGAAGAAATCTCTAGTCTTTCCCATTCTATTGTTTTCCTCTATTTCTTTGCATTGTTTACTTAAAAAGACTTTCTTATCTTTCTTTGCTATTCTCTGGAATTCTGCATTCAGCAATCAGTTTAAGGCCTGAAAGTATTCAGAAGAACAAGAACAATAGTTGCTATTCCTTGCATATCTTCAAGGAATGTTTGTCCTAGGTGCTTCCAAATAGACTTCCTCTCAGATCTCATTGGTCAGAATTCTGACCTATGCTTATAACTAAACCAGTTACTGGACTTAAAACTGATGTCATTAATTTTGCATACGTGTTCATCCCCTGGATTGGTAAGGATTTTGCTTCCATTAAGTGTAAAACATCAAGAAGAAAGTGATACCTAAAGAAAAATTAGTGTTCTATTAGAGAGGGAAAATGGGAAGGCTGAATTTGTATATGAAATCATCAATATCTACTATAATGTCTCAGAACCTTTTTTAAAGCATTAAATAAACATATTGTTAAATCATTTATGATATAAAAATAACAAACTATGTTAAGATTCATAATGGCAGAATTAAAATTCATGAAACTATTAGCTAAAGATTCTTTTGCATCATCATCCAGAATGGCTATGGACTGACCAGGTAAAAGCAGGTACATATAATGGGAAGAGTATTACACAATTGATACCATTAAGCTTCACTTTTGCTCTTTAGTTATTTCCCATCTCTGTGTGTCTTAATGGAAAACAACATCTAAAATGCCAAATGCAAATTCAATGATGTCTGAGACTAATCAAGTTCATTGGATTGTGTGTCTTAAGCAAATCAGTATTCATGTGTCACTAAAGTGTGTGCAGTAAGACCAAATATCACTGATGTATCCTCATTTTCCCTTCATTTAATTCTTTTTATAGCAATCCATGTGCAAAATCAATATATGCTGTTGGAGATTACGAGTGAAATGACACAAAAGAAGACACACACAGACACACACGAGACAGACGATACACACACTCCGGCCAGAGGAACAGAACTGCGCAAACTATTTGCACTTTATTATTATAAAGCCCCCCTAGGCAGAATTCCAGACTGCATGAATAAGCCTTTTCAGTACAGCACAGGTGCATACATATTATCGTACAGCAAGAGGGAGTGAAATTCCAGCCTACTGCAGGGTCTGTCCAGAGCTCTTATTACAAGAAGGAAGTGTTCCCTCGTTTGCATGGGACTATTAGTCTCAAGGTTGTGTCCGTTTCCTTGGCAGAACATCTTGTTTGTAAGCAGCACATCTCCACTTTCCCTATTGTGGCTGCATTAACCCTTCATTTCCCCCCTTTTTTATTTTATTTAAGCCCTCAAGACATTTGTATTGATGTTCTGTTGAGTTGTAGAGCAAGGTGTAAAGCTGTAGGCGGCCAACCTCCAGCCTTGCCAGCCCCTCTTGTGACTGTGCCTGTCTTAGGTTGCCTTCCTCTGAGGGTCTTACCCGTCATTGGCTATCCAGCCACCTCTTGGGGGCTAGGCGGAATCTCTCTAGATGATGGGCATCTAGAACTCTTTATTTATATGTCTCGGTTAATCTCTTGAAGGGCTCATGTTAAATGGTACAGGTGTTATACAAAACTGAGAAGAATTCCAATCACATTTCAACACACTTTGTGTAGATAAAACAGCCAATTGATCTCCAAGCCAGGAAATGGTGTGTTGAAGATTGAGCATGTCAGTAGCAAGTTGGGCATCCAAATCTCGCTGTTGTTGCCATAACAGATGAGAGTCTTTATGCCAGTCCCAAATAAAATCAGCTGTTTGAATTCTTTGGTGTAACACAAGACCTGCTACCGCTGCTGTTGAAGTTACTGACGCAACTGCTAGAATCAAAGCAATGACCACACCAAGCATACGTTGAGATCGATGCAGCAAAGTCTATAGCGGTTACTAGATGAGAAACAGCAAAAGAATCTGACTGCGGCCGAGTCAGATTTATAGGTAATCATACTTCTGTCCGAGCCTTAACAATTACTAATGAGAAATTGGAGTTATAGGCTCTTCTTTTAAATTCTTCCCACCAAGACTGATTTACACATTGAGTTAGATTACAATAGTCACATGACACAGACCCCACAGTATCATTCCAGGTCCAATTCCCATATAACAATGCAAAAGCATATTTTACACATGCCATTATGGAATAAGATTTATTAACATGTAAATTAACATGGAATGGACCCGAAGAGTCACCACTGTCCAAAATATAGTTTCCTGACCAGATAGTGAGATTACCAGAAACTGCCCATAGTTTCCAAATATCTCCTTGAATGTGCGGATATCCTTGCAATTGTAATTGAGGAGGGACAACTGCAAATTGCTGCCATTTAACTGTTTCATTACCATTACCCATCAAAGTGCTAGTTGCACAATGCCACCTAAGAGATTTATTTAACCATTTTTCTAAGAATTGCCCATGATCTGGACTCCAATCTACAATGGTGGCCCCAGAATAATTCATGGCTTTAAAGGGTTGATGACCTCGGCAATGTTTCCACTCCAAAAATTCTAGAGAAGGAACAAAAAAGTTAACAGAACATAGTGACATGTGTTTTCCATTATGAATGTCTATTGGTTCTGTCAAGGTGTTAAATCCCCTGGTGGAAACAAGCACAGTAAAAGTAACAAAATGGTAATTATTATACTTTAACCCCCATGTATTATAAGAATGATGAGAACGTTCCTTGGTGGACAGACAAAAGGGGTGTCCTCCTATACACAAAGGAATACCTTCCACCGCAATGGTCAAATTACTACTATTATATTGTTGTTTATGATGAGATAGTTGTTCGATTCCCCCAAAAGCTGGTGGGGGGAAGAAGGCAGTCTCATTAGTACATACCTGCACTTCTGGTTCCACCCAGGAAACTGCTCTTACTAAGGGGGGATTAGGTATATATGCCCGATATGTATGATTACTTGCCAACACACCGATTACCTGACATGTCGCCACCGCCATCATGGCAAGCAAAAGATTGGTAGGATTCAGAGGTTGCCCCACCTTCATTAACGTCTTCTCTGCTTCCTGGGTCAACCTCTTCATTTGACCCCATGTAGGAGGTGCTGCTTCCCTTGTATGGGAAGTAAGCCTTCTCTGCATAGTAAGCTCTTTGAATTTTTGAACAAAGGGATCAGCCATTGTTGATTTTGATCAATCTTGCTGGGGTTCAAAACCTATAATTATCAACAGAAATGAAAGCATACCCTCGTCCCAAATATATTAACGATGCTGGGATCCAAACTTTCTCTTTGTCTTTATACCAAATAGGCATATTTAAGATCTTCTTATCCTCTTCTTTCCCTTGAAAATGCAACTCTGCTGCTGAGAGATTTCCCTTGCTCCAAACATTCAAAAAAATTTAGGGTAAGTAAGGTTTTATTCAGAATGTCTTTAGGTTTCATAAATCTCTCTTGTTCCCCCTTTTTTAATTCTTTTTAAGATAATCACGCAAGGTACGATTAGCTCTTTCAATGATAGCTTGCCCTTGACTATTATAAGGAATTCCAAAAGTATGAGTTATATGGGATTGAGATAAAAAGTGAGCTAATTTTGTGGATTGGTAGGCAGGTGCATTATCAGTTTTCAATTCAATTGGTAATCCCATAACTGCAAAACAAGATAACAAATGAGTAATAACAGCGTCAGCCTTTTCAGAATGTAATGCAGTGGCCCGTTGAAAATGTGTGCAAGTATCTATAGTATGATGCACACATTTTTGTTGTCCAAAGGAAGAAATGTAAATTACATCTATTTGTCATATCTGATTTGCTTGTTGTCCTCTCATGTTGACACCTGGTGGGGTAAGTGCAAAGCAAAGGATGCACCTAAGGAACAAGAACGAACAATATTTTGAGCTTGTTTTCGAGTAATAGCATGAGATTTTTGTAACCCTTTGGAGTTGGTATGTTGTACGAGATGTTCTTGTTTTGTTGTTTCTATAGGATAAAGTAAGGCATCAATTGTAGCATTTCCGAATGATAAGGGTCCAGGAAGGGCAGAATGTGCACAGATGTGAGTAAAGAAAATTAACTCTGAACGCTGCAAGAGCAATTGTTGTACTTGGTAAAACAATTTATCAGTAGCTGTTTTAAGGGTCAGTGGAAGGGAGACATGGGGAAGCTGTAGGCAAGAGAGAACAGCATATCGAGAATTTGAAATGATGTTAATAGGAAGTTGAGGGAAATCTTGCAAAACTAAATAGATAGCTCACAATTTAGCAGGCTGTATAGAAGAAAATGAGTGGGGGAGAACCTTGAAATTTTCTGGGGTCCAATTTCCAGCAGTATTTCTATTTGCATCTGTAAAAATAGTGGGTCCCTTAACTGGAACATGTGAAATTGGGGAATGAGATATCATAGTGTTAGTCCAGAGAAAATCAATCAATTTAGATGATGGATAATGATTAGAAAACGAACCAGGATATGAGGCAAGAGAAATTTGCCAGTTTTCATTAAATTGTAAACATCAAGATATTTGAGCAGTTGTTAACTGAGTAACAATCTGGTGTGGTTCACATCCTGACAATTGTAAAATATGATGGTGATCCTTCTATATAAGGAAGGCTAATTTATCCATATATATAATCAATTTTTTGGAAAAACTGTTAGGTAAGAAAACCCATTCTATTAGTCCCTTTTCTTGAGCAATTACACCAGATGGAGAATAAGGGGTATGAAATATTATAAAAGAAATAGGTTGAGACGCATGTAAGTAAGTAAAAAAGCTGTCATTTATTCATTGCTCAACAAATTGAAGTTCCTGTAAAGTCAGTGGGGTTAAGGTCTGGGGGCTATCCAGAGCTGTATCTCCTTTTAAAGTAGAAAACAAATGTCGTAATTGATAAGTAGGAATCCCAAGTACCGGGCGTAGCCAATTGATATCTCCCAATAACTTTTGAAAATCATTTAAGGTTTTGAGATGATCTCTTTTAATTAATAACTTTTGGGCCCTAATTTTATGTTGTTCCAATATTGTCTCTAAATATGAAATAGGAAAGTCCTTTTGAAATTTTTCCGGGGCTATTTGCAAATTGTATAGTCTCAAAGCCTCCTGTACTTTTAAAAAGAATTCATCACATTCAGCAATACTAGGAGCTGCTAATAGGAGATCATCCGTATAATGATATAGAATATAATTGGGGTATTTTTGACGGAGGGATTGTAAAGAGCAAGCTACAAATTCTTGGCATAAACTACGACTATGTATCATTCCTTGTGGTAAGACTGTCCACTGATAATGCTTAACAGGTTGAGCATGATTAAGAACAGGAACTGTAAAAGCAAATTTATCTCTATCTTGCAATTGTAGGAGAATGGTAAAAAAACAGATCTAGCATTATTAAGGACCAATTCTGAGGAATAAGAGCTGGAGAGGGGAGTCCCAATTGCAATGCTTCCATAGGTTTAATACATTTATTAACTTCTCGTATATCAGTTAACATTTTCCATTTTCTAGATTTTTTTTTTTTTAATAACAAAAACAGGAATTTCAGGGTGAGGTAGAGGGCTCTATATGACCAAGTTGGAGTTGTTCTTGTACTAATTGTTCTAATGCTTCGAGCTTCATTTGTGGTAATGGTCATTGCTCAACCCATTTTGGAGTATTAGTTAACCATTTTAATGGGAGTGCTCGAGGAATTTGAGCAGTGGCTACTAGTTTTTCGATGGAATGGTTACAGAAGCCCCCAAAGGAGAGAGAAGATCTCTTCCCCATATATTAATAGTTATATTTACAATATAAAAGGTAACAAACACTGATCTTCCATTATGGAATTGACTTTGTAAGGGATGGATACTTTTCCAGACATCTGCAATGGAGCCCAATCCCGTCAACATTAAAGGGCCTTTTTTTTTTTTTTCCCAATCTTGGGGAAATGACTGAAACATTTGCCCCTGTGTCTACTAGTCCCTCAAAGTTGTTTCCTTGTATTATCAAGGAGAGAACAGGGCGAGAATCTTTGATAAGCATTTCCCAAAATATATGTCGCCCAGTACTTCTAAATCCTCCTGTTTGTTCATTAGGAAGAGACAAAAAGGGGTGATAAGGTAGGAGAAGTATTTGAGCGATACGTTCTCCAGCTAACAATGAAAGCGTGGTAGAAGTAGAGACCATAATTAAAATTTCCCCAACATAGTCAGAGTCTATTACCCCAGGAATTATGGTTAAACTTCTCAAAGCCATGCTGCTACGGCCTAATATCAAGCCAAAAGTGCCCTTAGGCAGTGGTCCAAATACATTTGTTTTTAATTTATAAATGCTTTCCCTGGTGACAAAAGAACATTATCAGCTAGTGGCAAATCAGCAGCAGCACTCCTTGAAGTAGCAGACCGTAAGTCCGAAATCATCATCTGAGGTCCTTTTAATGGGGCATCAACTCGTAACGGTTGCTGGGAGGGAACAGGGTTGGTGCAGGTCGGATGGCAGGAGGTCAAGGAGGAGAAGTCCCTGGTATTGTTCCTGGGTCCCAAGGACTTAGGCCCACAGGACAGTTTTCCAGTATCGGGTTGCCCATTTTGTCTGTTTTAGATTTGCACTCATTAGTCCAATGAAGCCCCTTCTCACATCAACAGCAAGGTCCAGTAGGAGTCTTATTCCTCCCAGCAAATGATCTGTCTTTAGGAACTGAACCTTGATCAACTTTTAATTTCTGACACTCTCTTTTCATATAACCAGGTTTTCAACAATGGAAGCAATTACCTCCCTTTGGTGGTCTCATAGCTTTGGCCAAGGCTGTAGCAAAGACATTAGCCTGATGGTCAGTTCCTCCTACTCCCGAGCAGGCTCTGATATATTGAGCTATAGATATACCCTGTCCTTTTAATGCTCCCAGTATACATTTGCATTCAGTATTTGCATTTTTAAATGCTAAAGTTAGTAATAATATCTCTGAAATTTTATCTTTCTCCTAATTTGCCTTTCCCCAATGAATCCAGCATAGCCAAAATAAAGGGAGATTGAGGACCGTATTATGCTACTGCAGCTTTAAGATCTTTAAAAAATTTATATTCCAAAGGAGCATATTGAACATTTATCACATTGCCATCCTGCTGTCTCTGGATGGGAAATAATTGTGGAGGATCGATAAATCCACCAGGGGGAGCAGGCAAGTCATCATCATGAAGCATAGACAAAGGAAAGGAGAACCGACAATGTTCCCTGCCCACATCTGGCCGATTAACCGCAGTGGGGAAAAAAGAAGCACAAGGAGGAGCAAAAGGGGTAGATTTTTTTTTTTTTTCTCCTTACGGGATTTTTACCATTCCTGAAATAGATGGGTCATTTCTTTAATCTTTTTGCCCTCCTCTGACGAAACTGACTCCAAATCTGATTCTGAACTATCAGATGTTTCACCATTGACAGGAGGAGGCTCATTTGTATCCTTGACTTCAGGCGATGCAGAAGCCCTACCAATGTCTGACACATCCTCATAAATTATTTCTCCCCTCCTTGAAGCATTAGATTTAATTTCATTATCAGTAGAGAGCAAGGTCAAAGCTTATGTTATAGCATTACAAAAGTCCATAACTTCAAAGGGATCACATTACCCTTCTGATGTTGCTTTCTCAATTCCTTTTGAATTATTTTCCATTCCTTAAAGTTTAACTGTAACTTAGTTTGATATTGAAACCAATGACAATATTGCTCCACCAAGCGAAAGAGCTCACTCAATCAACGAGTCGAGGCTTTAACGCCTACGGAGTGGAGAAGTCCTTTGACTAACTCCATGTATTGTGCCCGTAATGATGATGAGGAATTCCCCATGATTTTCTGAAAGTTCCTCTGCTAGGGTGAGGAATTCCCCATGATTTTCCCAAAAGTTCCCCTGCTATGGATTTAAAATCCCCCCGGGGTTACTCACCCTTTCGGTTTCACTCGAGCCCCACGTTGGGCACCAGATGTTGGAGATTACGAGTGAAATGACACAAAAGAAAGCACACACACACAAGAGACAGACGATACACACACTCCAGCCAGAGGAACAGAACTGTGCAAACTATTTTTGCTTTATTATTATAAAGCCCCCCTAAGCAGAATTCCAGACTGCATGAATAAGCCTTTTCAGTACAGCGCAGGTGCATACATGTTATCGTACAGCAAGAGGGAGTGAAATTCCTTCCTACTGCAGAGTCTGTCCAGAGCCCTTATCACAAGAAGGAAATGTTCCCTCGTTTGCAAGGGACCATTAGTCTCAAGGCTGTGTCCGTCTCCTTGGCAGAACATCTTGTTTGTAAGCAGCACATCTCCACTTTCCCTATTGTGGCCGCATTAACCCTTCATATGCAATTGGTCAGTAAAAAAATTTACTTGTTTTTTGCAATGAAACAAGAAAGACACTAAACTAAGATTTAATGATATCAGGTCTTATGAGTACGCTGTGGGAGCACATTAAGGTCTTAATGAGTAGAACTGTCTTCTCATAGCTGAAGTTGTAAGGAAAATCTTCCCAGAAGCTCTCTCTTGGTTATTCTTTTTTTTTTTTTTAATTGGAGACTAATTACTTTACAATATTGTAGTTGTTTTTGCTATACATTCAAATGAATCAGCCATTGGTATACATGTGTCCCCCATTCTGAACTCCCTCCTACCTCCCTCCCCATTCCATCCCTCAGGGTCATCCCAGCACACCAGCCCTGAGCACCCTGTTTCATGCATCGAACCCAGACTGGTCTTCTGTTTCACAGATGATAATATACATGTTTCAATGCTGTTCTCTCAAATCATCCCACCTTCACCTTTTCCCACAGAGTCCAAAAGTCTGTTACTTACATCTGTGTCTTTTTTGCTATCTCGCATATAGGGTCATTGTTACCATCTTTCTAAATTCTGTATATACGTGTTAATATACAGTATTGGTGTTTCTTTCTGACTTCCTTCACTCTGTATAAAAGGCTCCAGTTTCATCCACCTCAATAGAATTGATTCAAAGGCGTTCTTTTTAATAGCTGAGTAATATTCCATTGTATATATGTACCACTACTTTCTTATCTATTCACTTGCAAATGGACATCTAGGTTGCTTCCATGTCCTGGCTATTTTAAATAGTGCTTCAGTGAACATTGGAGTATACGTGTCTCTTTCAATTCTAGTTTCCTCAGTATGTATTCTCAGCAGTGGGATTGCTGGGTCATATGGCAGTTCTATTTCCAGTTTTTTAAGGAATCTCCACACTGTTATCCATAGTGACTGTACTATTTTGCATTCTCACCAACAGTGTAAAAGGGTTTCTTTTTTCTCCAAACCCTCTCTAGCATTTATTGTTTATAGACTTTTTTTTTTCTATTTTAAAGTTTTATTTGTACTTTATTTTGCTTTACAATACTGTATCAGTTTTGCCATACAATGACATGAATCTGTCACGGATGTCCATGAGTTCCCAATCCTGAACCCCCCCCCCCTCACCTCCCACCCCATATCATCTCTCTGGATCATCCCCCTGCACAAGCCCCACACATCTTGTATCCTGCATCGAACATAGACTGGCGATTAGTTTCTTATATGATATTATACATGTTTTAATGCCATTCTCCCAAATCTTCCCACCCTCTCCCTCTCCCTCTCCCACAGAGTCCAAAAGTCCATTCTATACATCTGTGTCTCTTTTGTTGTCTCACATACAGGGTTATCATTACCATCTTTCTAAATTCCATATATATGTGTTAGTATACTGTATTGGTGTTTTTCTTTCTGGCTTACTTCACTCTGTATAATCGGCTCCAGTTTCATCCACCTCATTAAAACTGATTCAAATGTATTTTTTTAATGGCTGAGTAATACCCCATTGTGTATATGTACCACAGCTTTCTTATCCATTCATCTGCTGATGGACATCTAGGTTGCTTCCATGTCCTGGCTATTATAAACAGTGCTACGATGAACATTGAGGTACATCTGTCTCTTTCAATTCTGGTTTCCTCGGTGTGTATGCTCAGCAGTGGGATTGCTGGGTCATAAGGCAGTTCTATTTGCAATTTTTTAAGGAATCTCCACACTGTTCTCAATAGTGGCTGTACTAGTTTGCATTACCACCAACAGTGTAGCAGTGTTCCCTTTTCTCCACACCCTCTCCAGTATTTATTGCTTGTAGACTTTTGGATCACAGCCTTTCTGAATGGTGTGAAATGTACCTCATTGTGGTTTTGATTTGCATTTCTCTGATAATCAGTGATGTTGAGCATCTTTTCATGTGTTTATTAGCCATCCGTATGTCTTCTTTGGAGGAATGTCTACTTAATTCTTTGGCCCATTTTTTGATTGGGTCGTTTATTTTTCTGGAATTGAGCTGCAGGAGTTGCTTGTATATTTCTGAGATTAGTTGTTTGTCAGTTGCTTCATTTGCTATTATTTTCTCCCATTCAGAAGGCTGTCTTTTCTCCTTGATTATAGTTTCCTTTGTTGTGCAGAAGCTTTTAATTTTAATTAGGTCAAATTTGTTTACATTTGCTTTTATTTCCAGAAATCTGGGAGGTGGATCATAGAGGATCCTGCTGTGATTTATGTTGGAGACTGTTTTGCCTATTGTCTCCTCTAGGAGTTTTATAGTTTCTGGTCTTATGTTTAGATATTTAATCCATTTTGAGTTTATTTTTGTGTATGGTGTTAGAAAGTGATCTAGTTTCATTCTTTTACAAGTTGTTGACCAGTTTTCCCAGCACCACTTGTTAAAGAGATTGTCTTTAATTCTTGCCTCCTTTCTCGAAGATAAGGTGTCCATAGGTGTGTGGATTTATTTTGGGGCTTTCTATTTTTTCCATTTATCTATATTTCTGTCTTTGAGCCAGTACCGTACTGTTTTGATGACTGTGGCTTTGTAGTAGAGCCTGAAGTCAGGCAAGTTGATTTCTCCAGTTCCATTCTTCTTTATCAAGATTGCTTTGGCTATTCGAGGTTTTTTTGTATTTCCATAGAAATTGTGAGATTATTTGTTCTAGTTCTGTGAAAAATACCGCTGGTAACTTGATAAGGATTGCATTGAATCTGTAGATTGCTTTGGGTAGTATACTCATTTTCACTATATAGATTCTTCTGATCCATGACCATGGTATATTTCTCCATCTCTTAGTGTCCTCTTTGATTTCTTTCACCAGTGTTTTATATTTTTCTATATATAGGTCTTTAGTTTCTTTAGATAGGTATATTTCTAAGTATTTTATTCTTTTTGTTGCAATGGTGAATGAAATTGTTTCCTTAATTTATTTTTCTACTTTCTCATTATTAGTGTATAGGAATGCAAGGGATTTCTGTGTGTTGATTTTATATCCTGCCACTTTACTATATTCATTGATTAGCTGTAGTAATTTCCTGGTGGAGTCTTTATGTTTTTTTATGTAGAGGATCATGTCATCTGCAAACAGTGAGAGTTTTGCGCCTTCTTTTCCATTTTGGATTCCTTTTATTTCTTTTTCTGCTCTGATTGCTGTGGCCAAATCTTCCAGAACTATGTTGAATAGTAGCATTGAAAGTGGGGACCCTTGTCTTGTTCCTGACTTTAGGGGAAATGCTTTCAATTTTTCATGATTGAGGATAATATTTGCTGTGGGCTTGTCATATATAGCTTTTATTATCTTGAGGTACATTCCTTCTATTCCTGCTTTCTGGAGAGTTTTTATCATAAATGGATGTTCAATTTTGTCAAAGGCCTTCTCTGCATCTATTGAGATAATCATATGGCTTTTATTTTTCAATTTGTTAATGTGGTGAATTACATTGATTGATTTGTGGATATTGATGAATCCTTGCATCACTGGGATAAAGCCCACTTGGTCATGGTGTGTGATCTTTTTAATGTGTTGTTGGATTCTGATTGCTATAATTTTGTTAAGGATTTTTGCATCTATGTTCATCAGTGACATTGGCCTGTAGTTTTCTTTATTCGTGGCATCTTTGTCAGGTTTTGGTGTTAGGGTGATGGTGGCCTCATAGAATGAGTTTGGAAGTTTACCTTCCTCTGCAATTTTCTGGAAGAGTTTGAGTGGGATAGGTGTTAGCTCTTCTCTAAATTTTTGGTAGAATTCAGCTGTGAAGCCATTTGGACCTGGGCTTTTGTTTGCTGGAAGATTTCTGATTACAGTTTCAATTTCCGTGCTTGTGATGGGTCTGTTAAAATTTTCTATTTCTTCCTGGTTCAGTTTTGGAAAGTTGTACTTTTCTAAGAATTTGTCCATTTCTTCCACGTTTCCATTTTATTGGCTTATAATTGCTGATATTAGTCTCTTATGATCCTTTGTATTTCTGTGTTGTCTGTTGTGACTTCTTCATTTTCATTTCTAATTTCATTGATTTGATTTTTCTCCCTTTGTTTCTTGAAGTGTCTGGATAATGGTTTGTCAATTTTATTTATCCTTTCAAAGAACCAGCTTTTGGCTTTGTTGATTTTTGCTATGGTCTCTTTTGTTTCTTTTGCATTTATTTCTGCCCTAATTTTTAAGATTTCTTTCCTTCTACTAACTCTGTGCTTATCCATTTCTTCTTTTTCTAGTTGCTTTAGGTGTAGAGTTAGGTTATTTATTTGACTTTTTTCTTGTTTCTTGAGGTATGCCTGTATTGCTATGAACTTTCCCCTTAGCACTGCTTTTATAGTGTCCCAGAGGTTTTGAGTTGTTGTGTTTTCATTTTCATTCATTTCTTTGCATATTTTGATTTCTTTTTTTATTTCTTCTGTGATTTGTTGGTTATTCAGAAGCGTGTTGTTCAGCCTCCATGTGTTGGAATTTTTAATAGTTTTTCTCCTGTAATTGAGATCTAATCTTAATGCACTATGGTCAGAAAAGATGCTTGGAATGATTTCAATTTTTTTGAATTTATCAAGGTTAGATTTATGGCCCAGGATATGATCTATCCTGGAGAAGTTTCCTTGAGCACTTGAGAAAAAGGTGAAATTCATTATTTTGGGGTGAAATGTCCTATAGATACCAATTAGGTCTAACTGGTCTATTGTATCATTTAAAGTTTGTGTTTCTTTGTTAATTTTCTGTTTAGTTGATCTGTCCATAGGTGTGAGTGGGGTATTAAAGTCTCCCACTATTATTGTGTTATTGTTAATTTCCCCTTTCATACTTGTTAGCATTACTCTTACATATTGTGGTGCTCCTATGTTTGGTGCATCAATTCATTTCAGTTCAGTCACTCAGTCATGTCCAACTCTTTGCAACCTCATGAATTGCAGCATGTCAGCTGTGACCTGGCACACTGAGCATGGCCAAAAGGGGCTACCCCACGTTCGAGGTCAGTGGAAGCTGGGAAGAGCTACCCCACGTCCGAGATCAGGGGCGGTGACCAGGAGGAGCTACACCACATCCAAGGCCAGCGGCAGCCTGGAGGAGACACCCCGTATCCAAGGTCCGAGGCGGCTGGGAGAAGCCACCTCGCATCCAAGGCCAGGGACGGCGGCTGGGAGGAGCAACCCAAGGAGCAGTGGCTTCCCAGGTGCAGGGAAGGCCTAGAGGAGCTATCCCATGTTGAATATCAGTAACGGTGGTGGTAAGGAGATACCCTTCGTCAAAGGTATGGAGCAGCGGCTGTGCTTTCCTGGAGCAGCCGTGAAGAGATACCCCACACCCAAGGTAAGAGAAAACCATGTATGATGGTAGGTGTTGCAAGCGGGCATCAGAGGGCAGACACACTGAAACCATACTCACAGAAAACTACTCAATCTAATCACACTAGGACCACAGCCTTGTCTAACTAAATGAAACCAAACCATGCCTGTGGGGCAACCCAAGATGGGCGGGTCATGGTGGAGAGGTCTCACAGAATGTGGTCCACTGGAGAAGGGAATGGCAAACCACGTCAGTATTCTTGCCTTGAGAACCCCATGAACAGTATGAAAAGGCAAAATGATAGGATACCAAAGAGGAACTACCCAGGTCAGTAGGTGCCCAATATGCTACTGGAGATCAGTGGAGAAATAATTCCAGAAAGAATGAACGGATGGAGCCAAAGCAAAAACAACACCCAGTTGTGGATGTGACAGGTGATAGAAACAAGATCCAATGCTCTAAAGATCGATATTAAATAAGACCCTGGAATGTCAGGTCCATGAATCAAGGAAAATTGGAAGTGGTCAAACAAGAGATGGCAAGGGTGAATATCGAAATGCTAGGAATCAGCAAACTAAAATGGAATGGAATGGGTGAATTTAACTTAGATGATAGTTATATCTATTATTGTGGGCAGGAATCCCTCAGAAGAAATGGAATAGCCATCATGGTCAACAAAAGATCTGAAATGCAGTACTTGGATGCATTCTCAAAAACAACAGAATGAACTCTGTTCTTTTCCAAATCAAACCATTCAATATCACAGTTATCCAAGTCTATGCCCCAACTAGTAACGCTGAAGAAACTGAAGTTGAATGGTTTTATGAAGACCTAAAAGACCTTTTAGAACTAACACCCCAAAAAGATGTCCGTTTCATTATAGGGGACTGGAATGCAAAAGTAGTAGGTCAAGAAACAATTGGAGTAAGAGGCAAATTTGGCCTTGGAATGCGGAATGAAGTAGGGCAAAGACTAATAGAGTTTTGCCAGGAAAATGCACTGGTCATAGCAAACACCCTCTTTGAACAACACAAGAGAAGACTCTACACATGCACATCACCAGATGTTCAACACCACAATCAGATTGATTATATTCTTTACAGCCAAAGATGGAGAAGCTCTATACAGTCAACAAAAACAAGACCAGGAGCTGACTGTGGCTCAGATCGTGAACTCCTTATTACCAAATTCAGACTGAAACTGAAAGTAGGGAAAACTGTTAGACCATTCAGGTATGACCTAAATCAAATCCCTTATGATTATACAGTGGAAGTGAGAAATAGATTTAAGGGCCTTGATCTGATAGATAGAGTGCCTGATGAACTATGGAATGAGGTTCTTGACATTGTACAGGAGACAGGGATCAAGACTATCCCCATGGAAAAGAAATGCAAAAAAGCAAAATGGCTGTCTGGAGAGGCCTTAGAAATAGCTGTGAAAAGAAGAAAGGCGAAAAGCAAAGGAGAAAAGGAAAGGTATAAGCATCTGAATGCAGACATCTAAAGACTACCAAAAAGAGATAAAAAAAAAAAAACCTTCTTCAACCATCAGTGAAAAGAAATAGAGGAAAAGAAGAGAATGGGAAAGACTAGAGATTTCTTCAAGAAAATTAGAGAAACCAAGGGAACATTTCATGCAAAGATGGGCTCGATAAAGAACAGAAATGACCTGGACCTAACAAAAACAGAAGATATTAAGAAGAGGTGGCAAGAACACATAGAAGAACTGTACAAAAAAGATCTTCACGACCCAGATAATCATGATAATGTGATCACTAATCTAGAGCCAGACATCTTGGAATGTGAATTCAACTGGGCCTTAGAAAGCATCACTACAAACAAAGCTACTGGAACTGATGGAATTCCAGTTGAGCTGTTTCAAATCCTGAAAGATGATGCTGTGAAAGTGCTGCACTCAAAATGCCAGCAAATTTGGAAAACTCAGCAGTGGCCACAGGACTGGAAAAGGTCAGTTTTCTTTCCAATTCCAAAGAAAGGCAATGGAAAAGGATAATCAAACTACCGTACCATTGCACTCATCTCACATGCTAGTAATGTAATGCTCAAAATTCTCCAAGCCAGGCTTCAGCAATACGTGAACTGTGAACTCCCTGATGTTCAAGATGGTTTCAGAAAAGGTAGAGGAACCAGAGATTCAATTGCCAACATTCTCTGGATCATGGAAAAAGCAAGAGAATTCCAGAAAAAAAAAAAAAAAAACATATATTTCTGCTTTATTGACTATGCCAAAGCCTTTGACTGTGTGGATCACAATAAACTGTGGAAAATTCTGAAAGAGGCGGGAATACCAGACCACCTAACCTGCCTCTTG
The DNA here is from genome assembly GCF_032405125.1 of Capricornis sumatraensis. Classification (NCBI taxonomy): domain Eukaryota; kingdom Metazoa; phylum Chordata; class Mammalia; order Artiodactyla; family Bovidae; genus Capricornis; species Capricornis sumatraensis. Next base: position 69,575,846 of record NC_091092.1, on the reverse strand, counting down.
AGAAATCTGCATGCAGGTCAGGAAGCAACAGTTAGAACTGGACATGGAACAACAGACTTGTTCCAAATAGGAAAAGAAGTACATCAAGGCTGTATTTTGTCACCCTGTTTATTTAACTGATATGCAGAATACATCATGAAAAACGCTGGACTGGAAGAAACACAAGCTGGAATCAAGATTGCAGGGAGAAATATCAATAACCACAGATATGCAGATGAAATCACTCTAATGGCAGAAAATGAAGAGGAACTAAAAAGCCTCTTGATGAACGTGAAAGTGGAGAGCGAAAAAGTTGGCTTAAAGCTCAACATTTAGAAAACGAAGATCATGGCATCTGGTCCCATCACTTTATGGGAAATAGATAGGCAAAGAGTGGAAACAGTGACAGACTTTATTTTGGGGGGCTCCAAAATCACTGCAGATGGTGACTGCAGCCATGAAATGGAAGATGCTTACTCCTTGGAAAAAAAGTTGTGACCAACATAGATAGCATATTCAAAGCAGAGACATTACTTTGCCAACTAAGGGATGTCTAGTCCAGGCTATGGTTTTTACTGTGGTCATGTATGGATGCGAGAGTTGGACTTTGAAGAAGGCTGAGTGCTGACGAATTGATGCGTTTGAACTGTGGTGTTGGAGAAGACTCTTGAGAGTCCCTTGGACTGCAAGGAGATCCAACCAGTCCATTCTGAAGATTAGACCTGGGATTTCTTTGAAAGGATTGATGCTAAAGCTGAAACTCCAGTACTTTGGCCACCTCATGCGAAGTGTTGACCCATTGGAAAAGACTCTGATGCTGGGAGTGATTGGGGTCAGGAGTAGAAGGGGACGGCCTAGGATGAGATGTCTGGATGGCATCACGGACTTGATGGACGTGAGTCTGAGTGAACTCCGGGAGATGGTGATGGACAGGGCGGTCTGGCGTGCTGCAATTCATGTGGTCGCAAAGAGTCGGACACGACGGAGCGACTGAACTGAACTGAACTGAACTGAACAAGCCTCCCTGTCCATCACCACCTCCCGGAGTTCACTCAGACTCACGTCCATCCAGTTCGTGATGCCATCCAGCCATCTCATCCTCAGTGGTCCCCTTCTCCTCCTGTCCCCAATCTCTCCCAACATCAGAGGCTTTTCCAATGAGTCAACTTGTCTCATGAGGTGGCCATAGTACTGGAGTTTCAGCTTTAGCTACATTGCTTTCAAAGAAATCTCAGGGCTGATCTCTTTCAGAATGGACTGGTTGGATCTCCTTGCAGTCCAAGGGACTCTCAAGAGTCTTCTCCAACACCAAATTTCAAAACTATCAGCTCTTCGGCCAACTGTTATATCTTTTTTCTTGGATTGATCATTTGATCATTATGTAGTGGCCTTCTTTGTTTCTTTTCACAGCCTTTGTTTTAAAGTCCATTTTATCAGATATGAGTATTGCCACTCCCACTTTCTTTTGGTCTCTATTTGCCTGGAATATATTTTTCCAGCTCTTCACTTTCTGTCTGTATGTGTCCCTTGTTTTGAGGTGGGTCTCTTGTAAGTAGCATATATAGGGGTCTTGTTTTTGTATCCATTCAGCCAGGCTTTGCCTTTTTGTTGGAGCATTCAACCCATTTACGTTTAAGATAATTATTGATAATTATGATTCCATTGCCATTTACTCTATTGTTTTGGGTTCAGCTTTATATGCCCTTTTTGTGTTTCCTGTCTAGAGAATATCCTTTAGCATTTGTTAGAGAGCTGGTTTGGTGGTGCTGAATTCTCTCAGCTTTTGCTTGTCTGTAAAGCTTTTGATTTCTCCTTCATATTTGAATGAGATCCTTGCTGGGTACAGTAATCTGGGCTGTAGGTTATTTTCTTTCATCACTTTACGTATGTCTTGCCATTTCCTTCTGGGCTGAAGTGTTTCTATTAAAAGATCTGCAGTTATCCTTATGGGAATCCCCTTGTATATTCTTTGTTGTTTTTCCTTTGCTGCTTTTCATATTTGTTCTCTGTGTTTGATCTTGTTAATTTGATTAATGTGTGTCTTGGGATGTTACTTCTTGGGTTTATCCTGTTTGGAACTCTCTGGGTTTCTTGGATTGGGTGATTATTTCCTTCCCCATTTTAGGGAAGTTATCAACTATTCTCCCCTCAAGTAGTTTCTCATGGTCTTTCTTTTTGTCTTCTTCTTCTTTGATTCCTATAATTCGAATGTTGAAGTGTTTCATATTGTCCCGGAGGTCTCTGAGATTGTCCTCATTTCTTTTAATTCATTTTTCTTTTTTCCTCTCTGATTCATTTATTTCTACCATTCTCTCTTCTATTTCACTAATCCTATCTTCTGCCTCCCTTATTCTACTATTTGTTGCCTCCAGAGTGTTTCTGATCACATTCATTTCAGTCAGTTCAGTTCAGTTGCTTAGTCGTGTTCGACTCTCTGCGACCCCATGAATCGCAGTGAGCCAGGCCTCCCTGTTCATCACCATCTCCCGGAATTCATTCAGACTCATGTCCATCAAGTCTGTGATGTCTTCCAGACATCTCATCCTCAGTCAACCCCTTCTTCTCCTGCCCCCTTCCCTCCCGCAATCAGAGTCTTTTCCAAGGAGTCAAGTCTTCTTATGAGGTGGCCAAACTACTGGAGTTTAAGCTTTAGCATCATTCCTTCCAAAGAAATCCCAGGGTTGATCTCCTTCATAATGGACTGGTTGGATCTCCTTGCAGTCCAAGGGACTCTCAAGAGTCTTCTCCAACACCACAGTTCAAAAGCATCATTTCTTTGGCACTCAGCCTTCTTCAAAGTCCAACTCTCACATCCATACATGACCACAGGAAAAACCATAGCCTTGAATAGATTGACCTCAGTCAGCAAAGTAATGTCTCTGCTTTTGAATATACTATCTAGGTTGGTCATAACTTTTTTTCCAAGGAGTAAGCTTCTTTTAATCTCATGGCTGCAATAACCATCTGCAGTGATTTTGGACCCCCAAAAAATAAAGTCTGACACTGTTTCCACTTTTTCCCCATCTATTTCCCATGAAGTGATGTGACTGGATGCCATGATCTTGGTTTTCTGAATGTTGAGCTTTAAGCCAACTTATTCACTCTCCTCTTTCACTTTCATCAAGAGGCTTTTCAGCTCCTCTTCACTTTCTGCCATAAGGGTGGTGTCATCTGCATACCTGAGCTTATTGATATTTCACCCAGCAATCTTGATTCCAGCTTGTGTTTCTTCCAGTCCAGCGTTTTTCATGATGTACTCTTTATAACAGTTAAATAAGCAGGGTGACAATATACAGCCTTGACTTATTATTTTTCCTATTTGGAACCAGTCTGTTGTTCCATGTCCAGTTCTAACTGTTGCTTCCTGACCTGCATACAGATTTATCAAGAGGCAGGCTAGGTGGTCTGGTATTCCCATCTCTTTCAGAATTCTCCATAGTTTATTGTGATATACACACTCAAAAGCTTTGGCATAGTCAATAAAGCAGAAATAGATGTTATTCTGGAACTCTCTTGTTTTTTCCATGATCCAGCAGATGTTGGCAATTTGATCTCTGGCTCCTGTGCCTTTCCTAAAACCAGCTTGAACATCAGGGAGTTCACAGTTCACGTATTGCTGAAGCCTGGCTTGGAGAATTTTGAGCATTACTTTACTAGCATGTGAGATGAGTGCAATTGTGTGGTAGTTAGAGCATTCTTTGGCATTGCCTTTCTTTGGAATTGGAAAGAAAACTGACCTTTTCCAGTCCTGTGGCCACTGCTGAGTTTTCCAAATTTGCTGGCATATTGAGTGCAGCACTTTCACAGCATCATCTTTCAGGATTTGAAACAGCTAAGCTGGAATTCCATCACCTCCACTAGATTTGTTCATAGTGATGCTTTCTAAGGCCCACTGGAATTCACATTCCAAGATGTCTGGCTCTAGATTAGTAATCACATTATCATGATTATCTAGGTTGTGAAGATATTTTTTGTACAGTTCTTCTATATATTTTTGCCCTCTCTTCTTAATATCTTCTCTTCTGTTAGGTCCAGACAATTTCTGTCCTTTATCGAGCCCATCTTTGCATGAAATGTTCCCTTGGTATCTGTCATTTTCTTGAAGAGATCTCTAGTCTTTCCCATTCTCTTCTTTTCCTCTATTTCTTTTCATTGATCGCTGAAGAAGGCTTTCTTATCCCTTGTTGCTATTCTTTGGAACTCTGCATTCAGATGCTTATATCTTTCCTTTTCTCCTTTGTTTTTAGCCTTTCTTCTTTTCACAGCTATTTCTAAGGCCTACCCAGACAGCCACTTTGCTTTTTTGCATTTCTTTCCCATGGGGATAGTCTTGATCCCTGTCTCCTCTACAATGTCATGAACCTCATTCCATAGTTAATCAGGCACTCTATCTATCAGATCAAGGCCCTTAAATCTATTTCTCACTTCCACTGTATAATATGAAGGATTTGATTTAGGTCATACCTGAATGGTCTAATGGTTTTCACTACTTTCTTCAATTTAATTCTGAATTTGGTAATAAGGAGTTCATGATCTGAGCCACAGTCAGCTCCTGGTCTTGTTTTTGTTGACTGTATAGAGCTCTTCCTCTTTGGCTGCATAGAATATAATCAATCTGATTGTGGTTTTGACCATCTGGTGATGTGCATGTGTAGAGTCTTCTTTTGTGTTGGAAAAGCGTGTTTGCTATGACCAGTGCATTTTCTTGGCAAAACGCTACTAGTCTTTGCCCTGCTTCATTCTGCATTCCAAGGCCAAATTTGCCTCTTACTCCAGTGTTTCTTGACCTACTACTTTTGCATTCCAGTCTTCTATAATGAAAAGGACATCTTTTTGGGGTGTTAGTTCTTAAAGGTCTTATAGGTCTTCATAAAACCATTCAACTTCAGTTTCTTCAGCGTTACTAGTTGGGGCATAGACTTGGATAACTCTGATATTGAATGGTTTTCCTTGGAGACGAACAGAGATCATTCTGTCGTTTTTGAGAATGCATCCAAGTACTGCATTTCAGACTCTTTTGTTGAGCATGATGGCTACTCCAATTCTTCTGAGGGATTATTGCCCACAGTAGTAGATATAATGGTCATCTGAGTTAAATTCACCCATTCCAGTCCATTTTAGTTTGCTGATTCCTAGAGTGTCAACGTTCACCCTTGCCATCTCTTGTTTGACCACTTCCAATTTGCCTTGATTCATGGACCTGACATTTCAGGGTCCTATTTAATATTGATCTTTACAGCATCAGATCTTGTTTCTATCACCTGTCACATCCACAACTGGGTGTTGTTTTTGCTTTGGCTCCATCCCTTCATTCTTTCTGGAGTTATTTCTCCACTGATCTCCAGTAGCATATTGGGCACCTACTGACCTGGGTAGTTCCTCTTTGGTATCCTATCATTTTCCCTTTACATACTGCATTTTTATTCATTTCATTAGTCATTATATATTGACTCTTTTTTTTTATTTTTTCTAGGTCCTTGTTAAGCCTTTCTTGCATCTTCTCAGTCCTTGTCTCCAGGCTATTTTCTGTGATTCCATTTTGATTTCAAGATTTTTGGTCATTTTTACTATCTTTATTTGCAATTCTTTCTCAGGTCGATTCCCTATCTCTTCTCTTTTGTTTGGTTTGGTGAGCATTTCTCCTATTCCTTTACCTGCTGTATATTCCTCTGTCTCTTCATCTTGGTTATATTGCTGCATTTGGGGTGGCCTTTCTGTAATCTGGGTGTTTGTGGAGTTCTCTTTATTATGGAGTTTCCTTGCTGTGGGTGGGGTTGTATCAGTGGCTTGTCAAGGTTTCTTATTTAGGGAATCTTGTGTCAGAGTTCTGTTGGGTAGAGCTGGATTTCTTCTCTCTGGAGTGCAGTGAAGTGTCCAGTAATCAGTTGTGAGATGTCAGTGGTTTTGGAGTAACTTTGAGCTGCCTGTATATTGAAGCTCAGGTGTGTGTTCCTGTGTTGCTGAAGAACTTGCATGGTATGTCTTGCTCTGGAACTTGTTGGCCCTTGGGTGGTGCTTGGTTTCAGTCTAGGTATGGAGGCGTTTGATCAGTACCTATCAATTAATGTTCCCTGGGTTCAGGAGTTTTCTGATGTTCTCAGGTTTTGGACTTAAGCCTCCTGCTTCTGGTTTACAGTTTTATTTTTACAGTAGCGTCAAGACTTCTCCATCTATACAGCATGAATGATAAAACATCTAGGTTAAAGAGGAAAAGTTTCTCCACATTTAGGGACACCCAGAGAGGTTCACTGAGTTACATGGAGAAGATAAGAAGGAGGAGGTAGTTATAGGTGACTGGAATGAGATGAGGTGGGATCAAAAGAAGAGAGAGCAAGCTATCCAGTAATCACTTCCTTATGTCCGCTTCACAGTCTGGACCGCTCAGAGATGTTCACAGAGTTATACATGGAGGAGGAGAGGGGAGAAGTAGACAGGTGGCCAGGAGGATAAAAGAGGGAAATGAAAATGAGAGAGACAGATCCAGCCAGTAACCAGTTCCCTAAGTGTTCTCCATCATCTAGAACATACAGAGATTCACAGAGTTGGGTGGAGAAGAGAAAGGGGAGGGAAGAGACAGAGACAACCTGGTGGAGAAAAAGGAGAGTCCAAAGGAGGAGAGAGTGGTCAAGCCAGTAATCTCACTCTCAGGTAAAATTGGATACTGAAGATTGGGTTTTTAAATGTACAAAATTGATAACAAATACTAAAAAGCAAAGATTAAAAATCTACAGTATATTTTGGATTATCAAAAATACAATGTTAAAAAAAAGAAGAAGAGAAAAAATATTACAAAAAATTATTAAAAAAACAGCAACAACCACAAAAAATATATATACAGTGTTTGCTTTAAAAATAGGGTATTTTTTGAAAAGTAATAGTAGGTTATAAAAATAAAAATCAAAGGAGAAATAGAGAACTTAAAAATTTTAAAAAGTTAAAAAGAAGAAAAAGAAAAGAAAAAACAATCAAACGACAACATCAACAAAACAAAACAAAAAGAGAATGATCAAAAAAATAGTAAAGATATATCTGGGCCTTTCTCTGGTGTTGTAGGCAGTGTGGGGTCACTTCCAAGGTGGTTCACTCTGTTTAGCTTCTTCTGTTTGCTGGTCTCTTCAGTGTCTGCTTTCCACCCTGACATAAGGGGGGCGGTGTTGGACACTTTTTTTTTTTTTTTTTAGGCTCACTTGTTCAGTCGCACCGTGGGGAGGGAGGGATGCTGCAAACAAATAACACTGGTGTGTGCTCACAGTGTCTCAGCCACGCTGGGTCTGCCCCTGATCACGGCACACACCGTTCAGGCTCTACGTTGCTCCACCGGGAACCGTCTGATGCCAGCCCTAGGCTGCATGCACCTCCCCGGTCTAAGCCGCTCAGGCTTCACTCTCAGGTAGCCCTCAGAGGCATAGATTAGGTTGGTTCTGGGTTTTGTGCCCTTCCCAGGTCCGAGTAGCTCAGATGTTTGGTGAGCACGGTCGCTGCAACTTATCGCCTTTCCCATCCCTGCTGGTCAGTTTTCTGGGTGTACCGCTGGCTCCACTTCTCAGGTGGATGGTGACTGTCCAGAACCCCAAGAAGTCTTAGCAAATAAGCCTGCTTTCAGTTTGGTAGGTAATGCCTCTCTGGGGCTGCGATTGCCCCCTTCCAGCCCTTATGGCTCTGGCTGCCTATCACCAGAGGGGGATGGTCTGCAGCCAGCTATTTCTGTCCCATCCCTTGTTCTGTGCACAGTCCTGGTGGTGTCTTATGTTAGAGTTTTTCACGTGGTAGCTATCCCACAGTCTGGCATGCTAGCCGAAGTTAGTTCACTCTGGTTACACTCAGGGCATTCCAGCCCGATTCTTAAAAATCACTGCAGCCCACGCCTCCCTGCCCAGCCCCCACTTGCTAGTGGTGGATGCAGGCGTTTGCACTGCTTTTCCGCTGGGGGAGTTACCGTTGGGCTCATAATCTGTTGGTTTTAAATATTTATTTATTTTTCTTCCCTGTTATGCTGCCCTCTGTGCTTCCAAGGCTCACCACAGATTCGGCAGTGAGAGTGTTTTCTGGTGTTTGGAAACTTCTCTCTTTTTAAGACTCCCTTCCTGGGACAGGACTCCCTTCCCGGGATGGAGCTCCCTCCCTACCTCCTTTGTCTCTTTTTTTTTTTTGTCTTTTATATTTTTTCCTACCTATTTTTGAAGACAATAATCTGCTTTTCTGGATGCCTGATGTCCTCTGCCAGCATTCAGAAGTTGTTTTGTGGAATTTACTCAGCGTTGAAATGTTCTTTTGATGAATTTGTGAGGGAGAAAGTGGTCTCCCCGTCCTATTCCTCCACCATCTTAGGACTGCCTCCCTGTTTGTAGACTTTTTGAGAGCAGCTATTCTGACCCGCATGAAATGGTACCTCATTGTGGTTTTGATTTGCATTTATATGATAATGAGTGATGATGAACATCTTTTCATGTGTTTATTAGCCACCTGTATGTCTTCTTTGGAGAAATGTCTGTTTAGTTCTTTGGCCCATTTTTTGATTGGGTCACTTATTTTTTTGGTATTGAGCTGCAGGAGTTGCTTGGATATTTTTGAGATTAATTGTTTGTCAGTTTCCTCATTTGCTATTATTTTATCCCATTCTGAAGGCTGTCATTTCATCTTGCTTATAGTTTTCATTGTGCAAAAGCTTTTATGTTTAATTAGGTCTCATTTGTTTATTTTTGCTTTTATTTCCATGATTCTTACATGTTGGTAAGCTTTTATTTCCATTATTCTTGGAGGTGGGTCATAGAGGATCCTGCTATGATTTACATCAGAGAGTGTTTTGCCTATGTTTTCCTCCAGGAGTTTAATAGTTTCTGGTCTTACATTTAGATATTTAATAAATTTTGAGTTTATTTTTGTGTATGGTGTTAGAAAGTGTTCTAGTTTCATTCTTTTACAAGTGGTTGATCAGTTTTCCCAGCACCACTTGTTGAAGAGTTATTCTTTATGTGCTTTTTTTTCTGGCTCCTTTATTTAGACAAGCACCAGAGAAGTAAGGAAAAAAGCATATCATACACAGATTTTTTTTGAATTTTCTGCCCTGATTGTTTTGAATAAGTACAAAATCAAGAGTCTTCTGACTTCAACCTAAAATTCATCTAATTCAGTTTTTGTGTTAACTGCCTACAAGACCCTTGTAGAAGTTTACGGGTTTAGATTAGAAGGTTAAGTGCTATTTCAACATGATTTTTTTGCACCATGGCTAACTTTGACACTCAGTGGATATAATCTCTCTTATGTGACAGCCAAGAAGTTCTGATATGACCACATAAATAAAATATGTTAAATCATCTGCTCAGGAGGAAGTCACAGATACTAGAACTCAAAGTTCTTTATAGTTGAGTAAGTTATAAAAATAAACCCATTTAACATGTTGGTAAGCAAAACAAAACAACAAAACTCTTCTAAAAACACTATCCATATACCTGCAATGAAACAACTGTCATATCAAACAGACTGAGTGTATGACTTGTACAGAGTACCTTGTGAAAACCTCAATAAGTGTAATTTTCTGAAATGAAGATCACTGTGATATTTACCCACGGTCTGGAAAAGTGAAAAATGTATAGTGCTTCTGGTGAGTTCACTTTGCTAAAATGGTCATTATTGTTTGCAACCTCATCACACTGTGCTAATGGAATTAATTTTTAAGTGTGGTATCATTAAAGATTAATATGCAACAGGTATGAGTCCCATTGATATCTTATTTGTTTATTTTTGTCTGTGCTAGGTCTTTGTTTCTGCACAGGTTTTTCTCCAGTTGTGGCGAGCAGAGACTACTCTCTCGTAGCAGTGCACAGGCTTCTCATTGTGGTTTCTCTTGTTGCAGAGCATGGGACCACAGGCTTCAGTAATTGCAAAATGTGGGTCAATAGTTGCAGCTCCTGGGCTCTAGAGAGCAGGTTCAATAGTTGTGGCACACCTGCTTACTTTCCCGATGGCATTCAGGATCTTTTCAGATCAGGGACTGAATCCATGTCTCTTGCATTGGCAGGTGGACTCTTTATCACTGAGCAGCAGGGAATCCCCTTATTGATAATATAAGAATTCAATGAAACAGCACTTTAAACTATCTAGAATAAGCATGGTGGCAGTGGTTTAGTCATTAAATCATTTCTGATTCTTGCAACCCATGGTCTGTAGCCTACTAGGCTTCTCTGTCCATGAAATTTCCCAGGCAAGAATACTGGAGTAGGTTGCCATTTCCTTCTTCAGGGGATCGTCCCAACCCATGGATCGAACCCAGGCGTCCTGCATTGCAAGTGGTTTATTTATCAACTGAGCCACCTACTATGTAGTAAATGTTCAGTACTTCTTTTTTCTAAGATCATTTAAATTGGGCAATTTTTATTTTACCTCACTATTAATAGTTATTGTAATTACTGAGTGAACAGAAATTTAGAGGCTTATTAAGCTAAGATGTAAAGAAGGAGTTACAAAATGAAAGTTAAAGCAATTCTGTTCACTTTCCAGCAACAACAGAGGCATCTTTAGCATAAATGATCCTTTTGCAGAGCTGATCCAGACTTAGTCTTCCTCAAAAGGCAAAGCCCTTCCTTTTTGCTAGCCTGGGATATTCTGGGGAATTTCTAAATTAGTCAGTATTAAAATTGAATCCACCTAGAAAATTTCAGAAACCGCAGGTTCCTCTGCTAGAATAGAAAGTAGACATTAGACACAGAGGAAGAAGACCTAATGAATTTTCTATTTTCTATCTGGGGAAGCAAAGATTTAATACATTTTTTTTTCTTTCCTCCATTTAAAGCTTCTTATAAACTCCAGAAGATAAGAAGGTATTCTTAATTATTTGAGCTTGGAGGACTTTGAGGGGATAGGTGTCCTTTCTATTCAAGTGAAAAAATAATAGAAATTTCACCTCTGACCTTACAGTCAGTACAGAATTGACCTCAATAACAGTTCACAACCCAGGAAAATATAACTTAACTAGGGTGATAAATAACTTCCAGCATATCTGTTTTAACTCACTGATCTACCTATACTTTTCTTTTTGTATACATGCACAGAATATGTCACATTTAATATTAATATTTTTACACAGCTTGCATCATTCATGCAGATGCCCTAGTAAGATTAAATATATTCTTTGTGGGAGGACTTTTTTCTCTCTTATTCCTTTCATTTTCTGTGAAACATCTGTGTGTGATCCTTCTAAAAACTAGGTCTAGCTAGTTAGTTCACAAACATAAGATGAAAGTCTTCTGTGCCATATTATATATATTCATTTGCAATGTTTTTATTTGTAAAGACGCCACATAGTAATTGATTGACTTATGTTGAATTGCGAGTAGGAAATAATGAAACTGGCCCAGTAAAGTAATTTGGGAACACAGAAATTACGGCAATAGGAACAAGTCAGAGTAGTACTGAACTTATCCCAGAGGTCCATGGCTGTTAGTCCATCATTGCTCTTCAGTAGTAATTTTTTTTTTCAGAAAAAAAAAAAATCTTGCAATCATTAATTACATTAAAAAATAATTTACTAATAATTTTTTTACAGACATAGAATAATTCCTATTCCTTAATGTTATCCACACAATTCTTTACCATCTGGAATTACTTCATGGCCAAGCTCAAGTCACATTTTGTTCAGAAAGCCTTCCCTGATTACTTCAACCCACATTGCCCTCTCTTCATTGAACATCCATAACACTGATCACCTAAGCCTCGTGTTTGATTTTTCATATAATATCATGCCTGTGAGATTGGTTTAGGCTGATTCATCAACAGTTCAGTACCTATTAATGCATAATTATCTCTCTTTACACACGGTATATTTACATTAAGGATAGGGTTCATATTACATGTTTCTTTGTGTCTAACAGCACATAGCCCAGGACCATGCCTGCAGTGTTCACTTAGTAAATGTGTGTTAAATGCATGGGTAATAAATGTCATGTTGTTATATATAAGGCTTGTTTAATTGTTTTGCTTTTTACAATCTAACATTTTAACTGATAACAAAGGTCTTTTTTTGTGATAACTTTCTAATTTCTTTTCAGGAATAATATGGGTTTAGAATTCATATTTTTAAACTACCAGAAATTATGTATTATCTACTTATTCACAAGTTTTCTAAGATTATACGAAGTAAGAAATATTGACACTGGTAACTTGAAATGCATGTTTCTGTATGTCAACTGAAACTTACTCTAAATGAGATGTATGTGACAATGTACAATGTAGTAGGTATCAACAATGAGAAAAAGATAGCTGTTTATAAATCCTTTGTCATCTCTTCATTTTCTCCTGGAAATTTAGGAAAATACTATAATGGCTTATACAAATCAAAGACTTGCTTATCATTGGTACTTACCTTTTGTGCTCAATTATGACTAACACAATTAATCTAGTCTCTCCTACATATTACTCTAAGTATAATTTTTGTATTAGAATGGAGACAATCTATCCAAATTTTCCTATGAGTGTATAGCACAAGACAGCAAGCCACCACCTGTGGTAGCTTTCTTAAAAAGTAGTCTACAGTTTCTGAACTGCATTTTTTTTTTGTGTGTGTGTGTGTTGACAATTTATGATTGTTGATTTGGAAGTCAATATCGCAAATAATTGAAGCCTATGAGAATTGTGGCTGAAACTTTGGCAGTATAATTTGCTACATATTGAAAATTCATTCTTCGTTAGTACTTTTCAGAAGGCTTCTTATTTTTCTTGTGTGTAGCTTAATTTTTGGCGAAGGCAATGGTACCCCACTCCAATACTCTTGCCTGGAAAATCCCATGGATGGAGGAGCCTGGTAGGCTGCAGTCCATGGGGTTGCTAAGAATTGGACACGACTGAGTGACTTCACTTTCACTTTTCACTTTTTACTTTCATGCATTGGAGAAGGCAATGGCACCCCCACTCCAATATTCTTGCCTGGATAATCCCAGGGATGAGGAACCTGGTAGGATGCTGTCTTGGGGGTCGCACAGAGTCAGACAAGACTGAAGTGACTTAGCAGCAGCAGCAGCAGCTTCATTTTTTGGACCCATTGAAGAATTGAGGTCTAATGTAATCCTTCTACATAGAGTAGAGAACACCTAGAGTCACAGGTCCTACAACAAATCCTTGGGCAGCAACTCTCATTTGAAAAAGATGAGTGGACATTTTCTGATCTCTTCTGTATTTTAACTTGTAAAGACACCATAGGACACCACAGTCATAAAGCCTTCTATCCCTACAAGGACGGAGGGGGAGTCTCTAGATTTCCTGATCAGTCAGGATAACTGGCCTTCATCCTCATCTGTTGACTACTGTTTATCTGAAGACATTTTTCTCTCTAATAACACATACCAGGTGCTACACTAGTTAATGGGAATAATCTTTCTTGTCTGCACAGGATGAATGAGGAAACCAGCAAGAGCAACTATAATCACAATCAACATGATCTGGAAGTATCTGTTTGTTATTCCTGCAACCCTCTATTTTTAATGCTCAAAATCCTGTACTGAATCCTTGTAGACTAGACTATTATATAATGACACATTTTAGATATTTTAATAAGTATACTGTTTTGGAAAAGCTTTAATGTGATATAACTTAGAGAATTCAGTGGTATGGCCAATAGTGCTGGGATGAATTTCCACAAAATAAGGACTGGGAATTCAACATGAAGGTAAAGTACAAACTGTTCTGGCATGCTTCCTTAACTGTATTTGGAACTAGCTAATTTAGAGGAAACTGCCAGAACATGGTGGAAAGCAATGTGGGTGTTACATGTAAAACAGATGATAGAACTGTTTTCCCCCCACTTTTTTTTTTTTTTAATTCCACAAATGGGAATACACTCCTGGTTTTTATATTCTTATCTGTTTTAAGATCCTAGGGTGAGGGTGAAGTAGAACCTTGTAGGTTAAGACTCTTTATACTCCCAACTGTACACAGCCTATTAAAGTTTCCTAAACTTTCATTTTAATTTCTCTAGCCTACAGCTTATTGCTCAAACATAGTTACAATATTGTTTAATGGAAAACATACATGGAGAAAAAAGATATTCAACCACTTCACTCACTTTAATTTTGTTTATTAATTATAAAAATCTTAATTTAAACTAAGAAGTATATATTGAAAATTTTAATCAGGGTAGTGTTTTTTGGACTAAAGAAAAGACTACTTCACACAAATAAACAGCTAGGTTCAATATATGAGAGAATTTCTGAAGATAATTAATTCAAAGATAATTAATACATAGTCAGGAAAGTATGTATCACTCCATTCTCACTGCATACAGTATGGTCATCATCTTGCTATCAGGCTGGGCCAATAAAACTTACAGTTATAATTCCCTGAAATTCTAAAATTCTAATAAGTAGCATTGAAGCACAGAGGAGAAGAGAAATGTATAGCAAAATTATCTAAAATATTGCTTAAAATCTCAAGATATTTGACCTTAGTATATACCTCGTACAATTTTTAGGTGAAATAATTGCAAGTTATTTACTATTTTAAAATATAAATAAACCAGCCAAAATGTTTTAGAGTCTAGATGCCAGAAGACTGAGAACAAACTACTTAAAAATAATGCAGAAATAAATACTTCAATATGAAAATAAATGGAAGTATAAAAATTATTAAATTAAATAATGAGTAAAGACGTACTTAGCTTAGTAAATTTCATAGAAAAGTATCCAAAAAACAACTGCTTATTAGAAAATAACATTCAAAACAAGACAAAAATAGAAAAAAAGTTGGTGCCACCACCATATTAAAAAAATCAAGAAATGTCAGTCACATAAAGATCATTGAACGCGTAAGTTCAATAAACTTGAAACTTAGGTTAGTGACATAAAGCCTAGGTTAGTTAAATTCAGTTTTGTTGGTGATTTAATATAGAGCTACACATGCAGAAACAAGTACACATGTATCTACAAAATTGTACAAGGGTAGAGAATGAAAATAACTGATGTTAGCCAGCTTACAAATAATTAAACAGACATTATTCACAGATTATCAAGTAATTATTGCCAAATCAGAATACTAACTATAAGTCAATTAAATATAATTATAAAGAAATATAACATATCATCTTACACACATACAAAGAAGAAATCAACAGACTCAAGTAAATCATAGTTAGAGTGGAAGCAAAGCTTAAATTAACTAAAAATGAAGCAAACTTTGGCAGCTGAAATTGTCTATAATAAATAAATAATAGCTTGCATTTTTTCAATTTTTCAAACTTCATAGGCCTTTGCAAACCTCTCATATAATGTGATCCTCACAAGAACCCTGTTCAACCTCATCTACCTTATTTGTAAAATGGAATTAATAATCACTATACCTGGTCTACTACCTAAAGCATAGTAGAGGCCTAATAAAATATAATAATAATAATAATAATATTTGTGCATGCTGTTATCCATCAGAAAATGTCCTTCATCTGTAAGACCCATCTTCTTGTGAACTGTTTTCTGACTCATCAGCCATGTAAAATTGTGTGCTTCTTCTTGTCTTTCCCGTAACTGTGTGCTATTCCTTTATTTTAAGACTTATCATTGCTTTATACTCATTAGGGTTTTTGTTTGTTTGTTTGTTTTGCTTGTTTTTCTCATTAAGATATCTCTTGAGATCAGGGATTTTGTTGTACTTCATTTATATCTCCAGCAAAAGCCACAGTGATTGGCACCTGGTAGATGTTCAATATACATTTATTAAAATGTATGGCAAAACCAATACAATATTGTAAAGTAAAAAGAAAAATAATAATAATAATAAAAAAGAAAATGCAATGACTGTTCTCAACAACTTCAAGGATATGCTTCATTGCCTTCAGGATCTTGGAACTATACTCAGGACAATAAAGGAGTATATTAAAAAAAAAACACAAACTTTGATATTGATTGTGTTATTCATATACCTAGAGTTGCAGGGATCTTTTAAATACCTAACACTGGATTATGCTCAAGTAATGTTTATAGTGATAATGAAAGAGACACTAAGAATCTCTGAACAAAGACCACAAAGAAGGCCCATACTTACTTTCAAAACACTCTGCTTTACCACTGAAGTAAAACGTTGTGAGGATGTACAAATATAATGTATGGAAACACTTTAACACAATGCCTAAAGCATACAAAGAAATCAAAATCGTTATGTGCAGAAAGAATGAAGATAGATAGATAGAAAGATAATAAAAAGAGAGAAGGAGGAAGATGAGGAGAGGGAGAAAAAATATGGAAGGAAGGGAAAACAACAGTTCAATCTCAATCTGGTATGGAGTGTCTGTTAGTTCCTTATCTGCCTTCCTCAGAGGAATTTTAAAAGAAAGTATAAAAGCACTTCTTAAATATGAAAAATCATTATGCTTACTATTATGAATGTCATTTCATTAAAGAAAGAAATTTTGAACTGAAGATGTAGTGAAAAAATATCTTATTTCTTGTTAATCAATGCAGGGTTAGAAGGGTTAAAACTTGACAGAGGACACAATTTGATTGCTAAAAGAAATTATCTGTACACTTATGAAAATCTTTTAAAAAAATATCCTTTTGGACTCTGTGGGAGAGGGCGAGGGTGGGATGATTTGGGAGAATGGCATTCAAACATGTATAATACCATATATGAAACGCATAGCCAGTCCAGGTTCAATGCATGATACTGAATGCTTGGGGCTGGTGCACTGAAATGACCCAGAGGGATGGTACGGGGAGGAAAGTGGGCAGGGATTTCAGGATGGGGAACACATGTACACCCGTGGCGGATTCATGTTGATGTATGGCAAAACCAGTACAATATTGTAAAGTAATTGCTGCTAAGTCACTTCAGTCATGTCCGACTCTGTGCAACCCCGTAGACGGCAGCCCACCAGGCTCTGCTGTCCCTGGGATTCTCCAGGCAAGAACACTGGAGTGGGCTGCCATTTCCTTCTCCAATGCAGGAAAGTGAAAAGTGAAAGTGAAGTCGCTCAGTCGTGTCTGACTCTTCAAGACCCCATGGACTGCAGCCTACCAGGCTTCTCTGTCCATGGGACTTTCCAGGCAAGAGTACTGGAGTGGGGTGCTAACCTCCAATTAAAACAATTAAATTTATTTAAATTAAAACAATGAAAAAAAAAGAACAAGAGAGTAAACCAAATATATATATATATATATATATATATATATATATATATATATATATATATATATATATATCTTAGAAAAACACATCAATCTCTTATGAGTGCTTTATATACTATTTGCTGAGAACTATAATCATTTAATTTAAAATTTTAGCCTTCTTTATTTTTCATATCTTCATAGGAAGCATTCATTGCTGTATGAGCAAGAAAGCCTTGCTGAAGACATTCAGGATAGTCTCACTTCTGAACCGAACCCTAACTCAGCATTTTTTTCTGCATACTGCATTACATACTGCAGGCTGCAAAGAACAGAAATCTACAAAATTAAAACTGCATTCTAGTAAATATGTAAAAGTTGAGATGACCATTGCAAATGTTCTTCAATAGTCAGTAAAAGTAAAACAAGTACCTTTTGGTTTATGGGGCATTCATCCTTTTTCATGAAGTGCAGAACCTCAATTAGCCACTTCTCTGTGTAACTCTGTAGATGTCCAAAACAATGAAACCATTAGAATGGGCCCAGATCTTGGACTGCCATCTCCTTTCTTTTTATCTTTACTCAAAGCACTTATTAAACTAATTCAATAACCATTTACATAGTATCATTAGCTCTTTCTTAGGCTTATCTTGGTTGGCTCTGTGTGAGATACTAGAGTATATTAAGCATCCTGTGATGAAGAAGGAAGTAGTCTGAATTGCGGGAAGAAAATTATTGAAGTTTCTGATTCATAGAGTCCTTTCACGGTCTCTTAGAGGTCTAATAATGTTTGATCCTTCTTTTGCTTTGATATGTAAATAGAGATATTGCTTTATCCTTGGGGACCCTGGAGCTCTGCCAAAGCACATGAGAGTAAGATATTCTGCAGGATAAAAGCTGAGTTGCCTAGAGCAAAGGAAAAAGCTAAGATTGTGTTTAGGGTTCATAATAAAATACCTTTGTTAGTAGTTTTTGCTTCCAATATAAATGTTTATGTATTTACTCAGCTTAGTCTTCTTAGTTAGCCAATGGTTAGAAAACAAGAGTCTTGCTGCTCTTTTCTTCTGGTAATGTGTTATTAAACTTAGGCTTTGAGAATACTATTTATGTTTCCTTTGACATACTCCATAAAAATTTCTGTTCTTTAAATAACATTTATCTTAGCTGGAAGTTGGAATATATTTTCAGCTATTCATTTCAGTGAAAATAAAAACTATTAAAGTGGTAAAATTGCTAATATATAGGGAGAAAAGATGATTTCCACCTAGTTGTTATGCATATCATGTTTAGAAGGAAAAGGGAGGCTGGAAACATGTTAAATTTTTGTGCTTTACTTATATTTATTTCTTATGTAATGACTTTTTTTGTGGTTATTCCTGTACATATATTATAAAACCCATAAATTAAGAAACTATTCTGGAGATTCATATTTTTGCTATGCATTCTGAATTGATAGCTCTTAGTCCATTCTTAATTTTGGAATGTTTAATTACTTTTTCCTATCATATGTTGCAAATTCTAATATTAGTGCCAACCTTTTATATGAAAGTCAACTTTATATCTAATATCCTTGCCAATTATATAGTTAAGATACAGTTTCTACTTTAACAGTCTGAAATTAGATAATTATAATTTGTAATAATTTTTTTTGGAAATGGCACTCAATATGACACAAAATTAAGATCAGGATTCCTAAAATATCATTTATTTGAGAGGAAAACAAATTTGAAAAATTTTCCTTTAGGGAACAATAATAATGGCAATAGAACTAGATGCATAGCTTAATTGATGAAAATAAAACTATATATTAATTTCTTCCTCCTTTCCATCTAGCTTTCTTTCTTTCTCCCTTCCTTCCTTTGTTTCTTCCTTCCTTCCTTCCTCCCTTATTCAGTTTCCTTTTCTCATTATCATTTTACTTTATATTTCCTTTAATCCTCCATAATTATATTATTGATTCCATTTGTAGTTACCTTTTTTTTCTGAATCTCATGAATTTTAACCATTCTGCCAGTTAGTTGATTTACAAAAACCTGTTTGATTTCCAAAATGTCTTCTTCAAATAGTAACATTCTTATAGACTTTGCCAGCACTAAAAGTTATAAACTCATGAAGCAATAAAGATAAAAATAGCAATAGCATCTGCCTTCCCCAGTTCTATAACAATTCACTCTGACACAGGAAAGCCTCCTGTAGTAGGAAAATTGAAAAGCTCCAGCTTTTTAATTATAATTTGATGATTTCTGGGCAAAGTAAGTTTTGGTTACAACACCTGGAAGAAAAAAACAAAACAAAACAAAACTCTTTCTCTTCAAACACAGACACATTACTAATAAAGAAACATATTATGCAAAAGTGATTTTGTTGTTCATTTCATAAAATAAATTTGGACTTTAAATAGAAAAATCAAGAAAAATATGTCAAATCCTCTAAAATTCCTTCCAAATAATTTGTATACAAATCTCTCTCTACTCTTTAAAATATGTAAAGAGATATATCTAAAGACAGAAAAAAACTCAGTTGGTTATGATTATTTTGATTTTCTTTTCCATCCTTCATTTACAAAAGTTCAACTTCAGATTCACCAAAATATTAGTTGGAAAAAGAGTTGCTAGTTTATTTTCTAGGAAGAAAATATATAGAGTGCATAAAAATAGAAATCATTAAAAAAAGCATACTCTAAATAGCAAACCAAGAACATACAGACATTAGGAGAATAACGTAGTTCTCCAGGGTGCAGTTTGCATCAGAAACATCTGGAAGTTTGTCTTAGTGGCTATTTTTACAGATATAACATTCTCAATGGGTTATTTTCATGTATAACTTTTTAACAAATTTATGTTGGGAATTTGTTGAATGTCACACTGCTTTAAAAACTAATATTTTAATAGTGTAAACAGGTAATTTAATTTTCATTTATATCAATCTGTGTTAGAGGCACCCACATGTTGACTTCCAAAATAAAACATTGCAACAAAACTCTATTATATGGAAAGCAACTACTTACTTTAACCAACTTAGCTGCACACAAAAAATATTGCAGATATTTTCAAAATCAACAAAACAAACCAGTAAAGCACATGAAACAAAATTCAAATAAATAAATAAAATAAATAACTGGGCAAAAGCAGTTCTCAACTGTCAGTCACTACTATTGTTATATCTAAAAAAAAAAAAAAAAAAAACTTGCAATCTGGCTCCAGTCACTAGAACCTGGGATAGTTTATTGTCATGAAAATGTCATAAAAAACAAGGGAGGAACTTTTATGACAAAAGTAGTTGATACAGTACTGAAAATGAATAGTAAAGCAAACTTCAAAACTGAAAGCCTATTACATTTGTGATGCTTCCACAAAAAGTGAAGGTGCCTTTTAGGCAATACTCCTGGGACACTAATTCCTCAAAAAATGTAACATTTCAATATTCCAATAATACTCTACATTTTTGTTTCCGCCTCCCAAAATTTAATAAAGTTCTCTTTGATTGCTTTCATATTTTTCACACTGGATTTTTCTTGTATTGAAATTTAGTTTCATCACATTTATTTCCAAGTATACTTTTAATAATTGCTCCTTTCAGTAATTTCCAGAAGCTCCTTTTCCAAATCTTCTCAGTATACTCTTAATACTGCCAATAATGTAACTACTTAAGTAAGTTTAGTTGCTCAGTCTTGTCTGACTCTTTGCGACCCCATGGACTGTTATCTATCAGGCTTCTCTGTCCATGGGATTTTCCAGGCAAGAGTACTGGAGTGGGTTGCCATTTCCTTCTCCAGAGGATCTTCCCGACCCAGGGATCGAACCTGGGTCTCCCAAATTATAGGCAGACCCTTTACTGTCTGACCTACCAGGGAAGTACATAATTCAATTGATTTAACAAACTCATTCAACAAACATTATGTGGCAGATGCAATGAACATGGAAGCATCATTTAAGTACTTACTCAAAGTATTATACAAGCATTTCCAGACCTCAGGAAAGTTATCAGAATAAACTGTCCCAATTCTTCAACATGATTCCAATGTGAGATGTGCAACAATAAACACAGCCCCTCAGATTCAGTTTTATTATCTGTGTAATGGAGATTGAAGTGTTTGAATATGAAAAGTGCTTTTGAAAAGCAAACATTCAGAAAATACTGGATAATAAAATCAATTTAAGAAGGCATAAACGGTATGCTTAAATAAAATAAAATAGACTTTTTAAAAACAGCTATTCTGAAAAGTGTGAGGTGATACTTCACTGTAGTTTTAACTTGAAATTCTATAGTAATTTGTGATGCTCAGCATCTTTACATGTGTCTTTTGGTCACCTATATGTCTTCTTTGGAGAATTGTCTATTTCTTCTGATCATTTTTTTATAGTTTTTTTGTTTTGTTTTGTTTTGTTTTGTTTCTTGATATTGAACTGTATGAGATGTTTAGGTGTTTTGGAAATTAATCCCTTTTAAATTTCCCTTGTTTGCAAATATCTTCTCCCTCTTGTAAGCTGTCTTTCCATTTATTTTATAGCTTACTTGGCTGTGCAAAATCTTTTAAGTTTAATGAGGTTCTTTTTGCTTATTTTTGTTTTTATTTCTCTTACTTTCAGAGAGAAATTGAAAGATATTTCTGCAATTTATGTCTAAGACTCTCTTGCCTATGTTTTTCTCTACAAGTATTATAGTATCCAGTCTTACATTTAGGTATTTTATCCATTTTGAGTTTATTATTTGTATAGTATTAAAAAAAATTATAATTTAATTATTTTACGTGTACCTGTCTGTTTTTTTCAGAACCATTTATTGAAGAGAATGCCCTTTCTCTGTTGTATATCTTTGCCTCTTTTATGTAGATTACTTGATAAAGAGCTGAGAAACTAAGGGAAGCAAAAGGCAAAGGAGAAGAGGAAAGATATACCCCTCTGAATGCAGAGTTACAAAGAATAGCAATGAGAGATATGAAAACCGTCTTAAGTGAACAATACCAAGAAATATAAGAAAATAATAGAATGGGAAAGACTAGAGATCTCTTTAAGAAAATTAGAGATACCAAGGGAACATTTCACGCAAAGATGGGCTCAAAAAAGGACAGAAATGGTATGGAACTAACAGAAGCAGAAGATATTAAGAAGAGGTGGTGATACACAGAAGAAATATACAAAAAGATCTTAATGACCTGGACAACCACGATGGTGTCATCATTCACCTAGAGTCAGACATCCTGCAGTGTGAAGTCAAGTGGGCCTTAGAAAACATCACTATGAACAAAGCTAATGGAGGTGATGAAATTCCAGCTGAGCTATTTCAAATCCTAAAACATGATGCTGCAAGAGTGCTGCACTCAATATGCCAGCAAATTTGGAAAACTCAGCAGTGGCCACAGGACTGTAAAAGGTCAGCTTTCATTCTAATCCCAAAGAACGACAATGCAAACAATGTCCACAGTACAGCACAATTGTACTCACTTCACATGCTAGCAAGGTAATGCTTAAAATCCTTCAACCCAGGCTTCAGCAGTATGTGAACTGAAAACTTCCAGATGTACAGGCTGGATTTAGAAAAGTCAGAGGAACCAGAGATCAAATTGTCAACATCTGTTGGACCATAGCAAAACGAAGGGGATTCCAGAAAATCATCTACTTCTGCTTCACTGACTACGACAAAGCCTTTGGCTGTGTGAATCACAACAAACTGTGGAAGATTCTTAAAGAGATAGGAATACCAGAACCTATTACCTGCCTCCTGAGAAACCTGTATGCAGGTCAAGAATCAACAATCAGAACTGGACATGGAACAACAGACTGGTTTCAAATTGGGAAAGGAATACTGCAGGGATGTATATTTTCACCCTGCTTTTTTTAATTTTTATGCAGAAATGCTGGGCTCGATGAATCACAAGCTGGAATCAAGATTTCTGGGAAAAGTATCAATAGCCTCAGATATGCAGATCAGTTCAGTTCAGTTCAGTTGCTCAGTCACGTCCGACACTTTGCGACCCCATGAACCGCAGCCCACCAGGCCTCCCTGTCCATCACCAA
The DNA here is from genome assembly GCF_032405125.1 of Capricornis sumatraensis. Classification (NCBI taxonomy): domain Eukaryota; kingdom Metazoa; phylum Chordata; class Mammalia; order Artiodactyla; family Bovidae; genus Capricornis; species Capricornis sumatraensis. Next base: position 69,552,772 of record NC_091092.1, on the reverse strand, counting down.
CTCCCAATTCCACCCAAACCCATGTCCATGATGGTGATGCCATCCAACCGTCTCATCCTCCATCATCCTCTTCCCCTCCTGCCCTCAATCTTTCCCAGCATCAGGGTCTTTTCAAATGAGTCAGCTCTCCGCATGAGCTGGCCAAATTATTGGAGTTTCAGCTTCAACATCAGTCCCTCTAATGAACACTCAGGACTAATCACCTTTAAGATGGACAGATTGGATCTCCTTGCAGTCCAAGGGACTCTTAAGAGGCTTCTCCAACACCGCAGTTCAATGATGATACCTTTCTAAAGGGAGAAAGCAAAGAGGAACTAAAAAGTCTCTTGAAATCTGCCTTAAAAAACACCATTCTAAAAACTCAGATCATGGCATCCAGTCCCTTCACTTCATGGCAAATAGATGGAGAAACAATGGAGACAGTGATCGGATTTATTTTCTTGAGCTCCAAAATCACTGTGGTTGGTGACTGCAGCCATGAAATTAAAAGGCATTTGTTCCTTGGAAGAAAAGCTGTGAAAAACCTAGATAGTGTATTAAAAAGCAGAGACATCACTTTGCCAACAAAGATCCATATAGTCCAAGCTGTGGTTCCTCCAACAGTCATGTATAGATGTGAGAGTTATACTATAAAGAAGGCTGAGCGCTGAAAAATTGATACTTTTGAACTGTCGTGATAATGAAGACTCTTTTTATTATCATTTTTTTTAATTGAAGGATAATTGTTTTACAGAATTTTGCTGTTTTCTGTCAAACATGAACAAGAATCAGCCATATGTGCTCTGAAGTCCCCTCCTTCCTGAACATCCTTCCCATCTCCTTCCCCATCTCAGCCTACTAGATTCTGACAGAGCCCGTGTTTGAGTTCCATGAGTCATACAGTAAATTCCCATTGGCTATCTATTTTATACATGGTTTTGTAAGTTTCCATGTTACTCTCTCCATGCATCACACCCTCTCCCTCCTCCCCTCCCCTCATGTCCATAAATCTGTTCTCTATGTCTGTTCTCCATTGCTGCTATACAAATAAATTCATCAGTACCTTCCTTCTAGATTCCATATATATATGTTGCTGCTGCTGCTGCTAAGTCGCTTCAGTCGTGTCCGACTCTGTGCGACCCCACAGATGGCAGCCCACCAGGCTCCCCTGTCCCTGGGATTCTCCAGGCAAGAACACTGGAGTGGGTTGCCATTTCCTTCTTCAATGCATGAAAGTGAAAAGTGAAAGTGAAGTCACTCAGTCGTGTCCGACTCTTCAAGACCCCATGGAATGCAGCCCACCAGGCTCCTCCCTCCATGGAATTTTCTAGGCAAGAGTACTGGAGTGGGGTGCTGTGGTTCATGGGGTCACAAAGGGTCAGACAAGACTGAGCAACTAAAGTGAACTGAAGTAAGTCAGAAAGAGACATATAAATATAGTATACACTTTGTGACTCCATGAACTGCAGCACGCCAGGCCTCCCTGTCCATCACCAACTCCCAGAGTCCACCCAAACGTATGTCCATCGAGTCGGTGATGCCATCCAAACATCTCATCCTCTGTCGTCCCCTTCTCATCCTGCCCTCAATCTTTCCCAGCATAAGGGTCTTTTCAAATGAGTCAGCACTTCTCACCAGGTGGCCAAAGTATTGGAATTTCAGTTTCAACATCAGTCCTTCCAGTGAACACCCAGGACTGATCTCCTTTCAGTTCAGTTCAGTTCAGTTGCTCAGTAATGTCTGACTCTTTGTGACCCCATGAATCGCAGCACGCCAGGCCTCCCTGTCCATCACCATCTCCCAGAGTTCACTCAGATTCACGTCCATAGAGTCAGTGATGCCATCTAGGCATCTCATCCTCTGTCGTCCTCTTCTCCTCCTGTCCCCAATCCCTCCCAGCATCAGAGTCTTTTCCAATGAGTCAACTCTTCACATGAGGTGGCCAAAGTACTGGAGTTTCAGCTTTAGCATCATTCCTTCCAAAGAAATCCCAGGGCTGATCTCCTTCAGAATGGACTGGTTGGACCTCCTTGCAGTCCAAGGGACTCTCAAGAGTCTTCTCCAACATCATAGTTCAAAAGCATAAATTCGTCGGCACTCAGTCTTCTTCACAGTCCAACTCTCACATCCATACATGACTACTGGAAAAACCATAGCCTTGACTAGATGGACTTTATTTGGCAAAGTAATGTCTCTGCTTTTGAATATGCTATCTAGGTTGGTCATAACTTTTCTTCCAAGGAGTAAACGTCTTTTAATTTTCATGGCTGCAGTCACCATCTGCAGTGATTTTGGAGCCCCCCAAAATAAAGTCAGCTACTGTTTCCACTGTTTCCCCATCTATTTCCCATGAAGTGATGGGAACAGATGCCATGATCTTCGTTTTCTGAATGTTTAGTTTTAAGCCCACTTTTTCACTCTCCTCTTTCACTTTCATCAAGTGGCTTTTTAGTTCCTCTTCACTTTCTGCCATAAGGGTGGTGTCATCTGCATATCTGAGGTTATTGATATTTCTCCCAGCAATCTTGATTCCAGCTTGTGCTTCCTCTATCCCAGCATTTCTCATGATGTACTCTGCATATAAGTTAAATAAGCAGGGTGACAATATACAGTCTTAGCGTACTCCTTTTCCAATTTGGAACCAGTCTGTTGTTCCCTGTCCAGTTCTAACTGTTGCTTCCTGTCCTGCATACAGGTTTCTCAAGAAGCAGGTCAGGTGATCTAATATTCCCATCTCTTTCAGAATTTTCCACAGTTTATTGTGATCCACACAGTCAAAGGCTTTGGCATAGTCAATAATTCAGAAATAGATGTTTTTTTTCTGTAACTCTCTTGCTTTTTTGATGATCCAGCAGATGTTAGCAATTTGATCTCTTTTTCCTCTGCCTTTTCTAAAACGAGCTTGAACATCTGACTTACTTCATTCTGTACAACAGATTTTAGGTTCATTCAGCTCATTAGAACTGACTCAAATGCATTCCTTTTTAAGGCTGAGTAATATTCCATTGTGTGATTATGTGTATCTGTGTGTGTATGTGTGTCTGTGTGTGTCTGTGTGTATACCACAGGTTCTTTATCCATTTATATGTCAATGAACATTTAAGTTGCTTCCATGTTCTAGCTACTGTAAATATTGCTGCAATGAACATTGGGGTATGTGTGCCTTTTTCAATTTTCCACAGGATATATGTTTAATAATGAGATTGCTGTCACATGGTGGTTTTATTTCTAGTTTTTTTTTTTTTTTTTAAGGAATCTTTTACTATCTTCCATCATGGTTGTATCAATTACATTCCCACCAGCAATGCAAGAGGGTTCTCTTTTCTCCACACCATCTCCAGCATTTACTCTTTGTAAAATTTTTGATGATGGCCATTCTGACTGGTGTGAGATGATTTTTCATTGTAATTTTGTTTGCATTTCTCTAATAATGAGTGATGTTGAGCATTTTTTCATGTGTTTGCTAGCCATCTGAATGTCTTCTTTGGAGAAAGGTCTGTTTAGGTATTTTTGCAACTTTTTGATTGGGCTCTTTGTTTTTATGGTATTGAGTTCTATGAGCTGCTTCTGTAATTTAGAGAGTAATTATTTCCCAGTTATTTCCTTTGCTAATATTTTCTCCCATTCCGAGGATTCTGTGACCTCATAGAATGAATTTGGAAGTGTTCCTTTCTCTTCAATTTTTGGAATATTAAAAAAAAAAAAAAGGCAGTAACTCTTCTCTAAATGTTTGATAGAATTACCCTGCAAAGCCATGTGGCCCTGGGCCTTTGTACTTTGTTAGACTGTTGTTCACAGTTTCAATTTCAGTGTTTGTAATTGGCTTGTTCATAATTTCTACATCTTCCTGGTTCAGTCTTGGGAGGTTGAACTTTTCTAAGAATCTGCTCATTTCCTCTAGGTTGTCCATTTTATCAACATGTAGTTGCTCATAATATTCTCTTATGACTTTTTGCATTTATTTGTTCTTTTGCAACCTCTCTTTTCTCATTTCTAATTTTGTTGATTTGATTTTTTTTTTCCTTTTTCCCCTGGTGATTTTAGCTAGTGTTTTGTCAATTTTGTTTATCTACTCAAATAACCAGCTTTTAGTTTGATTACTCTTTGCTTCCTTCATTTCTTTTTCAATTATTTCTGCTCTGATCTTTATGATTTATTTCCTTCTGTTTACTTTGTTTTTGTTGTTGTTTTTGTTCTACTTCTTCTTTTTACAGCTGATTTAGATGTAGAGTTAAGTTGTGTACTCAATGCTTTTCTTGTTTCTTGAAGTAGATTTTATTGCTATATACTTCCCACTTAGAAAATATTCTGCTGAACCCTATAGGTTTTGGGTCGTCGTGCTTTCATTGTCATTTATTTCCAGGAATCTGTTGATTTCCTTCTTATTTCTTCAATAACCTCTTTGTTATTTATTAATATATTGTTTATCTCCATGAGTTTTTTGACCCCCCACCACCCTCTGTGATCGATGTCTAGTTTCATACCATTGTGGTCAGAGAAGATACCTGATATGATTTCAGTTTTCTTAAATCTCCTGAGGCTTGATTTGTGGCCCAATATTTTATTTATTCTGGATAATGTTTCATGCGCACTTGAGAAGAAACTATTGTCCTGCATGTGGATGGAAAGTCCTGAAGATATCAATTAGGACAACGTAGTCTAATTTTTCATCTAAGATTTATGTTTTCTTATTGATTCTATGTTTTAATGATCTGTACAGTGGTGTAAGTGGGGTGTTAAAGTCCCATACTATTATAGTGTTACTGCCAATTTCTTCTCTTATGACTGTTAATGTTTCCCTTATGTATTAAGGTGCTCCTATGTTGGGTGCATAAATATTTATAATTGTTACGTTTTTTCTTGGATTGATCATTTGATCATTATCTAGTGTCTTTCTTTCTTTCTTATGTTATTCTTTATTTTAAAGTCTATTTTGTCTGAAATAAGTATTTTTCTCCAGCATTCTTTTAGTTTTCATTTGCATGGAATAACTTTTTCCATCCTTTTACTTTCAGTCTGTATGTGTCTCTAGGTCTGAAGTGGGTCTCTTGTAGGCAGCATATATATGAGTCTTTATTTTGCATCCATTCAGTCAGTATGTATTTTTTGGTTGGTGCATTTAATCCATTTATATTTAAAGTAATTATTGATGTATATGTTCCTTTTGACATTTTAATAATTTTGCATTGTTTATTTTTGTAGGTCTTTAATTTCTCTTGTGTTTACTTGCTATGTAAGTCCCTTTAGTATTGTTGTAAGGCTGGTTTGGTGGTGCTAAATTCTCTTAACTTTTGCTTCTCTGTGAAACTTTTGATTTCTCCATAACTTTTGAATGAGATCTTTGTTGGGCAAAGTGATCTTGGTTGTAGATTTTCTCTTTCAGTACTTTAAATATATCCTATCATTCTCCTCTGGTCTGCAGAATCTCTGCTGAAAGATACACTGTTAACCATATGGGTTTTCCTTTGTATGTTACTTCTTGCTTTTTGCTTGCTGTTTTTAACATTATTTCCTTGTGTTTAGACTGTTAGCTTGATTAATATGTGTCTCAACATGTTTCTCCTTGGGCTTATCGTTAAGGGACTCTCTGCACTTCTTGGACTTGATTGACTTTTTCCTTTCCCATGTTGGGGACATTTTCAACTATAATTTCTTCCAACATTTTCTCAGTGACTTTTATTTTTTTCTTCTTCGTCTGGGATTCCTGTAACTCAAATGTTGATGTATTTAATATTGTCCCAAAGGTCTCTGAGGTTATCCTCAATTCTTTACATTCTTTTTCTTTTATTCTGCTCTTGAGCAGTATAAATCTTGAGCAGATTTCAACCATTCTATCTTTCAGCTCATATATATGTTCTTCTGCCCCAGTTATTCTTCTATTGGTTCCTTCTAGAATATTTTTAATTTCAGTAATTGTGTTATTCACCTTTGTTTCCTTATTCTTTATTTCTTATATGTCCTTGGTGATTGTACTAATGGTGTTAATTGCTTCTTGCATATCCTGCATTCTATTTTCAAGTATTCAGAACATCTTTGTTATCACTATTTTGACTTCTCTTTCAGGTAGATTGCTTATTTCCTCTTTGTTTATTTAGGCTTGTGAGTTTCTATCTTGTTCTTTCATTTGTGTGGTATTTCTATCTTTTAATTTTTCATTTTTTAACTTGCTCTGCTTGAGATCTCTTTTTCCCAGGCATTAGGTATTTATTCTTTCTTTCTTCTGGTTTTTGCCTTTGGAGGGAAAGACTGGTTAAGTGGTTTTTGTTGACTTCTTGTTAGGCGTTACTGGTGTCTATGTTCTAGTGGGAGGGGATCAAGCAGATCAAGTGGGTAATTACAGAAATAATGGGACATATACACATACTTTTGAAAACACATGCAGTTATAACCAAAGAATTCTAAAGAAATGAGTACAGGAGATTGAATTGGTGCACAAGGGAAACCAAAAGTGTTATCAACCAATTAAAACAGGGCTAGCTAATGCTCAGCCTGTAAAACTGAGCCTGAGCAGATTGCCAACTGGGAAATATAACAAAGAGAGCATAACAATTTAACTTATGTGGTGGAAAAAGAAAGAGTGAAAAAAATAAGGGAAAGAGAATGAAAAAGTAAAATAAGAGAAGGGAGAGAAAAGACAAAAGGAAGGGTGGAAGAGAGGGTAAAAAATCGGTTCTAATGAGGTGGATGAAACTGAGCTGATTATACAGAGTGAAGTAAGCCAGAAAGAAAAACACCAATACAGTATACTAACACATATATATGGAATTTAGAAAGATGGTAATGATAACCCTTTATGTGAGACAGCAAAAGAGACACATGTATAGAATAGACTTTTGGACTCTGTGAGAGAGGGAGAGGGTGGGATGATTTGGGAGAATGGCATTGAAACATGTAAAATATCATATAAGAAATGAATCACCAGTCTAGGTTCGATGCAGGATATAGTATGCTTGTGGCTGGTGCACTGTGATGACCCAGAGAGATGGTATGGGGAGGGAGGTGGGAGGGGGGTTTAGGATGGGGAACACATGTACACCCGTGGTGGATTCATGTTGATGTATGTCAAAACCAGTACAGTATTGCAAAGTTAAATAAATAAATAAATAAATAAATAAATAAAAATGGGTAAATTAAAAAAAATAGAAAAGCAAAGATAAATATACATATATGAAAAAGATTTTTATATATTCAGGAATAGCTACAGCTGGTAAAGAACTATAAGAAAGGCAGTCTAATATGTCAAGAACAAAACGAGAAAAATCACCAAAAAAGATGTGAAAAAATCTTAAAACATAATTTTTAACACGAAAAATAAAGAAGAAAACTCCACAGCACTGAAAAAGGCTAATGTGAAGGTAGAAATATCTAGGGGAAATAAAGAGTGTGATTTCTAAGGAAAAGAAAATGTTCTCAAGGTCATGTCTCTTCTTGCTTGTGGAGTCTGCCCTCATGGATGGGGCTGGATTAGTGTTCTATGAAGTTTACCTGGTTGGGGGAGCTTGTATCTGTGTTCTGCTTGATGGAGCTGAATTTCATCCCTCTGAATGGCAGTGCAGTGTCCAGTAGTAGATTTGGGGGTGTTTATGGGTTCAATATGTCTTTGAGCAGTCCTTCTGGCTTTGGCATTGTTTAGTTCAGTTCAGTCTCTCAGTTGTGTCCAATTATTTGAGAACCCATGGACTGCAGCACACCAGGCTTCCCTGTTCATCACCAACTCCTGGAGCCTGCTTAAACTCATGTCCATAGAGTTGGTGATGCCATCCAACCATTTCATCATCTGTTGCCCCCTCTTCTCCTGCCTTCAGTCTTTGCCAGCATCAGGGCCTTTTCAAATGAGTCAGGTCTTCACATCAGGTGACAAAAGTATTGGAGTTTCAGCTTCAGCATTGATCCTTCCAATGAATATTCAAGGTTGACTTTCTTTAGGACTGACTGGTTTGATATCCTTGCAGTCTAAGTGACTTAAGAGTCTTCTCCATCACAGTTCAAAAGCATCAATTTTTCAGTGCTCAGCTTTCTTTATAGTCCACCTCTCACATCCATACATGACTACTAGAAAAAAAAAAAAAAAACTATAGTTTTAACTATTTGGACCTTTGTTGGCAAATAATGTATCTACTTCTTAATATGCTGTCTAGGTTTCTTATAGCTTTTCATCAAAGGAGGAAGTGTCTCTTAATTTCATGACTGCAGTCACCATCTGCAGTGATTTTAGAAGCCTGTCACTCTTTCCATTGCTTCCCCATCTATTACCATGAAGTGATGGGACCCGATGCCATAATCATAGTTTTTTGATTGCCAGCTTTTTAAGTCAGCTTTTTCACTTTCGTCTTTCATTTTCATCAAGAGGCTCTTTAGTTCCTCTCTGCTTTCTGCCATAAGGGTGATGTCATCTGCATATCTGAGGTTATTGATATTTCTTCTGGTAATCTTGATTCCAGCTTGTGCTTTATCCAGCGCAGCATTTCACATGATGTACTCAACATGTAAGTTAAATGAGCAGGATGACAATACACAGCCTTGACAAACTCCTTTCCAATTTGGAACCAGTCTGTTATTCCATGTTCGGTTCTAACTTTTGCTTCTTGGCAGTGTTCAACATGTCTATTTCTGGAGCTGGGTTGGGGTTCCCCTCTCAGCATATCTTCACTGCCACCAGTCCCCTACTTGTCCCTCGAATCATTGTCATGTTTCTGTTCCCCTGTACCACCCTGCAATGCAGGCCAAAGTTTGCTAGGTAGGGAGTTATGTGAATCTTTTCTTGGCTTCCTGGCCCTGCACTCTGCATTGTGGAGACTTATGTGGGCTTCCCTCAGCCATTCCTGTACATCACAGGGCTTGTATGTTCTTTTGGATCCCTGGGCCCAACCTCTGAATAGCAAAGGTTGTGTGTGCTGCTGAGGTTTGTATGCTGCCTCTCTCTCGGCACCCTGGGTCTGCACTCCACACTGCTTGGCTTTTGAATGCTTCTGTCAGTTCAGAGCCACAAGCCCTGAGCTGATTATGTGCTGAAAAGTACAGCTTTCTCTGTTTTCTAAGTCCCAGCTTTACCTGGCTTTCTGAGATTCCACAGCTCCCCATTGGGCCCCCTTGTGATGGAGCTTCCCAGTGCATGGAAACTCTTCCTGGTTCACAACTCTCTCCCTCTCTCAGGGCATAAGCTCCTTTGGAGAAGTTCTCCCTCTTTTCCCTTTTTATGTCTCCATCCACTGTGTCCTAGAGATTGCTTTGTAGGACTTGTTCTGTATCTTGATGAGTTTTTTTATGTATTTGTGGGGAGGCTGGTTATCTCCCTATTTTACTCCTCCATTATCTTTTTCTGCCTCTGGAGAAGACTCTTGAGAGTCCCTTGGACAGTAAGGTAAAACTAGTCAATCCTAAAGGAAATCAACCCTGAATATTCACAGGAAGGAGTGAGGCTGAAGCTGAGGGTCCAATACTTTGGCCACCTGATGTGAGAACTGACTCATTGGAAAAGACCTTTATGCTGGGAAAGATTAAAGATAGCAGAAGGGGATGACAAAGGATGAGATGATTGGATGACATGATAGATGCAATGGACATTTTGAGCAAACTCCAGGAGATAGTAAAGGACAGGGAAGTCTGGCATGCTTCAGTCCATGGGGTTGCAAAGAGTCGTATATGACTGAATGACTGAACAACAACATTTTACCATAGATTGATGTGTTTATTTCTGAACTTCTACCTTGGTTCCATTGATCTATATTTCTGTTTTTAGGCCAGCACCGTACTCTGGTGAATTCTATAGCTTTTTATTATAGTCTGAATTTAAGGAGCCTGATTCCTCCAGCTCCACTTTTCTGTTTCATAATTGCTTTGGGTATTCAGTCTTTTGTGTTCCCATACAAATTTTATTATTAGTATTATTGCTCTAGTTTTGTGAATAATGCCAAAAGTAACTTGACAGGGATTGCATTAAATCTGTAGATTGCTTTGTGTAGTATTGCCATTTTGATACCATTGAGTTGCCCAATCCAAGAACACTTTTTATGTTTCCATCTGTTTGCATCTTCTTTGATTTCTTTCATCAGCATATTATAATTTTCAGAGTACAGGCTTTTTGCCATCTTAGGTAGATTTATTGGTAGATACTTTATTCTTTTTGAGGTGATGTTAATGAGATTGTGTCCTTAATTTCTCTTTCTGATCTCTCATTGATAGTGTATAGAAATGTAAAAGATTTCTGTATATTAATTTTGCATCCTGAAAATTTACCAAATTTTTTGATAAGCTATGGCAAGTTTCTGGTAGCGTCTTTAGGATTTGCTATGTATAATCCCATGCCATCTGCAAATAGTGATAGTTTTACTTCTTTACATCAAAAAATCTACAAATAATAATTGCTGAAGGGGATGTAGAGAAAAAGGAACCCTACTATAATGTTGGTAGGAATGCAAATTGGTACAGCCACTATGGAGAACATTATGGAAGTTCCTTTAAAAACTAAAAAATAAAAATATTATGGTGTATATATGTTGATAGTTATTCCTAGTCTCTTAATTCACACCTCCCCACAACCCCCTCCACTCTTTTTGCTTTGGTAACTGTAACTTTTTCTGTATTTATAAAACTATTTTGGTTTTGGAATTTTTTTTTTAATTCCACATAAAAGTGATATCATATATTTATCTTTGTCTGGTTTACTTCACTGAATATGAAAATTTCCAGGTTCATCCATGTTAAAGCAAATAGTACTGTTTCATTCTCTTTCTGTTTTATGGCTGAGTAATACTTTAATGCATATATATATATTTATACATGCATATATATATATATATATATATATATATATATATATGTGTGTGTGTGTGTGTGTGTGTGTGTGTGTGTAACATCTTTATCCATTAATCTGTAGATGGGCATTTAGGTTGCTTCCACATCTTGGTTATGAGATGGGGAGGGAGGTAGGAGGAGGGCACCGGATAGGGAACTCATGTACACCTATGGACTGATTCATGTCAACGTATGGCAAAAAACACTACAGTATTGTAAAGTCATTAGCCTCCAATTAAAATAAATAGATTAAAAAAAGAAAAAAAATCAGTTGCATAAATATATATATATATATATATATATATATATATATATGTATGTGTATATATATATAGATATATAGATATATAGATACACATACTGCTGCGGTGAACATTGGGATAGATATATCTTTTCAAGTTATGTTTTTCTCCAGATATACGTCCAAAAATAGGGTTGAAGGATCATGTAGTGAAGTGAAGTGAAGTCGCTCTGTTGTGTCCAACTCTTTGCGACCCCATGGACTGTAGCCTACCAGGATCCTATGTCCATGGGATTTTCCAGGCAAGAGTACTGGAGTGGATTGCCGTTTCCTTATCCAGGGGATCTTCCCAACCCAGAGATCAAACTCGGGTCTCCTGCATTGCTGGCAGATTCTTTACCAACTGAGCTACAAGGGAAGACCAACCATCACATTAAAAAGAAAAAAAAAAAAAATATATATATATATATATATATATCCAGGACTACAAATACATAGGGAGATAAAAGACCTATATCCTGAAATATAAAATGCTAATGAAAGAAAGTGAAGAAAACACAAACTGAAGGAAAGATATGCCATGTTGGTGGATTGGAAGAATCAATGTTATCAAAATTATTTTACTTCCCAAGGCAATTTACCGATTGATTCAATGCAGCCCCTATCAAATTACCAATCACATTTTTCAAAGAACTAGAACAAAAAAAAATCTTAAAACTTATATGGAGACATAGAAGACGCCAAATAGTCAAAACAATCTTGTGAAAGAAAAAACAGAGTTGGAGGAGTCATTCTCCCTGATTTCAGAATATATAACAAAGCTCCAGTCATCAAAACCATATAATACTGGCACAAAAACAGAAATATGGGCCAATGGAACATGATAGAACACCCAGAATAAACTCATGCACCTATGACCAATTAATCTATGACAAAATACTTAAAACTGCACAGTGTTGGAAAGACAGTATTTTTAACAAATAGGGCTGGGAAAATTGGACAGCTACATGTAAAAAAAAAAGAAATTTGACCATTCTTTAACCTCATACACTAAAAAAAGGACAAAATGGATTAAAGACCTAAATGTGAGACCAAAGACTATAAAACTCAAAGACGGAAACATTAGCAGAACATTCTCTGGCATAGATCATATCAATATCTTTTTCAGTCTATCTCCCAGAGTAATGGAAATAAAAGCAAAAGTGAACAAATGGGACCTACTTAAACTCAAAAGTTTTTCACAGCAAAGGAAAGAACAAAATGAAATGACAACCCACAGATAGGGAGAAAATATCTGCAAATTATGTGATCAATAAGGAATTAGTCTCCAAAATTTAGAAACAGCTCATAATGCTTAACAGCATCAAAACAAACAACCCAATAAATACTGGCAAAAGTACTAAATAGATATTTCCCCAAAAAAAGACAAACAGATTGCAACAGCTGCACATGAAAAGATGTTCAACACTGCTACATATTAGATAAATCCAAATCAAGACTACAACGAGCTATCAACTTATACCAGCCTGAATGAGTATAATCAAAAAATCTACAACAATAAAAGCTGGAGAGGGTATGGAGAAAATGAACCCTCCTACACTGTTGCTGAGCAAATTTGTACAGCCACTATGGAGAACAGTATGAAGGTTTCTTATAAAACTTAAAAATAGAGCTATCATATTACCCTGCAGTCCCACTCCTGGGCATATATCTGGATAAAAACATGGTTCAAAAGGATACATCTACCCCTATGTTCATTGCTGCACTGTTTACAATAGCCAAAGCATGGAAGCAACCTAAATGTACACTGACATAGGAATGGATAAAGAAGATGCAGCATATAAATAAATATATATATATATATATATATATATATATATATACACACACAAATATGCATATGCATATACATACATACAATGGAATATTACTTAGCTGTCAAAAAAATGAAATGATGGTATTTGTTGTCAAATGGATGGATCTAGTGATTAATTAATTACTGAGTGAATTAAGTCAGATAGAGAAGCAGAAACATCATATGATACCTTTATATGCAGAATCTAAAAGATATGATACAGATTAAGTTATTTGCAAACCAAAATAGACACGAAGACTAAGAGAACAAATTTACGGCTGCCAGCAGGAAGAATGCAGGGAAGGAATTGTAGACAGTTTGGGGTGGACATGTATACACTGCTGTATGTAAAATGTGTGAAGTCGCTCAGTTGTGTCCGACTCTCTGTGACCGCATGGACTGTATCCTACCAAGCTCCTCTGTCCATGGGATTTTCCAGGCAATAGTATTGGAGTGGATTGCCATTTCCTTCCCCAGGGGGATCTTCCCGACCCAGAGATCGAACCTGGGTCTCCCACATTGTAGCCAGATTCTTTACCATCTGAGCCACCAGGGATGGAAAACCAATAATGACCTACTGAACTCTGCTCAATTTTTTGTGACGACCTGGGTAGGAAGGGAATGTGGGGAGAATGGATACATGTATATGCATGGCTGAGTCTCTTTGTTGTCTATTGAAATTATCATGACACTGGTAATCAGCTATACCCCAATTCAAAATAAAAGGTTTTAAAAAATTAAATATAGTAAAAAATTTAAAAAAAAATCTATTTGAGGAATACAAAGAAAAAAGAAGGAAGAGAATTAACAGAGTTTCAAAGACCTTTAGGACACCATTAAGTGTAATAAATATGCATAAAAGAAGTGCCAGAGAAGACAAAAAAAGGAATCAGAAAGAATACTTGCATAAGTAATATTTGAAAACTTCAAAAATTTGATGATAAACATTAATCTACACATACAAGAAACTCAATGTAGTACAAATAGTAACTCAAGTAATGAAACCTTAGGTAGACACATCAAAATCAAAATGAAAGTGATTTGAAAGTGATTACTTTCAAAATCATTGTTGAAAGTAAAAAACAGAGAATCTTGAGAGCATAAAGAGATAAGTGATTCATCACATACAAGGGCTCTTCAATAATATTAACAGTTGATTTCTAATTAGAAATAATGGAGGCCAGATAACATTCAAAGTACTGATAGGAAAAAAAAAGTGTCAATAAATAATTCCTTAGTAAAATTCTTCTGAAGGAAAAAATAAGAATTCTCAGATGACCAAAAAAAAAAAAAAATGCTGGGAGAATTCATTGCTAGCAAATATGCCATGTAAGAAATACTAAGGAGAGTCTTCAAAGTTGAAATTGAAAGACACTAACCAATAAATCAAAGGATTCTTAAAAGAAAATATTGAAAATGTTGACACAATTGAGACTAGCCATGCAAGTATTACAAAAATAAATAAAATCTTAGAAATATCAATTTTTAAGAAAAAAAACTATCCTACATTGTCATAGAAAAAATATTTATTTCTATCAAGAGAAAAACACCATGATTCAAAAAGAATGAAAGTAACAATAATAGCTGACATTTAGTATGGGCTTATTGTGTTGAAGGATGGTAAAGAATCTACCTGTGATGCAGGAGTCTCAGGTTTGATCCCTAAGTAGAGAAGATCCCCTAGAGAAAGGAATGGCTACCTACTCCAGTATTATTGCCTGGAGAATTCCATGAACAGAGTAGTCTGGTGGGCTACAGTCCATGAGGTTGCAAAGAATCAAACACGACTGAGTGACTAAGCACAGCACACATTGTGTAGCAGATGCTCTTCATAAATGCTATGAATGAATTACTTTAAATCTCACAGCATCTCTATGAGATTGGTGTGATTATTAAACCGTGTAACAAATCAGAACTGAGGAAATGAAAAGATGAGAAATTTTCCTTAGTCCTTGAGACTATCAAAATTTTAATCCAGTTTGACTGATTGCAAAACATGCTCTTAATCTCTGTGTTCTATTGTTTCTCAAAGTAAAATTATAAAAATTATATGATACAAAAAACCCAGAAATAATCATATTAACTTCAGAAAACTGATTTTGAAGGATAAAACACTACATGGGTCTACAGGTAAATCCATAACAATGAAGTTGCAAATATAATAAACATATTGAGAAAATAATGGAATTAAAATATACAAAATAAAGTATTGAAACATGTATAATATCAAATAAGAAACGAATCGCCAGTCTATTTTCAATGCAAGATACAGGATGCTTGGGTCTGGTGCACTACCATGACCCAGAGGGATGGTATGGGGAGGGAGGTGGGAGGGGAGTTCAGGATTGGGAACACGTGTACACCCGTGGCAGATTCATATTGATGTATGGCAAAATCAATACAATATTTTAAAGTAATTAGCCTTCAATTAAAATAAATAAATTTAAATTAAAAAATAAAAATAATGTGATCTTCATTGTTTTTTATATAGTTTTAATTATTTAGATTTGTAGTGGCCCAATACACAGTCAAATATATAAATATTCTAATGGTAAGTAAAAAAGGTGCATTTTGTTGTGTCAGGCAGCAGGGTTTCATATAGATCTATTAGACCAACTTTATTCATTTTATTTGGATTCTCTCCATCCTTGCTAAATTTTGTCAATTATTTTTCTAAATTTTTAGATTTTTGCTTATTCAGTTTTTGTTTATATATTTTAATGCTGTGTTATTTTATATACAATATCATAGCCATTAGAGATTCATTTTGAATTATACTTTTAATGATATATTTCTCCTGTGTTGTTTAACATGTGTCAGTTCAGTTCAGTCGCTCAGTCGTGTCCGACTCTTTGCGACCCCATGAATCGCAGCATGCCAGGCCTCCCTGTCCATCACCAACTCCCGGAGCTCACTCAGACTCATGTCCATCAAGTCAGTGATGCCATCTAGCCATCTGATCCCCTGTCGTCCCCTTCTCCTCATGTAGATTCAATTCTGGTTGACATCAATATTATAACTACAAATTTGTTCATGTTGAATCCTACGCTTTTACTTTCATCTTTTTAAGTCAATGTTTTTGATCCCTTTTGTAACTTGGATTTAGGATTCTTTTCATATATTATCTCCTCAGGAGGGCCTTAATTAACCATCACCTATCTTCTCAACTGGCTCTATATTTTTTGACAGCATATATCACCATCTTAAGTTATATTATATATTGATTTATTTACTTGATTATTTTAATTTCATTCTGTAGAATATGAACCCCAGGGAGACAGAGATTTTATCTGTACTATTCACTACTGTATCCCTGGTGCTTCAAACACTATTCTGTTGATTTTAATAAATAAACTTATATGATTAAGATTTGCTGATATGGAATTATCTTTTCTTAATTCTAATTATTTGTTATTATTGTTATTCATACTTTAGCTTTTTAGCTTTTGCTGCATCACTTATTATTTGTTTTAAATATCTGTTTATATTCCTTATGATAATGAAGGATGTGCTTTTTTGTACCTGTATTTTCCTCCTAGAATTTTTCATCCAATTCCATAACTTTAAACACCATTGACACACTTACAACTACAAACGTTCATCTTCAGGCCCAAATTTTCCTCAGAACACCTGACTGCTTATTGCTTACACTGTATTTCCACATCCTCTGTTACAAACTTGTTCTTTCTCTCCAAAATACACCTTGAATGAAATCACTTCTAACTATCTCTACCACTAATACAATTCTGATACATCTTTTGCATGGATGCATTTATAAATCCTTCAAATCTCACCTCATACCATTTCCTAGCCCAGGGCTTCTTGCAGGGTCTTGTTCAGGACATTTTAGTTAATGCCTCAGAGTATTTGCATGTGCTTTTATGTCTGTATGGAAATCTGTGAATATCATATGGTAGCATTTTAAAAACATTGCAGAATAAATGAATTATTATAGTTATAAGTTTATATTTTATTTTTGAACTTCTATCCCTAGATTTAGGTATCTATTAGATTTTTGCTGTTAAAAAATGAAAAGAATAACACAATCACAACTCTTAAACTTTTGTAGTTTATCTCCCAATTTTTGTTTCCTTACAGTACTGAATGTATATTTTCAATTTATAATACTTATACTTTTTTCTGGAGCCATGATGTTACAGTTTTGCAGTTTGGGGTGGTTGGCCAAGGCCCTATTAACCCACAGCTGTGGAGACAGACTTTCTTTGTGCCTTTTCCCAAATGGTTAACCACTCTTTTTGCAGTTATCTGTAGTATATGTTCATATTAAATATTTTATTGTTACAACCAATTAGCTCTGATTATTTAAGACATTCTGTTTTCTCTTTCCCATATTTCTCCCATCTAGAGAGTCTGGGAAGGATTTTAAAAAAACTCTTGTGTCAGTATGGAAGTATGGAGGAGAGAGAGATAACTTGTACTTTTCACCCAGGAAACTCATTTGCTTGCTTTCAACCCTTTCCCTACAGATTGGAGTTATGAGTGACATTTTTCTAAATGCTTACCAACTTCTTCCAGTCAATACCAGCCTCAACTCCATCATCAAGACACTCTTTAAGCAATGTGAATAGAAGTTGTGTATGAGTTCCTAAAATCCCTGGTCTCCATATATTTGGACACCAATTTCCCTAGTGCATGGTAGGGTATTATGCCCCTTATTATTTTTTTATGGTTCTGAAGTATTTATTTTTTTTCATTTTAAAATTCATTTTTGTTCATATAATTTATTTTTTGAGGATGAGTTGTTTTTTTTTTTGTCATTTTGCTATAGCCTACCATCTTACCTAGAGGTCTTTATAAATTGAATATTTTAATTGCTTACTTTGATAGATGATGAATGGAAGGAAGCACAGACATATGGATGAAGGAGGAAGGAGAATAGATTAGAAGAGGAAAAGAGAAGAACAGGAATACTATTCAGAAGGCTGCTCTGGTCATTCTGATCAAAGATATTGAGAAATTTACTAGAGGTAAGGTGGTTGGAGAGAAGTGGATACATTGGGGAATATAATTTGAGATAGAACTGAGCATATTGTAGACTGGATATGGAAATGAGAGAAGTGTCAAGGATAAAGTGAATCACAAAGTTTTGGACATGAGTAACTGGATTGATGGACTTGTCGTATTTAGAAATAAGAGATGCAGGGAGGAGAGGTAGGTGTGGGTAGAATAAAAGAACAACTACAAGTTGATATCCAAGTGGAGCTCAGAACAAACACTTCAAGTGTAAGATAATTTTTGGAATCAGATGAGAGACAAATGTTATTTAAAGTCAGTGAAGTAAGTTAGTGGTCACATGGGATAGTATGGTCTCATATCTAGGGCCATATTTTGAAAAACATTAAACGAGATGTTAGGTAATAACCCTGTTTGTTCCTCTCCAGCTGGTCTCTATCTTTGTGAAACTAGTCCCAGAGAGGGTGGGCCAGAGGGACGTGGCAATGATTTGAAGGCATTATTCTCTCACTGCTTGTGCAATATTAAGTTTCTGACATAGGACTTGGTTTCCAGGTTACTACAGCTCAAAAACTGGAGGTAGGAGCTTTTATTCTCACATATAAGCAGCGTCTGCCAATTGCCAGATGTTGCTGGCAAAATTTAAAACCCTGAAAAGCTTGGAGTGAGTCTGAAAAGAGTTGCAGATGCTCAAAAGAGGTGAGACAGGTGAGCCTTCACAACTTTTCCTAGTAAACTAATGTGATTCTGAAATGTCGTTAAATGAAGAAAAAGATAAAGGGCCCTCAAATCAATCAGCAGGGCCCAGAAAAATTTGAGAAGAGTTAATTTATGTAACCCCGATATCTTTAAACCATATAGCTAGACAAGTAAATGATCTAAATAAATATACTGAATGTATATTTGGGGAACTAACCAAAGAGGTTGATAGGCCCTATTTCAAACTTAAGACTTTACAACAGAGTGTAATCCAGTTAACTGATGGCATTATCCAAGATGATCCAAATGAAGGCATGTCCTTGCAAGTTAGAAAATCAAGGAGGATGATTCAAAATATAGCTTTTCAATCACAGCAAGTATACTCTTCAAAATCTGTTAAAAGGTGTGGAAAGCATGATTCCTGTGTACAGACATCATCTCTTACTATGCCTGCTCGTTACTGCCAAGATGGTAGAGAAAGTTTAAAGACTTGTCCTGCTTCATATTCTGAAGGTGGAGAACAAAAGGGAGGGAAGGTCAAACAAAAGAAGAAGCACTTAATTATTCATATGAGCCAAAGGTCAGCCAATAGAAGATAATATTACAGTGGAACATATCACAGATGCCTGTGGTAAGACCTCTCATTCATATGTAGCTCAATCAGCTGAAAATCCATTTTGCACTTTCCCATTTAGTGAAATCAGTAAACTTCTAACAAGAACTGTAGGAAAGGTGTTATCCAGCCCTCTACAACAGCCAAAGTATGGAGCTGGCGATGTGAAAAATTCACATACCTATGTCAATTATGGAACTGGAATGGGAGAAGACTTGCGACCCCAAGCTTGAACTCATCCTAAAACAGAGGTGTTTGTGAGTCCCGCAGCACCCAATTCACCACCTCCACTACCACCTGATTGATTAGCTGTATTAAGAGCTTCAAAGAGGACAAGTACTTCCTTAGTAATGCATTCCCTGACTCAACTTATACCAACTGTTTTCAGTGATCCAGTAGCATCACCACTTCCTGATTGCCTGTGGACCACTCTTGATACAGCTTTTCTAATTACACCACCTGAAACAGATTTCTATCCTCCAACACCAGAACCTTTCCAATACTATGAACTGATACCAGATGATTTAGTCCCATAAAGTGAAGATCAGGAAATGCCTCCACCTTTATCTTCTCCAGTAACTTCACCTAGAATTCAATCGAGGGCTGCAGTTACAGATCTAAATGACTCTGCATCAGATGTGCAATCACCAAGATCTTCAGTTCCATCAAGATTAATATCTTCACTTCCACCACTACCAAGATATGTGGTTCTACCAACATTAAGATCTTCAATTGCACCATTACCAAGATCTTCAACTCCACAAACATTACAAAGTTCAATTCCACTATCATCAGTATCTTCGTATCCACAAACATCAGTATCTTTGATTCCATCATCAAAACCTTCAGTTTCCCAGTTACCAAGACGTTCAGTTGCCCAACCATCAGGATGTTTAGATACACAGTCATCAAGATCTTCAGTTGCACAACCAACAGGACATTTGACTGCTCCACACCCAAGATCATCAAGTTTGAAGTCAACAAGATTGTCTGCTCTACAATCACTCTTTTCCTTTGCACAGTCACCATCTTCCATATCAAGCCCTTGGACTCTATCAGTGTCTCAATCTTCATCAACTCCAGTTTGTGCTGGCTTTAAGCAATCTTCATTAACTCTACCAATGATCAATAAAACAAGGATGGCCTTGATGGAAGCAATAAGAAAAGGTGTTCTGCTATGCAAAACTAAAGAGCAATGTGTACCCAAAGTCAAAATAGAGATTCCTAAAAATGAAGCAAGTCACATACTGATCCATCATAAAGCTATGAGATATAGTTCTGGTATATCAGACAGTGAGACCAATTGGATGGAGGAAGAGTAAAAAGTAAATGCAACTAAAGTAAAAATAAATGTCTATTGGCCTATTCTGTTTAAGTTATTACTAATGTTTTACTTTTTAGAATTAAACAATACTCTTATTTTTTTTCCAAGAAAACGTTCAGCATATACTCCAACATAAATATTTTACAGTTTTCTTAATTTGCTCAAGTAAACTAAAACTACTGAGTATTAAACATAGATAGTCTATATGTTGGGCCTTCCTTGATGGGTCAGCAGGTAAATAATCCACCTGCATGGCAGGAGAAACAGGAGATGAGAATTGGATTCCTGGGTCAGGAAGATCCCCTTGAGGAGGGCATGGCAACCTACTCCAGTATTTTTACCTGGAAAAACTCATAGACAGAGGATCCTGATGGGCTACAGTCCAAAGGGCTGCAAAGATTTGGATATGACTGAACTACTAAACACACATGCACACAGTCCTTATGTTAGTTTTTTAGAAATATTTTTGAGGACAAATATTAAAATTCTGCACTTATCCAAGGATATATATTCTACTTCAAATAATTATTTTCCTAAGTTTTAACAGTCTCTATCTCAATCACATGAATGTATTCAGTAAAGATATATAATTTATAGTTCTAAATATACCTCAAAGAGCAGGAACAATCAACATTTCAGTTCTTAGGTGACTTTATTATCTAGAAAAATTCACCTATACCAACAGTTGAAGGTTTTCAAAATGAAATACTTAGAATTAATAACTTTGATCAAATAATATTAGAGTATGTTTTAGTAAATTATTTTATAAAGTCAATTGAATTCATGCATCTGGGTGAGTTTACTTCAGGAAAGAATATGAAAGAGAGAGCCAAGATCTGGGCTCTAAGAAATTCTAAAACTTAAAGGTATGGGAAAGGTGAAGAGTCCACAGACAAGACTGAAGCTAAATAATCATATAGATAGGAGATGAATAAATAATCTGGGAAGTAGGACAATGTCAAGAAATCCAGAGAATGAATATGTCAAGATAGGAAAATTCAATTATATAAATGCTGCAGAAAAGATAAGATAATATGAGGACTGAAAAATACCCATTGGCTTTAAATCACCTTATTGTACACCAAAAACTAATACAACATTGTAAATTGATTATATTTTAATAAGAAAGAAAAAAAAAAAAAACAGTAGATAGCCAAAGCAATCTTCAAAAACTCTTATCAAGTTGGAGGCATCACATTTTCTGATTTAAAGCCATATTACAAAGCCATCAAAATGGCTTCCCTGGTAGCTCAGATGATAAAGAATCTGCTGTAATGCAGGAGATTTGGGTTCAGTCCCTGGGCTGAGAAGATCCCCTGGAGAAGGGAGGGAATGGCTATCCACTCCAGTATTCTTGCTGGGAGAATACCATGGATAGAGGGGCTTGGCGGGTTACAGTCCATAAGGTCGCAAAGAGTAGGACACGCCACAGTGACTCATGCTTTCAGATTCTTTCATAGTAATCAAAACAGTGTTGTATGGCCAAAACTTCCAGAACTATGTTGAATAGTAGCGGTGAAAGTGGGCACCCTTGTCTTGTTCCTGACTTTAGGGGAAATGCTTTCAATTTTTCACCATTGAGGATAATGGTTGCTGTGGGTTTGTCATATATAGCTTTTATTATGTTGAGGTATGTTCCTTCTATTCCTGCTTTCTTGAGAGTTTTTATCATAAATGGATGTTGAATTTTGTCAAAGGCCTTCTCTGCATCTATTGAGATAATCATATGGGTTTTATTTTTCAATTTGTTAATGTGGTGAATTACATTGATTGATTTGCGGATATTGAAGAATCCTTGCATCCCTGGGATAAATCCCACTTGGTCATGGTGTATGATCTTTTTAATGTGTTGTTGGATTCTGATTACTAGAATTTTGTTGAGGATTTTGGTGCTGGGAAAACTGGTCAACCACTTGTAAGAGAATGAAACTAGATCATTTTCTAATACCACACAAAAAAATAAACTCAAAATGGATTAAAGATTTAAATGTAAGACCAGAAACTATAAAACTTATAGAGGAGAACATAGGCAAAACACTCTCCGACATAAATCACAGAAGGATCCTCTGTGATCCACCCCCCAGAACTTTGGAAAAATAAACAAATGGGATCTAATTAAAATTAAAAGCTTCTGCACAACAAAGGAAACTATAAGCAAGGTGAAAAGACAGCCTTCTGAATGGGAGAAAATAATAGCAAATGAAGCAACTGATAAACAACTAATCTCAAAAATATACAAGCAACTTATGCAGCTCAATTCCAGAAAAATAAACGACCCAATCAAAAAATGGGCCAAAGAATTAAATAGACATTTCTCCAAAGAAGACATATAGATGGCTAACAAACTTATGAAAAGATGCTCAACATCACTCATTATTAGAGAAATGTAAATCAAAACCACAATGAGGTACCACTTCACACCAGTCAGAATGTCTGTGATCCAAAAGTCTGCAAGCAATAAATGCTGGAGAGGATGTGGAGAAAAGGGAACCCTCCTACACTGTTGGCGGGAATGCAAACTAGTACAGCCA
Source organism: Capricornis sumatraensis (assembly GCF_032405125.1). Taxonomy (NCBI): domain Eukaryota; kingdom Metazoa; phylum Chordata; class Mammalia; order Artiodactyla; family Bovidae; genus Capricornis; species Capricornis sumatraensis. Next base: position 69,529,762 of record NC_091092.1, on the reverse strand, counting down.
CTATGGAGAACAGTGTGGAAAGTCCTTAAAAAATTGCAAATAGAACTACCTTATGACCCAGCAATCCCATTGCTGGGCATACACACTGAGGAAACCAGAATTGAAAGAGACACATGGACCCCAATGTTCATCACAACACTGTTAATAATAGCCAGGACATGGAAGCAACCTAGATCTCCATAAGCAGAAGAATGAATAAGAAAGCAGTGGTACATATACACAATGGAGTATTACTCAGCCATTAAAAAGAATACATTTGAATCAGTTTTAATGAGATGGATGAAACTGGAGCCTAATATACAGAGTGAAGTAAGCCAGAAAGAAAAACACCAATATAGTATATTAACACATATATATGGAATTTAGAAAAATGGCAATGATGAGCCTGTATGCAAGACAGCAAAAGAGACACAAATGTGTAGAGCAGACTTTTGGACTCAGAGGGAGAGGGAGAGGGTGGTATGATTTGGAAGAATGACATTGAAACATGTATACTATCATGTAAGAAATGAATCGCCAGTCTATGTCCAATGCAGGATACAGGATGCTTGGGGCTGGTGCACGGGGATGACCCAGAGAGATGTTATGGGGAGAGAGGTGGGAGGGGGGCTCATGTTTGGGAACGCATGCACACCCATGGTGGATTCATGTCAATATACGGCAAAACCAATACAGTATTGTAAAGTAAAATAAAGTAAAAATAAAAATTAAAAAATTTAATAAATTTAAAAAAGTAAAAAAAAAGAAAAAAAAAAGAAAAACAGTGTTGTATAAGCAAATACATGGGAGCAACCTAAATGTCCATGGAAAGATGAGTGGATAAAGAAGATGTGGCACATATATACACGAGAGAATATTACTCATCCACAAAAAGGGATGAAATGTTACCATTTGTGGCAACATGCATGACCTAGAGAATATCATGCCAATGAAGTAAGTCAAAGAAAATATTATATGACATTGTTTACATGTGGAATCTAAAAAATAATATAAAAGAACCTATTTAAAAACAGAAACAGACACATAGACATAGGAAACAAACCAATGGCTACCAAAGGGGAAACTGAGGGGATAAATTAAGAGTATGGAATTAACAGATACACATTATTATATTTAAAATACATAAGCAACAAGGATTTACCATATAATTCAGGGTAATATATTCAATATCCTGTAATAACTTACAATAGCAAATAATGTGAAAAAATGCATAATAACTTTACTGTACACCAGAACTTAATGCAATATTGTAAATCAACTATGCATCAAAAAGGATATGGTGGTGGCATAAAAACAGACACAGAGAACAATGAAGTAGAATGGAAAGCCTAAAAATAAGCCCATGCATAGCATATATAGTTAATTAATTTACTGCAAAGGTGCCAAGACTGTATAATGTGTAAAGGTCAGTGTCTTCAATAAATGTTGGTGGGAAAGCTGTATAGTCACAGGAATAAGACTAAAACAAAGCTCCTATCTTAAGCCGTAAACAAAATAAACTCAAAATGGATTAAAAGTGATGTCATTAATATGGCGTAAGACATTCCTCCTTTATGAACTACTTTTTAATTAATAAATTAGGCATCCATATGTAAACAAAGGCAACTTTGTGGGGATTTCCAGACTTTGCACTTAGCTCCAAAGGAACCAAGAAGAATTTTATCCATCAGTGCAGCTGATAGGAGACGAACTCCATACATTATGCAGAAACAGCAAGACCAACAGGACTGTTTGGACTCTTCTTGGTCCTGTTTGGCAAGGATTGGATTAATGTTGAGTACTTACCCATGAAAGAGAACTTGCAGAACAACAATCCTCCTGAAGGGATACTCCAACACATCATTGGAGAAAAAAATAAACAAGAAAAATACACATTTTGCCACAATAAAGATAAGTTTGATTCCAGAAGAAATGGTAACAGAAAATGTATCTACACCTCTCCACCCTTAAAAAGACCCTTATTGGAGCTGATTCATTTAGTAGAGACTAAGCTGTTGTGAAAGAATGGGACCATAAGAGAGGTTCTGACTATTTCAGCTGGATGGGATGCAGCTGGAGAAATACATTTTTCTCCACCTGCATCTAAAATACTAAGGTGGGAGCACTGTGACTCGAGGGAGGGAAGATAATGAAGAAGAGACAGATAAGAATTTCAATGAAGAGGAGCTAAAAAGCCTCTTGATAAAAGTGAAAGAGGAGAGTGAAAAAGTTGGCTTAAAACTCAACATTCAGAAAACGAAGATCATGGCATCCGGTCCTATCACTTCATGGGAAATAGATGGGGAAACAGTGGAAACAGTGTCAGATTTTATTTTGGGGGGCTCCAAAATCACTGCAGATGGTGACTGTAGCCATGAAATTAAAAGACACTTACTCTTTGGAAGAAAAGGTATGACCAACCTAGATAGCAAATTCAAAAGCAGAGACATTACTTTGCCGACTAAGGTCCGTCTAGTCAAAGCTACAGTTTTTCCTGTGGTCATGTATGGATATGAGAGTTGGACTGTGAAGAAGGCTGAGTGCTGAAGAATGGATGTTTTTGAACTGTGGTGTTGGAGAAGATTCTTGAGAGTCCCTTGGACTGCAAGGAGATCCAACCAGTCCATTCTGAAGGAGATCAATCCTGGGATTTCTTTGGAAATAATGATGTTAAAGCTGAAACTCCAGTACTTTGGCCACCTCATGTGAAGAGTTGACTCATTGGAAAAGACTCTGATGCTGAGAGGGATTGGGGGCAGGAGGAGAAGGGGACGACCGAGGATGAGATGGCTGGATGGCATCACGGACTCGATGGACGTGAGTCTGAGTGAACTCCAGGAGATGGTGATGGACAGGGAGGCCTGGAGTGCTGAGATTCATGGGGTCGCAAAGAGTCGGACACGACTGAGCGACTGAACTGAACTGAACTGAAAGATCTCTGCTCAGTAGAAAGTCCACTCATATATCTCTGGGTGTGTCATCACTGGGGAATTTCTTACCATGTCTGCAATAGCCAAATACACTAAATGCTTGACTCATATCTCTTCCCATTCTCCTAGCTGCTTCTTGGTTGTGCTGTCAGGTGCATCTGCTCCTGAGAGCTCTGGTAGACAATGAGCATAGCCAAAAACAGGGTACAGATGGTAAAGAAGTGAGAAATCATAAACTTGAGCTATAGTGCCATCTTCTGGAAAACAAAAGCGAGGTTTCTAATAGTCAACCTAAGAATCAAAGACAGAAAAGCTTATCTCTTGTGTTGTTGGAAGAGGGTGTTTGCTATGACCAGTTTGTTCTCTTGGAAAAATGCTGTTAGTCTCTCAATGAGGGTGGAAAAAGATATTGAAAAAGCTGGCTTATAACTCAACATTATAAAACCCTAAGATTAAGGCATCCAGTCCCGTCACTTTATGGCAAATAGATGGGGAAAAAGTAGAAACATTGACAGATATTAGTTTATTGGGCTCCAAAATCACTGAAGAGGGTCACTGCAGTCACGAAATTAAAAGACACTTGCTTCATGGAATAAAAGCTCTGAAAAAACCTAGACAAAGAGACATCACATTGCCGACAAAGGTCCATATAGTCCAAGCTATGGTTTTTCCAGTAGTCATGTATGGATGTGAGAGTTGGACCATAAAGAAAGGTGAGTGCCCAAGAATTTATTCTTTCAAATTGTGGGGCTGGAGAAGGGTCTGAGAGTCCCTTGGACAGCAAAGAAATCAAAATAGTCAATCCTAAAGGAAATCAACCCTGAGTATTCATTGGAAGGACTGATGCTGAAGCCAAAGCACCAGTACTTTGGACATCTGATGCGAAGAGACAACTCATGGAAAAGACCTTGATGCTGGGAGAGATTGAGGGCAGGATGAGAAGAAGGTGACAGAGGATGGGACAGTCAGATGACATCACTGACTCAATGAACATGAGCTTGAGCAGACTGGGAAGATAGTGAAGGACAGGGAAGCCTGGCATGTTGCAGTCCATGGGGTAGGAAAGAGTCTGAGATGACTTAGTGACCAAACAACAACAAAAGAGGTATCTGACACCTCAAATTCAGAAGCAGAATGCATAACTAGAAGCTATATGCAAAAAAATTAAGAAAATGTGGCATCATAAGATGATAATTATTAATATAATTTCCAGCAACTAAACCCCAAATCATAGACTATTGTGATCTAACTGATAAATAATTGAAAATAGCTGTTGAAAAGAAAGTCAGTGAGCTACAAGAAAATTCTGAAATGGGATTCAATGAAATTAGGAATAAATGTTATTAACAGAGAAATTTCTTAACCAGAGACTGAAATTATATATATATATTGAAATTTTGGAGCTGAAGGATTCAATGAATGAAATGAATGCAATAGAGAGGATCTATAGTAATGAAGATTGGCTGGAAGTACCAATAAATTACTTGGAAGATATGAATGGATAAATAAGTTAGAAATTAGATGAGAAGAGAAAATTAAGAATTTTAAAGAGTAAAGAAAGCCTATGAGAGCTATCTGATTTTATCAGAAAGTCAAATATTTAAATAATAGAAGTCCAGAAGGAGAAGAGAGGGAGAAGGGGACAGAGAGTTTATTTAAAGAAGTAATAGCTGAGAACTTCTCAAACCTTGGGAAAGACTTAGATATACAAGCCCATTAAGTTGACAGGATACCTGATTTTCTCTGTGCCAAAAGACCTTCTCTATGACCATTACAATAAATGCCAAAATCAACAAAGAAAGAATCATAAAAGTAGCCAGGGATGAAAAGAAAGTGACCCACAAAGAAACTCCCATTAGGCTAAGAGTGGTTTTCTCAGGAAAACAAAAAACAAAACAAAACAAACAAACAAAAAAAACTCTACAGGCCAGGACAGAGTGACGTAACAAATTTAAAGTGTTGAAAAGTAAAAATTGCCATCCAAGAGCATCTTAATTCTTAAGTTAACCTTCAGATATGAAAAACAAGAGTTTCCTAGGTAAACAAAAGATGAGAAAGTTCACCCTCACTAGACGTGTCTTGCAAGAAATGCTGAAAGGATTTCTTCAAGCTGAAACGAAAGTACACTGATCAATGACATAATAACATACAAAAGTATACACACACCGGTGAAGGTGAAAAATAGATTTAGAAAGCAGTAACTAGACATTATTAATAGTTGATGTGTTTATCACTTAATTATATTATAAAACGTAACACTAGTAAAAATAAGTGTAGCTACTACTAGTTGTTAACAAATACACAACATATAAAGAGACAAATTACAGCATCAATAATATGAAAGATGGAGCAAAATGGCAGAGATTTTTAAAGTATTTGAAGATGACTTGCTACAGGTCTAAAAAGGACTGTTTTATCTATTACGTGTTTTGGATGATTCACAAGGTAACCACAGGAAAAAACCCTAGAGTATACCCACAAATAAAAGAGGAAAGGAGAAACAGAGTTTACTACTAAAAAAATTAACCAATTTATGAAAGAAGACAGAGACAAAGGGAGAAGGAAACAAAACAACCAGAAAGAAATTAATAAGATGGCATTACTATACACTTTCATACCAATATTACAATAAGTTTAAAAGGATTGAATTCACCAACGAAAAGCCACAAAGTGGCAGAATTCATGGAAAAAAAACTACTCTATGCTGCCTATGAAACACCCATATCAATTTCAGAATAGACTTTGAAAAAAGGAAGTGATGGAAAATGATATTCCATACAAGTGAAAACAAAGAGAAAACATGGTAGGTATCCTTATATCAAAGAGAATAGACTTTAAGCCAAAACAGTAATGAGATAAGGAAGGTAACTATATAGTGATAAAAGATGAACCTATCAAGGAGATATAAATCATAAATATATACCCACCCATCATTAGAGCAACTAAACTTATTAAGCAAATACTAAGAGATCTGCAGGGAGAAATAGAGAATACTAGAATACTAGCAGAAATTTTCAATTCCCAACTTTCAACAATGAAAAGATTATTCAGGCAGAAAATCAACAAGAAAATGATGGACTTGAAAAATAGAGCAGACCAAATGGACCTAACAGTCTTTCCATTCAACAGAAGCAGAATACATATTCTTTTCAAGTACACACAGAACATTCCTGAGGATATATCATATGATGCAGCACAAAACAAGTCAGCAAATTTAAGAAAATTGAAACCATATCAAATATCTTTTCAGACCACAATGTATAAAACTAGAAATCAACAAGAAGAGGAAGGTTAGAAAATCTACAAATATGTGGAAACTAAGCAACACACTTCTGAATATGAATGGGTCACAAAATAAATCAAAAGGGAAATAAAAAAATATCTTGAAACAAATTAAAAAAGAAGCCAACCTATGAAAAACTTGTGGGACACTGTTAAGACATACAAATGGCCATCAGATACATCAAAGGTGCTCAAAATCACTAATCATCAGGAAAGTGCAATTAAACCGTAATGATATATCATCTCATACATGTTAGAATTACCATTATATAAAAGACAAGACATCATATATTGGTGAAGGGAACTTTTGTGCACTGTTGGAGGCACTGTATGTGGGTACTGCCACTATGGAAAACAGTGTGATGATTCCTCAAAAAATTAATAACACAATTCCTGTATAATCTAGCAATTCCAATTCTGGGTAAATAGCTAGGTGAAGTGAAGTCACTCAGTCGTGTCCGACTCTTTGCGACCCCGTGGACTGTATGTAGCCTACTAGGCTCCTCCATCTGCAGGATTTTCGAGCTAGGTGAAATGAAATAATTATCTCAAAGTGGTACTTGTATCGCTAGGTTCATAGCAGTGTTATTCACAATAGTCAATGTATAGAAACAACCTAGTGTGTCTGTCAGTGGTTGAATAGGTATATACAATGGAATATTATTCAAACTTAAAAGGAGGGCAATCCTGTAATTTGCAATGACTTGGATGAATCTGAGCACATTATGCTAAGTGAAATAAGCCAGACAGTGAAAAACAAATACTGCATGATATCACCTATATGTGGAATCTAAAATTAAAAAGTTGAATTTATAGATACAAAGAGTGGAAAAGTGGTTGCTAGGATCTAAGGAGTGGGAGAAATAGAGATAAGTTGGTAAATGGAATTAAATTTTCATTTATAAAATGAATGAGGTATGAGGACCTAACGTCTAATCTGATGACTATAACCCTTATGGCAGAAAGTGAAGGTGAACTAAAAAGCCTCTTGATGAAAGTGAAAGAGGAGAGCGAAAAAGTTGGCTTAAAGCTCAACATTCAGAAAACGACAATCATGGCATCTGGTCCCATCACTTCATGGGAAATAGATGGGGAAACAGTGTCAGACTTTTTTTTTTTTTTTTTTGGGGGGGGGGCGGGCTCCAAAATCACTGCAGATGGTGACTGCAGCCATGAAATTAAAGATGCTTACTCTTTGGAAGAAAAGTTATGACCAACCTAGATAGCATATTGAAAAGCAGAGACATTACTTTGCCAACAAAGGTCTATCTAGTCAAGGCTATTGTTTTTCCTGTGGTCATGTATGGATGTGAGAGTTGGACTGTGAAGAAAGCTGAGCACTGAAGAATTGATGCTTTTGAACTGTGGTGTTGGAGAAAACTCCTGAGAGTCCCTTGCACTGCAAGGAGATCCAACCAGTCCATTCTAAAGGAGATCAGCCCTGGGAGTTCTTTGGAATTAATGATGCTGAAGCTGAAATTCCAGTACTTTGGCCACCTCACACAAAGAGTTGATTCACTGGAAAAGATTCTGGTGCAGGGAGGGATTGGGGGAAGGAGGAAAAAGGGACGACCGAGGATGAGATGGCTGGATGGCATCACGGACTCGATGGACGTGAGTCTGAGTGAACTCTGGGAGTTGGCAATGGACAGGGAGGCCTAGCATGCTGCGATTCATGGGGTCGTGAAAAGTCGGACACGACTGAGTGACTGAACTGAACTGATAACTGTAACACTATATTGTATAGTTGAAATGTGCTAAGAGAGTGGAACCTAAATGTCACAGAAATTTAAACATATAAGTTAATAAGTGTGTTAATTAGCTTGATAGGAAGAATCCTTTCACCATGTATATCAAACTATCATTCTGCATGCTTTAAATATCTTGAAATTTGATTTAGTTTCAGTAAAGATGGGGAAAAATAAAGAATTTTGAAAAATACAAAAGGAACACATACTTTTGGTGAAGAATATTCTTTAATTTTTCCTCCATCTTTACTGAAACTAAATCAAATTTCAAGATATTTAAAGCATGCAGAATGATGGTTTGATATACATACACATGGTGAAAGGATGAGGTGGATGAAACTGGAGCCAATTATACAGAGTGAAGTAAGCCAGAAAGAAAAACACCAGTACAGTATACTAACACATATAAAGATGGTAATGAGAACACTGTATGTGAGACAGCAAAAGAGATACATGTATAGAACAGACTTTTGGACTCTGTGGGAGAGGGAGAGGGTGGGATGATTTGGGAGAATGACATTGAAACATGCATACAATCATGTAAGAAACGAATCGTCAGTCTAGGTTCGATACAGGATACAGGATGCTTGAGGCTGGTGCACTGGGATGACCCAGAGAGATGATATGCGGAGGGTGGTGGGAGGGGGGTTCATGTTTGGGAACTCATGTACACCCGTGGTGGATTCATGTCAATGTATGGCAAAACCAATACAGTATTGTAAAGTAAAATAATAATAAGAATAATAATAATAAATAAAAATGAATATAAATTAGTACAGCTATTATGGAAAACAATATGGAGGGTCCTCAAAAAATAAAATAAATAAAACTACCATGTGACACAGGATCTCCAATTCTTGGTATATATCCAAAGGAAATAAAATCTGTATCTTTAAGAGATATCTGCATTCTTTTGTTGATTACAGCATTATTCACAGTAGCCAACTTATGGAATCAACCTAAGTCTCCATGGACAAATGAATGCATAAAGAAAATGTGATATCTATATGGATCATATTGTGTCCTAGTATATAAGTTTCTCCTAACTATCAATATATATACATACACACACACACACACACACATATATATATAGAGAGAAATGTTATCCAGTCTTTAAAATAAGGAAATTCTGCTATTGCAACAACCTGAATGAACCTGGAAGACATTATCATAAGTGAAACAAGGCACACTCAGAAAGAAATTTTGGCATAATCTTATTTATGTACAGAATCTAAAAAAATCAAGCTTAGAAAACCAGGAAATAAAATGGTGGTTACCAGGTACTGAAGGGTTGGGAAATGGGGGAATATTATTCTCAAAGTGCATTCAGTTATGCCAATTGAGTAAGTTCTAGAGATCTAAAGTACAGCATCTAAAGTACAGCATCTAAAGTACAGGATAGGTAACTATAGTTAATACACTGTATTGTATGCTTGAAATTTGCTTACTAAATAGATCTTATGTGTTCTTCCCACACACACAAGGAAGTTTGTGAGATGATGGATATATTGATTAGCTTGATTGTGATAATCAATCACTATGTATACATATATAAAACTATCACATTGTACATCTTAAATATATACAATTTTAATTTGTTAGTTATACTTCAATAAAGTTGGAAAAATTTTAAAGCACACAGCAAGAAAAGAGAAAAAATAAGAATTAAGTATTTAATTACTTATGTCAATATATTGGGTTGGCCAAAAGTTCATTTGGGTTTTCAGTAGGCTAGTACAGAAATATCTGAATGAATTTTTTGGCCAACCCAATATAAGCATAAAGCTAAAGTTGGAGGAAATGCCAACTACCCATTTTCCGTTTTACCCATCTACTGGTAAGTGTTAGTGTTATCAGCACAGATGTGGAGCTTGTGTCAAAATTGAGGGAGACTCAAACAGAAGACCTCCACATTTATATTGTCCTTGAAGTTGGAGGCAAGGGCAAGGATGAAAGCATAAGGATAGGAGTAGGGTGAATCAGAGTGGATAAAAGTAACTTCAAGGTTTCCTTGATAAGGAGGTCTCAGCAGAAGGTCTGAACAGAATGTGATCTCATGAGCTCAGATAAAAGTGATAGGAATGAGATTGCCCATGGTAGGCATGTAAATCTGTGAAAGAGCATGACAAGTCAGAGGGCCTGAAACCTTGGCTGCAATACTCCTCAGACAGTGCAAAATACTGTCTCTGCACCAATTCTGGCATAAAGAAAGCAATTTTTCTCATGAAACTTTTCAGGAAAAGCCTTTTTAAAGGGAATTATAATTCCCTGTAGTTAAGCCTGAAAATGGCAAGTAATTTTTATTTGTAATATTTATGTTCATTTTATTTTATTGTGGAAAACACAAGAGCTACCTTTTAACAAATTTTAAATGTACATTATTGATTTTTAAATTTTTTATTGAAATATAGTTGATTTAAAATGTGTTACTTTCAGGTGTACAACAAAGTGAATCAGTTATACATACATATTTACTTTTAAAAGTATTATTTTCCTTTATAGACCATTACTCAGAGTTCCCTGTGCTATACGGCAGGTCCTTATTAGTTCTCTATTCTATATATGGTACTGTGTATATGTCAATCCCCATCTCCCAATTTATCCCTCCCCTGCTTATGCCTTGGTAACCATAAGTATGTTTTCCACATCTGGGATTCTATTTCTATTTTGTAAATAAGTTCATTTGTACCTTTTTAAAGATTTCATATATAAGTGCAATATTTGTCTTTTTCTGTCTGACTTACTTCACTCAGTATGACAATCTCTAGGTCCATCCACGTTGTTGCAAATAGTATTATTTCATTCTTTTTTATGACCAAGTGATATTATATTGTATATATGTGCCATATCTTCTTTATATGTTCCTCTGTTGATGGATATTTAGGTTGCTTCCGTATCTTGGCTATCGTAAATAGTACTGCAATGAACACTATGGGGTGCATGTATCTTTTGGAATCATGGATTTCTTCCTGTATATGGCCAGGACTGGGATTGCTGGGTCATATCAGAGTTTTGGTTTTAGTTTAAGTTACCTCCATACTGTTCTCAATAGTAGCTGTACTAACTTACATTCTCACCAACAGTGAAGGAGTGTTCCCCTTTCTCCACATCCTCTGCAACACTTATTGTTTGTAGACTTTTTGATGATGGCCATTCTGACCATGAGGTGATGGCTCACTGTAGTTTTTGTTTTAATTTCTTTAATAATTAGTTGGATGGCATCACCGACTCTATGAACATGAGTTGGAGCAAGCTCTGGGAGACAGTGAAAGACAGGGAATCATGACATGCTGCCGTCCATGGGGTCACAAACAGAAGGACATGACTGAGCAATGAAAATAATTAGTGATGCTGAGCATTTGTGGATGTGCTTTTGGGCCATCTGTGTGTCTTCTTTGGAGTAATGTTTATTTATATCTTCTGCTTATTTTTTTTATTTTTTTTTAAATATTGAGCTGCCTGAGCTGTCTACATATTTTGGAGATAATTCCCTTGTTGGTTGCTTCATTTGCAAATAATTTCTCCCATTCTAGGGGTTGCCTTTTTGTTTTGTTTATAGGTTTTTTATTTTTATATTTTACTGTAAAAGCCCTGTTAGGTTTAATTAGATTCCATTTGTTTATTTTTATATTATGTATTTTATTAATTTTTATTGTGGCATAGTTGCTTTACAATGTTGTATTTCTGCTGCACAGCAAAGTAAATCACTTATATGTATACACATATCTCCTCTTTTTTAGGTTTAGTCTGCCCATTTAGGTCAACACAGAGCATTGAGTAGAGTTCCCTGTGCTATAGTAGGCTCTCATTAATTATCAATTTTTTAAATAGTAGTGCATAATTTCATTACTCTAGGAAGTGGAACAAAAAGGATCTTGTAGCAATTTATGTCAAAATATGTTATGCCTATACTTTCCTCTAAGATCTTTTATAGTATCTGGCTTTACATTTAGGTCTTTACTTTTTTTTTTTTTTTAGTTTATTCTATTTAAAAATACTTTATTCTATTTTTTAAATTATTTTTTGGTTGGGCTGGGTCTTTGTTGCTGCACATAGGATTTCTCTTGTTGAGGTGAGCAGGAGATACTCTCTAGTTGCAGTGTATGGGCTTCTCATTGTAGTGGCTCTCTTGTGCAGAGCATATATTCTAAGGTGCATGGAATTCAATATTTGCAACATGCTAGCTTAGTTGAATCTTAGCTTAGTAGAATCTTCTTGGATCAGGAGTGGATCCCCATGTTCCTTGCATTGGCAGATGGACTCCTAGCAACTAGCTTCAAGGGAAGTCTGAGTTTATTTGTGTGATGGAGTGTTTCAGTTTCATTTTTTATATGTAGCTGTCAGCTATCTCAGAACCACTTATTGAAGTGATTGTCTTTTCCCCATTGCATATTCTTGCCTCCTTTGTCATAGATTAGGTGACCATAGATGCATAGGTCTATCTCTGGACTATCTATCCTTTTCCATTAATCTATATTTCTGTTTTGTGTGACAACATCACACTCTTTTGAGGACTATACCTTTGCAATATAGTCTGAAGTTTATATAGTCTGATTTCTCCAGCTTCATTTCTCTTCCTCAAGATTTCTCTGAGCCAGGCAGTGGATGGTGGGAGCCAAGATGGCAGCCGCCGCAGCAGCCAGTATCCGAGAAAGACAAACAGTGGCTTTGAAGCGTATGTTGAATTTTAATGTGCCTCATGTTAAAAATAGCACTGGAGAACCAGTTTGGAAGGTGCTCATTTATGACAGATTTGGCCAAGATATCATCTCCCCTTTGCTATCTGTGAAGGAGCTGAGAGACATGGGAATCACTCTGCATCTGCTTTTGCACTCTGATCGAGATCCTATTCCAGATGTTCCCGCGGTGTACTTTGTAATGCCAACTGAAGAAAATATTGACAGAATGTGTCAGGATCTTCGAAATCAACTCTATGAATCATATTATTTAAATTTTATTTCTGCTATTTCAAGAAGTAAACTGGAAGATATTGCAAATGCAGCATTAGCGGCTAGTGTGGTAACACAAGTAGCCAAGGTTTTTGATCAGTATCTCAATTTTATTACTTTGGAAGATGACATGTTTGTATTATGTAATCAAAATAAGGAGCTTATTTCATATCGTGCCATTAACAGACCAGATATCACAGACACGGAAATGGAAACTGTTATGGACACTATTGTGGACAGCCTCTTTTGTTTTTTTGTTACACTGGGTGCTGTCCCTATAATCAGATGTTCAAGAGGAACAGCAGCAGAAATGGTAGCAGTGAAACTGGATAAGAAACTTCGGGAAAATCTGAGAGATGCAAGAAACAGTCTTTTTACAGGTGACACACTTGGAGCTGGCCAATTCAGCTTCCAAAGGCCCTTATTAGTCCTTGTTGACAGAAACATAGATTTGGCGACTCCTTTACACCATACTTGGACATATCAAGCATTGGTGCATGATGTACTGGATTTCCACTTGAACAGAGTTAACTTGGAAGAGTCTTCAGGAATGGAGAATTCTCCTGCTGGTGCTAGACCAAAGAGAAAAAACAAGAAGTCTTATGACTTAACTCCAGTTGATAAATTTTGGCAGAAACATAAAGGAAGTCCATTCCCAGAAGTTGCAGAATCAGTTCAGCAAGAACTAGAGTCTTACAGAGCACAGGAAGATGAGGTTAAACGACTTAAAAGCATTATGGGACTAGAAGGTGAAGATGAAGGAGCCATAAGTATGCTTTCTGACAATACTGCTAAGCTAACATCAGCTGTTAGCTCTTTGCCAGAACTCCTTGAAAAAAAAAGACTTATTGATCTCCATACAAATGTTGCCACTGCTGTTCTAGAACATATAAAGGCAAGAAAACTGGATGTGTATTTTGAATATGAAGAAAAAATAATGAGCAAAACTACTCTGGATAAATCTCTTCTAGATATAATATCAGACCCTGATGCAGGAACTCCAGAAGATAAAATGAGGCTGTTTCTTATCTATTACATAAGTGCACAGCAAGCACCTTCTGAGGCTGATTTGGAGCAGTACAAAAAAGCTTTAACTGACGCAGGATGCAACCTTAATCCCTTACAATATATCAAACAGTGGAAGGCTTTTGCCAAGATGGCTTCAGCTCCCACCAGCTATGGCAACACCACCACTAAGACAATGGGTCTCTTATCACGAGTCATGAATACCGGATCACAATTTGTGATGGAAGGAGTGAAGAACCTGGTATTGAAACAGCAAAATCTACCTGTTACTCGTATTTTAGACAATCTCATGGAGATGAAGTCAAACCCTGAAACTGATGACTATAGGTATTTTGATCCCAAAATGCTACGGGGCAATGACAGCTCAGTTCCAAGAAACAAAAATCCATTCCAAGAGGCAATTGTTTTTGTGGTGGGAGGAGGCAACTACATTGAATATCAAAATCTGGTTGACTACATAAAGGGGAAACAAGGCAAGCATATTTTATATGGCTGCAGCGAACTTTTTAATGCTACACAGTTCATAAAACAGCTGTCACAACTTGGACAAAAATAGCACAGAAGAACCATAACATGAGAATCTATTTAGAACTTGAATAAATGTAAAAAGTCAAGAGTCAGATGTTTCCTTCTCCATATCAATGTCCTAACGGTGAAACTTAGAGGTATTTGTTAATTTTTAAGGAAATTCTATACTTAATATAATGTATACTGATTAAAAAAATAAAGCATTTCAGAAATAAATTAAAAAAAAAAGATTTCTCTGACTATTTGGGGTCTTTTTGTTTCCATATAATTGTAAAATATTTTGTTTTAATTCTGTGAAAATGGCCTAGGTAATCTGATAGAGATTGCACTGGATCAGTAGATTGCTTTGAGTAATATAGTCATTTTGACAATATTCATTCTTCAAATCCAAGATTATGGTATATCTTTCCATCCATTTGTCTTGTCCTTGATTAAATTAATCAGTATCTTATAGTTTTCTAGGTACAGGTCCTTTGCTTCCTTATGTATGTTTATTCCTAGGTTGTTGTTTTCTTTTATTTTTTTTTCCTTTTTAAAAAATTATTTATTTTGATTGAAGGCTAATTACTTCATAATATTGTAGTGGTTTTTGCCATACATTGACATGAATCAGCCATGAGTGTACATATGTTCCCTATCCTGAACCCCTCTCTTACTTTCCTCCCATCCCATCCCTCAGGTTTGTCCCAGTGCACCAGCCCTGAGCTCCCTGTCTTATGCATTGAACCTGGACTAGTGATCTATTTCACATATGGTAATATACATGTTTCAAAGCTATTCTCTCAAATCATCCCACCCTCACCATCTCCCACAGAGTCCAAAAGTCTGTTCTTTACATCTGTGTCTCTTTTGCTCTCTCACATGTAGGGTCATCATTATCATCTTTCTAAATTCCATATATATATATATATATATATATATATATATATATATATATGTTAATATACTGTATTGGTGTTTTTCTTTTTGACTTACTTCACTGTGTATAATAGGTGTTTTATTCTTTTTATTTTAATGGTGAATGAGATTTGTCCTTAATTTCTCTTTCTGAACTTTCATTTTTAATATATAAAAATACAATATATTTTTCTGTATTAATTTTGCATCCTGAAATTTTATTTCCAATTGTCATATCTTCTTCTTGAATTGATCTTTTTGTCATTATGTAGTGTCGTCCTTTGTCTCTTGCAATGGTCTCTATTTTAAAGCCTATTTTGTCTGATATGAGTATTCCAAGTCCAGCTTTCTTTTGATTACCATTTCTGTGTAATATATATTTTCATCCTCTCACTTTCAGTCTCCATGAGTCCTAGATTTAAAGTGTGTCTTTTCCCGCCTTAGACCACGTGACACATACAGACTGAAAGTAAGGAGATGGGAGAAGCTATTCCATGCAAACAGAAAACTAAAGAAAGCTGGGAGAGCAATGTTCACATCAGACAAAATAGACTTTGAAATATAGACTGTTAAAAGAGAGAGAGAAGGGCAGTATATAATGACCAAGGGTTCAAACTAAGAAGAAAGTATAACAATTATAAATAGATATACACTTAACATAGTAGCACCTCAATATATAAGGCAAATATGAACAACCAAAAAGGAGAAATCTACAGTAACACAATAATAGTGGGGGACACTAATACCACACGTTAATTAATGGACAGATCATCTGGATGAAAATTAATAAGGAACACAGGCCCTAAGTGACACTTTAGATGAGTTGGATTCAGTTGATATTTATAAAGCATTACATCCAAAAACAGCAGACTACATGTTCTTCTCAAGTGCACATGGGACATTCTCCTAGATTAAGCACATGCTGGGCAACAAGGTGAGCCTTGGTAAATTTAAGAAAATTGAAATAATATCAACTATCTTCTCCGATTACAACTCTATGAGATTAGAAATAAACATCGAGAAAAAATTCTAAAAAACAGAAACACATGGTGGCTCAACAATATGCTACTCAGCAAACATAGATCACTGAAGAAATCAAACAGGAAATTATATATATATATATATAAATCTCAAATAAACAACCTAACTTTACTTTCAAAACAACTAGAAAAAGAGGAACCAATGAAGCACAACATTAGTAGAAGTAAAATAATCATAAATATCAGAGGAGAAATAAATGAAATAAAGACAAAGAAAACAATTACAAAAATTAATGAAACTAAAAGCTAGTTCTTTGAAAAGATAAACAGAATTGATAAAACTTTAGCCAACTCATCAAGAAAAAAGTGAGAATTCTCAAATCAATAGAAATGAAAAAGAAGTTACAACTGACATCACAGAAATAACAAGGATCATAGAAGACTACTATGAGCAACTGTATACAAATAAAATGGATAACTTGGAAAAATTTACAAATTCTTAGAAATGTGCAGTCTCCCTAGACTGAACCAGAAAAAAAAAAAAAAAAGATAATATGAGCTAGCTAATCAAAAGCACTGAAATGGAAACCATGATTCAAAATGAAAAAAAGTCCAAGGCCTGAATGAAAAACAACATCCAAGACCTGATGACTCTACATGAAAATTTTATCATACATTTACAGAAGAGTTCTGAAACTATTCCAAAAATTCCAGAAGAAAGAAAACTTCCAAACTCATTGTATGAGCCCACCATCACCCTGATAATAAAAGCACATGAAGATACCTCAAAAAAAGAAAATCACAGGCCAATATAACTGATGAACATAAATGAAAAACTCAACAAAACAACAGCAGTCCATATATAACAATATATTTAAAAGATCATTTATCATGATCAAGTGGAATTCAAGGGTTGCAGCCCAGGGATGTAAGGTTTTTTTAACATCTACAAATCTATCAATGTAATACACCACATCAAAAAATTTAAAATAAAAACCATATGATCATTTCAATACCTGCATTTTTTTTTTACCAAATTCAGCACCCATTCATGATAAAAACTCTCTTGAAAGAGGGCATAGAGGGAATATACCTCAACATAATAAAGGAGATATGTGCAAACCTACAGTTAACATCATACTCAGTGATAAAAAGTTGAAAGCATTCCCTCTAAGGTCAGAAACAAGACAAGGATATCCATGCTAGCCACTTTGGAAGTCCTAGCTACAGCAATCACAGAAGTAAAGGAAATTCAAATTGTAAAAGAAGGATTTTTCACTGTTTGTAGATGACATGATCCTATACATAGAAAATCCTAAAGATGCTATGGGGAAACTACTAGGACTCATCAATGAATTTGATTTTAAAAAAGTTGTTGTTGCTCAGTCTTTAAGTCATGTCTGACACTTTGTGACCCCATGAACTGCAACACTCTAGGCTTCCCTGTCCTTGACCATCTCCCAGAGTTTGCTCAAACTCATGTCCATTGAGTCAGTGATGCCATCCAACCATATCATTCTCTGTTAACCCCTTCTCCTCCTGCCCTCAATTTTTCCCAGCATCAGGGTATTTTCCAATGAGTCGGATCTTCACATCAGGTGACCTAACTATTAGAGTTTCAGCTTCAGCATCAGTCCTTACAGTAAATATTCAGGGATGACTTCCTTTAGGATTTACTAGTTTGATCTTGCTGTCCAAGGAACTCTCAAGGGTCTTCTCCAGCACCACAGTTCGAAAGTTGTAGGCTACAAAATTAATACACATAAATTTGTTGCATTTCTATACACTAACAGCAAAAGATCAGAAAGAAATATTCAAGAAACAATTCAATTTATCACTGCATCAAGAAGAATAAAATACCTATGAATATACCTACCTAAAGAGACAGAGGACTTGTAGTCTGAAAAGTATCAGATGTTAATGAAAGAAATCAAAGAAGCCATAAGCAGATGGAAAGATATACCATGTTCATGGATTGGAAGAATCAATATTGTCAAAATTACTATATTACCCAAGGCAATCTACAGATTCAGTTCAATCCCTATCAAATTACAAATGGAATTTTTCATGGAATTAGAACACAAAATCTCAAAATTTATATGAAGACACAAAATACCCTGAATATCCAAGGCACTCTTGAGAAAAAAATGGAGCTGGAGTTATCAGGATCCTCAACTTCAGAATATACTGCAAAGCTATAACCATCCAAACAGTATGGTGCTGGCATAAAAATAGAAATACAGATTACTGGAACAGGATAGAAAACCCAGAAATAAGCCCATGCTTCTATGGTCAATTAGTCCATGACAAAGGGGGCAAAAGTACACAATGTTGGAAATATAGTCTCTTCAACAAATAGTGCTGGGAAAACTGGAAAGCTACATGTTAAAAATGAAGTTTTTTTTTTTATGGGGTTGAAGAATGATATAATTTAATTTTTAACACAAAATGGATTAAAAACCTAAATATGAGACCAAACACTATAAAACTCCTAGAGGAAAACAGGCAGAACACCCTATGACATAAATTGCATCAATATCTTTTTCAATCCATCTCCAACAGTAATATAAATAAAAACAAAACTAAGCAAATGAGAGTTACTTAAGCTCAAAAGCTTTTGCACCATTTTTGGAAGGAAATGATATACAAAGAAAATGACAACCCACAGAATGAGAGAAAATATTTTCAAATATTGTGACTGTAAGGGATTAGTCTCCAAAATTTACAAGTAATGCATGATGCTTAACAGCATCAAAACAAAAGCCTGATAAAAAAATGGGCAGAAGACCCAAATACACATTTCTCCAAAGACATACAAATGATGAATAGGCACATGAAAATAAGTTCAATGTTGCTAATTATTAGATAAATGTAAATAAAAAGTCGGCATCACTGACTTGATGGGCATGAGTTTGAGCAATCTCTGGGAGCTGCTGGTGGACAGGGAAGCCTGGCGTGCTGCAGTCCATGGGGTCGCAAAGATTCAGACACAACTGAGCAACTGAACTGACTGAACTGAAATCAAAACTGCAATGAGATATCACCTCACACCAGCCATAATGGCTATCATCAAAAAATCCAAAGATAATAAATGCTGGAGAGAAGGGAACCCTCCTACACTGTTGCTGGGAATGCAAACTGGTACAGCTACTATGGAGAACAGTATGAAGTTTCCTTAAAAAAACAAAAGTAGAGCTACCATATGACTCTGCAATCCCACTCTTGAACATATATCCAGAGAAAAACATGATCCAAAAAGATAAATGCACCCCAATATTCATTGTACCACTGTTCACAATAGTCAAAACAAGGAAGCAATCTAAATGTCTATAAACAGAGAAATTGGATAAAGAAGATGTAGTACATATAAACAATGGTATATTACTCAGCTGTTAAAAAGAATGAAATATTGCCACTTGCTGCAACATTGATGGACCTAGGTAGTGTCAAGTGCTTCTCAGGTGCCCTAGTAGTAAAACAAACAAACAAACCAACAAACAAACACAAAAAAAAAAAAAAAAAAAAAAACCTCCTGCAGGAGACAAGAGATGTGGGTTCAATCCCTGGGTCAGGAAGATCCACTTAAGGAGGGAATGGCAACCCACTCCAGTATTTTTTTCCTGGAAAATCCCTTGGACAGAGGAGCCTGACAGGCTATGGTCCACAAGGTCAGAAACAGTTGGACACGACTGAAGTGACTTAGCATGCACACAGACACAGAGTATCATATTGAGTGAAGTCAGACAGAGAAGGAGGAATATGATACGATATCCCTTATATGTGCAATCTAAAAAGAAATGATACAGATGAACTGATAAGATAGGAACAGGTTCACAGAGAATGAGTTTATGGTTGCTGTGTGAAGGATGTGGGAAAGGGATAATTATGGAGTTGGGGGGGGGACATGTACACACTGTTATATTTAAAATGGATAACCAACGAGGACCTAAATACTGTATAGCACATGGAATTCTGTTCAATGTTATGTGTTAGCCAGAATGGGAAGAGAGCTTGCAAGAGAATGTATAAACGGATATGTATGGCTGAGTCCCTTCACTGTTTGCCTACAATTATCACAACACTGTTTATCAATCAGGTATACCCCAATACAAAATAATAAAACGTTTTAAAAAATAAAATGGATTTCTTATAGAGATCATATATAGGGATCTTGTTTTGGTATCCATACACCCAGTCTATGTCTTTTGATTGGAGATTTTAATCCAGCTTCATTCACATAATTATTAATATAATTATTAATATGCATGTTTCTATTGCCATTTTCTTTATAGTTTTTTTTTGCTTTTATAGGTCTTTTTTCTTCCCTTCTTCATTTTTTCTCTTGTCTTTTAGTTTCATGACCACATTTAATGCTGTGTTTGGGTTGCCTTTTTTTTGTGTGTGTGTATGTATTGTGGTTTCTTGGTTTGCATTTCCCATGCAGTTTTGATAAATATTGGTATATATTTACGTTAATATAAATGGGAGCTGTACTTAAGCTGATATCTTAATTTCAAATGTAATTTCCATTCCCTGCCACTGTACTCTCCTCTTCTCCCAGTTGCTGATATTTTTATAGATTCCCCCCATCCTTTAAAAAAATATTTATGTATTTATTTTGGCTGCATCAGGTCTTAGTTGTAGTATATGGGTTCTTTGTTGTAGTATGTAGGATCTTTTGTTTTGGTACATGGGTTCTTCATTGCAGTGCAAGTTTTTCTCTCTAACTGCGGCTCACAGGCTCCAGAACACATGGACTCAGTACTTGTGTGGTCTCTAGTTGTAGCACAAGAGCTCAGTATTTGGACTTAGTCACCCCACAGCATGTGGGATCCTAGTTTTTTGAACAGGAATCAAACCTATAATCCCTGCATTGGAAGGTTGATCCCTATCCGCTGGACCACAAGGGAAGTCCCCACAGTTGCTGATGTTGATATACTTTTGTATGGATGATTTCCTGCTTTTATTGTATATTTGCCTTTACCAGAAAGCTTTCCCATTTGTGATATTTCTTATTTCTACTTGTGGACTCTTTCTTCCCTGCCTAGAGAAGTTCCTTTTGCATTTGTTGTAAAGCTGCTTTAGGAAGAAGGAGGAATATATTTCTGTATCTCCAGAAAGAGAAGTTTCTCAGTCGTGTCTGACTCTTTTTGACACTATGAAGCCTACCAGGCTCCTATGTTCATGGGATTTCCCAGGCAAGAGTACTGGAGTGGGTTGCCATTTCCTTCTCTAGGGGATATTTTTAACCCTGGGATCGAACCTGGGTCTCCCACATTGTAGATAGACACTTAACCATCTCACCCACCAGGGAAGTCCTGAATACTCATTGGACGACTGATCCTGAAGCTGAAGATCCCATACTTTGACCACCTGATGTGAAGAACTGACTCATTTGAAAAGACCCTCATGCTGGGAAAGATTGAAGGTAGGAGGAGAAGGGATGACAGAGGATGAGATGGTTGGATGGCATCACTGACTCAATGGACATGGATTTGGGTGGACTCTGGAAGTTGGTGATGGACAGGGAGGCCTGGCATGCTGTGATTCATGGGGTTGCATAGAGTCAGACACGACTGAGCAACTGAACTGTACTGAAATGAATGAAATAAATCAAAGACAATATAAACAGATGGAGAGATATTCCTTGTTCCTGGATAGGAAGAATCAATATTGTGAAAATGATTATACTACCAAATGCAATCTACAGATTCAATGTGATCCCTATCAAATTGCCAATGACATATTTCACAGAACTAGAACAAAAATTTCAACAATTCATATGGAATCACAAAAGACCCTAAGGAGCCAAAACAGTCTTGAGAAAGAAGAATGGAGCTGGAGGAATCAACCTTCCTGACTTCAGATTATACTACAAAGCTACAGTCACCAAGACAGTATTGTATTGGCACAAAAACAGAGATATAGACCAATGGAACAAGACAGAAAGCCCAGAAATAAGCCCATCCACCTATGGGTACCTTATTTTTTTCAAATAAATCAAGAATATACAATGGGTCAAAAACAGCCTCTTCAATAAATGGCGTTGTGAAAACGTGACAGCTACATGTAAAAGAATGAAATTAGAACACTTCCTAAGGCAATGGCACCCCATTCCAGTACTCTTTCCTAGAAAATCCCATGGACGGAGGAGCCTGGTAGGCTGCAGTGGGATCGCGAAGAGTCAGACACGATTGAGAGACTTCACTTTCACTTTCACTTTCACTTTCCTGCATTGGAAAAGGAAATGGCAACCCACTCCAGTGTACTTGTCTGGAGAATCCCAGGGACAGTGCAGTCTGGTGGGCTGCCATCTATGGGGTTGCACAGAGTCGGACACGACTGAGGCGACTTAGCAGCAACACCATACACAAAGATAAACTCTAAGTGGATTAAAGGCCTGAATGTAGAAGCGGAAACTATAAAACACTTTGAGGAAATCATAGGCAGAATACTCGATGGCATAAATCAAAGTAAGATCTTCTATTATCCACCTCCCAGAGTAATGGAAATAAAAACAAAAGTAAACAAGTGAAACCTGATTAAACTTAAAAGTTTTTGCACATCAAAGGAAACTATAAGCAAGGTGAAAAGACAACCCTCAAAATGGGAGAAAATAATAACAAATGAAACAACTGACAAAGGATTGATTTCCAAAATGTACAAGTAGCTCATACAACTCAATACCAGAAAATCAAACAACCCAATCAAAAAGTGGGAAATTCTCCAGAGAAGATATATAGATGGCTAACAAACCTATGAAAAGGTGCTCAACATTGCTCATTATTAGAGAAATGCAAGTCGAAACTGCAATGAGATATCACCTCACATTGGTCACAATGACCATGATCAAAAAGTCTACAAACAATGTCAATGTATGGCAAAATCAATGCAGTACTGTAAAGTAAAATAAAGTAAAAATAAAAATTAAAAAAAAAAGAGAGAATATATGTGAAAAGCAAACAACAAACCAAAATAATAATAATAATAATAATAATAATAATAAATAAATACTGGAGAGAGTGTGGGGAAAAGGGCACACTCTTGAACTCTTAGTGAGAATGTAAATTTATCCAGCCACTATGGAAGACAGTATGGATATTCCTTAAAAATCTAAGAATAAAACTACCATATGACCCAGCAATCCCAACCCTAGGCATATATACCCTGAGGAAACCAAATTTGAAAAAGACACATGTATACCATTGTTCATTGCAGCACTATTTACAATAGTTATAACATGGAAGCAACCTAGCTGTCCATCAAAAGGTGAATGGAAAAAGAAGTTGCGGAACACATACACAATGGAATATTACTCAGCCATACAAAGGAACACATTTGAGTCAGTTCTGATAACGTGGATGAACCTAGAACCTATTATACAGAGTGAAGTAAGTCAGAAAGAGAAAGATAAATATTGTATTCTAACACATATATCGGAAAAGACAATGGCAATCCACTCCAGTACTCTTGCCTGGAAAATCCCATGGACGGAGGAGCCTGGTAGGCTGCAGTCCATGGGGTCATGAAGAGTCGTAAACTTACTGAGCGACTTAACTTTTACTTTCATGCATTGGAGAAGGAAATGGCAACCCACTCCAGTGTTCTTGCCTGGAGAATCCCAGGGATGAGGGAGCCTGGTGGGCTGCCGTCTATGGGGTCGCAAAGAGTCAGACACGACTGAAGCAACTCAGCAGCAGCAGCAGCAGCAGCAACACATATATATGGAATCTAGAAAAGTGGCATTGAAGAATTTATTTACAGGGCATCAATGGAGAAACAGACATAGATAATAGACTTATAGACATAGGGAGAAATGAGGAGAGGGTGAGATGTATGGAAAGAGTAACATGGAAACATATTATCATATGTAAAATAGATAGCCAATGGAAATTTTCTGTATGGCTCAAGAAACTATATCAGGGGCTCTGTAACAACCTAGAGGGGTAGGATGGGGAGGGTGATGGGAGGGAGGTTCAAAGGGGAGGGGATATATGTATACCTATGGCTGATTAATGTTGAGATTTGACAGAAAACAGCAAAATTCTGTAAAGCAATTATCTTTCAATAAAAAATAAATTAAATTTTTAAAAAAGAAAAAAAAAATTCAGGGTGGAGAGAGGCCTGCACTTGTAGCTGCCACCTCCCCACACTTCCCAGTCCAAAATGCACATAGGGCAGAGCAGCTAGTATATACGGCAGATATGTGCTGAATGTCAGGTGAACTGGTACTGGGAGAAGATACAGTCTAGTTGTTCTGAGACAGTCAAATTGAGCTGGGGTGTGGTATAGGCTGAACCTCAGAGCTAATTATTAGCACATGCATGGTGGAGGCCTCTCCAGCTAAGATGAACTTTCTGAGTAGGCATACTATAAGTGAGGATGTGGGCTCTAAGCCCATTATTAATGGGCTCTTTCCTATTCCTCTCATACTACACTGCAGCTTGGAGGCAGTTCTGGGGCAAATAACTTCTCAGAGAAATCTACCACAGAAGAAGTTCCAGTCCTAGACAGCAGCCAAACCCCTTTGATTCCTACAGTCACAGCACCCAGGCCCCCAACACTAGCCTATTTCGTCACAGCTTAGCACTAAGTCTGGGATGAATACAAGAGAGAAAGGAACACAAATTTTGCCTGCTTTGGTGTGGAACTGTGAATGTCTGCGTGGAAAATGCACCAGTATGCTGTGACTATGTGGGCCTCAACTCCGTTGGGACAAAGTATGCACCCAAGGGCAAATGAGGATTATTGACTCAGACATTCATGGATTCTACTCCAAAAACAAGGGAGTAGGACCAACTACTAAAAGGACTTGCAGATATAAATGCAAAGAGATGATCATACCCAAGTTCCAATGCAGGCTCTGGACATGACAAAACAAATCACATCCCCTACCAAGGGAATAATGACAAGCACATTCTGAGGAAAGATGTGGCTGGCATCTATACATAAATCTTCCCTCACACCAAAAATACTGGTCTTCCATACTCTACAGAGGGATCAGTTCAGTTCAGTTGCTCAGTTGTGTCCAACTCTTTGAGACCCCATGGACTGCAGCACACCATTCTTCCCTGTCCATCACCAACTTCCAGAGCTTGCTCAAACTCATATCCATTGAGTTGGTGATTCCATCCAACAATCTCTGTCGTCCCCTACTCCTCCTGTCTTCAATCTCTCGCAGCATCAGGGTCTTTTCTGTGTGATGAGTCAGTTATTTGCATCAGGTGGCCAAAATATTGGAGCTTCAACTTCAGCATCATTGCTTCCAATGAATATTCAGAACTTATTTCCTTTAGAATTGACTGGTTTGATCTCCATTGGTCCAAGGAACTCTCAAGAGTCTTCTCCAGCACCACAGTTCAAAAGCAACAGTTCTTCGGCACTCAGCCTTCTTTATGTCCCAACTCTCACATCCATACATGACTATTGGAAAAACAATAGTTTTGACTATAAGGATCTTTGTTGGCAAAGTGATGTCTCTGGTTTTATTTATTTTTATTTATTTTTAATATAAATTTATTTATTTTAATTGAAGGTTAATTACTTTACAATATTGTATTGGTTTTGACATGCTGTCTAGGTTTGTCATAGCTTTTCATCCAAGGAGCAAGCATCTTTTAATTTTGTGGCTGCATTCAACATCCTCAGTGGTTTTGGAGCCAAAGAAAATAAAATCTGTCAGTCTCCACTTTTTACCTATTTATTTTTATTTCTCATGATGTACTCTGCATAGAGGTTAAATTAAGCAGTGTGACAATATACAGCCCTGACATACTCTTTTCATAATTTTGAACCAGTCTTTTTTTTCCATGTACAGTTTTAATTGTTGCTTCTTGAAACCTGCATAGAGGTTTTCAGGAGACAGGTAAGGTGCTCTGGTATTCCTATCTCTTTAAGAATTTTCCTTTTTTTTTTTTTTTTTTGATCCACACAGTCAAAAGCTATTAAACACATTCAAAGAAGCAGAAATAGATGTATTTATGGAATTCTTTTACATTTTCTACGAATCAATGGATGTTGGCAGTTTGATCTCCTATTTCTCTGCCTTTTTGAAATTTAGGTTGTACATGTAGATGTCCTTGATTCACATACTGTTGAAGCCTAGCTTGAAGGATTTTGAGCTTTCCCTTGATAGCACATGAAATAACCACAATTGTATGAAAGTTTGAACATTCTTTGGCATTGCCCTTCTTTGGGCTGGAATAAAAGCTGATGTTTTCCAGTCCTGTGTCCACTGCTGAGTTTTCCAAGTTACTGACATATTGCATGCAGCACTTTCACAGCATCATCTTTTAGGGTCTGAAGTAACTCAGCTGGAATTCCATCACCTCCACTAGCTTGTTTTGTAGTGATGCTTCCTAATGCCAACTTGACTTCACAATCCAGAATATCTGGCTCTAGGTGTGTGACCACACTGTCCTGGTTATCTGGTCACTAAAAACTTTTTTGTAAAGTTCTGTATGTTCTTGTCACCACTTCTTAATCTTTTCTGCTTCTGTTAAGTACTTGTCATTTTTGTCCTTTATTGTGTCTGTCTTTGTATGAAATGTTCCCTTGGTATCTCTAATTTTCTTGAAGATATCTCTAGTGTTTCCCTTTCTATTTGTTTCCTCTATTTCTTTGCATTGTTTCCTTAAGAAGGTCTCTTATGTCTCTTTGTTATTCTTTGGAACTCTGCATTCAGTTGGATATATCTTTCCCAGTCTTTTTTTTTTTTTTTTGCTTCTCTTCTTTTCTCAGCTATTTATAAAGCCTTCTCACAAAATCAATTTACCTTCTTGCATTTCTTTTTGTGGGGTGTGGTTTTGCTCACCGCCTCTTGTACAATATTACAAACCTGCATCCATAGTTCTTCAGGAACTCTGTCTACCAGATTTAACTATGTGAATCAATTTGTCATCTCTACTTTATAATCCTAAGGAATCTGATTTAGGTCATAACTGAATGGCTTAGTGCTTTTCTCTACTTTCTTCAATTTAAGCCTAAATTTTGCAATAAGGAACTGAAGATCTGAGCCACAATCAAATCCAGGTCTTTTTTTTTTTTTTTCTTGGCTGGTTGGTTGTTTGTTTGGTTTGTTTTGTTTTTTGACTGTATAGAGCTTCTCCATCTTCAGGTGCAAAGAATATAGTCTATCTGATTTTGGTATTGACCATCTCGTGATGTCCATGTGTAGAGTTGTCTCTTGTGTTGTTAGAAGAGGGTGTTTGCTATGACC
This sequence comes from Capricornis sumatraensis, assembly GCF_032405125.1. NCBI lineage: Eukaryota > Metazoa > Chordata > Mammalia > Artiodactyla > Bovidae > Capricornis > Capricornis sumatraensis. Next base: position 69,502,222 of record NC_091092.1, on the reverse strand, counting down.
CATGAATTCTCTTCACAAAACTGTTAGCCTTTGCTCTGCTTCATTTTGTTCTCCAAGGTCAAACTGGTCCATTACTCCAGGCATCCCTTGACTTCCTAGTTTTTCATTCCAATCCATTATGATGAATGACATCTTTTTTTGATGTTAGTTCTAGATCTTATAGATCTTCATAGAACCATTCAACTTCAGCTTCTTTTGCATTAGTAATTGTGGCATAGACTTGGATTACTGTGATGTTGAATGGTTTGTCTTGGAAATGCAGAGATCCATCTGTGATTTTTGAGATTGCACCCAAGTACTGCACTCATACTCTTTTGCTGACTATGAGAGCTACTCCATTTCTTCTAAGGGATTCTTGCCCACAGTAGTAGATATACTGCTCATGTGAATTAAATTTGCTCATTTCCATCCACTTTAGCTTTCTGATTTATAAGATTTTGATGTTCACTCTTGCCATCTCTTGCTTGACCATGTCCAATTTACCTTGATTCGTGGACCTAACATTTCAGATTCCCATGGAATATTGTTCTTTACAGCATCAGACTTTACTTTCACCACCAGACACATCCAAAACTGCACGTCTTTTCACTTTGTTTCAGCTTCTTCATTCTTTATGGAGTGAGTTTTCCACTCTTTCTGGGTATTATATTGGACACCTAATGCCCTAAGGGGCTCATTTTCCAGTGTCACATCTCTTTGCCTTTTCATAATGTTCATGGAGTTCTCAAAACAAGAATATTGGAGTGGCTTGCCATTGCCTTCTTCAGTGGACCACGTTTAGTCAGAAATCTTCACCATGATCCATCCTGTAGGGTTGCCCTGCACAGCTTGGCTCATAGTTTCACTGAGTTACACAAGACTGTGATCCTTTGAGATCATTTTGATTACTGTATATATGTACACATTTTTATTGAGATATGGTTGATTATTCTACTTATATTTAAACTCATTTTGCTTTGAGTTTAGTATACCTGGTAACTCTTTTGGGACGACTGGGCATGCATAGGTAAATGGAAAGAAAGGTGAAAAATATAACCTAGACATGAAAAAATCATATATAGTGATCTGCAGGGTCTTTTTCAATGAGTCAGCTCTTTGCATCTGGTGGACGAAGTATTGGAGTTACTGCCACAGACCTTCCAATGAATATTCAGGATTGATTTCCTTTAGGATTGACTGGTTGGATCTCTTGCAGTCCAAGGGACTCTCAAGAGTCTTCTCTAACACCACAGTTCAAAAGCATCAATTCTTCAATGCTCAGCCTTCTTTTATGGTCCAACTCTCATATCCATACATAACTACTGGAAAAACTATAGTTTTGACTCTATGGACTTTTGTCAGTAGAGTGATATCTCCGTTTTTCATTATGCTGCTAAGTTTGTGATAACTTTCCTTTCAAGAAGCAAGATTCTTTTAATTTCATGACTGAAGTCACTATTTTCAGTGATTTTGAAGCTTAAGTAAATAATATCTGTCAGTGCTTCCATGTTTCCCCCTTCTATTTGTCATGAAGTAACAGGATGGGGTGATGCCATGGTCTTAGTTTTTGAATGTTGAATTTTAAGCTAGCTTTTTTACTCTCTTCAATCACGTTCAAAAAATTGATGCTTTTGAACTGTGATGTTGGAGAAGACTCTTGAGAGTCTCTTGGAATGCAAGGAAATAAAGTCAGTCAATCCTAAAGGAAATCAACCCTGAATATTCACTGGAAAGACTGATGCTGAAGCTCAAACTCAAGCTTCAATACTTTGGCCACGTGAAGCAAAGACCTGACTCATTAGAAAAGAGCCTGAGCTGGGAAAGATTGAAGGCAGTAGGAAAAGGGGACAACACAGGATGAGATGGTTGGATGGCATCACCAACTTAATGCACATGAATTTTAGCAAGCTCTGGGAGTTAGTGATGGACAAGGAAGCCTGGTGTGCTGCATTCCATGGGATAACAAAGAGTTGGACATGACTGCGTGACTTCATTTTCACTTTCATGCATTGAAGAAGCAAATGGCAACCCACTCCAATGTTCTTTCCAGGAGAATCCCAGGGATGGGGGAGCCTGGTGGGCTGCCATCTATGGGGTCGCACAGAGTTGGACATGACTGAAGCGACTTAGCAGCAGCAGCAACAGCAGAGTGAATGAAGTGACTGATTGATCTGAACTAACTCAAAAAGAACCAGAAAGTCTCAACAAAACTAAGTTTTTAAAAAGTTCATAAAATTAATAAACAAAAACATTCCAACGGCCAACATAGCCTCTCCAGTGAATTCTGACAGTTAAATAATCAATACTAATCCTTTTCAAGTTTTATTAAACATTGGATAAGAGGGAATGCTTCCTAAATCATTTCACAAGGCAAACATTATACTGATAATAGGTTACATAAAGAAATCTCAAGAAAAGGATATTACATGACACATCCTTTATAAATATATGTTTAAAATTCTTGACAAAATAATATGAAACATAATTGACTTAGTATTAAAAATCTTATTATGTAACCAAATGTGATTTATCTCAAGAATGCTGAGGTGGGTAAACATGAAAAGAAATCAGTGTAATATGTCACATTAATTGAACAAAAAAGTGCACACGAATGTCCCAGTTGATGGGGAAAAAATATTTCATAAAATCCAACTGTTTCATGTTTAAAACTCTTATAATATTAAGAATAAAATAACATTTGTCAACATGAAAAAGAGTATTAATAAAAAATCCACAGTTGACATTAAGCCAACTGTAAAAGCTGAGTTTTCCCCCAATATCAGAAAGAAGATAAGGGTGCCCACATTTTGTACTGCTATTCAACATTGTCCTACAATTTTAGCTAGATTGTGGAAGAAGAAAATAAATTAAAAGTATCCAAACTGAGAGGAAGAGGTAAAACAATCTCTATATAAAAAAGGCTTTATCCTGTATGTAGAAAAAATCATGAAAGTTACAAAAAAGCTACTAAAGTTAGTGAACAAAATCAGCAGTTTCAGTATACGGGAACAATACAGAAAAAAATCAATTTAGTTTTTGTACAACTGCAATGAGCAATCCAAAAATGAAATTAAGAAAGCAATTCTATTCACAATAGCATCAAAAAAAGTGTTAGAAAACAGGTGAAACCAATGAGGTGAATATCTCATATGCTGAAAATTATAAAACTTTACCAAACAAATAAAAGAAGACCTAAATAAATGACAAAAAAATCATGTACTTGAATTAGAAGATATTTTTATGATGACAGTACTACTCCAAGTGAACTAGACATTTAGTATTCTTACTATCAAAATTTCTATAAGCTTTTCCTCAGATATGGAAAAATCTACTTATCTAATTCTCATGTAATTACAAGGTGTTTCAAATATCAAAATAAGTTTCAAAAATAAAAAGAAAAATCACATTTGAAAATTTTGAATCTTATGGCAAGCTTACAGTAATTGAACATTTATGGTACTAACATAAGGACAGACACGGTTAAATTGAATAGAAAGTCCAGAATGAAACCCTGGTATATAGAGTCAATCTATTTTTCACAAACGTGCCAAAACCATTAAATATGGAAATAATAGTGTTTTCACTGAATGGTGCTGAAAAATAAATGAATATTAACATTCAAAATAATTAAGTCAGACTCTTACACCATATGTAAAAATTACTCAAATTATAGTAAAAACAAATTAAATTTAAGAGCAAAACTGATAAAACTAGAAGAATCCACTGGGAAAACTCTTCATGTTATTGAATTTGGCAATATTTTTTTATAAATATGCCAAATAAAACACAGAAAACAAACAAAAAATATACATTAGGCTTTATTAATTGCAGACTATAGTGCATCAAAGAATACTATCAGGAAAGAGTAACGAAAACTTGCACAGTATGAGAAAATATTTGCAAATATACAATTGATAAAGGATTAATATTCAAAATATGTTTAAAAGAAAACTAAAAATCAACAAGTTAAAAATAGACAAAAAGATTTGAATAAATGTTTATCCAAAGACAATAATACAAGTAGCTACCCAACACATGAAAGGATGTTTAACATCATTAGCTGTCAAGGAACACAAACCAAAACCACCACAATGCAATAACACTTCACATCTGCTAGGATGTCTATAATCAAAAAAAAAAAAAAAAAAAGAAAAAGAAAAGAAAAGAAAAAACAGCTAATGAGTGTTGATGAGGGTGTGGAGAATTTGGAAACCTTGTGTACTGCTAGTGAAAGTGAAAAACGTTCAGATATTTTAGAAAACTTTTTGACAGTTTTAGATTAGGGACAACCCTGGGATTTCTTTGGAAGGAATGATGCTAAAGCTGAAACTCCAGTACTTTGGCCACCTCATGTGAAGAGTTGACTCATTGGAAAAGACTCTGATGCTGGGAGGGATTGGGGGCAGGAGGAGAAGGGGACGACAGAGGATGAGATGGCTGCATGGCATCACTGTCTTGATGGACGCAACTCTGGGTGAACTCCGGGAGTTGGTGATGGACAGGGAGGCCTGGCATGCTGCGATTCATGGGGTCACAAAGAGTCGGACACGACTGAGTGACTGAACTGAAGTGAAGCATAAAACTGCCATATTGTTGGAGTCCTTTAATGGACTGGGACCTGGCAGTCTGGAGTCGATGATAAGAAAGTTAAAGAGAGAGCCGGATAGAGGGATGGGGAGAGAGAGAGAGAGAGAAAAAAAAAGACAGACAAGGGGACCCAAACTCTGATGGAGCAAAGGTGCTTTAATGATTTTTCTGTGAGTATATATAGGCTGTGGTACAAGAAATTTCTTTCAACAATGATAAAGATCAGAAAACCAAATGTACAGCAACCATTACCAAGGGAACAAGGAATTAATGATGGTCACAAGGTCATGAGACAATCCATATCTCAAGAAAGGGGATTGAGACTAACCAGTTTTGTCATAAAGATAATGTTTACTAAAGGAGACTCGAGCCTGTCTCACACAATGACCTCAATTCCTGGGAGCAGTGTGCTGCTCCGCTGGAAAAGAAACAAAGGACTTGTGAGAAACAGCACATAGGAATCCTGTTAAAAACTCCCCAACACCATATGACCCAGTAATAGTCTACTCTTAGGTATATAAATTCAAAATATTTGAAAGCAAGGACTCAAACAGATACCTGTCCACCTTTGTTCAAATAGCAGCATTTTTCATAACCAAAGGTATAAACAACTCAAGTATTCATCAACAGATAAGTGACTTAACAAAACGTGGTATATAAAATGTTTTGTTAAATATATCAGACACAGAAATGCACATAGTATGTGAAATCACTTACATAAAGCATCTAAAATGACAAATTCATAGAGTTAGAAATAAAATAGTTTTCCAGGGCCTGGGGGGATGTGGAAAGTGTAAATTATCACTTATGGTTGATTAATTTTTATTGATAGTGTTAAAAGTATTTGTATATAGGAAGTAATGATGGTTACCTAACATTGTGAAATGTATTTAATGTTACTGAATTGTACACTTGCAAATAGTTATACTGGTAAATATTATGTTATATATTTTAACACAATAACAACTCATTATAAAAAAGGAAGAAAAACCAGTGATACAAAACAGATGGAATAAGCACAAGAAAAGAAGGAAATAGAAATTTTTTGAATACATATGACCTAGGCATAATGCTAAACATTGTCTTATAAATAATCTCATTGGTAATGAATAATCTCATTGAAAATGACATTGAGAGGTAGGCATTCTTTTTTGATCTCTTTTTTAAAGAAAAAAGAGCTTTTATTTATTTCCTAATTTTTAAACCATGCTGATTGGCATGTGGGATCTTAGTTATTCAACCAGTAAGAGTAGAATCTCTACTACCAGACCACAAAGAAAATTCCAATGTATTACACTTTTTAATGCAAAAATTAGAAAGCCAAGTTTCAATGATCTTAATAACTTAGAACTATCTGAGTTCACCAAATTGTCAATGCTATATGATTAGAATTAGAGTCCAAATAAATTGCCATACCAGTTTATGGTATCACATTTTTTTTTCCTACTGAGAATGGAGTATTCTATTATATTCTGTGATCATAGTCTTAAATTCTGACGAAAATCAAATTTTAAAGTTTCAAAGTCAGAACACCAACCTTCAGAAAAACTCACATGCCACATTATAAGTGGAGGGGAAAATCACCCACAGAATGCAAAATATACATTTATACTGGCAATTTATGCTGACATTCAAATATAATTGCCTTCATGTCATAGTCATTCAAAATTTCCTAATTCTCAGTATAAATGAAGAAATACTCTCTCTCTCTCTCTCTCTCTCTCTCTCTCTCTCTCTCTCTCTGTCTCACACACACACACACACACACACACACACACACACACGTACAAGCACCTTAGAGGAAGACACAATTACATTTACACATATTATCGCAAAAATTCCCCCCAACAACAACAACAACAAATGATCTATATTCTCCAAGTGGCTTCAAGGACTTTAAGGTGACCCAAGTATATTGTGCATTACCCTGGTACTTGCTTTGCAAATAAGTTTTAGTTATAGTATCCTACCTCTTTATGAGACCTTTTTTGACTAACTCAGTTGAAAGTGATTGTTTTCACTGTAGAACTCACATAGTGCTTATCTTTTGCTATGTTATTTGGCATCTACTGCTTTGTAACTGAGCTCATTCTTGACATAGCTGCTGATCGCTTCAACTTGAATACAAGTACATAAAGCAAAAGATGAGAACATTTCTCATATATGTATGCTTCAGATGATCTTCCATGTAGTTGGATGAGAGACAGCATAGCTATTTCTTAGTTGACATAAATGTCCAACTTAAAGGTAGGCAACAAGAACATATGGGTTTGAATTCTGGCTTTAAGTCTACAAATATTGTAACATTTAGCAAGTTGCTTAAGCATTTTCAGCCTTAGTCATTCCAATAACAATATTGACCTGATGGAGTTCTTGTAAGTACTAAAAATGCTCATTGGTGGACAGTAGTACCTAATGAATTAAGATTAATGAAACTTTTATTTAAAGATGAATGAGTAAAGACACTTTTACAACAGTTTCCTCTTCTGAATGCATGGAATTAAAAAAAATATGCCTGGTGAAACAGGGAATTTGGTAAAAACTCAAACCATAAATTACAAATTACCTAATAAATATGAAAATATCTAAAGCAGCATTCTGAGCACTGACATAGTAACCCATTCATCCATTCAAAAACATGTATTATTGTCTGCTTTGCCACCAAGAGTATGGAAGAAGCCAAGGATACAATGATGAGCAAGAAAATTGACCCAGTTGTTTTCTCAAGAAACATGCTTTCTTGGATATCTAAGAGGAAAGATAAAATGTTTCCTAGCTTAGATGTCAGCATCCTGAAGGTGATAGGATGCTTTTTATTTTTTAGTTGAGTAGTAATAGTTAGTATTACAAGTGGAGGCTTCCTTGGTGGTACAGTGATTAAGAATCTGCCATACAATGAGGATGTGGGTTCAATTCCTAGCTGGGGAACTAAAGTCTTACATGCCATAGAGCAACTTAGTCCATGAGCTGCAACTACTGAGCCTGTGCACCACAACTGGAGAGTCATGTGCCACATCAAAATGTCTCACATTATACAACAGATATCCTGCCTGCTGCAACTAAGGACCAATGCAGATAAATACATAAATAAATATCTGTCCCTTAAAAAATAAAGATATGGGTAAGTGTTAAAGAATATTTGCAAACAATGACAAAAAGTAAAGGAGGAAAGAAGCATAAGACAATGAAAAGCATAAGAAGAACATACACTGTTAGAGAAGCTACCCTAGAACATGCAAGAATATTGACAAAGAGTTCTCTACACTATCTCTATCAATCTATCTATCTACAGTATAGGTATAGATAGCATAACATCCCTAAAAGGACTTATAAAGATTATCTGAAAATGAACGTGAAATAAAAACAAACTAGCAGAGTTCAAGAAATAAAGAGCAAAGCAAGATAATTAAAAACAGAAAACTATGCTTGAAAACAAAAGGATATGTTACATTGGCTCAGGAAAATTTTCTTAAATCATTTCTTTATTTTAAGTTTCAAAAATTTTGCTGTGCTAATGCAACTTATCCTTTTGTTTTCAAGTATAGTTTTCTGTTTTTAATTATCTTGCTTTGTTCTTTATTTTTTGAACTCTGCTAGTTTGTTTATATTTCACTTTCATTTTCAGATAATCTTTATAAGTCCTTTTAGGGATGTTATGCTATCCATACCTATACTGTAGATAGATAGATTGATAGAAATTAGTATATGATGTGTAGCCAAGATGGCAGAATAGGAAGATCCTTAGCTCAGCTCCTCACATGGGCACCTCAAAATTACAACTATACTTTTGAACTGTGGTGTTGGAGAAGAATCTTGAGAGTCCCTTGGACAGCAAGGAGATCAAACCTGTCAATCCTAAAGGAAATCAGTCCTGAATATTCATTGGAAGCTCTGATGCTGAAGCTCCATTACTTTGGCCATCTGATTCAAAGAACTGACTGCTTATAAAAGACCCAGATGCTGGGAAATATTAAAGATAGGAGAAGAGGATGACAGAGGGTGAGATGGTTGGATGGCATCACTGACTCGATGGACATGAGTTTGAGCAAGCTCCAGGAGTTGGTGATGGACAGGGAAGCCTGGTATGCTGCAGTTCATGGGGTCACAAAGAGTCAGACATGACTGAGTGACTGAACTGACTGATAGAGCAGCTATGTATTAGAACAAACTGAAGACCAGCAGAAAATATTTTCCATAACTAAAAATACAAAGAAAGAATTGCAATGAAACAGATAAGAGGGTTAGAGGTGTGCCCCTGGGTATCTGACACACAAAAGAGAGGATAATATGATCACAGAGATTCTCTCCAAGGAGTGAGGGTTCAGAATCCAGCATCATACTCCACAGCCACAGGATCCTGTATCATAAAGAAGAGCACCCAGGATATCTGGCTTAGAAACAAAGAGAGGCTGTTGTATATGAAAGCCAAAGGTGTAAAAATCAGAGACTCTGCCTTTAAATGGCACATGCAAAATCTCACAGACTTCAAATCCCAGTGTAGAAGCATTAATTTGAAAGGAGCCAGATCAAACCCACTAACTGATCTTGCATAGCCTCCTAAGCAGGCAGGAGGCAACAGGGATTCCCCCTGAAAACATAGATACTGGTAGTGGACATTTTGATGAACTTGTTCCACCCCAATGACATTGGTGCTGACAAGCAACAGTTTGGAGTCCTCCCCCAAACCTCTTTGTGTTTAGGGCTTATTTGGCCACCTAAATGCTGTTACCAGGACCAGAAACACTTGGGCTATGCAGCCAGCTATGACAGGATCCAATCTTGCCCACCAATGGAGTGACAGCAACCATAAAGATAAGGTCTAGCAGCAAATATGCCAAAGGCCAACCTTGACAACCAGGGCTCCAAGAGTAATTGAACCCAGAGCAACAGATAGGCCCACATAGTGCATATAGGAAGCACCATCAGAGTATAAAATCCTGCTTATTTAGAGAGCAATGAGACAATGAACCTCAGAACAGAGTTGTGGAAGTCATCCAAGTTGAAGGGAAATAAAGAAAAATAATAATAGTTAAGATAGTTTAAAAACGTTTGCAAAATCACTGTCTTCTAACCTTTTCATTATAGGGATCCTAAAAGGAAAAGAGAAAGAGTCAGAAAATTTATTTGAAGAAATAATGGCTAAAAACTTACAAAATCCATGAAAGGAAACAGATATTCACGTTCAGTAAGCAGATTCTCAAACAAGATGATCCCAAATAAGTCCGCCTCAAGACTTATCACAAGTAAAATGTCTAAATCTGAGGATAAAACTTATTAAAAAAACAGCAACAGAAAAGCAACTAGTTACAGATAAGAGATGTCCCATAAAATTATCAGCTGACTTTTCAAGAGAAGCATTGCAGGCCAGAAGGCAGTGGCACAGTATACTCAAAGTGATGAAAGGAGAAAATATACAATGAAAAATATTGTGCCCAACAAGGCTATCATTCAGTTTTGAAGGAAAGATAGAGTTTTACCAATAAGCAAAAACTTAAAAAAGTTTAGCAAAAATAAACAAGCTTAATAAAAAAAATGTTATAGGATATCACTACAATGAAAAGATCAGAACTAGAAGCATGACAAGTATAAATTAAAAAAAAAATGTCATTTGTAAAGGCAAATTTACAGTACAGGTAGCCATTTGGTTATTTATAAAGCTACTAAAACCATTAAAGGACAAAAGTAGTAAAATTATCTATGTCTACAGTAGGTATTTAAGGGATATACAGAACAAAACTATGCAAAATGTGACACCAAAAACAATAAGTATGAGAGAAGGTGTAAAAATGCAGAGCTGTTAGAATGAGTTTGACCTTAAATAACATCACTTTAAATGTGTATGTCTATTTGTATATATATATATACACACACACAGTCCGGCCTTCACAGATGCCAAAACTCAAAAACTAATAATGTATACACACATAAACAAAAGAAAATATTACAAACATAACACTGAAGATGATCATCCTTAAGATGATGACCACTTAAGATGATCATTAAAGCTGAAACTCCAATATTTTGGCCACCTGATGCAAATAACTGAATCATTTGAAAAGACTCTGATGCTGGGAAAGATTGAAGATGGGAGGAGAAGGGGACAACAGAGGATGAGATGGTTGGATGACATCACCAACTCAATGGACATGAGTTCGAGTAAACTCCAGGAGTTGGTGATGGACAGGGAGACCTGGCATGCTGCAGTCTATGGGGTCGCAAAGAGTTGAACATGACTGAGCGACTGAATTGAACTGAACTGAAAGATGATCATCCAATTACAAGGGAAGAGAGAAAAAGATGAGTTAAAAAAAAAAAAGAAAAAACAGAAAATAACTACAAAAGTACCTGAGAACAATTAACAAAATGGCAATGATATACCTAACAATCATTACTTTTAACTGTAAGTGGACTAAATGGCCCAATCATAAAGGGATGGTTAAATGAAACAAATAAAAACATAAATATACTGCCTACAAGAAATTCATTAGAGAACTAAAGACACACACAGAATGCAAGTGAAAGAGTGGAAAAAGCTATCCATGATAATGCAAATGAAAAGAAAGTTAGGGTAGCAATATACTTACAGAATAGGCTTTAAAACAAAGACTTTAAGAAAATACAAATAAGGGCATTTAACAATGGTAATGGGATAAATCCTTTAGGAAGATTTAGCAATTATAATATATATATATACATTCAGCATTTGTATTGTTTATTTGCTAAATTGTGTCTGATTCTTTTGCGACCACCTGAACTGTAGCCTACCAGGCTCCTCTGTCTATGGGATTCTCCAGGCAAGAGTACTGGAGTGGGTTGCCATTCGCTCCTTCAGAGGATCTTTCTTACCAAGGGATTGAACCAGTGTCTCTTGATTCCTGCACTGCAGGTGGATTCTTTACCACTGAGCCACCTGAGAAGTCCCATAAACTCAACATAAGGACAACTATATATCTAAAGCAAATATGTATAAAGAAATATAACGAATGAACTTAACAGTAACATAATAAGAATAGAGAATTTTCTTACATCACTTACATCAACAGGAAGATCATCCAGAGAGAAAATCAGTAAGGAAATACTGATATATTAATATCTTAAATGATACATTAAAAAAGAGATTTTTTTTTTCACATTCTCTTTCATTATGGGTAATTACAAGATATTGAGTGTAGTACCTTATCCTATACAGTTCATCCTTTTTGGTTATCTATTTTATATAGGATAATTTGAATAGGCTAAACTCAAACTCCTAATTAACCCTTCTCTCTTCCACCATGGTAACAAAGTTTGTTTTTTATGTGTGTGAGTCCATTTGTGTTTTACAAATAATTCTATTGTATCTGTTTTTAGATTACACATATATGTGATATTATATAATATTTGTTTTTATTTTATCTGGCTTAATTCACTTAGTACAATAAATTCTAGGTCCATTCATTTTGCTGTAAATGATATTATTTCATTCTTTTTTTATGACTGAAAATATTCCATTGTGTATATATTCCACATTTTCTTTACCCATTAATGTGGTGGTGAACATTTAGGTTGCTTCCTTGTCCTCACTATGGTAAATAATGCTGCTGTGAATACTGGGGTGCATGTTTTTTTTTTTTGAATCATGCTTTTCTCTGATTATGTGTTCAGGAGTAAGATTGCAGAATCATGTGGTAGCTCTATTTTTAGCTTTTAAAGTAACATCCATGCTATTCTCCACAGTGGTTTCATCAATTTATATTTCCACCAGTAATGTAGGACAATCCATTTTTCTCCACATACTTTCAAGCATTTAGTATTTGTAGATATATTAACTTCAAATGCATAATATTCTAAAAACAAAAGTGGTCGATTTAATTTATACTTTAACAAGATATAGGCCACTAATTCAAGTGATTTCAACTTGTAACTATTACTCTTGTCATTCTCTTAAAAAACTTTATGAAATTTATATACAATCAGAATAGTAATAAAATAACCCTGTATCCTTATCATCTAGATTTTTAAAAAAATTGAGGCAGAGTTGATCTACAATGTTGTGCTAATTTCTGTTATAAAACAAGGGAATTCAGCTTTGTTGTTGCTGTTCAGTGGCTCAGTCATGTCTGACTCTTTGTGAACCATGAAATGTAGCACACTAGGCTTCCCTATCCTTCAGCACCGACTGGAGGTTGGTCAAACTCTTGTCCAATGAGTGGGCGATGTGATCCAACATCTCGTCCTCTGTCATCCTCTTCTGCCTTCAGTCTTTCCCAGCATCAGGGTATTTTCTAATGAGTCAGCTCTTCAGATCATGTGGCCAAAGTATTGGAGTTTCAGCTTTAGCATCAGTCCTTTCAATGAATATTCAAGGTTGATTTCTTTTAGGATTGACTGGTTGGATCTCCTTGATGTCCAAGGGATTCACGAGAGTCTTCTGCAACACCACAGTTCAAAAGCATCAATACTTCAGAGCTCATCCTTCTTTATGGTCCAACAATCACACATACATGAGTACTGGAAAATCAACAGCTTTCACTATATGGACCTTTGTTGGTATATACAAATTAATGTCTCTGCTTCTCATGCAGTCTAGGTTTGCCATAGCTTTTCTTCCAAGGAGCAAGCGTCTTTTAATTTCATGGCTGCAGTCACCATCTGCAGTGATTTTAGAGCCCAAGAAAATAAAGCTTGTCACTTTTTCCACTGTTTCCCAATTTATTTGCCAGGAAGTTTTGGGACTGGATGCAATGATCTTTGTTTTTTGAAAGCTGAGTTTTGAGCCACCTTTTGCTAGCATGTGAAATGAGTCCAATTGTGTATACTTTGAACATTCTTTGGGACTGGAACGGCAACTGACCATTTCCAGTCCTATGGCCACTGCTGAGTTTTCCAAATATGCTGGAATACTGAGTACAGCACTTTCACAGCATCATCTTTTAGTATTTGAATTAGCTCAATTGGAATTCCATCACCTCCACTAGCTTTGTTTGTAGTGATGATTGTTAAGGTTCACTTGACTTTGCACTCCAGAATGTCCGGCTCTAGGTGAGTGATCACACCATCGGTGTTATCTGGGTCATTAACTTCTCTTTTGCATAGTCCTTCTGTGTATTCTTGCAACCTCTTCTTAATATCTGTGCTTCTGTTAGATTACTCAGTTATACACATAAATATTCTCCTTTATTATATTCTTCTCTATTATGTTTTATCACAGGATATTGAATTTCTTGTGGTATACAGTAGGACCTTTTTTTTTTGTTGTTTATCCATGCTATATGTAATAGTTTTCATTTCAACAAGTCAGTTTTCTACGTCTCTGAGTATGTTTCTGTTTCAAAGAAACATATGCTGCCATATTTTAGATTTCATACATAAGTGATATCATACTATGTTTGTCTTTCTCTTTCTGACCTAATTCAGTTAGTATGATAATCACTAATTGCATCATGTTGCTGCACATTTCACTATTTTGTCTTTTTATATGCTGAGTGTTGTTCCATTGTGTGCATGTATATGTACCAAATCTTTTATTTTTTTAATCCATTCATCTTATGATGGACATTTAGGTTGCTTTTTAGTGTTGGCTATTGTGAATACTGTTACTATGTACATAGTTGTTCATGTATCTTTTGAATTATAGTTTTGTCCAAGTATATGCCCACGAGTGGATTCGTGAAAATTATGGTCGTCTGTTTTTCAATTTTAGCAGGAGTGCAGAGAACAAATGAGGTGAGAAGGAGGAAGAAGAGCTAATCAAAAATAGTTTAATAACTTTATGTGGAGACAGACAGTATAACTAGATGTATTGTGGTGACTGTATCCTAATGTATGCAAAGGCCATATCATTATATCATAGACCTGAAACTAATATAATATGGTACACCAACTGTATTTCAATAAAGATATTAACATAGAGTTAATAAATAAAGAACATGCACAAAAGAGATCCAGTACATGAATAATTGAATGAAGATAGGATTTACTGGTATTTATTATGAGCTTGGCACTGAAGTATTATTATTCAAATTGTGAAGTCAAAGCTTGTTTAAACCACTTGTCTAAGGTTGTTTCACCAATTCTTGTAAGAGACAAAGGTAAAGTGCATGGCTATCTAGTTTCAAACTCTATGATCTTTTTTTCTGTACCACACTGCCTTCTATATTTGGAGTGAGATACCAAGCCTTTATGGCTCACATGTGCAGTGGCTAATTGGTTCAGGTTGTTTTGATCTACTTGGAGAAGTAATAAACGTAATGACAGAACAGTAAGAATAATCAAAGGCCGAATTATGCTACCAGTCTCTTTTTAGCCTCTCTTCTGAGTGCAAATGTAACCAAAAATATAGTTCTTCCTCTCCTAAATGTCAAGCTAATCTCTTAACACTACCTGTAATGTGGTGTTAGCATTGAGATTCCTATAGCTGCTCCCAAAGAACATTTGAAGTGGATGGATTTTATAAATAATTTTGCTAATTGTTTGCCTTTACAACTCCTTACAGTATAAATTTAAGACTGTCTAAAACTATTTACATAGTATATCAGCACATGTTAATATAATACAAATTGGGTACAAATAGCATTTAACTAAAACTTAATGATTCTTTTTACCCCAAAGAAATGGTGAGAATTCTAGGCAATGCTACTTTCTAAAAGTTCAAATTCTTAATTTCCAATAACCATAGCACTCCACTTTTGTGACTCCATTCTCTGCTTGCCTCTGCTGATGTTTCCACTTATCCTTCCAACCACAAAATAAATTAGCAATAAATAAAGAGACATGCATTGGATCATTTGCACCTAAATGCCTTCTTCCTCTATAATCAGAAGAAATGAAAAGAACTGAAAGAGAAAGAGGAAATGTGCAGCTGTGAGAACATCTCTTTTTGAAATAAACATGCTAAGACATGTCTGTTAAAGGTGCTTTACAAAATGTATTTTTCCAAATGAGGGGATTCTTTCTTTTCTCCAAAAGCTTCCTTGTATTGTTATTCTTAGACTCTTGAAGACTCTGAGGTCATTACCTGATCTGGTAGGTTAGTTTAAGTTCTGAAGAAGTATTTGCAATAAAAGATTAGAAATATAGACAAACCACCTTGGATATCACATTTACAAGTTTTTACTCTGTTTTCTTAGTTTATTTAATTCCACATAGCCTTTTCTAACATCACACAATGTTTTATAGCTATTAACTGCTTTACAAAGCACTATTATACATATTTATCTATTTAATCCCAACTAAAATACTATTTAGTAACAGTGAATTTACTTTACTACATTGACATGACAAACAATGCTATTAATACATTCTATGAGGGAGAAGTTTCTTCCCTCAGACAGAATATTGTTTACTTAGAAAACACCTTGATAACATATTTAGTTGTAGAAAGTGAAATCTTAAAGAGTAAGATGGAAAAAGAAGGAATTTATTTTCTTAAAATATTAACAGTATTTTAAGGGCAGGGCAAAAAGGATGGAAAGACTCACTGAAGACAGAGCTGAAATTGGGTAATAAGGTTAGAGGTTTAGCCTGAAGGGGAAACAACATATCCAGTGAGAAATTGCTATAACTATGAAAGTGAAAGTGAAGTGGTGTCCGACTCTTTGTGACCCCATGAACTGTAGCCTATCAACTGTAGCCTATCAGGCTCCTCCGTCCACGGGATTTTCCAGGCAAGGGTGCTAGAGTGGATTGCCATTTCCTTCTCCAGGGGATCTCCCTGGCCCAGGAATAGAACCCTGGTCTCCCACATTGCAGGCAGACACTTTACCATCTGAGCCACCAGGGAAGTCAGCTATAACTGTAATGAACAAATATTTGCTAAAATTGGAAATATATTTAATTCAATTTTAACTTGCTTGCTACACTTCAGCAAGTATGCTTTTACTCAAACAGATTGTGTAAGTGCATTTTAAGGAGCAAAGGAATTAAGATCAAGTCTAACATGGGATCACATTGCACAGAAAAGGGACTGCACACTGAGAAAACTGAGGTACTCTGCATGCATCCACACCATCACACTGAAAACTGAACATATTCAGTAGAATCAGGAATACAGAGTCAAGGATGAGTTAAGACAAGCAAAAGAAAGATGAGAATACCTGGAGCTATGGAAAAATGTGATGGAACCCCTGTATGAAATTTGAGTCAATGTCATCTAAATTCAAATAAATAATTGACTACAGCAGTTATACATGAGAATATTTAGACAATGTATTTAATCAGTGTGTCAAAAATTACACAAGGAGTAATAGTTGGTACTCATACATGAACCCAGATCTTACTGGTTCTGTATTTCTTATTCCATGGTACCAGAACTTTCCACATAGCATAGTGATTAAGTACACCATCTTAAAAAGTTGTGACTTATTTATTTTTTAGTTTCTTGTATGAATGTTTGATTAGAAAATATCAAATATAGTAAGAAAAATTGAAATATCAAGAAAATAAATCTAGTAGTAGAGTAAATTAAAACAACTTGAACCAACCAAGAAAAAAGATTGCACAACCTGTGAGAGCTACAATTATATCAGACTTTAATATAAGGACTGTAATAATAGACAAAGATAAGTACATAATGATGAAGTAAACCCAACAAAAGGATATAACATTTGCAAACATTTATTCACCCAACATTGGAGAATCTAAATATGCTAAACAAATGTTAACATATCTATAGGGCAAAATAGACAGCAATACAATAAGGGACTTTAATACCCCAAATTTTTAATGGATAGATCATCCATACAGAACATATAAAAAAAGTTGGACCTAAATGACACATTAGATCAGGTAGACTTGAAAGACATATATAAAACAGTACATTTGAGAACAATAAAATACACATTTGCCTCAAGTAAAAACAGAATATTCTCAGGAGGGAAATATATTTTGCCACAAGACAAGTTTTAATAAATTTAAGAACATTGAAATCACATCAATAAATTTTCTTTTCTTAAATTAAGCTAAAAAAATCAGCTACAAGAAGAAAAATGAAAATTCATAAATATGTGAATATTAAACAACATGCTAATGAGCAGACAACAATGGTTAAATAATAAATAAAAAATAAAAATAACAAGACAAATTAAAATAGAAATGCAAAGTACCAAAATCTATGGGACACAGAATAAATATTGAGAAAATTCTTAGTGTTAAGTGTGTATATCAAGAATCAACACAAATTGCAAAAATTTGACTTAAATCTGCACCTTAAGACACTAGAAAAATAACAAATGAAGCCTAAAATTATGAAATGGAAAGAAATAACAAATAATACAACAGAAATAAATGAAATAAAGGAAAAAAAGGCAACAGAAATAATAAATGAAATTAAGCTTTATTTTTCCTTGAAAATATAAAATAGACATATTTTTAGCTAGACTTACTACTAATAAAGAGAGAGGACTCAAAAAAATATAATTAGAATTAAAAGAAATAAATCACGATTCACATCACAGAAACACAAAGAATCATATGAGACTACTATGATGAATTATATGCTAACACATTCCTCAGTCAGTCAGTTCAGTCGCTCAGTTGTGTCCTACTCTTTGCGACCCCATGAATCGCAGTACGCAAGGCCTCCCTGTCCATCACCAACTCCCAGAGTTCACTCAAACTCAAGTCCATCGAGTCGGTGATGCCATCCAGCCATCTCATCCTCTGTCATCCCCTTCTCCTCCCGCCCCCAATCCCTCCCAGGATCAGAATCTTTTCCAATGAGTCAACTCTTTGCATGAGGTGGCCAAAGTACTGGAGTTTCAGCTTTAGCATCATTCCTTCCAAGGAACACCCAAGGCTGATCTCCTTCAGAATTGACTGGTTGGATCTGCTTGCAGTCCAAGGGACTGTGGTCTTTTCCAACACCACATTTCAAAAGCATCAATTCTTCAGTGCTCAGTCTTCTTCACAGTCCAACTCTCACATCCATACATGACTACTGGAAAAACCATAGCCTTGGCTAGATGGACCTTTGTTGGCAAAGTAATGTCTCTGCTTTTGACTGTGCTATTTAGGTTGGCCATAACTTTTCTTCCAAAGAGTAAGCATCGTTTAATTTCATGTGTGTCTCAAATAAGACTGTTTTGTTTTGTTTTGTTTTGTTTTGTTTTTTGGTTTTTTTTTTTAGTACTACTATAGATTGCTTATTGATCATTTTTTATTATCAATTTCATAGGCCAGATGTTTGTCACATTGTCTCAGCCTAACTGTGAGGCAGACTGAGGGATGTGCCAAAGAAGAGAGCACAAGATTTTTGCTAATTTAAGTAGTTTCTTTAGGACAGTTGATCAGTTTTGGGGGGAAGCAGAGTTACAGGTGGCATAGATACATTATGGCTATATCTGCCAAACTTAATTCTTTAATGTTTAAATTCCCAGAAAGCTCTTGAAGTCAGAAAGCCCACTAAGGAGTATTGTTTCTGTTCTTATGTCCATCAGATTCTGGGCAGGCTGCCACCACCTACTTCACAAAGGCTGGTCTTACTTTTCTAAGGCATTTAATTGACTTTTTAAATGTGCGGTTTTCAGAGTAAATCAAAGCAATTGTGTTTATCTAGAAATCCATCTGTCCACATACATATATCGATACTATAATGCATAGATTTTCTAGGTTATATAAAAAAATGTATATATCAGACTAAATCAAAGAAAGTATCTGAATTTTAAAGATTTAAATGATTTTGAAATTAATTTCTTTGCTTTAGAAAAAAATTAGACAAGAGCATTTCAATGTTTTCCAAAAATAAAAAAAAGATAAATTTATTTGATTGCTAAATGGAATATATTGCTTGAAGTGATATATTAATGAATAAAATCCCCCTAAAATTGTCACCCAAGATTACAAAGCTATGATGAAGAATCAGACCCAGGTCTCCTGCATTGCAGGCAGATTCTTTACTGACTGAGCTACAAGGGAAGCCCCTAAAGATTTAAATGGTTTTCAAATTAATTTATTTGCTTTAGAAAAAAATTAAAAAAGTTGTAAACTTAAGAGCATTTTAATGTTTCCCCAAAATTAAAAAAAAAGATAAATTTATTTGATTGTGGAATAATCAAATAAATGAAATATATTGCTTGAAACAATATATCAATGCATAAACTAACTCCTAGAGATTTCACCCAAGATTGCAAAATTATGATGAAGAATAATTTTAAGAGTGCCATTCTTCCTGTGCCAAACCAGAAAAAGATAAATATCCACACATTTCCTGTGTCAGAATATCTGGGTTCAAGGAAATATTAATTCTTGATTCAAATTCCTAAATACCAGCCTAGAATTCATAGTGTTAGCATGTAACATGAGAAAATACAGAAAATGTCAAAAAACCCTGGCAAGTGCATGTATTAGGACAGATTTTTTAGGGTCATTGGATTGTGGAATCACTCTCTCACTGTCTCTCTCTTTTTTTTCCCCCTTTGGCATTTGTTCTTAGGAAACATTTAGGTGTTGCTTGCAATTGTTTCTCGTGATGTATCAGGCAGAGTACTGGAAATAAAAGGTTTCATTCTAAAAACTGAGTTCTAACTTGGGCAGCAAGTCCTCTGAGGCTGATTCACACAGGAGCTAGTTTGAGGCAACATATGGCCTGAAGGCACCACGAAGCACTAAAAAGTTAACACTTGTTTAACTGTTAACAAGAACACATTTTCATCTGTGAAGTCATTTAAATAGGACTCAAAATACTTTCACTCCAGTTTTTTTTTTTTTTGGTTGCAGGTGAAGGCTAAGCAACAGATCTAATCTTGAAAGTCATCACAAAAGGCTCCAGGTTTGATTTATTTTTTTGTTAAATATAAATTTATTTATTTTCACTGGAAGCTAATTATTTTACAATATTGTAGTGGTTTTGCCATACACTGACATGAATCTGCCACGGGTGTACATGTGTTCCCCATCCTGAACCTTCCTCCCATATCTCTCCCCATCTCATCCCTCTGGGTCATCCCAGTGCAAAAGCCCTGAGCACCCTGTCTCATGCATTGAACTTTGACTGGCGATCCCTTTCACATGTGATAATATACATGTTTCCGTGTCATTCTCCCAAATCATCCCACCCTCGACCTCTCCCACAGGGTCCAAAAGACTGTTCTATACATCTGTATCTCTTTTGCTGTCCCGCATACCGGGTTATCATTACCATCTTTAAATTCCATATATATGTGTTCATACACTGTATTGGTGTTTTTCTTTCTGACTTACTTCACTCTGTATATTAGGCTCCAGTTTCATCCAGCTCATTAGAAATGATTCAAATGTATTCTTTTTAATGGCTGAGTAGTATTCCATTGTGTATATGTACCACAGCTTTCTAATCCATTTATCTCCTGATGGACATCCAGGCTGCTTCCATGTCCTGGCTATTCCAAACAATGCTGCAATGAACATTGGGGTATATGTGTCTCTTTCAATTATGGTTTCCTTGGTGTGTATGCCCAGTAGTGGGATTGCTGGGTCATATGGCAGTTCTATTTCCAGTTTTTTAAGGAATCTCCACACTGTTCTCCATAGTGGCTGTAATAGTTTGCATTCCAACCAACAGTGTAAGAGGGTTCCCTTTTCTCCACATCCTCTCCAGCAATTATTGCTTGTAGACATTTGGATCACAGCCATTCTGACTGGCGTGAAATGGTACCTCATTGTGGTTTTGATTTGCTTTCTCTGATAATGAGTGATACTGAGCATCTTATCATGTGTTTGTTAGCCATCTGTATGTCTTCATTGGAGAAATGTCTGTTCAGCTCTTTGGTCCATTTTTTGACTGGGTCATTTATTTTTCTGGAATTGAGCTGCAGAAGTTGCTTGTATATTTTTGAGAATAATTATTTGTCAGTTACTTCATTTGCTATTATTTTCTCCGATTCTGAATGCTGTCTTTTCACCTTTCTTATAGTTTCCTTCATTGTGAAAAGCTTTTAAGTTTAATTAGATCCCATTTCTTTATTTTTGCTTTTATTTGCAATATTCTGGGAGGTGGGTCATGAGGATCCTGTTGTGATTTATGTCAGAGAGTGTTTTGCCTATGTTTACTTCTGGGAGTTTTATATTTTCTGGTCTTACATTTTGATCTTTAACCCATTTTTAGTTTATGTTTGTGTATGGTGCTAGAAAGTGTTCTAGTTTCATTCTTTTACAAGTGGTTGACCAGTTTTCCCAGCACCACTTGTTAAAGAGATTGTCTTTTCTCCATTGTTTATTCTTCCCTCCTTAGTCAAGGATAAGGTGTTCTTAGGTGCATTGATTTATCTCTGGGCTTTCTGTTTTGTTCCATTTATCTATATTTTTGCCTTTGTGTCAGTGTCATAGTGTTTTGATGACTAGTTTTGTAGTAGAGCCTGAAGTCAGACAGGTTGATTTCTCCAGTTCCATTCTACTTTCTCAAGATTGCTTTGACTATTCGAGGTTGTTTTTTTTTTTTTTTTCTTATTGCCATACAAATTGTGAAATTATTTGTTCTAGTTATGTGATAAATAGTGTTGGTAGCTTGATAGGGATTGCATTGAACCTATAGATTTCTTTGGATAATATATGCATTTTCACTATATTGATTCTTTCTGTTCATGAATATGGTATATTTCTCCATATGTTTGTGTCCTCTTTGATTTCTTTCATCTGTGATTTATAGTTTTCTATATATAGGTCTTTTGTTTCCTTAGGCAGATATATTCCTAAATATTTAATTCTTTTAGTTGCAATGGTGAATGGAATTGTTTCCTTAATTTCTCCTTCTGTTTTCCAATTGTTAGTATATATGAATGCAAGGGATCTCTGTGTGTTAATTTTATATCCTGCAACTTTACTATATTCATTGATTAGCTCTGGTAATTTTCTGGTGGAGTCTTTAGTGTTTTCTATGTAGAGGATCATGTCATCTGCAAACAGTGAAAGTTTTACTTCTTTTTCCAACCTGGATTCATTTTACTCCTTTTTTCTGCTCTGACTGCTGTGGTCAAAACTTACAAACTATGTTGAATAGTAGTAGTGAGAGTGGGCACCCTTTTCATGTTCCTGACTTTAGGGGAAATGCTTTCAATTATTCCCCATGGAGGATAATATTTACTGTGAGTTTGTCATATATAGCTTTTATTATATTGAAGTATGATCCTTCTATGCCTGCTTTCTGGAGGGTTTATTTTTTTTTATCATAAATGGATGTTGAATTTTGTCAAAGGCTTTCTCTGAATTGTTTGAGATAATCATATGGATTTATTTTTCAATTGTTAATGTGGTGTCTTATGTTGATTGATTTGCGCATACTGAAAAATCCTTGCATCCCTGGGATAAAGCCCACTTGGTCATGGTGTATGATCTTTTTAATGTGTTATAGGATTCTGATTGCTAGAATTTTGTTAAGGATTTTTGCATCTATGTTCATCAGTGATATTGGCCTGTAGTTTTCTTTTTTTGTGGCATCTTTGTCAGGTTTTGGTATTAGGGTGATGGTGACTTCATACAATGAGTTTGGAAGTTTACCTTCCTCTGCAATTTTCTGGAAGAGTTTTGTAGGATAAGTGTTAGCTCTTCTCTAAAATTTTGGTAGAATTCAGCTGTGAAGCCTTCTGGTCCTGGGCTTTTGTTTTCTGGAAGATTTCTGATTACAGTTTCAATTTCTGTGCTTGTGATGAGTCTGTTAAGATTTCCCATTTCTTTCTGATTCACTTTTGCAAAGTTGTACTTTTCAAAGAATTTGTCCATTACTTCCACGTTGTCCATTTTATTGGCATATAATTGCTGATAGTAATCTCTTATGATCCTTTGTATTTCTGTGTTGTCTGTTGTGATTTCTCCATTTTCATTTCTAATTTTGTTCATTTGATTCTTCTCCCTTTGTTTCTTGATGAGTCTGTCTAATGGTTTGTCGTTTTTGTTTATCTTCTCAAAGAACCAGCTTTTAACTTTGTTTATTTTTGCTATGGTCTCTTGCTTCTTTTGCATTTATTTCTGCCCAAATTTGTAGGATTTCTTTCCTTCTACTGACACTGGAGTTCTTCATTTATTCCTTTTCTAGTTGCTTTAGGTGTAGAGTTAGGTTATTTATTTGACTTTTTTCTTGTTTCTTGAGGTAAACCTGTATTGCTATGAACCTTCCCCTTAGCCCTGATGTTACAGGGTTCCATAGGTTTGGGGTTGTTGTGCTTTTATTTTCATTCATTTCTATGCATATTTTGATTTTTTTTAAATTTCTTCTCGGATTTGTTGGTTACTCAGCAGCATGTTGTTCAGTCTCCAAATGTTGGAATTTTAAATAGTTTTTCTCCTGTAATTGACATACAATCTTATTGCATTGCAGTCAGAAAAGATGCTCGGAATTATTTCACTTTTTTTGAATTTACCAAGGTTAGATTTATGGCCCAGGGTGTGATCTATCATGGAGAAGGTTCCATGTGCACTTGAGAAAAAGGTGAAATTCATTGTTTTGGGGTGAAATGTCCTACAGTATCAATTAGGTCTAACTGGTATATTGTATCATTTAAAGGTTGTATTTCCTTGTTAATTTTCTGTTTAGTTAATCTATCCATTGGTGTGAATGGGGTATTAAAGTCTCCCACTATTATTGTGTTATCGTTCATTTCCCCTGTCATACTTGTTAGCATTTGGTTAACATATTGAGGTGCTCCTATGTTGGTTGCATACATATTAATAATTGTTATATCTTCTTCTTGGATTGATCCTTTGATCATTATGTAGTGTCCTTCTTTGTCTCTTTTCAGAGAATTTGTTTTAAAGTCTATTTTATCTGATATGAGGATTGTGACTCTTGCTTTCTTTTGGTCTCTATTTGCGTGGAATATCATTTTCAAGCCTTCACTTTGAGTCTGTATCTGTCCCTTGTTTTGAAGTGGGTCTCTTGTAGACAACATATATAGGGGTCTTGTTTTTGTATCCATTCAGCCAGTCTTTGTTTTTGGTTGGGACATTCAACCCATTTACATTTAAGGTAATTATTGATAAGTAGCATCCCGTTGGAGAAGGCAAAGACCACCCACTCCAGTACTCTTGCCTGGTAAATCCCATGGAGGGAGGAGGACCCTGGTAGGATACAGTCCCTAGGGTCACGAAGAGTCAGCCACAACTGAGCGACTTCACTTTCACTTTTCACTTTCATTCATTGGAGAAGGAAATGGCAACCTACTCCAGTGTACTTGCCTGGAGAATCCCAGGGACAGGGGAGCCTGCTGGGCTTCCGCCTATGGGGTTGCACAGAGTCGGGCATGGCTGAAGCAGCTTAGCAGCAGCATCATGATCCCATTGCCATTTACTTTGTTGTTTTGGTTTCGAGTTTATACATCCTTTCTTTGTTCCCTGTCTAGAGAAGTTCCTTTAGTATTTCATGGAGAGCTCGTTTGTTGGTGCTGAATTCTCTCAGCTTTTGCTTGTTTGTAAAGCTTTTGATTTCTCCTTCAAAATTGAATGAGATCCTTGATGGGTACAGTAATCTGGGTCATAGGCTTTTTCTCTTTTATCACTTTAAGTATGTCTTGCCATTCCCTTCTGGCCTGAAGTGTTTCTTTTGAAAGTTGAGCTGTTATCCTAAAGGGAATCCCCTTATGTGCTATTTGTAGTTTTTCCCCTGCTGCTTTTAATATTTGTTCTTTGTGGTTGATCTTTGTTAATTTAAGTAATATGTGTCTTGGGGTGTTTTTCCTTGGTTTTATCCTGTTTGGGGCTCTCTGGGTTTCTACTACTTGGGTGACTATTTCCT
Organism: Capricornis sumatraensis; assembly: GCF_032405125.1. NCBI lineage: Eukaryota > Metazoa > Chordata > Mammalia > Artiodactyla > Bovidae > Capricornis > Capricornis sumatraensis. Next base: position 69,476,979 of record NC_091092.1, on the reverse strand, counting down.
TCCTGATTTTAGGGAAGTTTTCAACTATTATCTCAAGTATTTTCACAAGTATTTCACATGGTCATCATCTTCTGGAACTCCTATGATTTGAATGTTGGGGCGTGTACATTGTCCCAGAGCTCTCTGAGGTTGTCCTCATTTCTTTTATTATCTTTTTCTTTTTTCTTCTCTGCTTCATTTAGTTCTACCATTCTATCTTCTACCTCACTTATCTTATCTTCTGCCTCAGTTATCCTACTGTTTGTTCCCTTCAGAGAGTTTTGGATTTCGTTTTAGCAGAAGATATTAAGAAGAGGTGTCAAGAATACACAGAAGAACTGTACAAAAAAGATCTTCATGACCAAGATAATCATAATAGTGTGATCACTCACCTAGAGCCAGATATCCTGGAATGTGAAGTCAAGTGGGCTTTAGAAAGCTTCATTATGAACAAAGCTAGTGGAGGTGATGGAATTCCAGTTGAACTATTTCAAATCCTGAAAGATGATGCTGTGAAAGTGCTGCACTCAATATGCCAGCCAATTTGGAAAACTCAGCAGTGGCCACAGAACTGGAAAAGGTCAGTTTTCATTCCAATCCCAAAGAAAAGCAATGTCAAAGAATGCACAAACTACCAGACAATTGCACTCATCTTACAAACTAGTAAAGTAATGCTCAAAAATCTCCAAGCCAGGCTTCAGCAATATGTGAACTGTGGACTTCCAAATATTCAAGCTGGTTTTAGAAAAGGCAGAGGAATCAGAGATCAAATTGCCAACATCCACTGGATCATGGAAAAAGCAAGAGAGTTCCAGAAAAAAAAAATCTATTTCTGCTTTATTGACTATGCCAAAGACTTTAACTGTGTGGATCACAATAAACTGTGGAAAATTCTGAAAGAGATGGGAATACCAGACCACCTGAGCTGCCTCTTGAGAAACCTACATGCAGGTCAGGAGGCAACAGTTAGAACTGGACATGGAAAAACTGATTCCAAATAGGAAACAGAGTCTGTCAAGGCTATATATTGTCACCTTGCTCGTTTAACTTATATGCAGATTACATCATGAGAAACACTGTACTGGAAGCAGCACAAGCTGGAATCAAGATTGCCAGGAGAAATATCAATAACCTCATATATGCAGATGACACCACCCTTATGGCAAAAAGTCAAGAAGAACTAAAAAGCCTTTGATGAAAGTGAAAGAGGAGATTGAAAAAGTTGGACTAAAGCTCAACATTCAGAAAACGAAGATCATGGCATCTAGTCCTATAACTTCATGGGAAATGGATTGGGAAACAGTGGAAACAGTGTCCGACTTTATTTTGGGGGCCTCCAAAATCACTGCAGATGGTGATTGCAGCCATGAAATTAAAACGCTTACTCCTTGGAAGAAAAGTTATGACCAACCTAGATAGCATATTGAAAAGCAGAGACATTACTTTACCAACAAAGGTCCATCTAGTCAAGGCTATGGTTTTTCCAGTGATCATGTATGGATGTGAGAGTTGGGCTGTGAAGAAAGCTGAGCACCAAAGAATTGATACCTTTTGAACTGTGGTGTTGGAGAAGACTTTTGAGAGTCCCTTGGACTGCAAGGAGATCCCACCAATCCATTCTGAAGAAAATCAGCCCTGGGATTTCTTTGTAAGGAATGATGCTAAAGCTGAAACTCCAGTCCTTTGGCCACCTCATACGAAGAGTTGACTCATTGGAAAAGACTCTGATGCTGGGAGGGATTGGGGGCATGAGGAGAAGGGGACGACAGAGGATGAGATGGCTGGATGGCATCACCAACTCGATGGACGTGAGATTGAGTGAACTCTGGGAGTTGGTGATGGACAGGGAGGCCTTGCGTGCTGGGATTCATGTGGTTGCAAACAGTCAGACATGACTGAGCAACCAAACTGAACAGAACAGAACTGCATTATTCATTATGTATTGACTCATTTTTTTATTTCTTCTAGGTCCTTGTTAAACATTTCTTGTATCCTAACCATCCTTGTCTCCAGACTATTTATCTGTAACCTCATTTTGTTTTCAAGACTTTGGATCATTGTCACTATCATTATTCAGAATTCTTTATCAGGTCGATCTCTTCCTCTTTTGTTTGGTTTCGTGGGCATTTATCCTGTTCCTTTACCTGCTGAGTATGTCTCTGCTTTTTCTTCCTGTTTATATTGTTGTGTTTGGGGTGGTGTTTCAGTATTCTAACAGGTTGTGGTTCCTCTTTATTGTGGAGGTTCCTTGCTGTGGTTGGAGTTGGACGGGTGGCTTGTCAAGGTTTCCTGGTTAGAGAATCTTGTGTCAGTGTTCTGGTGATTGAAGCTGGATTCCTTCTTTCTGGAGTGCAATGAAGTGTCCCATAGTGAGTTTTGAGATGTCAGTGTGTTTGATGTGACTTCGGGCATCCTGTATATTGAAGCTCAGGGCTATGTTACTATGTTGCTGGAGAATTTGTATGGTATGTCTTTCTCTGGAACTTGTTGATTCTTGGGTGGTGCTTGGTTTCAGTGTAGGTATGGAGGCTTTCTATGAGCTCTTATTGATTAGTGTTCCCTGGAGTCAGGAGTTCTCTGGTGTTCTAAGGATTTGGACTTAAGCCTCTTGCCTCTGGTTTTCAGTCTCATTCTTACAGTAGCCTCAGACTTTTCTATCTATACAGCACCAATGATAAAACATCTAGGTTAATGATGAAAAGTTTCTCCACAGCTAGGGATACCTGAAGAGGTTTACAGAGTTACATGGAGAAGAGAAGAGGGAGGAGGGTGACCAGGAGGAGAAGAGGGGGAATCAAAATGGGAGAGAGCAATATAGCCAGTAATCACTTCCCTATGTGTTCTCCACAGTCTGGACCCCTCAGAGATGTTCATGGAGTCACACAGAGAAGAAAAGAGGGAGGAAGGAGACAGAGGTGGCCAGGAGGTGAAAAGGGGGAATCAAATGGAGAGAGACAGATCCAGCCATTAATCAGTTCCCTAAGTGTTTTCCACAGCCCAGAACACACAAAGAGATTCACAGAGTTGGGGAGAGAAGAGAAGGAGAGAGAGAGGAGCTAGAGGTGACCTGGTGGAGAAAATGGAGAGTCAAAAGGGGGAGAGAGTTATCAAGCCAGTAGTCTCATTCCCAAGTCAAAATGGATACTGAACATTTGATTCTTAAAGGTACAAGTTGATAACAAATGCAAAAAAGCAAAGATTAAAAATCTAGCATAGAATTTAGACTCTCAAAAATATAATATTTAAAAAAAAACAAAATAAAGTCAGTAAAACTATAAAATATATATATGAAGTTTGCTTTAAATATAGAGTGGTTTATTTTACAAGGTAATAGGTTATAAAAATGAAAATTACAGTAATAGAGGACTTAAAATTAAAAAAAATAAAAGTAATATTAAAAAATTATCTAGGAATTTCTCTGGAGCTGTCGCGGACAGTGAGGAGTCAGTTCATTTTCAGATAGTTACTTGATCCAGCTTATACTTCTCAAGATCTACAAGTCCCTTCCTATGTTCAGTTCAGTTCAGTTCAGTCACTCAGTCGTGTCTGACTCTTTGCGACCCCATGAATCGCAGCACACCAGGCCTCCCTGTCCATCACCAACTCCCGGAGTTCACTCAGACTCGCGTCCATCGAGTCAGTGATGCTATCCAGCCATCTCATCATCTGTCGTCCCCTACTTCTCCTGCCCCCAGGCACTCCCAGGATCAGAGTCTTTTCCAATGAGTCAACTCTTTGCATGAGGTGGCTAAAGTACTGGAGTTTCAGCTTTAGCATCATTCCTTCCAAAGAAATCCCAGGGTGCTAACTACAGGGTTTTAATCTGTTGCACCTGTCACTTCCAAAGCAGTTCCCTCTGTTGTTTTAGCTTCTGTTTGTTGGCCTCTTCAGTGTCTAATTCCTGACCTGACACAAGAGGGTGGTGTTGGTCACTTTTTTAGGCTTACTTGTTCAGTCGTGCTGTGGTGAGGTAGGAAACCTGCAAACAAATATCACTGGTGTGTGTGGGGAGTGCTCACAGTGTCTCAGTCACACTGGGTTTGCCCCCACTCATGGCATGTGTGCTTCTCAGGCTCTATGTCGCTCTGTCAGGAACTGTCTGAGGTGGAACCTGAGTTGCATGCACTTACCAGGTCTAAGCTGCTCAGGTTCAGTTTCTCGGGTACTTGACAAAGGTGCAGACTCTGTTGGGCCTGCGTTTTTTGCCTTTCCCAGGTCTGAGCAGCTCATGTGACCAGGTACATGGCAAGCACAGTCACCCCCAAGTGGGGCGTGCATCTTATCGTCACCCCCATCCCAGCCGCTCCATTTTCTTGGTGTACAATGTGTGTGCCTTTTCAGGTGTGCCATGTGTCTCTTCTGGGGAGCTGATCTCTGGCTGCGACCCTCCTGGCAGATGTCAGCCGTCCAGAATCCCATGAAGTCTTGGTTAGCAAGGAAACCTTCTTGTAGTTTGGTAGAGAATGCCTCTCTGGGGCCATGGTTGCTCCCTTCCAGCTCTGGCTGCTCCCACCTGCCTGTCTCCAGTGGGGGATGGGCTGGACCACAGCCAGCTTGCTCTGCTCAGTCCTTTGTTCTGTGAGCAGGCCTGGCAGTGTTTTAGGTTTGGGCTTTTCACAGTACAGTTCTCTCTCTCTCTCTCTCTCTCTCTCTCTCTCTCTCTCTCTCTCTCTGGCTATCCGACAGTCTGGGTTGCTATGTCAAGTTAGTTCTGTCAGATTGCCCTTGGGGCATTCAGGCTTGGTCCTTACCCTAAACATTGCAGCCTGTGCCTCCCTGTCCAGCCCTCACTTGCTAGTGATGGACACGAGTGTCTGGGCTGCTTCTCCACTGGGAGTTGCTGTTAGGCTCATAATCTGTGGGTTTTGTTTATTTATTTTTCCTCCCGGTTTTGTTGCCCTTTGAGATTCCAAGACTCTCCACAGACCTGCCAGTGAGCATGTTTCCTGGTGTTTGGAAACTTCTCTCTTTTTTAAGACTCCCTTCCCGGGATGGATCTCTGTCCCTACCTCTTTTGTCTCTCTTTCTATCATTTATATTTTGTCCTACCTCCTTTTAAAAACAATGGGTTGCCTTTCTGGGTGCCTGATGTCCTCTGCCAGCATTCAGAAGTTGTTTTTTGGAATTTGCTCAGCTTTCAAAAATTCTTTCAATGAATTTGTTGGGGAGAAAGTGGTCTCCCCGTCCTATTCCTCCACCATCTTAGGACCGCCTCCAGGTGTGATTCTAATAGTACTTGAAAAGTCTCCTGCTCCATCACCCCCTCGTTAGCCTCTCACAGGGATCAAAGTACCACCATGACATATTTATTCCTTTGGGATTTGAATAATTCCTTTGGGATTTGGAAAATTAGCTTCTCAGAGTCCTCAATGAAACTAGAGTCTCCCGGAAGAGGAACCAATTTTCTAATTGCCTTCTTTGGAACCCTAGTGCCTCAGTTTAGCACTGTAAAAAGCGAATTTCATGACCAAAAATTTTGGAGACATTGTTATTTCCCACTCTCCAAACCTCCAACCAAGATTCATGGAGTATCTTATCATATCAAATCCTTTGAGAGGTCTTCCTGTAATATATATGCATACATATACATGTGTGTATATATATATATATGTACACACATATATACATACATAGATACATATACATATACATATACATATATATATATATATATATAAATATATATGGTGAAGTGCTTAGTCACTCAGTTGTGTCTGAATCTTTGCAACCCCAGGAACTGTAGTCTACCAGGCTCCTCTGTCCAAGGGGAATCTGCAGGCCAGAATAATGGAGCTGGTTCCCATGCCCTCCTCTAGGAGATCTCCCCAATACAGGGATCAAACCTAGGTCTTCCACACTCCAGGCAACTTCTTTACCATCTGAACAATCAGGGAAGCCCATGTATATATCTGGTAAATAAATGTATATATACAGTAAATATGTGTGTGTGTATATCTATCATATATAGAGTAAATGTATATTTATATATACTTAAATAAAGATATAAATTTTATGTATTTATAAAATATGTTTTTATGAGTATGTAAATTTTTATTATATATAATAAAATAGATATTATTTTATTACCATGTTTTTAAAATTCAGGATTTCCAAAATATTTGTTCTTTAAATCTTTTCATAAAATGTCCACTAACAATCAACTGATGAACTAATGTTTTGAAGAATACACTTGAGAAACTTTGACATAAAACATTCTTTGCTGGGTCCTCATATGGTATTTTTAACAGTTTATTCAGCATGAGATCCTGGTAAAATGAGTTCCAAGAAAGTTATCTGGATGGGAATGACAAATATTCAGTCAGTTCAGTTCAGTCGATCAGTCGTGTCCCACTCTTTGTGACCCCATGAATCGCAGCATGCCAGGCTCACTGTCCATCACCAACTCCTGGAGTTCACTCAAACTCATGTCCATCGAGTCGGTGATGCCATCCAGCCATTTCATCCTCTGTCATCCCCTTCTCCTCCTGCCCCCAATCCCTCCCAGCGTCAGAGTCTTTTCCAATGAGTCAACTCTTTGCATGAGGTAGCCAAAGTACTGCAGTTTCAGCTTTAGCATCATTCCTTCCAAAGAATTCCCAGGGCTGATCTCCTTCAGAATGGACTGGTTGGATCTCCTTGCAGTCCAAGGGACTCTCAAGAGTCTTCTCCAACACCACAGTTCAAAAGCATCAATTCTTTGCTCTCAGCTTTCTTCACAAATTCTCACATTCATAATGACTACCGGAAAAACCATAGCCTTGACTAGACAGACGTTAGTCGGCAAAGAAATGTCTCTGCTTTTGAATATGCTATCTAGGTTGGTCATAACTTTTCTTCCAAGAAGTAAGTGTTTTAATTTCATGGCTGCAATCACCATCTTCAGTGATTTTGGAGGCCCCCAAAATAAAGTCGGACACTGTTTCCACTGTTTCCCCATCCATTTCCCATGAAGTGATGGGACCAGATGCCATGATCTTCGTTTTCTGAACATTGAGCTTTAGGCCAACTTTTTCACTCTCCTCTTTCACTTTCATCAAGAGGCTTTTTAGTTCTTCTTCACTTTCTGCCATAAGGGTGGTGTCATCTGCATATCTGAGGTTATTGATATTTCTCCTGGCAATCTTGATTCCAGCTTGTGCTTCTTCCAGCTCAGCATTTCTCATGATGTACTCTGCATATAAGTTAAATAAGCAGGATGACAAATATTGTCCAGATACAAATAAGAGGGGATATTGATAACAATGCTAGAAACATATCTCTCTCTCTCTCCATATATATATATATATATATATATATATATATATATATATATATAAATTTTAAATTAATGCTTAGAAATGGTATGCATGTATGTGTGCTCAGTTGTTTCAGTCTTGTCCAACTCTTTGTGGCACATGGACTTTAGCTTGCCAGGCTTCTCTCTCCATGAGATTTCTCAGGCAAAAAAACTGGAGTGGCTTGCCATTTCCTCCTCCAGGGGATCTTCTTGACCCAGGATCGAGCCCAAGTCTCTTGCATGTCCTGCATTGTAGGTGGATTCTTTAATGCTTGAGCCTCTGGGGAAACCCAATAAATGGCATAAATGTGTTATCATTCGTTGAATAAATTGTATTTTCTGTTTTGTTTTTTCTTTTTCTCATCTTCTTTGTTTCAGCTTTATTGAAGTACAATTGGCAAATAAAATTTTCATATATTTAAGGATCACTGCCTGATGCTTTGGTGCACATATACACTGTGAAATGATTGCCACAATCAAGCTAATTAACATATCTGTCATCTCACTTAGTCACCACTTCTTTCTTTCATTATATTTTATTTAATAATTATTGTTATTTTCAACTAATTTGGGTCTTTGCTGAATATTGTTTACATAAAAGTTAAGCAAATTACTGATTGCACATGTAGCATTTATTTTTAGAACTATATTTATTACTAGGAAAATTTAGAGTCTTTTATGTGTTTTTCAAATTCTCTCATGTTGTATAGACGTGGAGAGTTGGAAGCAGAGTTTAGGAAGGAAAGGAAGTTAGTTTGTCCATAGCTAAGAACTCTGAAAATCTTGCTAAAGGAAGGAAATTTGTCAGGGTATTACAAGATCCCTCCTGACAGAAACTCAGGTTTCCCCAGCATGTAGCCTCTTTGTATATACTAATAAAATTGTTAGTTGATAGGTAGCACTTAGCTGAAAACAAATTTCTAAGCCTTGACTGAAGAAATGTCTAAGCCTTGTGAGAAAAGTGATGGGTCCTAAAGCTGATGTTTTCCCCTTAAATAGAAAAGTATTCCCCCTCTTTTTACTTTCTCTCTTTCCTGCTAGGTGGAATTTACATTCCACATGACAATGGGATGTATTGTCCCATGTATGTATGCATTTTACATCATAGGATTATTTTGTAATTATTTTTTTGCTGTGCTCTATCTTCATTGTTGCATGTGGGTTTTTCTACAGATGCGATGAACAGGGGTTACTCTCAACTTGGGCAGCATCAGCTTCTGGTTGTGGTGACTTCTTTTATCGTGGAGCATGAGTTGTAGGGTGTGTAGGCTCAGTATTTGTGACTCAGTTTCTCTGTGGCATGTGGGATCATCCTGGACCAGGGATCCAATCCAGATCCCCTGCATTGGTGGATAGATTCTTAGCCACTGGACCACAAAAGAAGTCTGCAACTTATTTTATATATAATACTTTGTGCCTCTTAACCCCTATCCCTACATTGCCGCTCCCCCTTCTCTTTTTCCCACTGGTAACCATTAATTTGTACTCTACGTCTGTGAGTCTATTTTAAGTTATATTCACTATAGGAACAGATTTTCCAGCTTATTACTCACCTAATCTTTGTATGCAATAGAAGAATCAGAGGAGATGGTCCTACACAAAAATAAAATATAAATGGATTAAAGATCTAAACGTAAGACCAGAAACTATAAAACTCCTAGAGGAGAACATAGGCAAAACACACTCCAACATAAATCACAGCAGGATCCTCTATGACCCACCTCCCAGAATACTGGAAATAAAAGCAAAAATAAACAAATGGGACCTAATTAAACTTAAAGGCTCTAAACAACAAAGGAAACTATAAGTAAGGTGAAAAGACAGCCTTCTGAATGGGAGAAAATAATAGCTAATGAAGCAACTGACAACTAATCTGAAAAATATGCATGCAACTCCTGCAGCTCAATTCCAGAAAAATAAACTACCCAATCAAAAATGGCCAAAGAACTAAATAGACATTTCTCCAAAGAAGACATACAGATGGCTAACAATCACATGAAAAGATGCTTCACATCACTCATTATCAGAGAAATGCAAATCAAAACCACAATGAGGTACCATTTCACGCCAGTCAGAATGGCTGTGATCCAAAAGTCTACAAGCAATAAATGCTGGAGAGGGTGTGGAGAAAAGGGAACCTCTTACACTGTTGGTGGGAATGCAAACTAGTACAGCCACTATGGAGAACAGTGTGGAGATTCCTTAAAAAACTGGAAAAAGAACTGCCTTATGAGCCAGCAATCCCACTGCTGGGCATACACACCGAGGAAACCAGAATTGAAAGAGACACGTGTACCCCAATGTTCATCACAGTGCTGTTTATAATAGCCAGGACATGGAAGCAACCTAGATGTCCATCAGCAGACGAATGGATAAGAAAGCAGTGGTACATATACACAATGGAGTATTACTCAGCCATTAAAAAGAATACATTTGAACCAGTTCTAATGAGGTGGATGAAACTGGAGCCTATTATACAGAGTGAAGTAAGCCAGAAAGAAAAACACCAATTCAGTATACTAATGCATATATATGGAATTTAGAAAGATGGTAATGATAACCCTGTATGAGAGACAGCAAAAGAGACACAGATGTATAGAACAGTCTTTTGGACTCTGTGGGAGAGGTCGAGGGTGGGATGATTTGGGAGAATGGCATTGAAACATGTATAATATCATACATGAAATCAATCGCCAGTCCAGGTTCGATGCATGATACTGGATGTTTGGGGTTGTTTCACTGAGAAGACCCAGAGGGATGGTACGGGGAGGGAAGAGGGAGTGAGGTTCAGGATGGGGAACACGTGTATATCTGTGGCGGATTCATGTTGATGTATGGCAAAACCAATACAATATTGTAAAGTAATTAACCTCCAATTAAAATAAATTAATTTATATTAAAAAAAGAAGAATCAATGAAAGTGTTACTAAAAAAAAGAAATGATACGGGGAAAAAAGAAAACTAGTGAAGTGGAAGTAATTATAAAGAGGCTCTAAATTAAAAATACATGTAATTTCAGTAAGACTCATAGGAAAAAAAAATGTAATAAGAAATTTTATTCCATTAATTTTTTGCTGGATTACCTACTATCCCCTCACTAGTGAAGGGTTCATAAAGAACATAGCAAAGGGTTTCTACTGTCAAAAGCTTATAATATAGATACATATTAGGATTACATCTATGAAACTTAAAGGAGAAACTGTGTCAGAGCCATTTTAGTCTTCTCATTGTCAAATGATATGACTGGTATTTAATAGATTCTCAGTGTTTACTGAAGAAACAAATATGTTGTTCAGTTGCCAATTCATGTCCAACTCTTCGTGACTCCATGGACTGCAGCACACCAGGCTTCCTTGTCCATCACCATCTCCTGAAGTTTGCCCAAATTCATGTCCATTGTATCAGTGATGCCACCTGCCATCTCATCCTGTCACTCTCTTCTTCTTCTGCCTTCAATCTTTCCTATCATAAGAGTCTTTTCCAATGAGTCAGCTGTTAGCATCAAGTGGCCAAATACTGGAGCTTCAGCTTCAACACCAGGCCTTCCAATGAGTATTCAGAGTTGATTTCTTTAAGATTGACTGTTTTGATCTCTTTGCTGTCCAATATACAAAACAAATAAATACATAATAGAAGATTAGCAAGAAGAAAACTCACTTTAGGCCATAGTAGTCAGGAAAAACTTCATGGAGGAGGGATTTGGGTCAATATTTGAGGATAAGAGAGTTTTGTATAATTATAAAAGAAGAGGCAGGTAGTTTAGGACAAAACATGCAAAAAATATGCTTATAAGAGTTATGGCATGGGCAATTTTCATAGAGGAGATTGGAACAGAGTTATTTAGGAAATCAGTAAAAAAAAAAAAATCTGCTGACCTCAGATTGTAAAAAAAAAAAAATAAAATGGTGCTCAGTTGAGAGTTGGATTGGACCCTGAAGGCATCTGGTGCCCATGAGTAATTTTTGAGTGGAAGATGATCTAGTGAAAGCAGTATCTCGAGACATGAGAATGACATGTCTTATACAATGGGACTTCATAATGATTCTCTTCTACTGAGAAAGGATTTTAGTCTAGACCAGCTCTACTTACCTGCATTATATATATATTTATATGTATACTGTTGGCATGGAGCAGTTAGAGTCCATAACTGCCAATACATTAAAAAAAAAAAATGTTACATTGTTAAGTAGGGGATTATTGCTAGGTGTCATACTTGTACTTTTATAAATTAGCATCCCTGAGAGACTGTTAGTGTGGTCAATTGCTTTTTGGGTTTAGTTAAATATTTTTTTTTAGAACTAAAACATAATATAGAGCAACAAGTGACTAAATTGGTAGTTTTTTTGTTTTATTATCATTCACATTTCTTGCTGAGGCCAGTAAGTTTCTCTTTAAACACTTAGGCCAGTTCTTAAAACGACTAGCATTCTCATCATGATGTTTTCTTGAACTTGAGCTATATGCACAAATTTCATGATGGAAACATATAATTTCTAAATTATCTGACAGTAGAGAGATATTACAGGAAAATTATGATATTTCACTGCAAAATATTGCCAATTGTGGAAGCTGCCAATTTAACAGTAGGATTATTCACTATGGTGTTTGATTAATGCAAAATTATTCAGTTGGCTACCTTGTAGTTGGACTATTTTTGTGTTCAATTAGTATGCTAATAATGGTAATTACATTCTATACTGCATGTCTCATCACCTAGATAAAATAATGATAATAAACAAGCTGATGCTGACATTCAGTGCGCCATTCTAATTACTTACTGAAAGCATGCTGGGGAATCAGCACTCAACCAGAGCAAAGGATTCTTTCTTGCTTTTTTTAAAACTACTCTTTCCAAAAAACAGTAAGAGGTTGCTTCTGTTCTCTTGATTATGGAGATATTTTATATCACAGTCATTTTAATTTTGTATATTTAAAAAATGAAGATAATTAAATTATATTCTTTTTACTATAATTTGTAGCAGGAAGTCAGAAAAGCAAAGAATGAACAATGCTCACTTGTGCACTTTTGAACCTAATCATTATTATTTCTTTCCCATCCTCCACTGTCTATAAAATAAAAAACTGAAAATGAAGCAAAATCCCTCTACTGACAGTTCTTCTTGTACTTTGAGGAGTACTGTGAGAGGTAACAACTCTTACTAAGTCTTCAACAAGATAGCTAAATACAGTAGTACACAGGAGTTATTTATTGTCAAAAATATAAAACAAAAGCTCTCTTTTCTTTGGTTAATAACCCCTTATTATAAGACAGCTATACTTCCCAGGTGGCACAGTTTTAAAGAATCCACCTTCCAATGGAGGAGGCTCAAGAGATGTTGATTAAATCCCTGGTTTTAGAAGATCCCCTGGAATAGGGAAATGACAATCCACTTCAGTATTCCTGCTGGAAAAATTCAATGCAGGCTACACTCCATAGGATCGTGAACTGTCGGACATGACTGAGTGACTGAACACATAAGACAGGTTCGATGCAGGATACAGGATGCTTGGGGCTGGTGCACTGGGATGACCCAGAGGGATGGTACTAGGAGGGAGGTGGGAGGGGGGTTCAGGGTGGGGAATACGTGTACACCTGTGGTGGATTCAGGTTGATGTATGGTAAAACCAATACAATATTTTAAAGTAAAATAATAATAATAATAATAATAATAATAATAAATAAATGATAAATGGTTTAAAAAAAAGGACAGTTACACAATACATTTGGGCATCAGTATCAAGTCAGGAGCCCAGCATGCTGACATAAGTCCTTTTGAAGGAGGTTGACTTTACTGCCATTGCCCTTATCATACTTTGACTTCAGGTAAAACAACAGGTAGGAAACAGACGATTAAAGATTTAATGAGCAAGGCTTCCCCAACCAGTTTCAGTTCAGTTCAGTCGCTCAGTCATGTCCGACTCTTGGCGACCCCATGAATCGCAGAACGCCAGGACTCCCTGTCCATCACCAACACCCGGAGTTCATTCAGACTCACCTCCATCGAGTCCATGATGCCATCCAGCCATCTCATCCTCGGTAGTCCCCTTCTCTTCCTGCCCCCAATCCCTCCCAGCAGCAGAGTCTTTTCCAATGAGTCAACTTCTTCGCATGAGGTGGACAAAGTACTGGAGGTTCAGCTTTAGCATCATTCCTTCCAAAGAATTCCCAGGGCTGATCTCCTTCAGAATGGACTGGTTGGATCTCCTTGCAGTTCAAGGGACTCTCAAGAGTCTTCTCCAACACCACAGTACAAATGCATCAATTCTTTGCTCTCAGCTTTCTTCACAGTCCAATTCTCACATCCATACATGACCACAGGAAAAACCATGGCCTTGACTAGACGGACCTTAGTCGGCAAAGTAATGTCTCTGCTTTTGAGAATGCTATCTAGGTTGGTCATAACTTTTCTTCCAAGGAGTAAGCATTTTTAAATTTCATGGCTGCAGTCACCATCTGCAGTGATTTTGGATCCCCCCAAAATAAAGTCTGACACTGTTTCCACTGTTTCCCCATCTATTTCCCATGAAGCGATGGGACCTGATGCCATGATCTTAGTTTTCTGAATGTTGAGCTTTAAGCCAACTTTTTCACTCTCCTCTTTCACTTTCATCAAGAGGCTTTTTATTTCCTCTTCACTTTCTGCCATAAGGGTGGTGTCATTTTCATATCTGAGGTTATTGATATTTCTCCCAGGAATCTTGATTCCAGCTTGTGTTTCTTCCAGTCCAGCGTTTCTCATGATGTACTCTGCATATCAGTTAAATAAGCAGGGTGACAATATACAGCCTTGACATACTCCGTTTCCTATTTGGAACCAGTCTGTTGTTCCATGTCCAGTTCTTAATATTGTTTCCTGACCTGCATACAGATTTCTCAAGAGGCAGGTCAGATGGTCTGGTATTCCCATCTCTTTCAGAATTTTCCACAGTTTATTGTGATCCACACAGTGAAGGCTTTGGCATAGTCAGTAAAGCAGAAATATATATTTTTCTTGAACTCTCTTACATTTTTGATGATCCAGTGAATGTTCGTAATTTGATCTCTGATTCTTCTATCTTTTCTAAAACCAGCTTGAACATCTGGAGGTTCATGCTTTACATATTGCTGAAGCCTGGCTTGGAGAATTTTGAGCATTACTTTGCTAGTGTGTGAGAAGAGTGCAATTGTGGAGTAGTTTGAGCATTCATTGGCATTGTCTTTCTTAAGGATTGGAATAAAACCTGACTTTCCAGTGCTGTGGCCACTGCTGGGTTTTCCAAAATGTTGGCATATTCAATGAGCACTTTCACAGCATCATCTTTTAGGATTTAGAAATAGCTCAATTGGAATTCCATCACCTCCGCTAGCTTTGTTCATAGTGATACTTCTGAAAGCCCACTTGACTTCACATTCCAGGATGTCTGGCTCTAGATTAGTGATCACAGCATTGTGATTACATGGGTCATGAGATCTTTTGTGAACAGTTCTTCTGTGTATTTTTGCCACGTCTTATTAATATCTTCTGCTTCTGTTAAGTCCATACCATTTCTGTCCTATACTGAGCCCGTCTTTGCATGAAATTTTCCGTTGGTGTCTCTAATTTTCTTGAAGAGGTCTCTAGTCTTTCTCATTCTATTGTTTTCCTCTATTTCTTTGGACTGATCACTGAAGAAGGTTTTCTTATCTCTCCTTGTTATTCTTTGGAATTCTGCATGCACATGGGTATATCATTCCTTTTCTTTGCTTTTTGTTTCTCTTCTTTTCACCGCTATTTTTAAGGCCTCCTTAGACAGCCATTTTGCTCTTTTGCATTTCTTTTTCTTGAAGATGGTCTTTCTTGGGTATTCATCAGGGACTCTGTCTATCATATCTAGTCGCTTAAATCTATTTCTCACTTTCACTGTATAATCATAAGGGATTTGATTTAGGTTATACCTGAATGGTCTAGTGGTTTTCCTCACTTTCTTCAATTTAAGTCTGAATTTGGCCATAAGTAGTTCATGACCTGAGCCACAGTCAGCTCCTGGTCTTGTTTTTACTGACTGTATAGAGCATCTTCATCTTTGGCTGCAAAGAATAGAATCAATCTGATTTCAGTGTTGACCATCTGGTGATGTCCATGTGTAGAGTGTTATCTTGCCTTGTTGGATGATGGTGTTTGTTATAACCAGTGTGTTATCTTGGCAAAACTCTGATAGCCTTTGCCTTGCTTCATTTTATTTTTTACTTCAAGGGCAAATTTGCCTGTTATTGCAGGTGTTTCTTGACTTCCTACTTTTGCATTCCAGTGCCTTATAATGAAAAAGACATCTTTTGGGGGTGTTAATCCTAAAAGGTCTTGTAGGTCTTCATAGAACCTTTCAAATTCAGCTTCATCAGCATTACTGCTCAGGACATAGACTTGGATACCATTGTATTGAATGGTATGTCTTGGAGATGAACAGAGATCACTCTGTCGTTTTTGAGATTGCATCCAAGTACTGCATTTCAGACCTTTTTTTTTTTTTTTACTATGATGACTACTCCATTTCTTCTAAGGGATTCCTGCCCACAGTAGTAGATGTAATGGTCATCTGAGTTAAATTCACCCATTCCAGTCCATTTTAGTTCCCTGATTCCTAGAATGTCGACATTCACTCTTGCCATCTCCTGTTTGAGCACCTCCAATTTGCCTTGATTCATGGACCTGACATTCCAGGTCCCTATGCAATATTGTTCTTTACAACATTGGAGTATGACCCAGTTTTCACACAGACAGGCCCTCCCATCAGGAAACTACCACAAGCCACTTATCCTCATCCATCATAGGGAAGAAAGAATGCAATCCACAATCACAGAAACTAACCAAATTGGTCACATGCATCACAGCCTTGTCTAACTCAATGAAACTATGAGCCATGTCATGTAGGGCCACCCAAAAGAAATGGGTCATGTTGGAAAGTTCTAACAAAATGTGGTCCTCTGGGGAAGGGAATGACAAACCACTTCACTATTCTTACCTCAAGATCCCAATGACCAGTATGAAAAGGCAAAAAAATAAAATAAAATAAAATAAAAATAAATAAATAAATAAATAAATAAACACTGAAAGATGAATTCCTCAAGTCAATAGATTCCCAATATGCTACTGGAGAAGAGTGGATAAATCATTCCAGAAAGAATGAAGACGCTGAGTGAAAGTGAAAACAAGTTCCAGTTGTGGATGTGTCTGGTGGTGGAAGTAAAGTCCAATGCTATAAAGAACAATATTTCACAGGAGCATGAAATGTTAGACCCATGAATCAAGGCAAATTGGAATGTGGTCAAACAGGAAATGACAGGAGTGAACACGGAGATTTTAGGAATCAGTGAACTAAAATACACTGAAACAGATGAATTTAATTCAGGTGACCATTGTGTCTACTACTGTGGGCAAGAATCCCTAAGAAGAAATGGAGTGTCCCTCACAGTCAACAAAAGAGTCTTAAATGCAGTGTTCTGGTGCAATATAAAAAATGACAGAATGTTTTCTGTTCATTTCCAAGACAAACCATTCACTGTCACAGCAATCCAAGTCTATTCCCCCACCACTAATAGCGAAGAACCTGAAGTTGAATGGTTCTATGAAGACCTACAAGACCTTCTAGAACTAACCCCCCACCAAAAAAAAAAAAAAAAAAAAGACATATATTTTTGTCATAGGGGACTGGAATCCAAAAGTAGGAAGTCAAGAGATACCTGGATAACAGGCAAGTTTGGCCTTGGAGTATAAAATGAAGCAGGGCAAAGGCTAACAGAGTTTTGTAAAGAGAACATACTGGTCATAGCATACATATTCTTCCAATAACACAATAGATGACACTACACATGGACAACACCAGATGGTCAATACTGAAATCAAATTGATTATATACTTTGTAGCCAGAGATGAACAAGCTCTATAATATCAGTAAAAACAAGAACAGGAGCTGACTGTGGCTCAGGTCATGAAACCCTTATTGCAAAATTCAGAGTTAAATTGAAGAAAGTAGGGAAAAGCACTAGGCAATTTAACTATACCTAAATCAAATTCCTTATGAAACCAAGCCATACCTGCGGGGCAACCCAAGATGGGTGGGTCATGGTGGAGATATCTGACAGAATGTGGTCCACTGGAGAAGGAAATGGCAAACCACTTCAGTATTCTTGCCTTGAGAACACCATGAACAGTATGAAAAAGCAAAATGATAGGATACTGAAAGAGGAACTACCCAGGTCAGTAGGTGCCCAATATGCTACTGGAGATCAGTGGAGAAATAACTCCAGAAAGAGTGAAGGGATGGAGCCAAAGCATAAACAGTACCCAGCTGTGGATGTGACTGGTGAAAGAAGCAAGATCCGATGCTGTAAAAAGCAATATTGCATAGGAACCTGGAATGTCAGGTCCATGAATCAAGGCAAATTGGAAGTGGTCAAACAAGAGATGGCAAGGGTGAACGTCGACATTCTAGGAAACAGCAAACTAAAATGGACGGGAATGGGTGAATTTAACTCAGTTGACCATTATATCTATTACTGCGGGCAGGAATCCCTCAGAAGAAATGGAGTAGCTATCATGGTCAACAGAAGAGTCTGAAATGCAGTACTTGGATGCAATCTCAAAAATGACAGAAGGATCTCTGTTCATCTCCAAGGCAAACCATTCAATATCACAGTTATCCAAGTCTATGCCCCAACCAGTAACGCTGAAGAAACTGAAGTTGAACGGTTTTATGAAGACCTACAAGACCTTTTAGAAATAACACCTAAAAAAGATGTCATTTTCATTATAGGGGATTGGAATACAAAGTCGGAAGTCAAGAAACACCTGGAGTAACAGGCAAATTTGGCCTTGGAATGTGGAATGAAGCAGGGCAAAGACTAATAGAGTTTTGCCAAGAAAATGCACTGGTCATAGCATACACCCTCTTCCAAAAACACAAGAGAAGACTCTACAAATGGACGTCACCAGATGGTCAACACTGAAATCAGATTGATTCTATTCTTTGCAGCCAAATGGAGCAGCTCTATACAGTAAACAAAACAAGACCAGGAGCTGACTGTGGCTCATATCATGAAATCCTTATTACCAAATATGGACTCAAATTGAAGAAAGTAGGGAAAACCGCTATACCATTCAAGTATGACCTAAATCAAATCCCTTATGATTATACAGTGGAAGTGAGATATAAATTTAAGGGCCTAGATCTGATAGATAGAGTGCCTGATGAACTATGGAATGAGGTTCATGACATTGTACAGGAGACAGGGATCAAGACCATCCCCATGGAAAAGAAATGCAAAAAAGCAAAATGGCTGTCTGAGGAGGTCTTACAAATAGCTGTGAAAAGAAGAAAGGCGAAAAGCAAAGGAGAAAAGGAAAGATATAAGCATCTGAATGCAGAGTTACAAAGAATAGCAAGAAGAGATAAGAAAGCCTTAGTCTGCGATCAATGCAAAGAAATAGAGGACAAGACAGAATGGGAAAGACTAGAGATCTCTTCAAGAACATTAGAGATACCAAGGGAACATTTCATGCAAAGATGGGCTCAATAAAGAACAGAAATGGTCTGGGCCTAACAGAAGCAGAAGATATTAAGAAGAGGTGGCAAGAATACATAGAAGAACTGTATAAAAAAGAACTTCATGATCCATATAATCATGATGATGTGATCACTAATCTAGAGCCAGACATCTTGGAATGTGAAGTCAGGTGAGCCTTAGAAAGCATCACTACGAAGAAAGCTAGTGGAGGTGATGGAATTCCAGTTGAGCTGTTTCAAATCCTGAAAGATGATGCCATGAAAGTGCTGCACTCAATATTCCAGCAAATTTTGAAAACTCAGCAGTGGCCACAGGACTAGAAAATCTCAGTTTTCATTCCAATCCCAAAGAAAGACAATGCCAAAGAATGCTCAAACTACGGCACAATTGCACTCATCTCACATGGTAGTAAAAGTCATGCTCAAAATTCTCCAAGCCAGGCTTCAGCAATACGTGAACCAGGAACTCTCTGATGTTCAAGCTGTTTTTAGAAAATGCAGAGGAACCAGAGATCAAATTGCAACATCCGTTGGATCATGGAAAAAGCAAGAGAGTTCCAGAAAAACATCTATTTCTGCTTTATTGACTATGCCAAAGCCTTTGTGTGGATCACAATAAACTGTGGAAAATTCTGAAAGAGATGGGAATACAAGACCACCTGACCTGCCTCTTGAGAAATCTGTATGCATTTCAGGAAGCAACAGTTAGAACTGGACATGGAACAACAGACTGGTTCCAAATAGGAAAAGGAGTAGGTCAAGGCTGTATATTGTCACCCTGCTTATTTAACTTATATGCAGAGTACATCATGAGAAGCACTGGACTGGAAGAAGCACAAGCTGGAATCAAGATTGCTGGGAGAAATATCAATAACCTCAGATATGTCGATGACACCACCCTTATGGCAGAAAGTGAAGAGGAGCTAAAATGCCTCTTGATGAAATTGAAAGAGGAGAGCAAAAATGTTGGCTTAAAGCTCAACATTCAGAAAACGAAGATCATGGCATTCGGTCCCATCACATCATGGGAAATAGATGGGGAAACAGTGGAATCAGTGTCAGTGTCATGGTGACTGCAGCCATGAATTTAAAGGACGCTTACTCCTTGGAAGAAAAGTTATGGCTAACCTAGATAGTATATTCAAACCAGAGACATTACTTTGCCGACTAAGGTCCATCTAGTCAAGGCTATGGTTTTTCTTGTGGTCATGTATGGATGTGAGAGTTGGCCTGTGAAAAAGGCTGAGCACCGAAGAATTGATGCTTTTGAGCTGTGGTGTTGGAGAAGACTCTTGAGAGTCCCTTGGAATGCAAGGAGATTCAACCAGTCCATTCTGAAGGAAATCAACCCTGGGATTTCTTTGGAAATAATGATGCTAAAGCTGAAGCTCCAGTACTTTGGCCACCTCATGCGAAGAAGTTGACTCATTGGAAAATACTCTGATGCTGGGAGGGATTGGGGGCAGGAAGAGAAGGGGACTACCGAGGATGAGATGGGTGGATGGCATCACTGACTCGATGCACATGAGTCTGAGTGAACTCCGGGAGATGGTGATGGACAGGGAGGCCTGGCATGCTGCGGTTCATGGGTTTGCAAAAAGTCGGACATGACTGAGCGACTGAACTAAATTGAACTGATACAGTGGAAGTGACAAATAAATTCAAGGGAGTAGATCTGATAGACTGCGTGCCTGAAGAACTATGGATGAAGCTTCATAACATTTTACATGAGGTGGTGATTAAAGCCTTCCCCAAGAAAACGAAATATAAAAAGGCAAAATGGTTACCTGAGGAGGGAGGCCTTACAAAGCTGAGGAAAGAAGAGAAGTGAAAGACACAGAGAAAAGGAAATATATATCCATCTGAATGCAGGGTTTCAAAGAATAACAAGGAGAAATTAGAAAGCCATCCTCAGTAACTAATGTGAAGAAATAGAGGAAAACAATAGAATGGGGAAGACTATAGATCTCTTCAAGAAAATTAGAGATATCAAGGGAACATTTCATGCAAAAATGGGAACAATCAAGCACAGGAATGATATGGAATTAACAGAAGCAAAAGATATTATGAAGATGTCACAAAAATACACAGGAAAACTATACACAAGAGATCTTAATGACCTAGATAACCACAATGGGTGGTCACTCACCTAGAGCCAGAGAACTTGAAGTTCAAACCTTGAAGTTTCAACCCGAGAAAGCTAGTGGAGGTGATGGAATTCCAGCTGAACTACTTTAAATCCTAAAATATGATGATTTTAAAGTAATTCATTCAATATTCCAGCAAATTTGAAAAATTCAGCAGTGGCCACAGGACTGGAAAATATCAGTTTTCATTTTGCATCTATAACCTATGGTTTTTCCAGTAGTCATTTATGGATGTAATAGTTGGATCATAAGGAAGGCTGAGTACCAAAGAATCGATGGTTTTGAACTATGGTGTTGGAGAAGACTCTTGAGTATCCCTTGGACTGCAAGGAGATCACACCAGTGTCTATGTTTGAGGTAGCATACAGGATGCTTGGGGCTGGTGCTTGGGGATGATCCAGAGGGATGGTGTGGGGTGGGAGGTGGGAGGGGGGTTCATGTTTGGGAACTTATGTACACCTGTGGTGGATTCGTGTCAATGTATGGCAAAACCAATACAGTATTGTAAAGTAAAATAAAGTAAAAATAAAAATTAAAAAAAAAAATCTTAAAGGAAATCAACCCTGAATATTCATTGGAAGGACTGATACTGAAGCTGAAGTTCCAATACTTTGGCCATCTGATGGGAAGAGATGACACATTAGAAAAGACCCTGTTGCTGGGTAAGATTGTAGCAGGAAGAGAAGCAGGCAACAGAAAACGAGGTGGTTGGATGGCATCACTGACTCAAGGGACATGAATTTGATCAGGCTCAGGGAGATGGTGAAGGACAAGGAGGCCTGGTGTGCTGCAGTTCATGGGGTCACAAATAGACACAACTGAGCAGTTGAACAACAAATACTGTAAACTCTTGTATGAGTTACAGGTTAGGAGTTTGTATTAAGCATAGCCTTGTACATGCATGCTAAGTTGCTTCAGTCGTGTCTGACTCTTTGCAACCCTATGGAGTGTAGCCTACCAGGCACTTCACTCTATGAGATTCTTGAGGCAAGAATACTGGAGTGAATTGCCATTCCCTTCTTCAAGGGAATCTTCCTGACCCAGGGATCGAACCCATGTTTCCTGAGCTTCCTGCACTGTAGGCAGATTCTTTACCACTTAGCTATCAGGGAAGCCCAGTACCTGCACACCAGTTCAGGTCAGTTCAGTTCAGTCCCTCGGTCGTGTCTGACTCTGCGACCCCATGAATCGCAGCACTCAAGGCCTCCCTGTCCATCACCAACTCCCGGAGTTCACTCAGACTCACGTCCATCAAGTCAGTGATGCCATCCAGCCATCTCATCCTCTGTCATCCCTTTCTCCTCCTGCCCCCAATCCCTCCCAGCATCAGAGTCTTTTCCAACGAGTCAACTCTTCGCATGAGGTGGCCA
Organism: Capricornis sumatraensis; assembly: GCF_032405125.1. Lineage (NCBI taxonomy): Eukaryota > Metazoa > Chordata > Mammalia > Artiodactyla > Bovidae > Capricornis > Capricornis sumatraensis. The sequence goes on along the minus strand of NC_091092.1, from coordinate 69,454,687 downwards.
AAGTACTGGAGTTTCAGCTTTAGCATCATTCCTTCCAAAGAAATCCCAGGGCTGATCTCCTTCAGAATGGATTGGCTGGATCTCCTTGCATTCCAAGGGACTCTCAAGAGTCTTTTTCAACACCACAGTTCAAAAGCATCAATTCTTTGGCACTCAGCTTTCTTCACTGTCCAACTCTCACATCCATACATGACCACAAGAAAAACCATAGCCTTCACATAATATATGCTTAATAAATATTTGCTGAATGAATTAATAAATGATCAAACAAATATATACATTGTTTCTGTATGGTCAATGCATAACTGGCAAGAAATATTTTGGAGATCCTGCTACCCTCTCTTGTAGATTTCCATTTCCCTTTGTATATGTTCTAATGCCTGTGTCTCTCATCTGTTGTGAAAGTGAAGTAACAAGCTCTTCATAATATTTTAAATCTTGTTCCATGTTGACTAGGAAGAAAAAAATATTACTACTCATTTAGCACTGACTAAATGTTTGTTACTGTGCAAATACTTTGCCTATATCAACAATTTGAATCCTTTCAAGATTTTGATGTGAAATGTATCACTCCCTCTCTTTTATCAAATTAAATAAACATCCCACAGGAAATGACATTTCTAGAATTTAAAGACTGACTTCAGAAATTGAACTCTTAGCTGTTATAATATATGTCTCACTATGATATTATTTTACTTGCATGATGTCCCAGCACTTGTTGATAAACAAATTGTTTTTTAATATCCTGGACCTCACACTATTCTGGCAGACCTATGGTCTATCAGATTGATTTCCATCTATTTGTCCTCTCATGAGGACTGATCAGTGTTGATCAGTCCTAAATCAATTACCATATCACAAGTTTTAAGCCAACCCCTAAAATAACTCATTCTCTACTTGTCTACTTTCCAAGAACTACTTACTAGGGCTTCCTCCATAGCTCAGTGGCAAGCAATCCTGAAATGCAGAAGCCACAAGAGACATGGGTTTGATCCTTGGGTCAGGAAATTCCCCTGGAGGAGGGCATGGCAACCCACTCTAGTATTCTTGCTTGGAGAATACCCATGGACAGAGGATCCTGGTGGTCTCCAGTCCATGGGGTTGCAAAGAGTTGTATATGTCTGAGCATGCATGCAACCACTACATACTATTCCATATAGTGATGCTAATATTATCTATATTTTTACTAATGAGAAAACTGAAAAAAAATTCTATCACCATCCTGTTTAATAAAGTATAGTGTTTTTTTAATATATATCTACATATGTTCATATGTATTTAAAGCAAAGCAGGTATCTTCAACTAATATTTGATATGAATATTATTCCTTTTTGGAAGCAGACACCATTGTTATAAATCATATGTATTACTTTGTGTGACATGGTTATATAGGAATGTACTGAGCTATAAATCAATATTTAATTGTGTGATACAGAAGATAAGTGTTATGACTTTATTAAATTAACATTTGCTAAGTGTGTCACACAGTGCCAGATGGTGAGCTACATCTCAGCAAAAGACCACAGTATAAATTGAAATACAGAAATTGATTACTCATAAGTCCTGGAAGATATAAATGACATAACTTAAGGAGCAACAAGAGGAAGTCAAGGCAGAGTGTAGGTAGAGAGGGAGGCCAGGACCTGGACCACATGCCTTTATGAGAGTTCATGGATGGAATACTTTGGGGTTCCTGGGATAAGACCAGGTTGGTCAGTTTGAACCCCAAATAGCAGGGTTTAGGTAGCTCCTTGGATCTTATTGAAGTGGCACATAAGGGGAAGGCTCTGAGAGGCTGGGGAAACTTGATTGCAAAGGTTGTTGGGGAAATCACATAAAGATACATGCGCTTGAATGAGGGGGCTATTGTCATTGTAAGACCCCTGCAGGCTGCTTGGCAAAACAAAATGGATACTGAAGCAGCAATACCATGAAGTGGCTTAGCTAAACTGTTGGCAGTATGTCATGCCACTAATCAGTGGGGGGACTTTTTTTTTTTTTTTTTAAGTTTAGCACCCATTTTCTGTTTGCTCCCAACCACAAAAAAAAGCAGAATATATATATATATATATATATATATATATATATATATATATATATATATATATATATATATCCCCCAAATCTATATTGTTAAAATATGAGAAAGAAAAAAAATATATGTTACAAAATTCAGAAAGGAAAGAGTGATTAGATTAGGCGAAGAGCTCCAGAACCCAGTAAACAAAGAGTAAAACTACTTCCATAGCTACCAAGGTAAAAAAGAAACTAAAATTTTGTATGGGCTATAAAGGGCAGGAGGAGAAAGGGATGACAGAGGATGAGATGGCTGGATGGCATCACTGACTCGATGGACGTGAGTCTGAATGAACTCTGGGAGTTGATGATGGACAGGGAGACCTGGCATGCTGCGATTCATGGGGCTGCAAAGTCAGACATGACTGAGAGACAGAACTGAACTGAACTGATAGGAGATAAACAAAATTTCAGAAATTTAGTAATAAAACAATATATGCTTAAAATGAACTTGAAGCAATAACATAAGAAAAAAATAGAAGTCCACACATTTATAAAAGATCCTTAAATAGGAAAGGGATCAGTTTTAACAGATTGTGTGAGAGAAAAACATTGGAGGAAATACACAGTGGAAATTGACCTAGGAGGTACCAGAAGAGATACTATCCTCATAGTCCTACAGATGGGATTGGGCTCCCTCCCTGTTAGTTGTTTGGCCTGAGCTGACCCAGCCATGGGGTCTACAGGCTCTATGGTAGGGTTAGTGGCAACCTCCAAGAGGACTTACACCAAGGAGGACCTTCCAGAACTGCTGCTGCCAGTGCCCCCATCCCTGTGGTGAGCCCCTGCCAATCCATGTGTCTACAGGAGAGCCTCCAACACCAGTAGCAGGTAGTTTTAGTTCAGTCTCCTCTGGGGTCACTGATCCTTCTTTCTGGGTCTTGGTGTACACCAGATTTTGAACACCAATTTGTATTGAAATGTAGAAGTGCCTCCTAATAAAGACTTCCAATTCATAAAAGGCTGAACAGACAGCATAAAAATGACTATACATTGTTTTTATCAGCAAACAATTTTTCTATAGTTCTTTCCAAGCTGAATCTAATGGGAGAACATTTTGTGAAAGACTTGTTTTTGTCTAGCTGTTTACTGTGTAAACTGATAAATATATTTTTACTCTTGCGATTATGTAACTATTACTCATTAATACTATTGTATCATGGTCAACAGAAAAATAATATAATTCTATGTTACCAAAACTACCATTTAATAGAAAAATCTGTAATCATTTTTTAAAATCCAGATGCATATCAGAATTATCTTGGAATTTTTTGAGAAATACAAATGCCCAAGTGCTTTTTTTTTTTTTCCCAAAGCTCCAGATGTTTCTAAAAAGCAGTCATGTTTAAAAACAACTGGACTATACGACGATCATTTACTTTTGTCTAGTTTGTTTCACTTTTTCTGTTTCATATTCAGTGCTTCCATTTCAGTCAGTTTATATTTTCCATTTTCTCCATCTCTTCTTTTATTTTTGTTATTTCTCAAGCCTTTATCAGCATAGTAGAAAAGCTTTTCTTATACATATATATAAGTAGTGTGTATAATATATATAATGTTTATATTATATATATATTTAAATTTATAGATTTCTGACTACATAAAATATTTAAGATATTTTGATTCCACTTGTTTGACTTAGTATGAATATTATGCTATATTTCTTATTAAAAATACATATGCAACAAGCAACAAAGGTTTACTGTATGGCACAGGGATCTATATTCAATATCTTATAATAACCTATAATGGAAAATAATCTGAAAAATAATATATGTAAGTATTACAACTAAATCACCTTGAGGTGCACCTGAAATTTAAGTCAACTATATTTTAATAACATATATATATTAAGAAAAATAATAATTGATATTCATATTGATTACCCTGGAGCACTGAAAGTCCTCAAGTGTCTTCTAATAAATCAGATTCATTTTTGCTCAGTATAGATTTTGTGTTAATTATATTTCCTTGTGTTCCAAGGCTTTGAAAACTGACAAGTTGGCTGTGGTAAATATACTCACTTTCTATTAGTCAAGGTAGTTGATTAACTAATCTGGTCTATTGTACCCCTACTCCCAAGCAATGACTAGAAATAGAATACTGTTGCCTTTTTTTTTTTTTTGTATGTGTTTTAAGGAAAACTATGATAATAAGATACACTAGATTTCTTCCTGTAATATAAATATGACACCACTTTGAAGCAATTAAAGATTTTCTATTTGTTGTTTATAAAATGTGACAATTTGCTGTTCTCAAGACTAAGGAATAAATAAATTAGGTTCTGACTAAATGGAAAAAAAGTTTTACCTAAATGTTCTGTTTTGTAAAGTGTATGTAGCTATAGGATACATTGCAAATACCAGTAGAAGTTTGCTTAAAAAGCTAATGGAAGTGGAATATTTTCAATAGCTGCCCACTCTAAGGAGACAGTAAGCTGAAAGCTTATCATATATTTTGAGCTTCTTAACTATCTATTATGTTGCTTTTATTTTTAAGATGTTACACATTCATCTTGCACTAGCCAGGTGAAAGAATATCCCTTTCTTTTCACAAGAGTGACACAGGAAAATACTGTCTATATCCAAAGATTAAAAACAGAAATAAAAAAAAAATGTGTTTTGGAACTCAGGTGGATTAAAAGTACTGCACTCAGGGGCATAAGAAAATATCATCAAATCTATTTCCAATGTTTTGAAAGGATAATGAGAAACAGTTCTTCATCAAGAAATACATCCACTTATTTATTGACAAGAGGAGAGCTCTTCAGCAAGTGGCATTTCTTCTTTAAACTCTACGGCTGTTAAAGAAACAATTTTGTATACTCAGATCCACTGAAAGATATCATGCTGTGTGCATTGTACCACTGTGATCTAGTTCAGTAATCACACCTCTTTCCATAGCATTATACCTGTACATTTTTTTATGTTTGGACTTCAGGAAAGAATGCTGTTATCCTTACCTGATAATGAGTGTTGAGAGGCTTCAGCCATTGCCATGAAATAATTATTCATTTTACAAATTATCACAAGAGTGGATTTATAGATAGGGTGAACTATTAGAGAAATTAAAATATAAATATATTTCTCCTTTCCGAGATCTCACTATCTTCTTTCACTCCCCATCTTCCATCCCAGGAAGTATAGACCAAATTTTGTTCCTAAAAGCTATGCTCGGCCCCTTATCACTCCTAGTCTCCTGCCCCTTGCTCCCATGCTCACCCTCTGCCTTTTGGGTAATATAAACAGTTTATGACTTTTAGATAAGATGGAATTGCCTCAGTATTCTCTGAGATAAATGAGTTTGTAGGTTAGATAATACAGAATTGGACCAACTCAAGGAATAGAAAATCACCTTATCAAAGGAGGGAAATGATGGGAACTGTAGTTTCCTCAGGTGGTAGCCACATGCCCAATTTACATGCAGTAATCTCATAAGGGGTGGCTTGAAAATGGCTGTGGCATTGGACACTAAGTGTTAAAAAAAAAAAAAAAGGACAAACATCAGAAGCCAGTCACTACATCAACGACTGGGAAAAATGGGAAGAAGCCTTCTAAAATTTTATTATTCCAACTGCTAATTATAAACTAGTGAGTTTTATATTGTGATATTGATTCATGATTATGTACAGAAAGTGAAGCTAAATCTCTGGGGTCTGTTTAGAGATATGTATGTCTCAGAAGATGTTTTTGTCTTTGGAAATACTGTTGAAGCTAATTTTTAAATGAGCTAGATTTAATTTGCTTAAAGAAAATTTACACTTATGAATCACACAATTCTCAATACAACAGAAATTCAGCTAAATGAATTTCAGGTTCATATGAACTGGGAAGTATTTAGTATTATATTAACATATGGAATTAAAAGGCAGAGGAACCAGAGATCAAATTGCCAACATCTGCTGGATCATGGAAAAGGCAAGAGAGTTCCAGAAAAACATCTATTCTGATTTATTGACTATGTATGCCAAAGCCTTTGACTGTGTGGATCACAATAAACTGGAAAATTCTGAAAGAGATGGGAATACCAGACCACCTCACCTGCCTCTTGAGAAATCTGTATGCAGGTCAGGAAGCAACAGTTAGAAATGGACATGGAACAACAGACTGGTTCCAAATAGGAAAAGGAGTATGTCAAGGCTGTATATTGTCACCCTGCTTATTTAACTGATATGCAGAGTACATCATGTGAAATGCTGGACTGGAAGAAACACAAGCTGGAATCAAGATTCCTGGGAGAAATATCAATAACCTCAGATATGCAGATGACACCACCCTTATGGCAGAAAGTGAAGAGGAACTAAAAAGCCTCTTGATGAAAGTGGAAGTGGAGAGTGAAAAAGTTGGCTTAAAGCTCAACATTCAGAAAATGAAGATCATGGCATCTGGTCCCATCACTTCATGGGAAATAGATGGGGAAACAGTGAAAACAGTGTCAGATTTTATTTTGGGGGGATCCAAAATCACTGCAGATGTTGACTGCAGCCATGAAATTAAAAGACGCTTACTCCTTGGAAGAAAAGGCAATCCCAACCTAGATAGCATATTCAAAAGCAGAGACATTGCCAACTAAGATCCGTCTAGTCAAGGCTATGGTTTTTCCTGTGGTCATGTATGGATGTGAGAGTTGGACTGTGAAGAAGGCTGAGCGCTGAAGAATTGATGCATTTGTACTGTGGTGTTGGAGAAGACTCTTGAGAGTCCCTTGGACTGCAGGCAGATCCAACCAGTCCATTCTGAAAGAGATCAGCCCTGGGGATTCTTTGGAAGGAATGATGCTAAAGCTGAAACTCCAGTACTTTGGCCACCTCATGCGAAGAGTTGACTCATTGGAAAAGACTCTGATGCTGGGAGGGATATGGGGCAGGAGGAGAAGTGGATGACAGAGGATGAGATGGCTGGATGGCATCACGGACTCGATGGACATGAGTCTGATTGAACTCTGGCATACTGCGATTCATGGTGTCACAAAGAGTCAGACACGACTGAGTGACTGAACTGAACTGATACATGTCTTTGTGTTCTTATAGTTCACCGAATTTCTTTAAGATGATTTTTTATGGATTCTTTGTTAGCCTGTCCATAAATATCCAGCTATTGTAGCTTTACTGTTAATCTTGGTGTTATCATGTTAATTCTATGTGATCCTTGTTTATTTGTGATGGTAGCTACACATTTCATTAAGTGATATCTTCTAATAGGTTTTAGAGTTTTACTTTGGCAAGAAAGCATTTTATTGGTCAGCTCATGTCGGTGTACTGAACAATTCAGTTGGTAGTGTTCAAGGAGAAAAAAAAAATCATCTAGGGTTTGTAGCTGGGCAACAATCACTGCCCACATTGTAATATCAGGGGTGCATGCTGGCTGGGCTCCACACTTGGGTATATCTGCAGTCTGGACTCTATATTCATGATGGGCTGCTAGATGAGGCCCATGTTCAGACAGTGCTGCTGGCTATGGATTATGTTCTACTAGGGTCATTATCTGAGCTCTGTAATTACCTCTAGTCAGGTAAGATCACAGTCTGTGTTCCCTGGAAATATGTTGCCACTGATTGGACTCTACAAGTGGCCTCTAGGCTGAGATCTATAAATGCTCCAAGTTGGGTGTGGTTCTACATTGTGCTGTTAGTTTAAGTGATGTTGTTGATGGGATTTCATATTTATGCAGGAATCCAGGCATTATTTTTTAGTCGTATAGGGCCTCGGGCTGTACTCTGTGATTATGTGGCACTGAGGGCTGTTACTCAAACATTGGTGGGGCTACAGGTTGGGATATATATTCAGGTAAGCCACTATCTATGCCCTGCTGTTGGGCAAGGTTTCTGGCTAGACTCTCTGATTTAGAGGGGCATCCAGCTCTATCTTGCAGTTGTGTGGGGCTAAATACTCTGCCTCATGGTTGAGCATGGTCACTGGCTTTAGTCTCTGCCTGTGTGTAGCTGCAAGCTGTGTTCAACAATCGGGAAGGTTCATAGTGTGGGCTCTGCTCTATGATGAGACTGTAGATTGGGCTTCACAGCTGTTTAGTACTCTAGGTGGGGATATGATACATTCCAGTGTCACTGTTTAAAGTGAAGTCACTCACTCGTGTCCAACTCTTTGCAACCCCATGAACCATAACCTACCAGGCTCCTCCATCCATGGGATTTTCCAGGCAAGAATACTGGAGTGGGTTGCCATTTCCTTCTCCAGGAGATCTTCCCAACCCAGGGATTGAATCTGGATCTTCTACATTGTAGGCAGATGCATTACCATCTGAGCTAACAGGGAAGTCAGCTACTTGGGGCAAGAGGCTATACTTAACAGTTGAGTAGGACTACTGCACTGAACTTCTAAAGTTGGGCTGTAGGATTGGCTCCAAGTCTCCCTAGGTTCTCTGATCATACAGTCTGCTTATGCAGAGCTGAGGAATATATTTCAGCAATTTTTTTTTTCCTGCCCCTATAGCTAGGAGCTGTAGAATGGGCTCTGCACCCAGTCTGGGTCATTGACTGGGGACCCAGATTATACAGAATCGCCAACAGAGTTCCCTGGCCAAACAGGATCAGCAGCCTGTCTCCATGGGTGGCAGAGCTGCTGGCTGATATCACTCCTTGATTGCTATTACACAGTAATGTGGTCTTCCAAAGTCTGTTTCCTCATTGCTGGTAGCCCCACACTCCTTCATTTCTATAATTCCCAGTTGTCAACCCACACAGATTCTCACAGTGATCCTCATAAAATGAGACCTGAGTAGACTTCCCAGAAAGCATTATACAATGCTGTGGGAGTTTGATGGTCATCTTGGGCTCTTTTACCCACTAGAGAAGTCACAGGGCTATGTGGTAGTACGGCAGCCTGGGGGAGGATAAAGTGGTCAGACTGAAGCTACTCCTCTTGCCCTCCTAATGGTTTCTGTGGTCCAGGGATGGCTTCAGCCTCACTCTCAGGTTCTTGAATTTTCATAGTGGTGACTTGTCTATGTATAGTTATTAAATGATCTTCTTGTGAGAAAGACTGTATAGGGAATGGCTCATGTCACCATCTTCATGATGTCACTCCTCCAACAATCTTTCAAAACTAATCTTGTAAATCACCTCCACTTGAGAGTTCATATTATAGTCTTTTGAATATTATTTTAAAGTAACTTTCTTAGTTGAAAACACGGTATAGAGCATATAAAAATTGCTAAGGCTTATTAAATGATGGTTATGATGGAGAAGATATATTTCTGAAAACAGTGTATCTAAGACTATGCTCTTCCATTGGGATACTTTGGCTATTAATATTAAAATTGTTAAAATACATATTTAAATATGAACTTTATGAATGATGTTTTTATCCAATGAGTCTTAATTAATTTATCAGCTTTTTTCTCCCATAAGAATCTCTATAAAGATTCTAAAAGTAAGAAAATACTCACTCTCCCCTTTGAAACATGAATGATTTCATCCATATTTTGGTAACAATGGGGCTGGGATTAGCAATGGGTGAGTTTCAATTATAGGTAACTTTAAATGAAGAGAAGACTTTATGAACATACCATTTTTAGTCTGCTTCATATGGTTGTCTGCAATATATTTCACCACTAGGTGTGCCTTCTCAAAGAAAGCAAGACAAATATTTATGAATAAACTGAAAATTAGTGTGGTAAATGTAAGTGGAGTGATAATGTGACCCAAATGCAGTAGAGAGTGCAAGTTGAATAGTCAATAAAACAAAAATGATTAAATTTGAGGCTTGAAGTAAAAGTGTTTTCAGAGAAAGAAAGAGGATTCAAAGAAAAATAAACTCATGGGGTAGAAAGAGTTTCAATCATTCTCTTAAATAGACAGAAAACAAGCCCACTCAACTTTTGATATATTGATATCATGACATGGACAATGGTTTATCTAGCTATCTGTCCATCTATAATCTATCATTTAATTCAGCTGTTAGCTTTACCCACTAGAATGTGAGCTCTCTGAAAACAGGAGTAATCACTTTGTCCCTAGGCCCAAATTGGTAAGAGTAGATTCTCAATAAATAAAGACTGCATTAATCAACTTATTATCAATAAGTGGAGTAAATTATTTTTTGAAATTTTTATTTTGTATTGGGATATAGCTAATTAGCAATATTTTGATAGTTTCAGATGAACAGTGAAGGGACTCAGCCATGTATATGTATATCTCCGTTCTCCCCCAAATCCCCTTCCCCAAATCCCGTCCCATCCAGGCTGCCACATAACATTGTGCACAGTTTTATGTGCTATACAGTAGGAGCTGGTTAGTTATCCATTTTAAATATAACAGTGTATATATGACTATCCCAAACTCCCTAATTCTCCCTTCCTCCTGACAACCATAAGTTCATTTTCTAAGTCTGTGAGTTTCTTTCTGTCTTGTAAGTAAGTTCATTTGTAGCCTCTCCTTTTAGATTCCATATATAAGGGATGTCATATGATGTTTATCCTCTGTCTGACTTACTTCATTTAGTATGAAATTCTCTAGGTCAATATATATTGCTGCAAATGTCATTATTTCATTCTGTTTAGTGACAGTAATATTCCATAGTGTGTGTATGTGTATATATATATATATGTGTGTGTGTGTGTATATATATATGTGTATATATATGTATATATATACACACACATTTATCCATTCCTTTGTCAATGGACATTTAGGGTGCTTCCATGTCTTGGCTATTGTAAACAAAGCTGCAATGGACATTGGGGTGCATGTATCCTAAAGTCAATTATAATTTAAATAAAAGTTAAGTTTTATATTGCAGTGCCAACAAATTTCTATATTAGATTTACTCAATGTGTTTGAACATCTAAGATTTCTACCTATATAGAGGCTAATTCAATATACACAATACAGCACTTCACTGAAGTCAAGTGATGTCTGCAGATTTCTTTGATTATTCTTACATCTAAACCCAGTCTCTAAATTTCAACAACTTATATCATAAATAATTAGCTGAACTGCTTATCCTGATTGATCAACTGGAACAAAATACATATCAACTAAATTTTGGTTTACCTTCCCTCCTTTTTCTTTTCTTTTCTTTCTTTTTTTTTTTTTTTTTACTTTATTTTACTTTACAATACTGTATTGGTTTTGCCATCAACATGAATCCATCATGGGTGTACATGTGTTCCCAATCCTGAACCCCACTCCCACCTCCTTCCCCATACCATCTCTCTGGGTCATCCCAGTGCACCAGCACCAAGCATCCTGTATCCTGCATCAAACTTAGACTGGTGATTCTTTTCTTATATGAGCCAAAGGGACTGAGCCTGAGTCCACATTCAGTTCCACTTTAATGGATCTTCCAGGGAACAAGCTAATATCAGGAGAAAACTTTCTCTGATCTGTTTCATAAAATTTCTTCACCTGTTAATTCCATCATTTCACTTATCCACATTCAAATTTTTCCTCTCCTTCTGTATTCCTCTCTATAAAATAAAGTTATTTTCTGCTTCATTTTGATATACTGTCAGATTTCATAGATATTTTTTTTTCTTGCAATAGTTCTCCATCCCTCTGTTGCAATAGCCATCTGCAATTGTGTTTTGAATAATGTCTCTACTTATTTAAGATTAAACTTTGGTTTTATTTATCATTACCATATACAGTAGTGTCCAGTAGATGATATATCAGTAACATCTACAAATAGAATGAAGTTGCAACAGAAGAAAGACCTATACTATTTTGCTACACTTGTCTGTTCTGAGACATCCTTAATGTATTTTCTGATATTTACTATATCCAGAAAGTAAGTAAAATTTTAAAAAATCAAAATGATTGCATCTATTTCATTCTAATCAACTTGACAAATGTATGTCATATTCTCTCTTAAAGAATACTTAAAATACTCAAGATATTTAGGCAATTTTTGGAAACTTCCTACCATTGTCTCTCTCTCTCTCTCTTTTTTTTTTTGTCCCTTAAAATTCATCACACTTTGACTTATATGACAGTTACATATAAAAATATTCTTTCTTTTTGACTATGCCAGAACACCAGAAATCTCTTGATAGTATTACTCAGTTCAGTTCAGTCCAGCCGCTCAGTCGTGTCCGACTCTTTCCGATCCCATGAACCATCACCAACTCCCGGAGTTCACCCAGACTCATATCCCTTGAGTCAGTGATGCCATCCAGCCATCTCATCCTCTCTCGTCCCCTTCTCTTCATGCCCCCAATCCCTCCTAGCATCAGAGCCTTTTCCAATGAGTCAACACTTCACATGAGGTGGCCAAAGTATTGGAGTTTCAGCTTTAGCATCAGTCCTTCCAAAGAACACCCAGGGCTGATCTCCTTCAGAATGGACTGGTTGGATCTGCTTGCAGTCCAAGGGACTCTCAAGAGTCTTCTCCAACATCACAGTTCAAAAGCATCAGTTCTTCGTCGCTCAGCTTTCTTGACATTCTAATTCTCACATCCATACATGACTAGAGGGACCTTTGTTGGCAAAGTAATGTCCCTGCTTTTGAATATGCTATCTAGGTGGGTCATAACTTTCCTACCAAGGAGTAAGCATCTTTTAATTTCATGGCTGCAGTCACCATCTGCAGTGATTTTGGAGCCCCAAAAATAAAGTCTGACACTGTTTCCACTGTTTCCCCATCTATTTCCCTTAAAGTGATGGGGCCAGATGCCATGATCTTTTCTGAATGTTGAGTTTTAAGCCAACTTTTTCACTCAGTGCCTGTTATTTTGGGGTCATAAGCCCTATTTGTAAGAGAGAAGATTCTGCAGTTACACTATTTTGTTTCAAATCCTGGCTCCCTCATTTGATAGTTAAGATCTATCTTTTTCAAAGCTGTGATTTTAATGCATTATAAATCTTCAAAATTAATTTTGTGAATATAACTAGACAATTTATTTTTTAGGATTGGGAATGCCCTGATACAGTATCCCAAAACATAGTATATGATAAAACACTTCCTAAGGGTATACATAATATTAGAAAACTAAGAAGAATTCAATTGTTTCTTGCTTCGACTGGTATCCATTTTCTAGAGCACAGTATTTTCAGGACACTTAATTATTTATAAAAGCAAATACTAGGAATAATTAGATCCTGTTCATCTCTGAAGCCTGATTACAGTTGTATTGTTGATAATATATATGATCTTTTGAGCATCACACTTGGAAAATAAGCTGTCTTCTGAGGCTTAACAAAGTCTCAAAATAAACTTTCTTTTGCAGAAAGCCCACAGTTACAAATTCAGATATCTTGTACCTTCACTTGAAAAAGAGATAGAGAATAGATTATGACAGTAGGGCCCAAACTTATCAGATCAGCAAAACTACCTAGAAAAATTAAAATTAAAGATATGTAGGGCCTACTCCTAGAGATCTTGATTCAGAAGATCTAGAGATGTACTCCAAAATCTTTGTTTTTCACATCCACTAAGGGTGGTCATGGATGATCAAGTGATCTCTCAGGTTTGAGAATCAATTAGGTAAATCAAGTTTAAAGAATATTTTAACACATATATTATTTGAGACTAAAAATTTTAAATCAGAAAGTCATTTAATCCCTATTAATGGTTACATCTTATCTCTGTCATTAATTTTAGAACTGCTTTTCTTTCTTTTTTTCTTTCTTTTTTTCTCCCCCCTCCCCTGCTTTCCTTCTTTATTCTAAATCTATCCAGAGTAGTTGATTCAGTTGATTGCCTGCAATCATCAAATTGCCCTTTATGTTAGCAGAGTCCAAATTTGTGCCAATATCAATTAAATACTAATTAACCTAAGCCATTCATATTAAACTTATTCTAGCTGCCAGAAGATGGTTGGTAGGATGTATTAGTCAATTTTATACAATGGAATCTGAGAGAAAATCTGCTGGAGGGCTTCTGGAAAAAGTTCCTTTGCTCTTAAAAGAAGCATAGAAGAAAGAGTCAACATCTTATGGCTGAATATCATCTTATCTGTATTTGAAGATTGAAACTGTAATCACCATCTTGTGATTATGAATTGAGCTAAGCTAAAACACTATTGAGGACTAAGTGAAAAGATGAAAAGTGAAATTCTCTTTGTCCCTGATGGCATCGTTGAGTGGTTGAACTATGCAAATCTGGAGCTTTTCTGCCTCTAGAATTCCTATTTGAGATAATGAATATTTTTGTTGTTATTGTTTTTAATGTACTTACCTATTTCAGCATGTAATGATTCTTAGGAACAGTAAAGGCAAACTTGGGCAAACTCTGAAAGATAGTGAGGGACAGGGTGGCCTGGCATGCTGCAGTTTATGGGGTCACAAAGAATCAGATATGACTTAGTGACTGAACAACAAAGGAACCGTATCTTGGAATTCAGACAATTTTTAATAGCTGTTTTCATATCTCTAGTGAATGGCAAAAGTTCTAATATGTGAGTTTAAACATGCTGTGTATACCTCTGTTCCATTATGGCAGCTACCATAACAGTCTATCACAAATTTGGTGGCCTGAAGCAACAATAATTTATTCTATCTTAGTTCTTCAGATTGGAATTCCAAGTAAATGGCAAGATGGCTCATTCTGGGACTCTATAGAAGAATCTGGCTTTTCCCTCTCCCTTAGCTTCTGGTAGTTGATGACTATCATTGGTCTTCTTTGCCTTTTAACTTTTTATCACTCTGATCTCTGCCTCCTGTATTCACATTACTATCTCCTCTGTGTATCTGTGTCTTCTCTTCTGTTATGTCTCTTTTTTATTTTTATTTTTTATTTTATTTTTTACTTTACTTTACTTTACTTTACAATACTGTATTGGTTTTGCCATATATCAACATGAATCTGCCACGGGTGACACTTATCATTGATGCAAGGGCTGTCTGGAAAATCCAGGGCATTCTCTTCAAGATAATTAATTCAATTATATTTTTAAATAACATTTAATTCAAATAAGGTAACTAACAGTTTATGGGAATTACAACGTGGACATTTATTCTTGAGAGCCATCATTCAGGCCACTAAAGTCCTAACAACAGAATTTCGTGCCAGAATGTACAGATTCCTGTTTTAGCTCTCCCTCCAGTTGGTTGTGTTACCTTGGATGATGCAACCCCCTTCCCTACTTTAGCACTCAGTTTATTTATCTGTTCAAATGAAAAACATATACTTACATGTTTCTAAAATCCATTCTTGCTCTAAATCTCTCTAGTCCTGTATTTTTCATGGTGCTTTATAAAACAAGAGTACACAGTGAAACACCCTAGAGAAACTTACCACATTCCATGAGATTCTTAAGGTCAGGGTTTTGGAACAAAATGCACAAGGGATGTGAGAAATGGCCAAATAGAAAAGAGAAAAAAACAAAAT
The DNA here is from genome assembly GCF_032405125.1 of Capricornis sumatraensis. Classification (NCBI taxonomy): domain Eukaryota; kingdom Metazoa; phylum Chordata; class Mammalia; order Artiodactyla; family Bovidae; genus Capricornis; species Capricornis sumatraensis. The sequence goes on along the minus strand of NC_091092.1, from coordinate 69,439,326 downwards.
ACTTTTAAAGTTTTGACTAGGGTAGTTGAATATGATAGAAGTCCCAGGGCTTATTTTTATTTTATTTATTAAATTAATTTTTTATTGGAATTGCTCCACAATTCTGTATCAGCCTCTGCAGCACAGCAAAGTGAATCACACATATATGTCCTCTTCTTTGTATTTACCTCCCATTTAAGTTACCAAAAAGCACTGAGCAGAGTTCCCTGTGCTACACAGAAGGACCACAGTAGTCATCCATACTACACATGTAGTGTATATATGTCAATCCCAATCCCCCAATCAATCCCCCCTCCCTCCAGCATTCATACATCTGTTCTCTATGTCTTTGTCTCTGCCCCTGCCCTGACAAAACAGAAATAGCCCATAGAGACATAGAAGATAAACCCATGGCTACCAAAAGAAGAGAGCAGGGAGGGACAAACCGGGACACCAGGACTAACAGATACACACCACCATACACAAAACAGACAAACAACAAAGCTACTGTATAGCACAGGAAACCACATTCAATATTCCATAATAACCAATAAGGCAAAAGAAGCTTAAAAAGGAATAGATATGTGTATGTATATGCATAACTGAACCACATCACTGTGCACCTGAAACCCACACAACACTGTAAATCAACTACACCATCACAACAAAAAAATGTCTGTCTTTTCTGATTCCTATGCATGCAAGACATTTTGCTTTTGAGTCGTCAGATGCTTAAAGTAATTAAGGGGTTGAAACATGATAAAGAGTTCTCAAAGGATGTCCCCAGTACCACCCAAAGAGCTTGCTATAAATGGAAATTATTCATATCTACTAAATCAGAAATTCTATGAATGGGCCTAGCAAGTTGTATTTTAACAATTATTCCAAGTGATTTTTGATAAGTGTTAAATTTGAGAACCACTTCAGTAGGGTAACTTAAAAGTTGAAAATTAAAAGTCTATCATTAAGAGAACAGAGTGTTCATTCCATCCATAACTCAAGGAATCACTGATCAACCATTCTGATCATCTGATCAGATGATCATCTATTCTGTTCAAAATGCACAATGACATTTTTGTTATGGTAAATACAACATAAAATAATAATCTTAACAATTTATATGTTTAAGTATAAAAATTATAAACTTGAGTAGTGTTAAGTACATTTTCATTTTGGTAAAACAAATTTTCAAAACAATTTTATCTAGCAAATCAAAAACTCTATACCCAACAAACAACAGCTCCTCATTTGTCCCTCCTCTCGGCCACTAGTAGTCATCATTCTACTTTGCTCCTATTATTTCAATTAATTTAGATACCTCGTATTAATAGGAATAAACTGTATTTGTGAGATTTTTTGTGAAGTAAGTTTGTTTCACTTAGCATAAAGTCCTTAAAATTCATCCATTTTGTAGTATATGACAGAATATTCTTCATTTTAAGGCTAAATATTTCATGTTATATATAAACTGTATTTTGCTTATGTATTGACAGATCAATGGCCTTTTGGGTTGCTTCCATCTCTTGACTATTATATCATGCTGTAAGAATGGGTGTGCAAAAAACATGGGTGTGCAAATATGTTTTCAATACTCTGCCTTCAATTATTTTTGATTTACAACCAGAAATGGGGTGATATGCTCATACAACAGTTTTATTTTACATTTAGTTAAGAACCTATATACTGTTTTCTGTGGACATCTCAGGTAGTGCTAATGGTAAAGAACCCAGCTGCTGATGCAGGAGACTTAAGAGATGTGACTTCAATCCCTAGGTTGGGAAGATTCTCTGGAGAAGGATATGGCAACACACTCCAGGGTTCTTGCCTGGAGAATCCCACTGACAGGGGAGCCTGGCGGGCTACTGTTCATAGGGTCAAAAAGAATCAATGATTGAAGCAACTTAGCACACATGCACATATACTGTTTTCCATTGAAGCTATTCCATATAACAATCTTTCTAATGGTTGTAAATAAGTATAACAGTATGGCAAAATAGTGGAGTAAGAGGTGTCAATTAAAAATTAATCTCAACCTGAAAGTAGAGAGTTACTTTATTTAGTGAGAATGTTAAGGACTTTGAGCCTGGGAGACAGCATCTCAGTTGCCCCACGACATTGCTCCAAGGAAGTGGAAGAAGCAGTCAGGTTTTATATAAGTTTTCAAAAAAGGGGGCAGGCAGTCTAAACATCAAAAAATTATTGTTAAGTAAGGAAAAACATAGCAAGTTAAGGAATTTAGCCCTCTTCTATCTATGGGAAGATGCAAGATTCTGGGATTATTGAAACCATTTTTTTCATATGCATCTCAGCTATCTGGGATCAGCATCCAGTCCTTTTGATTTCTCACATCACTCTCCGCCCCCTTTGAGTTCCTCAGCAGTCACGATTGTGGGTGGGGGGAGCAAAGGGATGCCAGCATCTGCTGGATCAAAGAGACTGTGTTTCTTTTTGAGAGCCCTCAAATTTGGAGGTCCCAAAATCACTGATGGCTGTTACATCCTTGTTTATTGATATGGCATGAGATATTCCATTTCACAGTCCCTCCACATGGTAATAAATTCTAACATATATGGGAGACATTTTATGATCATTTTGCTTTTTGTCCCATGGTGCTGAGAGGCTCATCCCAGATAAGGTGAAAGTTTTCACTGATGTCATTCTAGGTGTAAATTTCAAGGTTAGGACCATTGATAAATAATAAAAGATTCGCTGGATCCTCTATCTTCTAACCTATTAGGATCTTGGAGATGTTTCCCTTGTTGCTTCTTTATAACTTAGAATTACACTATTACAATTATTGATGGCATGTAGAACTATATTTCTGATCAGTTAATTGAAGTAGTCTGATCAACACTATATTCATTGCAGTCCTGGTTACACACTGTAAGAGACAATAATCTTATAAAATAGATAGAGTAATGTAACTAGTAACATTGATAAAGACAGTGTAGCAGAGAGACAAAGGCATAAACAATTTGAAAAGAATAAATTAAAATAACTGTTAGTATAACTAGTTGTAATCCAATTATCGTTGTTGTTCTGTTGCTAAGTAATGTCCAACTCTTTGTGACGGCATGGACTGTACCAAGCCAGGTTCCCCTGTCCTTCATTATCTCCCAGAGCTTGTTGAGATTCATTTCCATTGAGTCGGTGATGCTAACTAACCACCACATCCTCTGCCGCTCACTTTTCCTTTTGCCTTCAATCTTTCCCAGCATCAGGGTCTTTTACAATGAGTCAGCTCTTTGCATCAGGTGGTCAAAGTATTGGAGCTTCAGCTTCAGCATCAGTCCTTCCAATGAAGACTCAGGGTTGATTTCCTGTAGGAATGACTTGTTTGATCTCCTTGCAGTGCAAGAGATATCAAGTCTTCTCCAGCACCACAATTCAAGGGCATCAATTCTTCGGAGCTCAGACTTCTTTATCATCCAACTTTCAAACCCATAAATGACTACTGGAAAAAACATAGCTTTGACTAGACTGACCTGTGTAGGCAAAGTGTTGCTTCTGTTTTTTAATGTACTGTTTAAGTTTGTCAGAAGTTTCCTGTCAAAGAGCAAATGTCTTTTAATTTCATGGCTAGAGTAATTTTCCCCAGTGATTTAGGAGGCCAAGAAAAAAATCTGTCAAAGAGTTCACATTTTCATATTTTATTTGCCATGAAGCGATGGCACTGGATGCCATGAGCTTAACTTTTAGAATATTGAGGTTCAAGCCAGCTTTTTCACACTCCTCTTTCACCTTCATCAAGAGGCTCTTCAGTTCCTCTTCAATTTCTGCTACTAGAGAGGTATCATCTGCACATCTGAGGATATATTTCTCCTGGCAATCTTCATTCTAGCTTGTGATTTACCCAGCCCAGCATTTCACATGATATATTCTGAATATAAATTAGATAAGCAGGGTTATAATGTACAGCCTTATCATATTCCTTTCCCAATTTTGAACCACTTCATTGTTCCATGTCTAGTTCTGGCTGTTGCTTCTTGACCTGCATACATGTTTCTCAGGAGGCGGGTAAGATGGTCTGGTATTCTCATCTCTTTAAGAATTTTTCACAGCTTTTTGTGATCCACACAGTCAAAGGCTTTAGTACAGTCAATGAAGCAGATGTAGATGTTTTCCTGGAGTTTGCTTGCTTTTTCTATGATCCAACGGATGTTGACAATTTGATCTCTGGTTCCTCTGCCTTTTCTAAATCCAGCTTGCACATCTGGAAGTTTTAGGTTCACATACTGTTGAAGTATAGCTTGGAGGATTTTGAGCATGATTTTAAACTTGCCAGCATGTTAAATGTGTGCAATTGTGCAATAATTTGATAGTTTGGCATTGCACGTCTTGGGATTGACATGAAAACTGATCTTTTCCAGTCCTGTGGCCACTGCTGAGTTTTCCAAATTTGCTGACATATTGAGGGCAGCACTTTATCAACATCATATTTTAGGATTTGAAGTAGCTCAGATGGAATGCCATCACCTCTACTAGCTTTGTTCATAAAGATGCTTCCTAAGGCCCACTTGACTTCGCACTCCAGGACATCTTGCTCTAGGTAAGTGATCACACCATTGTGGTTATATGAGTCATTAAGACTTTTTTTTTTTTTTTTTTTTACATTTCTGTGTATTCTTGCCACCTCTTCTTAATATCTTCTACTTCTGTTAGGCCCATACAGTTTCTGTCATTTATTGAGTCTAACTTTGCATGAAATGTTTCCTTAGTATCTCTAATTTTCTTGAAGAGAACTCAAGACTTTATTTTGTTTTCCTTTATTTTTTTGCATTGTTTTCTTAAGAAGGCTTTCTTATCTCTCTTTGTTATTCTTTGGAATTCTGTATTCAGATGGGTATATCTTTCCTTTTCTCCTTTGCCTTTTACTTCTCTTCTTTTCTCAGCCTTCATAGAAACCCATTTTGCATTTTTGCATTTATTTTTCTTGGCAATGATTTTGATCTCTGCCTCCTGTGCAATGTTTCAAATCTCCACCAATAATTCTTCAGGCACTCTGTCTATCAGATCTAATCCCTTGAATTTATTTGTCATGTCCACTGTATAATCATAAGGATTTGATTTTACATGAGTTGCCTAGTGATTTTCCCGACTTTCTTCAATTTAAGTCTGAATTCTGCAATATGGAGCTGATGATGTGATTCACAGTCAGCTCCAGGTCTTGTTTTTGCTAACTGTATAGAGTTTCTCCTTCTTCAGCTGGAAAAAAATATAATCGATCTTGACCATCGATACCATACATTTGGTATTGATCAACGTGATATCCATGTGTAGAGTTGTCTCTTGTGTTGTTGGAAGAGGAAGTTTGCTGTGGTCACTGTGTTCTTTTGGCAAAGCTATGTTAGCCCTTGCCCTGCTTCATTTTGTACTCCAAGGCCAACCTTGCCTGTTACTCCAGGTATCTCCTGACTTCCTCCTTTTACATTTCAGTCCCCTATGATGAAAAGGACATCTTTTTTTGATGTTAGTTCTAGAAGGTCTTGTAGGTCATCATAGAACCATTCAACTTCAGCTTTTTTGACGTTAGTGGTTGGGACATAGACTTGGATTGCCTTGATATTGGATGGTTTGCCTGGGCCTGAACAGAGATCATTCTGTTGCTTTTGAGATTGCACCCAAGGACTGCATTTTGGACTCTTCTTGACTATGAGGGCTATTCCATTTCTTCTAAGGGATTCTTGCCCACAGTAGAAGATATAATGGTCATATGAATACAATTTGTCCATTTCGGTCAATTTTATTTCACTGATTAAAATGTCAATGTTTACTCTTCCCATCTCCTACTTGACCTATTCCAATTTACCTTAATTCATGGTCCTAACATTCCAGGTTTCTCTGCAATACTGTTCTTTACAGCATCGGACTTTACTTACACTATCAGACACATCCACACCTGGACCTTGTTTTCTCTCTGGCTAAGCCTCTTCATTCCTTCTGGTGTTGTTTCTCTGCTCTCCTCCATTAGCATATTCAGCACCTACCATCCTGGGGATTTCCTCTTTCGGTGTCAAATCATTTTGCCTTTTCATACTGTTTATGAGGTTCTCAAGGCAAGAATGCTGAAGTGGTTTGCCATTCCCTTCACCAGTGGACCACATTTTGTTAGAACTCTCCACCATGATCCAGCTGTCTTGGGTGACCCTACATGTCATGGTTCATAGTTTCATTGAGTTAGACAAAGCTATGATTCAAGTGATCAATTTGGTTAGTTTTCTGTTATTGTGGTTTTCATTCATTAGTTCATTTAGTCACATCTAATTAATTCCTGTTGATCTGCATGAAGTAACCAGGTTTACATTAGATTTTGTAATGTATTATTCAGTTCAGTGTCATTAACATATTTATTTATAAGTTATTTTTATGAGTCTTCTTGAAAGCCTTCATTGCGTAAAATTATAACAGTCTATAAAGGACAAAATTTAAAATAGCATTGTTAATAGTTCTACAACATCAACACTTTAATATAATCACCAGAATTATGACTGATAACATTTTAACATTATATCACAACATATCAGATAGAGATTTCATATAAATTTTGGAATATTTGCATTAATGAAATCTATCCATACATTATGATCTTAAGTTCACCCCCAATCACTTGACAATGGTTTTAACTTAAAAAAAAAATCCAACAAACAAGTTTTCCCTGATAGCTTAGTTGGTACAGAATCCGCCTGTAATGCAGGAAACCCAGGTTTGATCTCTGGATTGGGAAAATCCCTTGGAGAAGGGAAAAGGCTACCCATTCCAGTATTCTGGCCTAGAGAATCCCATGGACTGTATAGTCCATGGGATTGAAAAGAGTTGGACACAACTGAACGATTTTCACTTTCACTTCCAAAGAACTTAGTTTAGCATTTTCCTCTAAGGTTCCTCAGAGATGTTTCTTTGAAGCATCCATCCCAGATTCAGCTAGAACCTGAAAAGCTTAGTTAGATTTTATTATTTGGTAAGTTTGTTAGAAATATCAGAAAGATTTTAAAACACAGAATCGTATGCCACTGAAACAATATGAATTCATTTAACAAAGGTCACAAGGAAAATATATATAGATCACTTAAGGGCACAGAAACTCACAGTCTGCTATCAAAAAGAGCACTTATAACAGACAGAAATAAAAATTCAGTCTTGCCCTCGCTTATGGAACAAAATCCATTTAATTACTTAACTTCAATCTAAATTTAAGTGATCCTGACTATGCATGAAACTTTTTCTTCAGGCTTCCTTTTCACAATCTCTCATCACTTCTTGTACCCAATCTTTCCCTCATTTTTCATACAAATAAAACTAACCAGATCATTATTTATTTTCCTTAATAAACTGTAATTCCATTTTGCATATTTTCTTTACTGAAAACTTACATTTTATTTCCTATTGTATACTGTAATATTATTGTATTATGCATAATTGCTTTAATTACATGTTTAAATTATAATCCTCAACTCTTAAAACTTTAGTTTTAGTAAATCTAAGAAACAAGCAATTATGAAGTGTCTTTATTTTGGCATTTTATAATTTGGTGAGCTTACACATCAGTGCTAATTTTTAGAAACATTGTAGGTGATATCAAACATTTTCATTAATATTCCCAGATACCTTTAGTCTCTCTTTTTGGTAATTGATTGGTAATTGATTGGCTTGCTATCTTTTAGTTAAATAAACTTTCATCACTTAGCTCAAATAGGCACAGCTTTAGAATCTTAAGCTACCAACCATCTGGAAGGATCATTTTAAATAGATATTTCTAAAATATGACTATACTGAAAATTTTATCCCAAAGTGTTTATCTCATTTACATTTATGTTAAAATTCCCCCATGTGAAGTTCTTTTCTTGCAAGAGATTAGTAAGTTCTTATTTATTAAATATATGCACAGCAGAATTTTGTACTTAATTCAGATGACTTTTGATGACATCTGTATTAATTTATATCAGTAAACTTGAACATTAATATCAGGTATCAACGTAATATTGAATATTTCCTAGTTCAAAAATGTAATTCCTTTTTATTAAAATTAAATAGAGCTCTTTTGTAAAATGTGTACACAAACAGAAAAAGGTAAACTAGAAATCTTATAATCAATCTGATTTCAGTGTTGACCATATGGTGATGTCCATGTATAGTCTTTTCTAGTGTTGTTGGAAGAGGATGTTTGCTATGACCAGTGCGTTCTCTTGGCAAAACTCTATCAGCCTTTGCTCTGCTCATTCTGTATTCCAAGGTCAAACTTGCCTTTTACTTGAGGTGTTTCTTGAGTTCCTACTTTTGCATTCCAGTCCCCTATAATGAAAAGGACATCTTTTGGGGGTGTTAGTTATAAAGGTCTTGTAGGTCTTCATAGACCTTCATTCAGCTTCAGCTTCTTCATTGTTACCAGTTGGGGCATAGGCTTGGATTACCATTGTATTGAATGATTTGCCTTGGAAACAAACAGAGATCATGTTGTCGTTTTTGAGATTCCATCCAAGTACTGCATTTCAGACCCTTTTTTGACTATGATGGCTACTCCATTTCTTCTAAGGGATTCCTGCACACAGTAGTAGAAATGATGGTCATTAGAGTTCAGTTCAGTTCAGTCACTCAGTCATATCCGACTCTTTGTGACCACACGAATTGCAGCACGCCAAGTCTCACTGTCCATCACCAACTCCCGGAGTTCACCCAAACTCATGTGTATCGAGTCATTGATGCCATCCAGCCATCTCATTCTCTGTCGTCCCCTTCTCCTCATGCCCCCAATCCCTCCCAGCATCAGAGTCTTTTTCAGTGAGTCAACACTTCACATGAGGTGGCCAAAGTACTGGAGGTTCAGTTTCAGCATCAGTCCTTCCAATGAACACCCAGGACTGGTCTCCTTTAGGATGGACTGGTTGGATCTCCTTGCAGTCCAAGGGACTCTCAAGAGTCTTCTCCAACACCACAGTTCAAAGCATCAATTCTTCGGCTCTCAGCTTTCTTGACATTCCAATTCTCACATCCATACATGACCACTGGTAAAAACATAGCCTTGACTAGATGGACCTTTTTTGGCAAAGTAATGTCTCTGCTTTTGAATATGCTATCTAGGTTGGTGTTAACTTTCCTTCCAAGGAGTAAGTGTCTTTTAATTTCATGGCTGCAATCACCATCTGCAGTGATTTTGGAGCCCGAAAAAATAAAGTCTGACACTGTTTCCACTACTTCCCCATCTAATTCTCATGAAGTAATGGGACCAGAGGCCATGACCTTAGTTTTCTGAATGTTGAGCTGTAAGCCATTTTGTTCACTCTCCTCTTTCACTTTCATCAAGAGGCTTTTTAGTTCCTCTTCATTTTCTTCCATAAGGGTGGTGTCATCTGCATGTCTGAGGCTAATGATATTTCTCCCAGCAATCTTGATTCCACTTGTGCTTCTTCCAGCCCAGCATTTCTCACGATGTACTTTACATATCAGTTAAATAAGCAGGGAGACAATATACAACCTTGACGTACTCCTTTTCCTATTTCAAACAAGTCTGTTATTCCATGTCCAGTTATAACTGTTGCTTCCTGACCTGCATATAGGTTTCTCAAGAGGCAGGTCAGGTGCTCTGGTATTCCCATCTCTTTCAGAATTTTGCACAGTTTATTGTGACCCACATAATCAAAGGCTTTGGCATAGTCAATAAAGCAGAAGTAGATGTTATTCTGGAATTATCTTGCTTGTTCCATGATCCAGCAGATGTTGGTAATTTGATCTCTGATTCCTCTGCCTTTTCTAAAACGAACTTGAATATCTGGAAGTTCACGGTTCACGTATTGCTGAAGCCTGGCTTGGAGAATTTTGAGCATTACTTTACTAGCGTGTGAGATGAATGCAATTGTGTGGTAGTTTGAGCATTCTTTGGTATTGCCTTTCTCTGGGATTGGAATGAAAACTGACCTTTCCAGTCCTGTGGCCACCGCTGAGTTTTTCAAATTTGCTGGCATATTGAGTGCAGCACTTTCACAGCATCATCTTTCAGGATTTGAAACAGCTCAACTGGAATTCCATCACCTCCACTAGCTTTGTTCGTAGTGATGCTTTCTAAGGTTCACTTGACTTCACATTCCAGGATGTCTGGCTCTAGGTGAGTGATCACACCATTGTGATTATCTGGGTGATGAAGATCTTTTTTTGTATGGTTCTTCTGTGTATTCTTGCCACCTCTTCTTAATATCTTCTGCTTCTGTTAGGTCCATATCATTTATGTCCTTTATCGTGCCTATCTTTGCATGAAATATTCCCTTGATATCTCTAGTTTTCTTGAAGAAATCTCTACTCTTTCTCATTCTGTTGTTTTCCTCTATTTCTGTGCATTGATCACTGAGGAATGCTTTATCTCTCCTTGCTATTCTTTGGAACTCTGCATTCAAATGCTTATATCTTTCCTTTTCTCCTTTGCTTTTTGCTTCTCTCTCTCTCTCTCTTTTTTTTTTTTTTTTTTTTTTACAGCTATTTGTAAGACCTACCTGGACAGCTATTTTGCTGTTTTGCATTTCTTTTCCATGGGGATGGTCTTTATTCCTGTCTCCTCTACAATGTCACAAACCTCCTTCCATAGTTCATTGGGCACTCTATCTATCAGATCTAGTCCCTTAAATCTATTTCTCATTTCCACTGTATAATCATAAGGGATTTGATTTAGGTCATACCTGAATGGTCTCGTTTTTTTTCCCTACTTCCTTCAATTTAAATCTGAATTTGGCAATAAGGAGTTCATGATCTGAACCACAGTCAGCTCCTGGTCTTGTTTTTGCTGACTGCATAGAGCTTCTCCATCTTTGGATGCAAAGAATGCAATCAGTCTGATTTCAGTGTCGACCATCTGGTGATGTCCACGTGTTAAATTCACCCATTTCAGTCCATTTCAGTTCGCTGATTCCTAGAATGTCAAAATTCAGTCTTGCCATCTCCTGTTTGACCACTTCCAATTAGCCTTGATTCATGGACCTAACATTCCTGGTTCCTATGCAATATTGTTCTTTACAGCATCAGACCTTCCTCCTATCACCAGTCACATTCAAAACTGCATGTTGTTTTTGCTTTGGCTCCATCTCTTCATTCTTTTTGGGTTATTTCTCCACTGATCTCCTGTAGCATATTGGGCAGCTACCGACCTAGAGAGTTCTTCTTTCAGTATCCTATCATTTTGCCTTTTCATATTGTTCATGTTTTTCCCAAGGCAAGAATCCTGAAGTGGTTTGCCATTCCCTTCTCCAGTGGACCACATTCTGTCAGACCTCTCCACCATGGCCCATCTGTCTTGGGTGGCCCCACACAGCATGCTTAGTTTCATTGTGTTAGACATGGCCCCACACAGGATGCTTAGTTTCATTGTGTTAGACATGGTTGTGGTCTATGTAATCAGATTGGCTAGTTTTCTGTGATTTTTGTTTCAGTGTGTCTGCCCTCTGATACCCTCTCTCAACACCTACTGTCTTACTTGGGTTTCTCTTACCTTGGACCTGGGGTATCTCTTCATGGCTGCTCCAGCAAAGTGCAGACACTGCTCCTTATATTTGAAGAGATCGCCCCTCCTGAATTTGAACATGGTTTAGCTCCCCTCAGCCCTCTTGCACCCTCACTGTCACTGTTCCTTGGACTTGGGGTTGCTCCTCTCGGCCGCCCCCCCAACCTCGGGCATGGGATAGCTCATCTTGGCTCTCCTGCGCTGTTGCAGCGTGGTGCTCTCAGTCGCCGCCCCTGACCTTGGCCGTCGGGTGGCTCTTGTTGGTTGTGCTTCTACACAGTCTGTTGCAGCTGGACTAGACCATTTAGTTTTGACCTAAGTTAAATCTCTTATGATTATACAGTGAAAGTGAGAAATAGATTTAAGGGACTTGATCTGATTGACAGAGTACCTGATGAACTATTGATGGAGGTTCATGACATTGTACAGGAGACAGGGATCAAGACTATCCCTATGGAAAAGAAATGCAAAAAAAGCAAACTGGCTGTCTAAGGAGGCCTTACAAATAGCTGTGAAAAGAAGAGAAGTGAAAAGCAGAGGGAAAAGGAAAGATATAAGCATTTGAATGCAGAGTTCCAAAGAATAGCAAGGAGAGATAGAAAGCCTCCCTCAGTGATCAATGCAAGGAAATGGAGGAAAACAACAGAATGGGAAAGACTAGAGATCTCTTCAGGAAAATTAGAGATACCAAGGGAACATTTCATGCAAAGATGGGCTCAATAAAGGACAGAAATGGTAGGGACCTAACAGAAACAGAAGATATTAAGAAGAAGTGGCAAAAATATACCGAAGAACCATACAAAAAATAAATAAATAAATATATATATATATATATATATATATATATATATATATATATATATATATATCGTCATCACCCAAATAATCACGATGGTGTGATCACTCACCTAGAGCCAGACATCCTGGAATGTGAAGTCAAGTGAACCTTAGAAAGCATCACTATGAACAAAGCTAATGGAGGTGATGGAATTCCAATGGAGCTATTCCAAATCCTAAAAGATGATGCTGTGAGAGTTCTGTGTTCAATATGCCAGCAAATGTGGAAAACTCAGCAGTGGCCACAGGACTGGAAAAGGTCGGTTTTCATTCCAATCCCAGAGAAAGGCAAAGCCAAAGTATGCTCAAACTATCTCACAATAGCACTCATCTCACACGCTAGTAAAGTAATGCTCAAAGTTCTCCAAGCCAGGCTTCAGCAATATATGAACCACGAACTTCCAGATGTTCAAGCTGGTTTTAGAAAAGGCAGAGGAACCAGAGATCAAATTGCCAACATCTGCTAATCATGGAAAAAGCAAAAGAGTTCCAGAAAAACATCTATTTCTGATTTATTGACTATGCCAAAGCCTTTGACTATGTGGATCACAATAAACCGTGGAAAATTCTAAAAGAGATGGGAATAGCAGACCACCTGACCTGCCTCTTGAGAAACCTATATGCAGGTCAGCAAGCAACAGTTAGAACTGGACATGGAACAACAGACTGGTTCCCAATAGGAAAAGGAGTACAACAATGCCATATATTGTCACCCTGCTTATTTAACTTGTATACACAGTACATCATGAGAAACGCTGGGCTGGAATAAGCACAAGCTGGAATCAAGATTGATGGAAGAAATATCAATAACTTCAGATATGCAGATGAAACCACCCTTATGTAAGAAAGTGAAGAGGAACTAAAAAGCCTCTTGATGAAAGTGAAAGAGGAGAGTGAACAGGTTGGCTTAAACTCAACATTCAGAAAACGAAGATCATGGCATCTGATCCCAACACTTCATGGGAAATAGATGGGGAAACAGTGGAAACAGTGTCAGACTTTATTTTGGTGGGGCTCCAAAATCACTGCAGATGGTGACTGCAGCAATGAAATTAAAAGACGCTTACTCCTTGGAAGGAAAGTTAACACCAACCTAGACAGCATATTCAAAAGCAGAGACATTACTTTGCCAACAAATGTCCATCTAATCAAGGCTATTTCCCCCCCCCCCCACCAGTGGTCAAGTATGGATGTGAGAGTTGGACTGTGAAGAAAGCTGAGCACGGAAGAATTGATGCTTTTGAACTATGGTGATGGAGAAGACTCTTGCAAGTCCATTGTACTGCAAGGAGATCCAACCTGTTCATCCTAAAGGAGACCAGTCCTGGATGTTCATTGGAAGGACTGATACTGAGGTTGAAGCTCCAATACTTTGGCCACCTCATGCGAAGATTTGACTCATTGGAAAAGATTTTTATGCTGGGAGGGATTGGGGGCAATTGGAGAAGCAGACGGCAGGCGATGAGATGGCTGGATGGCATCACCGACTCGATGCACATGCATTTGGGTGAACTCTGGGTGTCGGTGATGGACAGGGAGGCCTGGCATGCTGCGATTCATGGAGTCATAAAGTGTCAGACACGATTGAGCGACTGAAATAAACTGGAGTTCTCATGTGCATGCCTGTTTTAAGTCACTTCAGTCATGTTCCACTCTGTGAGACCCTATGGAATGTAGCCCCCTAGACACCTCTGTCCATGGAGATGCTGGAGTGTGTTTTTGGGTCCTCTTCCAGAGGATCTTCCCTAGCCAGGGACTGAACTTCCAACTCTTATGCCTCTTGCATTGGCAAGTGGGTCCTTTACCACTAGTGCCACTTGCAAAGCATGGTTTCATTTAAATATTTAGCTAAGAAAGTTTTTATCATAAATGGGTGTGGAATTTTGTCAAAGTTTTTCTCTGCATCTCTTGAGAAAACCACATGGGTTTTTATCCTTCATTTTGTTAATGTGGTGTATCACATTGATTGATTTTCAAATACTGAAGATTTCTTGCATCCCTGGGATAAAGCCCATTTGGTCATGATGTATGATCTTTTTAATATGTTGTTGGATTCTGTTTGCTAGAATTCTGTAGAAGATTTTTGCATCTATGTTTATCAATGATATTGGCCTGTAGTTTTGTTTTTTTGTTTTTTTTTTTTTTTTTTTTTTTTTTGTGTGTGTGTGTGTGTGATCTTTACCTGGTTTTGGTATTTGGGTGATGATGGCCTCATAGAATGAGTTTTGGAGTTTACCCTCCTCTGCAAATTTCAGGAAGAGTTTGAGTAGGATAGGCATCAGCTTTTCTCTAAATTATTGTTAGAATTCACCTGTGAAGCCATCTGGTCTTGGGCTTTTGTTTGTTGGCAGATTTTTTATTATAGTTTCTATCACCATGCTTCTGACGGGTCTGTTAAGATTTTCTATTTCTTCCTGGTTCACTTTTGGAAGGTTATACTTCTCTAAGAATTCATCCATTTCTTCCAACTTTTCCATTTTATTGGCATACCGTTGCTGATAGTGGTCTTTTATGATCCTTTGTATTTCTGTGTTTTCTGTTGTGATTTTTCCATTTTCATTTCTTATTTAGTTGATATGATTCTTCTCCATTTTTTTCTTGATGAGTCTGACTAAAAACTCTTTAAAAACATGCATAGAAGGAACATACCTCAACATAATAAAATTCATATATGAAAAACCCACAGCAAACATCATTAGTGGTGAAAAATAGAAAGCATTTCCCCTAAAGTCAGGAGAAAGACAAGGGTGCCCACTCTCACCACTGCTATTAAACATCGTTTTGACAGTTCTAGCCAAGCAATCAGAGAAGAAGCAGAAATGAAAGGAATCCAAATTGGAAAAGAAGTAATACTCTCACTGTTTGCAGATGACATGATCCTCTTCATAGAAAACCCTAAAGACTCCACCAGAAAATTACTAGAGCTAATCAATGAATACAGTAAAGTTGTAGGATATAAAATGAACACCCAGAAATCCCATGCATTCTTATACACTAACAATGAGAAAACAGAAAGAGAAATTAAGGAAAAAATCCATTCATCATTGTGACAAAAAGCATAACATACTTAGGAATGCATTTACCTTTAAGAAACAGAAGACCTATATAAAAAAGAAAAAAATATAAAACAGTGATGAAAATTATCAAAGATGACAAAAATAGATGGAGAAATATACAATGTCATAGATTGGAAGAATCAGTATGGTGAAAATTAGTATATTACCCAAATCAATCTATAGATTCAATGTAATTCTTAACAAGCTACCAATGGCATTTTTCATAGAACTAGAACAAATAACTTCACAGTTTGTATGGAAACACCAAAAACCTCGAATAGCCAAAGCAATCTTGAGAAAGATGAATGGAACTGGAGGAATCAACATGCATGTCTTCAGATTATACTACAAAGCTACAGTCATCAAGAGAGTATGGTACTGGAATAAAGACAGAATTATAGATCAATGGAAAAAAGAAATAGAAAACCCAGAGATAAATGCACCTATAGACACCTCATTTTTGACAAAGGAGGCAAGAATATGCAATGGAGAAAAGACAATCTCTTTAACAAACTGTATTGTTAAAAATTGTCAACCACATGCAAAAGAATGAAGCTAGAACACTTTCTAATATCATACATGAAAAAAGCTCAAAAAGAATTAAAGATCTAAACGTAAGACAAGAAACTATAAAACTCCTAGAGGAGAACATAAGCAAAACACTCTCTGACATAAATCATAACAAGATCTCTATGACCCACCTCCCAGAGTAATGGAAATGCAAGCAAAAATAAATAAATGGGACCTAATTAAACTTAAAAGCTTTTGCACAATGAAGGAAACTATAAGCAAGGTGAAAATACAGCCTTCAGAATGGGAGAAAAAAATAACAATAGAAACAACTTACAAATTATTAATCTCAAAAATATACAAACAGCTCCTGCAGCTCAATACCAGAAAAATAAATTACCCAATGAAAAAATGGGCCAAAGAACTAAACAGACGTTTCTCCAAAGAAGACATACAGATGGCTAACAAACACATGAAAAAATGCTCAACATCACACATTTTCAAAGAAATGCAAATCAAAACCACCATAAGGTACCATCTCACCCTTGTCAGAATGACTGCCACCCAAGATTCTACAAACAATAAATGCTGGAGAAGATGTGGAGAAAAGGGTACCTTCTTACAATGTTGATGGGAATGTGAACTAACACATTCTCTATGGAGCACAGTGTGGAGATTCCTTAAAAAAATGGAAATAGAACTGCCTTATGACCCAGCAATCCCACTACTGGGCATACACACTGAAGAAACCAGAATTGAAAGAGACACGTGTTCCCCAATGTTCATTGCAGCACTGTTTATAATAGCCAGGATATGGAAGCAAGCTAGATGTCCATCAGCAGATGAATGATAAGAAAGTTGTGGTACATATACACAATGGAGTATTACTCAGCCATTAAAAAGAATACAGTTGAATCAGTTCTAATGAGGTGGATGAAACTGGAGCCTATTATACAGAATGAAGTAAGCCAGAAAGAAAAACAACAATACAGTATACTAACACATATATATGGAATTTAGAAAGATGGTAATGATAACCCTCTATGCAAGACAGCAAAAGAGACAAAGATGTATAGAACAGACTTTTGGACTCTGTGGGAGAGGGAGAGGGTGGGATGATTTGGGAGAATGGCATTGAAACATCTATAATATCATATATGAAATGAATCACCAGTCCAGGCTCAATGCAGGATACGGGGTGCTTGGGGCTGGTGCACTGGGATGACTCAGAGGGACAGTACAGGGAGTGAGGTGGGAGGGGGGTTCAGGATGGGGAATACGTGTACACCCGTGGTGGATTCGTGTTGATGTATGGCAAAATCAACACAATATTGTAAAGTAATTAACCTTCAATTAAAATAAATAAATTTATATTGAAAACGTTAAAAAAAAGAGAAAAACACCTATAGAGTATATTAATGAAATATATGGAACTTAGAAAGATGGTAATTACGACCTTATACACGAGACAACAAGAGACACAGATATAAAGAACAGACTTTTGAATTCTGTGGGAGAAGGCAAGGGTGGGTTTATTTGAGAGAATAGCATTGAAACATGCATGCTATCATATGTGAAATAGGTCACCAATCCAAGTTTGATGCATGAAACAGGGCACTCAAAGCTGGTGCACTGGGACAACCCAGAGGGATGGGACGGGGAGGGAGGTGGGAAGGGGGTGCAGAATGAGGGACACATGTACACCCATGGCTGATTCATGTCAATGTATGGCAAAAATCATCGCAATACTATAAAGTAATTATCTTCAAATTAAAGTAAATCAATTAATTTAAAAGAGAAAAAAAATTAGCTAAGAGTCCACTTACTAGTTAACAAAGAGTTGGGATATCTTAAATTGCTTGCTCAGATAATTAAGATTTACTATCTGTAATGTCTAGCTGACATATGTATGGATGTGAGAGTTGGACTGTGAAGAAAGCTGAGCGATGAAGAACTGATGCTTTTGAATTGTGGTGTTGGAGAAGACTCTTGAGAGTCCCTTGGACTGCAAGGAGATCCAACCAGTCCATTCTGAAGGAGATCAGCCCTGGGATTTCTTTGGAAGGAATGATGCTAAAGCTGAAACTCCAGTACTTTGGCCACCTCATGCAAAGAGTTGATTCATTGGAAAAGATTCTGATGCTGGGAGGGATTGGGGGCAGGAGGAAAAGGGGACGATCGAGGATGACATGGCTGGATGGCATCACTGACTCGATGGACTTGAGTCTGAGTGAACTCTGGGAGATGTTGATGGACAGGGAGGCCTGGCGTGCTGCGATTCATGGGGTCGCAAAGAGTTAGACACGACTGAGCGACTGGGCTGAACTGAATGTCCAGCTGAGGGAACCTTTTTAGCAGTCTGGATTTAAAACTGCCCCTTTTTGTCTCCTTGATTCTAGGTTTTGCCTGCTTACTTGGGCTCAGTCTCAGGTCCTTGCAGCCTATATTCACATTTTGATTTTTTAGATGTTTGTAAGACAAAGCCAGTTGTTGTTAGTTCCGCAAACTCTTCTGTCATCTAAACTTATTAAAATCACTGACAAGATTTTTAATCAAACTGAAGTTTATTTTATGAAGTTCTATGTTCTATTACTTTTAAATATGTCTTTAAAGGTTTGTATAAGGCCTTTAGAAAAGACCTTCAGAGTTTATTAATTAAATCAAAGCAAAATAACTAATTTTTTTAAAAAAAATTATGAAACCTTGCATGTTAGTTCCCAGTTTTACTTATTTTGTATGACTCAGATGGGCTTTCCTTGTGGCTCAGAAGGCAAAGTAGCTACTTGCAATATGGGAGACATGGGTTCAATCCCTGAGTCTGGAATATTACTGAAGAAGGGAATGACTACTCCAGTATTCTTGCCTGGAGATGCCATGTACAGAGGAGCCTGGTGAGCTCCATGGTTCACAAAGAGACAGATACCACTGAACAACTAACACTACTACTGCTATGGCCCAGGTAACTCTACTAGTTTTCTCAGAACATTTAGTTAATATTTCTTATCTATATGTCTTGTCTATCTCACAATATAATTAAATAAAAGATGTAATCATCTTATACAAAGCCCACTTAAATATATCAGTTTTACATACTTTTATCTAAATTCTGCAAAATCCTGTAATTTTAACTTTAGTTTTCATTAGTATCCAGTCAACAATCTTTGGTCTTAGGGGAGAGTTTTGAAGGCTTTTTCTTTTTGTTCCCTGTCTACTTTACTTACTTTTATATAAAAAGCTCTGGGATCCCCAGAGATGTGTAAATGCAAAGGATTCAGACTCTTTGACCTAACTATCTGCACCCCCCTTTTCGAATTTTTGTAGTGCTTTTAATGTATAATTTAAAACTGGAGTAAATAGAACAGACTTATTTGGTTTTTAATGTTGGGAATCATTAGGGGGTCTTTCTTGGCTTTTTAATTTTAGGTAATGTAGTAATATCAAATCTTGTTTTAATCACATAAATATATATTCTATTTATCTCATTCTAAATAAATATCCAAAGACTTTTTTATTCATTTGAGGTAACACCTTAATTTTTTTTTAAGTCTAGATTGTTGGAAACAATAGCTAGACTTTCCTTCCAAGATTTTTTTGTTGATATTATATATTTTTCTTATTAATATCAGCAAGACCCATTGAAGGGAAGGGAGAAAGACCATAATGAAGCTTCCCAGATTAGTTTTTCTCATTCTAAACAAAATTTCTTACTTTAATTTGACTTTTGTTGTATACTGCTGCTGCTGCTAAGTCGCTTCAGTCGTGTCCGACTCTATGCAACCCCATGGACCCCTGGGATTCTCTAGGCAAGAACACTGGAGTGGATTGCCATTTCCTTCTGCAATGCATGAAAGAGAAAAGTGAAAGTGAAGTCACTCAGTCATGCCTGACTCAGCGACACCATGGACTGCAGCCTACCAGAGGTACCAACAAAACAGTTCTTTAAAACAAGTGCTCTATATTTAATAATTTGTTACCTTCTTTAATTTGGCCACCTGATGCGAATAATTGACTCATTGGAAAAGACCCTGATGCTGGGAAAGATTGAAAGCAGGAGGAGAAGGTGACGACAGAGAATGAGATGATTGGATGGCATTATCAACTCGATGGGCATGAGTTTCAGTAAGCTCCAGCAGTTAGTGATGGATAGGGAAGCTTGGCATGCTGAAGTTCATTGAGTCGCAAAGACTTGGACATGACTGAGCGACTGAACTGAACTGAACTGAACTTAATTTTTAAAAGATTCATCATTTTAGTTCAGTTCAGTTCAGTTCAGTTCAGTCGCTCAGTCGTGTCCGACTCTTTGCGACCCCATGAATCACAGCACGCCAGGCCTCCCTGTCCATCACCAACTCCTGGACTTCACTCAGACTCACGTCCATCGAGTCCATGATGCCATCTAGTCATCTCATCCATAGTCGTCCCCTTCTCCTCCTACCCCCAATCCCTCCCAGCATTAGAGTCTTTTCCAATGAGTCAACTCTTTGCATGAGGTGGCCAAAGTACTGGAGCTTCAGCTTTAGAATCATTCCTTCCAAAGAAATCCCAAGGCTGATCTCCTTCAGAATGGACGGGTTGGATCTCCTTGCAGTTCAAGGGACTCTCAAGAGTCTTCTCCAACACCACAGTTCAAAAGCCTCAATTCTTCAGCGCTCAGCCTTCTTCACAGTCCAACTCTCACATCCATACATGACCACAGGAACAACCATAACCTTGACTAGATGGACATTAGTCGGCAAAGTAATGTCTCTGCTTTTGAATATACTATCTAGGTTGGCCATAACTTTTCTTCCAAGGAGTAAGCGTCTTTTAATTTCATGGCTGCAGTCATTTAGCTATCAATAAATTTTATCTCAACAGACATTCAAACCTTAAAGTGTAAAGAGAATTGCAATAAGGGAATGAGGGAGGATGTAACCTAATTCGGGCAACAAGACACACAAACGCAGAGCAATTTGGAAAAATCAGGTAGAATATTTATCTCTCAAAGACACAAAGAAATGTGGGTTTCCATTAAAGTTTTATCAATTTGGCTTTTTGTGTGTGTGTGCTTAATACAAATTTATTTATTTTAATTGGAGATTAATTACTTTACAATATTGTATTGGTTTTGCCATACATCAACATGAATCCACCACAGGTATACACATGTTCCCCATTTTAATCTTTAACAGCATATGCATTAAAGAGCCCACTCAATATTTATGGTTAAATTTAATTTCTCCAGTTAACTAGATTCTTGCAGGTATGAGATTTGAAAATATTATAATGGAGAAATTTACTGTCTTTCAGCTGAACTCTGTGTTTTCCTCAGTAACTTCTAACTGAGCCCCTGAGCAAGTGCCTTCCCCTGAGTATTTCCTTGGTATCTTTCAACCATCCCCTTTCTGTGTCTTTCAACTGAGCAGGTGTTTCTGAGTATCTTTCAGTTAAGCCCCATTCAGTATCTAGACCTTGGGTGGATATGCACCAATGTCTTTCAAATGCCTGCTCATAGTATCTTTCATCTGAGAGGGTCAGGTACTTACTATACTCTACCAAAAAAAAAAGAATTCAGGATGTTCAATCAATACAGGAGGCTGGAAACAAGGAGAGATCTACTCAAATCCTTCTTGAACTCCCAAGGAAGTAGATGGGCACAAGGGGACTCTGCTGATAGCAGGACTCTAGCTTCTTGTTAGCTCAGGTGGAGGAGAGAAATCTGCTCTGGGTCCCTTTGTGGTAGCAAAACTGTCAACTAAAAAGTTAGTCACAACCTGAAAGCAGTGAGTTATTTTATTTGGTGGGAATATTAAGAACTTCAAGCCAGGAGACAACATCTCAGTATCCCTGAGAAACTGATCCAAGGAGGTAGATGAGGGGGTCAGGTTGTATATAAGTTTGCAATGAAGGGGGCAGGCAGTCTGAACATCAAAGATTATTGTTAAATAAGTAAAACCAGATAGCAAGTTAAGGAATTTGGTGCTCTTCTATGTATGGGAAGATGTGCAAGAATCTGGGATTATTGAAGTCATTTCTTTCATATGTATCTCAGGTATCTGGGGCCAGCATCCTGTCCATTTTAATTCTCACATTTCCCTTCCCCAAACTCCTCAGCAATCACCAGGGAGTGCGGTGGGGACATCTGCTGGGTCACAGACTTGTGTTCCCTTTTGGGAGCCCCAATTGACATTTGGAGGTCTGGAATCACTGATGGCCTTTACATCCCTATTTATTGATGTGAGAGGAAAACTTGTTACATCCTTGTTTATTACTATGGCAGGAGACATTCCACTTCACAGAGGACATGGGACTCACAACATAAGCACATAAAAAATATAGCTATTGGTATGTGCAGAGCAATCCTCATTGAAAACTAACTAGAAAATTTCAGAAAGAGTCATGTACAATCAAGACTGTAAGAAAGATACACATGGAATCATGTAGGTGAGTAGGCGAAGTGATCAGGTTGTGACATGCGTTCCTAGAAGAGGACTTAGAAGACAAGGGAGATTACAGAGGTGGAGATTCAAGAATAAATCAATTTTGGGGTGCCTCAAGCATGGGGTCATGTACAGGGAAGATGAGCACCCTTGGATGGTTGGAGGGATGCTAAAACTAACAAATGGACTGTAGGAAGCCTTGATCTGCTCATGAGGAGTGCACAGGGAATGGCTTCCTCTGAGGCAGAGTAGAGAGGATGAATTGAAGACTGCTCTAGTGGCTGCCCAGTTTATTGTGACTACCTTTATGAATGTTCCAGCCTGGCCTAGCAAATGTTCCAGTCTCACTTTCCCCATATTACAGATCTACACTGGATGTAGGGCTGCCATAACTGAGGAGAAAGTTTGGCTGTGGGACACAGAAGTGACTTGGCTCTGGAGTGGCATCTGGGTGTGGTGGGGCAGCCACTGTTGACACTTAGGCAGTAAATCAGAAGCAACATGGATTCTAAATGGTGGTATTTCAACCACGATCTGTGCTCTGATACACCCTGAGAGCCCTCTTGGGCCCTGCTTGCTTAGCAGTATGTCTCCACAACAGGTCAGGGGTGGCAAAGGCTGGGAGGAGTGATAGAACATGAAGGATAAAGGAAAATCAGGTACAAGTCTGCATCTGGGCAAGGTGCAGGGTGAGGGGAACACTTTCTGGTGCCTGCAAAAGAAACAGCTCAGATATCTGTCTATGACCAATATACTTCAGCCCATGACCTGTCACAAGCCAGAAACTAGCACAGGTCACTCCTGAACAAGCAGTGCTCTCCTCTTGGGCGTGAGTTTTGGAGCTGGGAGAAAGGACACAACACATTTAAGGGAACAGAGCCACCTCCAACCAAAAGCACTAGCTAAAAGCCGTCTGTATAGGAATGACCACAAATAAGAACACTACTTCCAGGTAATAGTTAGCTGTTTCAGCTAAATTCAGAGAGATGGAAAAGAAAAAGAAAAAAGAAAAGGCAGAGAAACTGATCTCAGATGAAAAATCAAGAGAAAATTATTCAGAAAAAAGCAATGTAATAAAAGTATATAATTCACAAGATAAATAATTCAAAACATTCATAATAAGAGTCCTAAATGAATTATTGAAAAATTAAAACAGTGAAAATTAATAAGAAAATAGAAAATATTAAAAATTCCAATCAGAAAGATGTCAATAAATGAACTAAAAAACACATTAGAAGGAATAAATAGCAGAAAGAATGAATGATCTGGAAGATAGAATAATGGAAATAAAAATGATGAAAAGAAAAAAATGATAACTGTTTTATAAATTTAGGGGTAATATCAAGCATACCTACATTAATATTATAGGCGTCCCAGAAGAAGAAAGATAAAAGATGATTGAAAATGTATTTGATAACATTTTCACTGTTAGCTTTCCAAAATTGAAGAAAGACATGTTCAGGTATTAGAAAGATATTTAGGTAAAAGAAATCGCTCAGTCGTGTCTGACTCTTTGCGACCCCGTGGACTGTACCCCACCAGGCTCCTCTGTCAATGGGATTCTCCAGGCAAGAATACTGGAGTGGGTTGCCATTTCCTTCTCCAGGGGAACTTCCCAACCCAGGGATCGAACCCGGGTCTCCTGCATTGCAAGCAGACACTTTAACCTCTAAGATACTAGGGAAGCCATACAAGAAATACAGAGGGGTCTAAATAACACAAACCCAAACAGACCAACACCAAGACATATAATAATTAAAACAGCAAACTTTAAAACTGAGGAGATAATTAGAAAGGTAGGAAGAGAAAAACAGAGTTATATACAAGGGAATTCCCTAAAGAATCACTTATTTCTCTCTAGAAACTTTGCACGTAACAAAGCAGTGACATGATATAATCAGACTTCTAAAACGTAAGGCCCTGCAACCGAGAATACTATATCCAGCAAGATTATCATTTAAGAAAGGAGGAAAAATGCACTTAACAGTTGAGCAAAAGCAAAACTAGTTCATTAATACAAAACATACCCTGGATGTTGTCAGCCAGCTTATTTAACTTATATGCTGAGTACATTATGAGAAATGCTGGACTGGAAGAAGCACAAGGTGGAATGAAGATTGCCAGGAGAAATATCAATAACCTCAGATATGTAGATGACACCACCCTTATGGTAAAAAGTGAAAAACTAAAGAGCTTCTTGATGAAAATGAAAGAGGACAGTGAAAAAGGTGGCTTAAAACTCAACATTCAGAAAACTAAGACCCAGTCCCATCACTTCATGGCAAATATATGGAGAAACAATGGAAACAATGACAGACTTTATTTTGGGGGGCTCCAAAATCACTGCAAATGGTGACTGTAGCCATGAAATTAAAAGACACTTGCTCCTTGGAAGAAAAGTTATGACCAACCTAGATAGTCTTGTATGGATATGACAGTTGGACTATAAAGAAAGCTGAACACGGAAATTGATGCTTTCTTTTTTAAATTTATTTATTTTAATTGGAAGCTGATGACTTTACAATATTGTAGTGGCTTTTGCCAAACAACTTTCCAAAATTGAACCAGAAAAAAAAAAATAAAAAAAAATAACCCTTAACAGACACATCAGAAGCACAGAAATTGAAATTGCAATCAGAAATCTTCCAGCAAACAAAAGCCCAGGACCAGTCTGCTTCACAGCTGAATTCTACCAAAAATTTAGAGAAGATCTAACACCTGTCCTATGCAAGCTCTTCCAGAAAATTGCAGAGGAAGGTAAATTTTCAAACTCATTCTATGAAGCCACCATCACCCTAATACCAAAACCTGACAAAGATGCCACAAAAAAAAGAAAACTATCAAAAAATATCATTGATAAACATAGATGCAAAAATACTTAACAAAATCGTAGCAAACAGATTCCAATAACATATTTAAAAGATCATACATCATGACAAAGTGGGCTTTATCCCAGGGATGCAAGGATTTCTTAATATCTCCAAATCAATCAATGTAATAAACCACATTGATAAATTGAAAGATTAAAAAAAAAACAAACATATGATTATCTCAATAGATGCAGAGAAAGCCTTTGACAAAATTCAACATCTGTTTATGATAAAAGACCCTCCAGAGAGCAGGAGTAGAACGAACATACCTCAACATAATAAAAGCTATATATGACAAACCCACAGCAAACATTATCCTCAATGGTGAAAAATTGAAAGCATTTCCCCTAAAGTCAGGAACAAGACAAGGATGCCCACTCTCACCACTACTATTCAACAGAGTTTTGGAAATTTTAGCCACAGCAATCAGAGTAGAAAAATAAAAGGAATCCAAATTGGTAAAGAAGAAGTAAAACTCTGATTGTTTGCAGATGACATGATTCTCTACATAGAAAACTCTAAAGACCCCACCAGAAAATTACTAAAGCTAATTGGTGAATATAGTAAAGTTGCAGGAAATAAAATTAACACCCAGAAATCCCTTGCATTCTTATGCACTAACAGTGTGAAAACATAAAGATAAATTAAGGAAACGATTCCATTCACCATTGCAATGAAAAGAATAAAATACTAAAATACTTAGGAATAAATCTACCTAAAGGAACAAAAGACTTATACACAGAAAACTATAAAAGAGTGATGAAAGAAATCAAAGAAGACACAAATAGATGGAAAACCATACCATGTTCATGGATTGAAAAAATCAATCTAGTGAAAATGAGTATACTACCCAAAGCAATCTATATATTCAATGCAATCCTTATCAAGATACCAATGGTATTTTTCACAGAACTAGAACAAATAATCTCACAGTTTGTATGCAAACACAAAATAGCCTCAAATAGCCAAAGCAATCTTGAGAAAGAAGAAAGGAACTGGAGGAATCAACCTGCTTGACTTCAGGCTATTGTACAAAGCTACAATCATCATGATAGTATGGCACTGGTGAAAAGAATTGATGCTTTTGAACTGTGGGGTTGGATAAGATACTTGAGAGTTCCTTAGTCAGCTAGGAGATCCAACCAGTCTATCCTAAAGGAAATTAGTCCTGAATATTAATTGAAAGAACTGATGCTTAAGCTGAAACTTAAATATTTTGCCATTTGATGCGAAGAACTGACTCATTTGAAAAGACCATGATGCTGGGAAAGATTGAAGGCAGAAAGAGAAGGGGACAACAGAAGATGAGATGGTTGGATGGCATCATTGACTCAATGGGCATGAGTTTGAGTAAACTCCAGGAGTTTGTTATGGACAGGGAGTCCTGGCAGTCCATGGGGTTTCCAAGAGTCAGACTCGACTGAGCGACTAAAATGAACTGCCCCTGAATGAAATGTTAAAATGCCAGGGTCCAGCCCTGATGGATCCAGGGAATTCGAAGCAGGGATGGAGTCGGCGAGGAAAAACATATTTATTTGGAAATATAAAGAAAGATTAGGAAAGAATAGTGTAGTAGGAAAATTAGTGGAGAAAAGATGCTGAATAACTTGGTTTACGTGGAAAACCAATAAAGTTCCAAGACAAGAAACTTGCACTGTCTACGTAGGCCACTGGCACCCGCTTGAATAGCAGAGGGTGCCCCACCTTGGGCTCCCGCTTGCGTGGGTCTTAGAAGCCAGGGCAAATAAGTAGACACGGTAAGCCTCCACACTCCAGATGGGAATACAGCCTGAAAAGGGAGAAAAGAATAACATGGGGGAGCCAAGCATCGGTGTCAGACCTACAACTTTATTTTCAAAAGCAGCTTATATACCCCAAGTTATACATAAAGAAATAATGGAATATGCAGAGTTATACAGGGGCAGCAGTCCTGACCCTTATTGAGACCAGGCTTTCTTTTTGCATACCTTCCCATATACAAAAGGTCTCAGGTGGTTTACATTATCTTCTGGCCAAGAGGCCTGTTAACATTTTTATGGCTCTTTTCCTAGATAAATGTCTATCAACCAGAAAACTCACTTTCACCTGAAGTGTTTTTCCTTAATCTTCATCACCTTCAAAATACTAAATAAAGTTACATTCCTGTAGAACAAATGTGCAGTGGGTTATAACAAAGAAAGTACTTAACTTAAAGATTTAATGTTGCTAATACCAGGGTCACTACCTGTTTTTTCTATATACCAACTATATCTACAAATAAACCATATGAAAACTTGGCAGCAAGTATTGGCTCCACAAATGAAATCCTTAATCAGTCCTATTCTAATGATTTTGACTCCTTGGAAGCCCCTACATTCCTAGGATGTTTTAAGCTTTCTGTGCCTCTCGTGGTCGGGAGGCTGCAAACAATCACATGTGCAGCTGTAAGAGTCTGGCAGGCAGGCTAGAAAGCCATTAAAGGGGTTTTTGGATTGAAAAACTCTTATTATGCCCAGGAGACTTATTATCTAAAAGCTCTAAATTAACTTTTTTCCAGAAAAAGGTGGTGGGGGGGACAGCCCCCTATTAATGTCAGAAGAGTAGGTGGAAAGCGTAACACAGTAAAGCAGGCAGACTGGTTTTGAGGGGTAGATGCTCAGGAACAGGGGGTCTCCTGAGGCTCGATCCCGCCTTTGTGTATGCCGAGCCTCCTTCCTCATGACCTTTGCCATGGGCGGAGTTCCTCACGCTGGCTCCCAGCATTAAAGGAAATTTTCTAAGTGAAAAAGAAGCAAGAATCTCCAGGAAATAAAAATCCCACTAGGAAAGGAAAGTGTACAGAAAGGGTTGAGGATCAATCACTTAAGGCTGTATGAAAATTAAATGACAAAAAGTCCTAAGCAACTGTAATTTCAATAAACAGTTAAGGGCTAAGTATGAGGTTGTGAAGCATGACATCAAAAACCCAGAATACATGAGAGGAGAGTAAAAAATATAGATGTTTTAGAATGGGTTTGAACTTAAATGGCAGCCAGTTTTTTTTGTTTTTTGTTTTTTGTTTTTTTTTTAATTTAAGTAGATATAGCTATATGTCAACAGGTATGAAGTGTGTCAACCACAAATCAAAAACTTATAATAGATACACTAATGTCAGAAATAAAAAAAAAATACAAGAATATCACTGTAGTAAATCATCAAATGGAATAAAGAAAAAAAAAGGTAAAAAAAAAGAACAGTAAAAACAGCAGGAAAATATGTAATAAAATAGCAGTAGTATATGCTTGCATGAGTGCTAAGTCCCTTCATTTGTGTCCATGTCTTGGTGACACTATGGACAGTAGCCCTTCAGGCTCCTCCATCCATGAAATTTCTCAAGTCAAGAATAGTGCTCCTCCAGCAGAAATAGTACATACTTGTCAATAATTGTGTTAAATATCAAAGGACTACATGCTGCAATCAAAAGATATAATATGGTTGATTGGACTATTTAAAGAAAAATAACTAAATGCTTCTAAAAAGAGACTCACTTCATAGCAAAAGACACATAGGCTGAAAGTAAGGGGATAAAATAATGATAGTTCATGAAAAAGAAATGGCAAGAAAGCTGTGGTAGCAATGCTCGGCCTTGAGCAACTGAATTTCGGTAACTGGACAGATGCAGAGATAGGATACATTGGTATCTCAAACAAGATGAAATAGACTTTAAAACAAATGCTGTAAAAAAGGAAAGGCATCAGTTCTGTTCACTTCAGTCATGTCTGATTTTGCAATCCCATGGACTGCAACACACCGGGATTCCCTGTCCACCACCAACTTCTGGAACTTGCTCAAACTCATGTCCATCCATTCGGTGATGCCATCCAACCGTCTTGTCCTCTGTCATCCCCTTCTCCTCCTGCCTTCAATCTTTCCCAGCATCAGGGCCTTTTCCAATGACTCAATTCTTCTCATAAGGTGGGCAAAATATCGGAGTTTCAGCTTTGGCATCAGTCCTTCCAATGAATATTCAGAATTTATTTCCTTTAGGATGGACTGGTTTGATCTCCTTGCAGTCCAAGTGACTCTCAAGAGTCCTTAACACCACAGTTCAAAAGCATCAATTCTTTAACACTCAGCTTTCCTTATAGTCCAACTCTCACATCCACACATGACTACTGAGAAATCCATTGCTTTGACTAGACAGACCTTTATTGGCAAAGTAATGTCTCTGCTTTTTAATATGCTTTCTATGTTGGTCATAGCTTTTAAAAGGCATACTATAATGATAAAGGGTTTAATAAAGAAGAGAATGCTATACTCAGCAATATCCATACACTCAATAGAGGAGAACAATGAAGATCATGGCATCTGGTCCCATCACTTCATGGGAAATAGATGGAGAAACAGTGGAAACAGTGTCAGACTTTATTTTGGGGGGCTCCAAAATCACTGCAGATGGTGACTGCAGCCATGAAATTAAAAGACACTTACTCTTTGGAAGAAAAGTTATGACCAACCTAGATAGCATATTCAAAAGCAGAGACATTACTTTGCAGACTAATGTCCGTTTAGTCAAGGCTATGGTTTTTCCTGTGGTCATGTATGGATGTGAGAGTTGGACTGTGAAGAAAGCTGACCACTGAAGAATGGATGCTTTTGAACTGTGGTGTTGGAGAAGACTCTTGAGAGTCCCTTGGACTGCAAGATCCAACCAGTCCACTCTGAAGGAGATCAGCCCTGGGATTTCTTTGGAAGGAATGATGCTAAAGCTGAAACTCCAGTACTTTGGCCACCTCATGTGAAGAGTTGACTCATTGGAAAAGACTTTGATGCTGGGAGGGATTGGGGGTAGGAGGAGAAGGGGATGACCGAGGATCAGATGGCTGGATGGCATCACTGACATGATGGACGTGAGTCTGAGTGAACTCCAGGAGCTGATGATGGACAGGGAGGCCTGGTGTGCTGCAATGCATGGGGTCGCAAATAGTTGGACACAACTGAGAGACTGAACTGAACTGAACTAAATATATAAAGCAACTATTATCAGACATAAAGGGAGAAGTTGACAACAATATAATAATAAAGAACTTTAACACCACATTCACATCAAATAATTCAGACAGATAACCAGTAAGGAAATGGTAGTCTTAAATGACATAAATGACCAGTTGAACTTGTTGAAATCTAGACATTCCATCCAAAAGCAGCAGAATGCATATTCTATTCAGGTGTACATATAAAAATCTCCAGTATGCATCACATGCTGGATGAATAAACAAGTCTCAACAAAATTAAAAGAATAGATGTTATCAAGCATTCTTTCTAATCACATTGGTATAAAACACAATTTATTAGAGAAAGAAAAATAACA
This sequence comes from Capricornis sumatraensis, assembly GCF_032405125.1. Taxonomy (NCBI): domain Eukaryota; kingdom Metazoa; phylum Chordata; class Mammalia; order Artiodactyla; family Bovidae; genus Capricornis; species Capricornis sumatraensis. The sequence continues at coordinate 69,408,847 of NC_091092.1, read as the reverse complement.
AAAGTACAAATACCTGGAGACAAATCAACATATTACCAAAAAGCAGTAGGTCAATGATGGAATCAAAAGAAAGATAAAAAATAACTCAAGATAGATAAAAATGGAAAAAACAGCTTTCCAAGATCTATGATATGAATCAAAAGCCATTCAAAGAAGTTTTTAACCATACAGGCATATCTCAAGAAACAAGAACAACTTCAAATAAACAAACTGCACCATTTAATGAGATTAGAAACAGAAGAGCAAGCAAATCTAAAGTCAGCAGAAGAAGGGAAATGATAAATATTAGAGAAGAAATACATAAAATATAGGTTAACAATAATAAAAAGATTAATTAATGAAATCAAGACTTGCTTTTGAAAGATAAAGCAATTGATAAACTTTTATCCAGTTTCACTAAGAAAAAAAGAGATAACACAAATAAATAATAAATGAAAGAGAAGCAATTACAAGTATCACAGAGATACAAAATATCATAAAAAAATGCTGTAATTACACACCAAGAAAATCAATAACCTGGAAGAAATGGGCAAATTAATAGAAACACAAATCAATAGAAATCTGACAAGACAGAATTTTAGAAAGAAATAAACAATTTGAACAGCTTGATCGCTAATACTGAAATTGAATGGGTAAAAAATAATAATACTCCCAGCAAATAAAACTACGGGACAAGAAGTCTCCACAGGAGAATTTTTCTGACATTTAAAGAGGAATCAATACCTATCCTTCTTAACTCTTCCAAAAAAATGATGAGGATGGGACGCCCTCAGGTTTATTCAACAAATCCAACTTTACACTGACTCAAAAACCAGACAAGAGCACTACAATTAAAAGAAAATTACAGGCCAATATAAAAGCAAAAACCCTCTACGAAATATAAACTAACTCAAGCCAACAGTATATAAAAGGATTATACAGCATGATAAAGTAGGATTTATACCAGAAGTGCAAGTACAATTTAGTAATAACAAATCATTCAGTGTGATGTATTACATGAACAAAATGAAAGGTAAAAATAATATGATTTTCTAAATAGATGCAGCAAAAGCATTTTAAAAATTTAACATTCATTTATGATAAAAACTCATTAATGGGCTTCCCAGGTGGCTCAGTTTTAAAGAATCCACCTGACAAAGAGGAAACGTGAATTTGATACCTGGATCAGGAAGATCCCACAGAGAAGGAAATGACAAACCACTTCAGCATTCTTGCCTGGGAAATACCATGGATGAAGAAACCTGATGGGCTACAGTTTATAGAGTTGCAAAAGAGTTTGACAAGACCTAACAGCAAACAACAACAGCAATGCTGGTACAGAGGGAATGTACTTAAAATTAGTAAAGGCCATATATGATAAACCCACATTTACTATTATACTTGAATGATCTCTCGATGACAATGAGGCCATCTGTCATCACTTATATTTAACACAATATTGGCAGTTATAGCAGCCAAAATCATACAAGAGAAGGAAATAAAAGGTATACAAGTTGAAAGTGGTAAAATAAAACTGTCACTATGTGCAGATTACCTGATATTATTAATATAAAAAAAATCTGTTTCAAAAATCACATCAAAGGAATAAAATATCTAGGAACAAATTTAAGCAGGGAATTGAAAGATTTATATTTTGAAATCAATCAAAAATGATGTAGGAAGTTGAAGATACAAAACAAATAGAAAAATAGCCCATGTTTTTGGATCAGAAAAATTTATATTATTAATATTTCCATACTACACAAATCAATCTACAGATTTAATTCAATCCTTATCAAAATACCCATGACATTTTAAACAAAACTAGAAGAAATAATTCTAACATTTCTATGGAACTGCAAAAGCCCTCAAGTTGCCAAAGAAATCTTTACAGAAAGGAAAAAAGCTGGAGGTATCATGCTTTTTGACATTATACCCCAAATCTGCAGTAACCAAAACAGCGTGATATTGGCACAAAAACAAATGCATGATCAATGGAACTGAATGCTGAGCCAAAAAAGAAATCCATATACCTACGGTCATGTGGGCTTCCCAGGTGGCACGATTGATAAAGAACTTGCCTGCCAAGATAGACATAAGGCACATGGGTTCAATCCCTTTGTTTGGAAGATTCCCTGGAAGAGGACACAGCAACCCACTCCAGTATTCTTGTCTGTAGAATCTCCAGGACAGAGGAGCCTGGTAGGCTACAGTTCATAGGGTAGCAAAAAATTGGACATTACTGAAGTGAAATAGCATGCACATGGTCATTTACTCTATTAAAACAACAAAAGAGGTAAGTCTACATAAGAGAGAAAAGACACTCTCCTCAATAAGTAGTCTTGGGAAAACTGAACAACCATATGTAAAACAGTGAGATTGAATGCAAAAAATCTTCAAAATGGATTAAAGACCTAACTGTAAGATCACAAACCAAACAAATCCTAGAGAGCACTGGCAAAACACTGACAAACAATCATGGTGATTTTTTTTTTTTTAATGTGTCCCATAAAGTAAAATAAACAAAAGCCATAATAAACATATGTGACATAGTTAAACTTTAATACTTTTGCACAGCAAAGAAAACCATCAACAAAATGAGAAGACAACCTCAACAATAGGAAAAAAAATCTTCAGATTACATGATCAACAAAGGATTAAAATCCAAAATATGTGAACAGATCATATAACTCAATAGCAGAAAAAAATAAAAAATAAAAAATTGTCAGAAGACCTGAAGAAATATTTTTTTACAAAGAAGACATACAGATGGTTAACAGGCACACAAACATATGCTCAACTTGACTAATTATTCAAAGTTTTAGTTGTTCAGTCATGTCCAACTCTTTTTGACCCCGTGGACTGTAGCCCACCAGATTCCTCTGTCCATGGAATTCTCCAGGCAAGAATGTTGGAGTGGGCTGCAACTCCCTTCACCAGGGTATCAGACCTGGGTCTGAGCCACCAGGGAAGTTCAATTATTAGAAAAATGCAAGTCAGAATCACAAAATATCACCTCACACTTGTCATAATGGCTATTACCCAAAAGTCTACAGATGACAAACTTTGGTGAGGATGTGGAAAAAATAGAGCCCTTATACACTTTGGCCACCTGATGTGAAGAACTTACTTATCGGAAAAGACCCTGATGCTGGCAAAGTTTGAAGGCAGGAGAAAGGGACAACAGAGGATGAGATAGTTGGATGGCATGACTAACTGGATGGGCATGAGTTTGAGTAAGCTCCAAGTGTAGGTGATGGACAGGGAAGCCTGGAGTGCTGTAGTCCATGGGGCCCACAAAGAGTTGGCATAACTGATCAACTGAACTTAATGACTGATACACAGTTCAGTTTAGTTCAGTTCAGTCGCTCAGTCATGTCCGACTCTTTGTGACCCCATGAATCACAGCACGCCAGGCCTCCTTGTCCATCACCTACTCCCGGAGTTCACTCAGATTCACATCCATTGAGTGAGTGATGCCATCCAGCCATCTCATCCTCTGTCGTCCCCTTCTCCTGCCCCCAATCCCTCACAGCATCAAAGTCTTTTCCAATATTGGTGGGAATATAATTTTGTGCAGCTCCTATGGAAAACAGTATGGAGGTTTTTCAAATCCTAAAAATAGAGCTATTATATGACCCTGGAATTCCATTCTTAGGTATATATCTGAAAAAAAAACTCTAATTTGAAAAGATACATGTACCCAGTATTCCTATCAGCATTATTCATAAAACCTTGATATGGAGGCAACCCAAGTGTCCATCAACGGATGAAAGAATATACAAAATCTGGTATATATGTATATACGATTGCATATTGCTTTGCCCTGAAAAAAGAAATTCTACCTTTATCAGCAACATTAATGGACCTCAAGAGTATTATGCCTAGTGAAATAAGTCAGAGTATCGACATTGACTTGACAAGCAGGGTTTCTGAAAGTGCAATGTGGCAGGAGAATGAGAAACAAGACACAAGAGTTCAGTGAAAGGCAAGGATCAGGGGACCAATACTGCTCCAAGGTGAAGGTACAGAAACTGAATCCAGGCCAGCTTTATTATACTCTCAGCCATGAAAGAAATTATGTGGAGGGAGTTAAGCTATCTCATGTGGCCTTCAGGGCCAAAGAACAAAGTGATCATTAGCCATTGAGTAACTAAAAAACAGTAATCAATAGCCACTCAGTAACTAAGACTAATATTTTTATCTATAGATTTTCCTCCAGATACATAAAATATGTCACTCTGAGATACCAGTTGGGAAAAAGTCAGGGGGTTGGTTTTCCGACCCCTCTATCATATACTGTTTTCAAGATTATGAACTGTTCCTCTGGACTTGTTCCAAGAGCCTAATGCTTTATAGCATCCAATTTATCAATAATTATAAATTCCTTTTGTGGCCCTTGCCAGGGCCTGCTTTTCTTTTCTTCTTCTTGTCTTCTACATCAGAGAAAGGCAAATATTCTGCTACCACTTATGTGTGGAATATAAAAAAATATACAGATAAATATAAATACAAAACAGAAACAGATTCATAGGTATAGAAGTCAAACTAGTGGATACCAGTGAGAAGATGGAAGGGGAAAGGACAAAATAAAAGTATGGATTTAAGAGATATTAATTGCTATATATAAGGTAGATAACAAGGATACAATAATGTAGAGCACACTAAATTATAGCCATTGTTTTGTAATAACTTTAAGTGGAATGTAACAGCAAAAACATCGAATCATTATGATGTACAACTGAAATCAATACAATATTATAAATAAATTATACTCCTACAAAATAAAAAAAAATGCAACAGTACAGCTTTGATTTGCATTTGTCTAACAAGGACGGAAAAGGAAATGGCACCTCACTCCAGTACTCATGCCTGGAAAATCCCACGGGCAGAGGAGCCTGGTAGGCTGCAGTCCATGGGGTCACTAGGGGTCGGACATGACTGAGCGACTTCACTTTCACTTTTCACTTTCATGCATTGGAGAAGGCAATGACAACCCATTCCAGTGTTCTTGACTGGAGAATCTCATGCGTGGGGGAGCCTGGTGGGCTGCCATCTATGGGGTCGCAGAGTCAGACAAGACTGAAATGACTTAGCAGCAGCAGCAGCAACAAGAATATAATAATGTACAGCACACTAAATTATAGCCATTGTGTTGTAATAACTTTTTTATGGAATGTAACAGCAAAAACACTGAATCACTATGATGTACAACTGAAATCAATACAATATTATAAATAAATTATACTTCTACAAAAAAAAAAACAGACAGCTTTGATTTACATTTGTCTATTAGTTATGTTGAGTGCATTTTCACAATGTATGGTTGGCCATTTGTATATAATCTTTGAAGAAAATGTCTTTTGAAATCATTAGTTCATTTTAAATCGGGCTATTACTTTTTTACTGCTGGTTAGTTTTCTACATATTCTGGATATTGATCCTAATCAGATATATGATTTGCAATTCGCTTCTTCTATTCCATAGATTGCTTTCTTATGCTGTTGATTGTGTTTTTTGATTCACAAAACTTTTTGTTTGTTTCCTTCCCACTTTTTTTTTTTTTTTTTTTTGCCAAGTAGCCATCATGGTCAACAAAAGAGTCCAAAATGCAGTATTTGGATGCAATCTCAAAAACAACAGAATGATCTCTGTTCATTTCCAAGGCAAACCATTCAATATCACAGTAATCCAAGACTATGCCTCAACCAGTAATACTGAAGAAACTGAAGTTGAATGGTTTTTTGAAGAACTACAAGACCTTTTAGAACTAAGACCCAAAAAAGATGTCCTTTCAATTATAGGGGACTGGAATGAAAAAGTAAGAATTCAAGAAACACCTGGGGTAACAGAAAAATTTGGCCTTGGAATATGGAATGAAGCAGGGCAAAGGCTAATAGAGTTTTCCCAAGAGAACGCACTGGTCATAGCAAACACCCTCTTCCAACAACACAAGAAAAGACTCTACACATGGACATCACCAGATGGTCAACACCGAAATCAGATTGATTATATTCTTTGCAGCCAAGATGGAGAAGCTCTATACAGTCAACAAAAACAAGACCAGGAGCTGACTGTGGCTCAGATTATGAATTCCTTATGACCAGATTCAGACTGAAATTGAAGAAAGTAGGGAAAACTACTGTACCATTCAGGTATGACCTAAACCAAATTATTTACGATATACAGTGGAAGTGAGAAATATGTTTAAGGGATGAAATCTGATAGATAGAGTGCCTGACGAACTATGGAGGGAGGTTCGTGACATAGTACCAGAGACAGGGATCAAGACCATCCCCGTGGAAAAGAAATGCAAAAAAGCATAATGGCTGTCTGGCGAGGCCTTACAAATAGATATGAAAAGAAGAGAAGTGAAAAACAAAGGAGAAAAGGAAAGATATAAGCATCTGAATGCAGAGTTCCAAAGAATAGCAAGAAGAGATAACAAAGCCTTTCTCAGTGATCAACGCTAAGAAATAACGGAAAACAACATAATGGGAAAGACTAGAGATCTCTTCAGGAAAATTAGAGATACCAAGGGAACATTTCATGCAAAGATGGGCTCGATAAAGGACAGAAATGGTATGGACCTAACAGAAGCAGAAGATATTAAGAAGAGGTGGCATGAATACACAGAAGAACTGTACAAAAAAGATCTTCACAACCCGGATAATCACGGTGGTGTGATCACTCATCTAGATCCAGACATTCTGGAATGTGAAGTCAAGTGGGCCTTAAAAAGCATCACTAAGGACAAAGCTAGTGGAGGTGATGGTATTCCAGTTGAGCTATTTCAAATCCTGAAAGATGATGCTGCACAAGTGCTCTGTTCAATATGCCAGCAAATTTGGAAAACTCAGCAGTGTCCACAGGACTGGAAAAGGTCAGTTTTCATTTCAATCCCAAGGAAAGGCAATGGCAAAGAATGCTCAAACTACCACACAATTGCACTCATCTCACATGCTAGTAAAGTAATGCACAGAATTATCCAAGCCAAGCTTCTACAGTACATGAATCATGCATTTCCAGATGTTCAAGCTGGTTTTAGAAAAGGCAGAGGAACCAGAGATCAAATTGTCAACATCTGCTGGATCATGGAAAAAGAAAGAGAGTTCCAGAAAAAACATCTATTTCTGCTTTATTGACTATGCCAAAGCCTTTGACTGTGTGGAAAAATAATAAAATAAAAATAATACAAATAAAAAAAATAAATAAACTGTGGAAAATTCTGAAGGAGATGGGAATACCAGACCACCTGACCTGCCTCTTGAGAAACCTATATGCAGGTCAGGAAGCAACAATTAGAACTGTGCATGGAACAACAGACTGATTTCAAATAGGAAAAAGAGAATGTCAAGGCTGTATATTGTCACCTTACTTATTTAATTGATATGCAGAGTACCTCATGAGAAACGCTGGGCTGGAAGAAGCACAAGCTGGAATCAAGTTTGCCAGGAGAAATATCAATAATCTCAGATATGAAGATGACACCATCCTTATTGCAGAAAATGAAGAGGAACTAAAAAGCTTCTTGCTGAAAATGAAAGAGGATTGTGAAAAAGTTGGCTTAAAGCTCAACATTCAGAAAATGAAGATCATGGCATCTGGTCCCATCACTTCATGGGAAATAGATGGGGAAGCAATGGAAACAGCCTCAGACTTTATTTTTGGGGGCTCCAAAATCACTGCAGATGGTGACTGCAGCCATGAAAATAAAAGATGCTTACTCCTTGGAAGGAATGTTATGACCAACCGAGGTAGCATATTCATAAGCAGAGACATTACTTTGCCGACTAAGGTCCGTTTAGTCAAGGCTATGGTTTTTCCTGTGGTCATGTAGGGATGTGAGAATTGGACTGTGAAGAAAGCTGAGCGCCAAAGAATTAATGCTTTTGAACTGTGGTGTTGGAGAAGACTCCTGAAAGTCCCTTGGACTGCAAGGAGATCCAACCAGTCCATTCTGAAGGAGATCAGCCCTGGGATTTCTTTGGAGGGAATGATACTAAAGCTCCAGTACTTTGGCCACCTCATGCGAAGAGTTGATTCATTGGAAAAGACTCTGATGCTGGGAGGGATTGGGGGCAGGAGGAGAAGGGGGCGACAGAGAATGAGATGGCTGGATGGCATCACCGACTGGATGGATGTGAGTTTGAGTGAACTCCGGGAGATGGTGATGGATAGGGAATCCTGGTGTGCTGCAATTCATGGGGTTGCAAAGACTAGGACACGATTGAATGACTGAACTGAACTGATTACAATTTTATGAGGATAAGTGCCAATTAGAGTTTTACTTCTGTTTCTTCTGTTAATAATGATGAGAGCAATTAAATCAAGCTTGGGTGTGACTTTATTCCTCCAAAATGTCTATAGATCCATTCTTTTGCATTTTCTTTTTGGGCAGGAAGTCTTGTGGAAGAATGAAGAGAGAGGAGTATAAATAATTCTAGAGGTAAATCTAGTCTGATGGGAGTAGGAAACGCTTTTTGAATTTATTTTGCACTAAATAGAGTTCCTCTTGTGTCTCTTGAGAAAGTGAACGAGGGCTATCTAAATTAGGATCTCCTTTCAAATTATTAAATAGATTTGTCAGTTGATAACTAGCAATGGCTAATGAGGGTCTAATCCAATTTATATTGCCTAAGAGTTTTTGAAAATTATTTAAACTTGATAATTTATCAGTATGAATCTGAGTTAATTGAGGAATAATACACTGTCTATCAATAATAAATCCTAAGTAATGGTACAGTGTAGAGGTTTGAATTTTTTTCAGGGGCAGTGAATAACCCACAGTCTTGTAAGCATTTTTGAGCTGTATCAAACATATATTGAGTTTCTGAAACAGATGGAGCTGAAAACAATATATCATCCATATAATGAATAACAAGAAAGTCAGGAAATTGTTTTCTCCGAGGCTTAAGTGCTTTAACCACATGGTATTGACACAGGGTGGGAGAATTCGTCATTCCTTGAGGCAGCACAGTCCATTGATATCACTTATGAGGCCCGATGTGATTAGGAAAAGGGAGAGAGAAAGTAAGTCTCCCTTGGTCTGAAGGGTGTAAAGGTATATTAAAAAAGCAATCTTGTAAATCAATAATAATAATATGCTAATTTTGAGGAATAGTAGTACGTGATGGGATTCTTGGTTGTAATGCACCCATAGGTTTCATAGATGTATTAACTTTTCTAAGGTCTGTAAAAATGTGCCATTTGTTAGATTTCTTTTTTATAAAAAAAATAGAGTTCCAAGAAGAGCAAGATTCCTCAATATGTTTCAATTCTGATTGTCTGTCTATCAGTTCTTTAGCAGCATGTAAGTTTTCTTTCGTAAGGGGCCACTGCTCTGTCCAAATAGGCTGGTTATTCTTCCAAGTTATATTAATAACTGCTTTGTTTATTAAATGAGCAGTGGCCCCTAGGAAATATGTGGAGTGCATATCTGAGTCTGCCATTACATAAGTGCATCCCTTACTACTAGATTAAGGGGTGCATTTGTCACATAAGTTCTTAATATTGCAAGTTGGCCCTCTGGTCCCTCACATGGGTATACCTGAACACTTTGATAGACTTCTTATACTTTAGTTTGAGAAATTTTTGCAATTTGGCAAGAGACCTTTCTGTATAGGCCAGGATTTGTGCCCTAAGTGTTGGGAAATAATAGTAATATCAGATCCAGTGTCAAGAAGACCAGAAAATATTTTACAATTAATTTTGATATTTATATTTGGTCAGGCATATTCAGATGCCAATGATGTCCATAAGGATTGTGTTTTATCTGTACTGCTGAAACCACCTGTCCATATATTAATAGAGGAGTTAATAGAAATGTAAGGCAAAAGAAGTAAATGAGCAATTATGTCCCCCTTTTTGAATGGCCATAGAAACTGAGATGACATCATAATTTGAATTTTTCCTTTATAATCTGAATCAATTACTCCAGGATGAACTGTAATTCCTTTAGAAGTCAAAATAGATTGACCAAGCAAAAGACCAAAGGTTTGTGGGGGTACGGGTCCAAAAAGTCCAGTAGGTACTCTAGAAGGCACTGCTTGAGGGTAAAGGAAAAAATCATTTCAGTTCAGTTCAGTCACTCAGGCGTGTCTGACTCTTTGAGACCCCATGAATTGCAGCAGGCCAGGCCTCCCTGTTCATCACCATCTCCTGGAGTTCACTCAAACTCACATCCATCGAGTCAGTGATGCCATCCAGCCATCTCATCCTCTGTCATCCCCTTCTCCTCATGCCCCCAATTCCTCCCAGCATCAAAGTCTTTTCCAATGAGTCAACTTCTTCGCATGAGGTGGCCAAAGTACTGGACGTTCAGCTTTAGCATCATTCCTTCCAAATAATTCCCAAGGCTAATCTGCTTCAGAATGGACTGGTTGGATCTCCTTGCAGTCCAAGGGACTCTCAAGAGTCTTCTCCAACATCACAGTTCAAAAGCAACAATTCTTCAGCACTCAGCCTTCTTCACAGTCCAACTCTCACATCCATACATGACCACAGGAAAAGCCATAGCTTTGACTAGACAGACCTTAGTCGGCAAAGTAATGTTTCTGATTTTGAATATGCTATCTAGGTTGGTCATAACTTTTCTTCCAAGGAGTAAGTGTCTTTTAATTTCATGGCTGCAGTCACCACCTGCAGTGAATTTTGAGCCCCCCAAAATAAAATCTGACACTGTTTCCACTGTTTCCCCTTCTATTTCCCATGAAATGGTGGGACTGGATGCCATGATCTTCGTTTTCTGAATGTTTAGCTTTGAGCCAACTTTTTCACTCTCCATTTCACTTTCATCAAGAGGCTTTTTAGTTCCTCTTCACTTTCTGCCATAAGGGTGGTGTCATCTGCATATCTGAGGTTTTTGAAATTTCTCCTGTCAATTTTGATTCCAGCTTGTGCTTCTTCCAGTCCAGCCTTTCTCATGATGTACTCTGCATATAAGTTAAATAAGCAGGGTGACAATATACAGCCTTGACATACTCATTTTCCTATTTGGAATCAGTCTGTTTTTCCATGTCCATTTCTCTCTGTTGCTTCCTAAATTGCATACAGATTTCTCAAGAGGTAGGTCAGGTGGTCTGGTATTCCCATCTCTTTCAGAATTTTGCACAGTTTATTGTGATCCACAGAGTCAAAGAATTTGGCATAGTCAATAAAGCAGAAGTAGATGTTTTTCTGGAACTCTCTTGCTTTTTCCATGTTCCAGCAGATGTTGACAATTTGACCTCTGGTTCCTCTGCCTTTTCTAAAACAAGCTTGAATATCTGGAAGTTCATGGTTCATGTACTGCGGAAGCCTAACTTGGAGAATTTTGAGCATTATTTTACTAGCATGTGAGATGAGTGCAATTGTGTGGTAGTTTGAGCATTCTGTGGCATTGCCTTTCTTTGAAATTGGAATGAAAACTGACATTTTCCAGTCTTGTGGCCACTGCTGAGTTTTCCATATTTGCTGGCATTTTGAGCACAGCACTTTCACAGCATCATCTTTCAGGATTTGAAATAGCTCAACAGGAATTCTGTCACCTCCACTACCTTTGTTCGTAGTGATGCTTTCTAAGGCTCACTTGACTTCACATTCCAGGATGTCTGGCTCTAGATGAGTGATCACACCATCATGATTATCTGTGTCATGAAGATCTTTTTTGTACAGTTCTTCTGTGTATTCTTGCCACCTCTTCTTAATATCTTCTGCTTCTGTTAGGTCCAGACCATCTCTGTCGTTTATTGAGCCCATCTTTGCATGAAATATTCCCTTGATATCTCTAATTTTCTTAAAGAGATCTCTAATCTTTCCCATTCTGTTCTTTTCCTCTATTTCTTTGCATTGATCACTGAGAAAGGCTTTCTTATCTCTTCTTGCTATTCTTTGGAACTCTGCATTCAGATGCTTATCTTTCCTTTTCTCCTTTGCTTTTGCCTCTCTTCTTTTCACATCTATTTGTAAGGCCTCCCCAGACAGCCATTTTGCTTTTTCGCATTTCTTTTCCATGGGGATGGTCTTGATTCCTGTCTCCTCTACAATGTTACGAACCTCCATCCATAGTTCTTCAGGCACTCTATCTATCAGATCTTGTCCCTTAAATCTATTTCTCACTTCCACTATATAATCAAAAGGGATTTGATTTAGATCATACCTGAATGGTCTAGCGGTTTTCCCTACTTTCTTCAATTTGACTCTGAATTTGGTAATAAGGAGTTCATGATCTGAGTCACAGTCAGCTCCTGGTCTTGATTTTGTTGAGTGTATAGAGTGTCTCCATCTTTGGCTGCATAGAATATAATAAATCTGATTTCATTGTTAACCATCTGGTGATGTCCATATGTAGAGTCTTCTCTTGTGTTGTTGGAAGAGGGTGTTTGCTATGACCAGTGCATTTTCTTGACAAAACTCTATTAATCTTTGCCCTGCCTCATTCTGCATTCCAAGACCAAATTTTCCTGTTATTCCAGGTGTTTCTTGAATTCCTACTTTTGCATTCCAGTCTCCTATAATGAAAAAGACGTCTTTTTTGGGTGTTAGTTCTAGAAAGTCTTGTCAGTCTTCATAGAACCGTTCAACTTCAGCTTCTTCAGCATTACTGGTTGGGGCATAGACTTGGATTACTGTGATATTGAATGGTTTGCCTTGGAAATGAACAGAGGTCATTCTGTCGTTTTTGAGATTGCATCAAAGTACTCTACCTCAGACTCTTTTGTTGACCATAATGGCTACTCCATTTCTTTTGATCGATTCCTGCTTGCAGTAGTAGATATAATAGTCATTTGAGTTAAATTCACCCATTCCAGTCCATTTTAGTTTGCTGATTTCTTGAATGTCGACATTCACTCTTGCCATCTCTTGTTTGACCACTTCCAATTTTCCTTGATTCATGGACCTGACATTGCAGGTTCCTATGCACTATTCGCTTTACAGTATCGGACCTTGCTTCTATCACCAGTCACATCCACAGCTGGGTATTGTTTTTGCTTTTTCTCTATCCCTTCATTCTTTCTGGAGTTATTTCTCCACTGATCTCCAGTAGCGTGTTGGGCATCTACTGACCTGAGGAGTTCCTCTTTCAGTATCCTGTCAGTTTGTCTTTTCGTACTGTTCATGGGGTTCTCAAGGCAAGAATACTGAAGTGGTTTGCCATTCCCTTCTCCAGTGGACCACATTCTGTCAGACCTCTCCATCATGACCCGCCCATCTTGGGTTGCCCCACAGGCATGGCTTAGTTTCATTGAATTAGACAAGGCTGTGGTCCTAGTGTGATTAAATTGACTAGTTTTCTGTGAGTGTTGTTTCAGTGTGTCTGCCCTCTGATGCCCTCTGGTAACACCTACCATCTTACTTGGGTTTCTCTTAACTTGGGCTAAGGGTATCTCTTCACAGCTGCCCCAGCAAAGTGCAGCCACTGCTCTTTACCTTGGACTAAAGGTATCTCCTCACAGCCGCCCTTCCGCACTTTCAACGTGGGATGTCTCCTCTAGGCCCTCCTGCGCCCACACAGTTGACGGCAGCACTGCTGAATGTTGAGGGTTTGAGGGAAAAGATAGAGTTTGCCCCTGGTTTTCATTGTAGGATACCTGAGGAGGGGTCCTCTGTTTGAAGTTTCCCATAATAGGTTTTCCTTCAATATCAAATTTAGATTTACAATCTTTGGCACAATGCATTCCTCTACAGCAGTGATGGCAAATCTTTGGAGGTTTTTTTATTAGTCTTCTTAGGGTAGTCCCTTTTTAAATGGCTTTTAACTCCACATGTCAGATGGTCTGGTATTCCCATCTCTCTAAGAATCTTCCACACTTTATTGTGATCCACACAGTCAAAGGATTTGTCATAGTTCATCTAGTCAAAGCTATGGTTTTTCCAGTAGTCATCTATGGATGTGAGAATTGGACTGTGAAGAAGGCTGAGCACAAAAGAATTGATGCTTTTGAACTGTGGTGTTGGAGAAGACTCTTGAGAGTTCCTTGGACTGCAAGGAGATCCAACCAGTCCATTCTGAAGGAGATCAGCCCTGGTATTTCTTTGGAAGGAATGATGCTAAAGTTGAAACTCCAGTACTTTTGCCACCTCATGTGAAGAGTTGAATCATTGGAAATGACTTTGATGCTGGGAGGGATTGGGGACAGGAGGAGAAGGGGACGACAGAGGATGAGATGGCTGGATGGCATCACTGACTCGATGAACGTGGATCTGAGTGAACTCCAGGACTTGGTGATGGACAGGGAGGCCTCGTGTGCTGCAATTCATGGGGTCACAAAGAGTCAGACACGACTGAGCGACTGAACTGTATTGAATCCCCACATGTAAAGCATCCTTCATTTCTCTTTCTAAAGGCAGCAGCCATTGTCTCAACTAGCATTTGCATCTTTTGAGTTCCTGATCCTAGATTGTGACAAGCCTTCGAATAATCAATAATAGTCCCAGTCTCATGAATTGGAGTAATATCTCTTTGACATTCCTGATTTGCATTCTCATAAGCAAGTAGTTTCTCTAGTTTGTTTGTTTGTTTTTTTTTTTTTTTTTTTTTGGCTTCTTATCCAATTACAGTTCGGGAAATAGCAGTTTCTAATCTAGCTTAAAGATCGGCATAACTTTCATTAGGTCCTTGTAATATTTTAGTGTAGCTACCTGTAGGCTCTCCTTGAGGAGTAATTCGATCCCAAGCTTCAAGGACCACTCTTTTTAATTGTTCATGCAGCAAGGGAGGGCATTGTATTTGAGCTTTTATGGTATTAGATTGTCCTGCACCAATTAACATTTCAAAAGTAATTTGGTTTTGGGGAGTGCCAGCTTGAGTATTCTTGTTAGCATGATCTCTGGCTATATCATGAAATCACATTGTCCACTGATGATATTCTCTTGGTTTAAGGAGAGCTTTTATTAAAGTTCACCAATCATAGGGAATAAAGTTTCCAATAGGAGATGCCACAACATTTAGATGCTCTCTAGTAAAAGGCGAATGCTGGCCATACATAGTTACAGGCTTTCTTCATTTGTTGTATGTAAAAAAAAAAATAATATCATCATATTGAGGTATTATGTGCTCTTGAGCATCAGAATTTCTTAAAACTGGAAAGACGGAAAAACCATCAGCATCAGAAATTTGTAATTGCAAAGCCAGTAATTCAGAGAGCCTCTGTTGTGGAGGAGAGCAAATAAGTGCTGATTTTTTTCAAATATGAGTCTGTGCCAAGGACTTATCATAATCGTCCATAAGAACATTGCCAGTTTTGGTGTCAAAAAACACCTCAGGAGAGTCATTAAATTCTAACAAAGAGAGACTTCTGGATTCCTGCCTGCTGTCAGAGGAGAAGCATTTGAAGCAGCCGGGGCAGGGCTAGTAGGAAAATTTTTGAAATATTTTATGTTTTTCTAAATGGGCCTTTTGTAAAGTTTCATCATCTAATTCATATTCATGCAATCAGTGTTCTGTCTGTTGTCAAATATCGTGAGGGCTGGAATTACCTTGAAATGGCAGCATTACAGTTTTAATGAGAGCCCAAAAGGGCCAGAAATCAATTGGAATTTTTTCTCCCTGCCCAGTGGCTTGTTCAAATTTTTCTTTGACCCGGTGCCAAATTTCTAAATCAAAACTGTCTTCATCAGGGAACCAGGGATTATGTTTGACTACTGTTTGAAGGCAAGCCTCTATTCATTAGCATGAAACCAAAAGTCCCTGAACGTTAAACAAATGGTGAAGTAAAGTATAGAAATGATGGGGCTTTCCTGCCATTTGACCCATGTCTTAGTACTTACTGACCTCAATAAGCCCTGACCTCAATAAGACTTGAGTCACCCAGTCTGAAATGCTTCGTATACCAGTGTCCCTGTTTGGGCACCACTTGTTGGGGTCCTTTAATGCACCAGAACCTGGTGGTCCACAGTCGATAAGAAAGTAAAGGAGAGAGAGAGGTTGACAGTCAGGAGTTCTCTGATGTTCTAAAGTTCTGGAATTGATCCTCCTCTTTCTGGCTTTTGGGCCTTCAATTACAGTAGCCTCAAGAATTATTCATCCACATGATGCAGAAGACAAAACCTCTAGGTTCATGGTGAAAAAGCTCTTCACAGCCAGGAATACCGATAGAGATTCAAAGAGTTATATAGAAAAGAAGGAAGAGGGAGATAGAAGTGACTAGGAGGAGAAAAGTGAGGGTCTAAAGGGGAGAGAGAAATCAAGCCAGTAGTCAAAGCCATAAGTGAAAATGGATACTAAAGTTTTGACTCTTAAAAGTACAAAATTAATAACAAATTTTGAAAAGCAAAGATTAAAAACCTAGAGAATAGAATCTCAAAAATACAAAATAAAAAAATACAAAACTGACAACAATCATATAAATCAGCGATGTGTTAGTGGGGAGAAGTGAGCTTCATGTCTTCTTTATTTGCCACTGAGAACTCCACTTGATAAAATTCTAATACGTGATAAATAAAAAGCATTAAGTTTTATGTGAAAAGGGGATGGGGAACTATCATTTCATAGGTACAGAATTTCAATTTTTGGTGATGCAAATTTTCTGGAGATGTCTAGCACTGTGGCTGACCAACAATGCAAATGTAATTAATGTCACTAAATTATACATTTAAAATAATTAAAATCGTAAATTATACATTATATATATTTCACCAAAATACAAAAAAAGAATACAGCAAAACATTTTTCAGTGTTTTGGGCCATTTTTATTTTTATTTTTGGTAATTTATGGTCCTTGCCTTAAAAGAACTTAGAGTAGAGCTGTGAAGAGAGGACATTTATTAAATTAATTATACTAAAATTTAGATTGAGAAGTGCCAAAATATGGGTTATGAGTATAGGGCTGTGTAAACTCAGAGGAAGGAAATATTACTGCTGTTTGAAGAGTACAGGGAATATTTTGTAAAGAAATCACATTGTAGGCGGGCCTTGTGGGATAGGTAGAGTAAAACATTTAAAAAATAGGGTGGTGGAGGGATTCAAGTACAGAAAAATTTACCTATAGCATTTTCTAAAAACAATAGAAAACCATGGTGTTGTAAACACATTGTATTTTTCTGGTATCTGCCATAAGTTACATTTGGTCAGATTTTTACTTTCACTTTTTCACAACTACATTTCTAGGCAATGTTTCTAAAAAATAATTCCTAAAAATTAATTTATACCAATTTAAACCAGCTGTCAAAAACAATACATATTTTTTTCTTTCTTTCTTGGCTGCAGCCATGAAATTAAAATACACTTGTTCCTTGGAATAAAAGCTATGACAAACCTAGACAGCATATTAAAAAGCAAAGACATTACTTTACCGTCTAGTCAAAGCTATGGTTTTTCCAGTAGTCACGCATGGATGTGAGAGTTGGACTATAAAGAAAGTTGAGTGCTGAAAGATTGATGCTTTTGGCCTGTGTTTTTGGAGAAGACTCTTGAGAGTCCATTGAACTGCCAGGAGATCAAACCAGTCAATCCTTAAGGAAATCAATCCTGAATACTGATTGGGAGGACCAATGCTGAAGTTGAAGCTGAAGCTCTGAAACTTTGGCCACCTGATGCGAAGAACTGATTCCTTAGAAAAAACTCAGATGCTGGGAAAGATTGAAGGCAGGAGGAGAAGGTGACTACAGTAGATGAAATGCTTGGATGACATCACCAACTCGACAGACATGAGTTTCAGCAAGCTCTGGGGGTTGATGATGGACAGGGAAGCCCGGAATGCTGCATTCCATGGTGTTGCAAAGACTTGGCCATGACTGAGCAACAAGACTGAGCTGAGCTAAACTAAACTTCTTTCTTTCAAGATCCAAAGGGAACATAAACATACTGAAGCATGATAGTTATCTTGAGGAGAAAACTATTTTCAATTGTTTGAATCTCTGGCTGAAAATATCTAATTTTTCATGAAACTATTTTTACTTCAAAGAATGACAGGTAAAGAGACTACCATATACATGTATGGAAATTTGGCATACATATTCTGAAAAATTCACACTGAAACTTTCACTTCAAAGGGAAACTGGGATATTTTTGACCATTGATACAATCTGAGCTTTCAAAAAATATTAGCAATCCCACTGCTGGGTATACACACGGAGAAAACCAGAACTGAAAGAGACATGTGTACCCCAGTGTTCATCGCAGCACTGTTTATAATAGCCAGAACATGGAAGCAACCTGGATGTCCATCAGCAGATGAATGGATAAGAAAGCTGTGGTACATATTAACAATGGAGTATTACTCAGCCATTAAAAATAATACATTTGAATCAGTTCTGATGAGATGGATGAAACTGGAGCCTATTATACAGAGTGAAGTAGACCAGAGAGAAAAACACCAATACAGTATACTAATGCATATATATGGAATTTAGAAATATGGTAACAATAACCCTGTATGCGAGACAGCAAAAGAGACACAGATGAATAGAACAGTCTTTTGGACTCTGTGAGAGAGTGTGAGGGTGAGATGATTTGGGAGAATGGCATTTAAATATGTATAATATCATATATGACATGAGTCACCAGCCCAGGTTCAGGATGAGGAACATGTGTATACCTGTGGCGGATACATGTAGATGTATGGCAAAACCAATACAATATTGTAAAGTAATTAACCTCCAATTAAAAAAAATATATATTTATTAAAAAAAAGAAATATTAGAATTTTATACAGGTCACCATGGACATGTGCAGCTTAAAAAATTTCCTGACAAGATCAGTTATGATATTAACTAATTTTTTTTATTATGTGATGAAATGTATCACATTCATGTGTTCTGCCTAACCACAAGAACAATTATTTTCCCAAATGAATAATGCATGATGTACAAAATCATACATGCTGAGTAATACTCCATTGTGTATATATACCATAGATTTCTTACCCATTCATATGCTGTTGGACATCTAGCTTGCTTCCATGTCCTGACTATTATAAAAGTAATACATTTGAATCAGTTCTAATGAGGTGGATGAAACTGGAGCCTATAATACAGAGTGAAGTAAGCTAGAAAGAAAAACACCAATACAGTATACTAACACATATATATGCAATTTAGAAAGATGGTCACGATAACCCCATATGTGAGAGAGCAAAGGAGACACAGATGTATAGAACAGTCTTTTGGACTCTGTGGGAGAGGGTGAGGTTGAGATGATTTGGGAGAATGGCATTGAAACATGTATATTATATGTGAAATGAATCACCAGTCCAGGTTCAATGCATGATAGAGGATGCTTGGGGCTAGTGCACTGGGATGACCTAGAGGGATGGTATGGAGAGGGAGGTGGGAGGGGGGTTCAGGATGGGAAATATGTGTACACCCATGGTGGATTCATGTCAATGTATAGCAAAACCAATACAATATTGTAAAGTAATTAGCCTCCAATTAAAATAAATAAATTTTTAAAAAATAATAAAAAAATTAAAAAAAATCATACATGCACAAAAAATTCATCCCAAGTGCAAGATATACAAATGAAATTTAACATAACATTATAAGAAGTACATTGAGAGTTTTGTAATCTAAATATAAATAATCATTAAGAAAATAGCAATGTACAGTTCACTATACATAACAAATATATCTACCTATATATAAACACTATTAAAACAACCTTCCATTTTCCAAAACTTGCTCAAAATCAGATTTTCTTCACATTCTTTAAATAAAGAGATGTCTCAAAGTACTGAATGCAGAATTTGATAGATGAATCCAGTTGTCTTCTTTAGATATAATCCTGACTATTTTGTTTTAGAAATAATAGTTATTTTTCATAATGTACTCTATTATGAACATATAATGGGTTTAATATTGTTAAAATTTTAATTAATATATACTTTTTTCAATTAATTTCAAATACAGAAATTATTGGTGATATAATCCACATAACCAAAGCACTTTGGGTTCTTTCTGAGATCAAGAAGTGTGTGAACTGCTGGTTGAGATTATCTTAATTACATTTGGGAACTAATAGTTTGCCATATCAAATTTTTTCTACACCATGGTATGGATTTTCTTAGCTTCTAATTAGGAAAGAAAAAATTAAATATCTTTTGATTACTACTAAACTAAACCAACACAGGACACTGTAGATTGTAACCTAAGGCATTATATATAAACTATATTGATGGGCAGATTAGAAGATAATGAAATCCTTGGTATGTCAACTTTTTTGTCTATGTTGCTAAACAGAGAGTTAACTAGTAAAAAATAGAACCAAGGCAAATAAATCATAGTTACAGAGAATTTTGAGAGTATTATGTTCTTCATTTTTCCTGTTGTAATTTTAACCAATTTTATTGCTGTTACTGGCTTGTTTGTTTTTTTCCAATCCCAAAGAAGGGCAATGACAAAAAATATTCAAAAGACCATACTGTTGCATTCATTCCACATTATAGTAAAGTTATGCTCAAAACTCTTTAAGTTATGCTTCAGCAGTACATGAACTGAGAATTTCCAAATATTAAAGCTGGGTTTTGAAAAGACAGGAACAAGATCAAATTGCCAACATTCATTGTATCACAGAAAAAGCAAGAAAACTGCATAAAAATATACACTTAGGCTTCATTGACTATGCTAAACCATTTGTGTGGATCACAACAAACTGGAAAATCCTTAAAGAGATGGGAATACCAGACCACCATACCTGTCTACTGAGAAACCTGTATGCCAGTTCAGAATAAACAGAACCAGACAAGGAACAAATGATTGGTTCAGAATTGGGAAAGGAGTAGTACAAGGCTGTAGAGAAGGAAATGGCAACCCATTCCAGTACTCTTGCCCAGAGAATTCCGTGGACAGAGGAGCCTGGTGGGCTGCTGTCCATGAGGTCGCACAGAGTCGGACACAACTGAAGTGACTTAGCAGCAGCAGCAGTACAAGGCTGTAATTGTCACCCTGCTTATTAAACTTCTATACAGAGTACATAATGAGAAATGCCAAGCTGAATGAATCACAAGTTGGAATCAAGATTTCCAGGAGAAATATCAACAACCACAGATATGCAGTTGGCACCACCCTTACGGCAGAAAGTGAAGAGGAAATGAAAAACCTCTTGAAGGTGAAAACAAAGAGTGAAAAAGCTGGTTTAAAATTCAACATTCAAAAAACTAAGATGGGGGGGCGGTCCTAATATGGTGGAGGAATAGGATGGGGAGACCATTTTCTCCCCCACAAATTCATTGAAAGAACATTTGAACACTGAGCAAATTCCATAAAACAACTTCTGAATGCTGGCAGAAGATATCAGGCACCCATAAATGCAGTCTATTGTCTTCAAAAGGAGGTAGGACAAAATATCAAAGATAAAAAGAGAGACAAAAGAGGTAAGGATGGAGATCTGTCTTGGGGAGTCTTAAAAGAGAAGTTTCCAAACACCAGGAAACACTCTCACTGGCAGGTCTGTGGAGAATCTTGGAATCTCAGAGGGCAACATAACCAGGAAGACAAATAAATAATTAATTAAACCCACAAAATATGTGCTTAACAGCAACTCCCAGCACTTGCAGCTGCCATCAGCAAGTGGGGGCTGAACAGGGAGGTGGGAGCTGCATTGCTTAGGGTAAGGACTGGGCTGGAATGCCCTGAGAGTAATCTGAGGGAACTAACCTGAGATAGCAACCCAAACTGTGGTATAGCCAGAGAAAGAAATATATAAGAGAGAGAGATAGAAATATCCTGTGAAATGCCCTAACATGAGGCACTGCCATGCCTGCTCACAGAACAAAGGATTGAGCAAATACCAGAGGACAGCTAGCAGGCTGCAGACTGGCCTATCCCCCACCAGAGACAAGCAGGCGGGGGTGGGGTCGGGGAGGGGCAGCCAAAGGTGGAAAGGGGCAATCACAGCAACAGAGTGGCATCCTCTACCAAACTGCAAATAGGCTTCATTGCTTAGTAAGAGTTCTTGGGATTGGACGGTTGACATCTGCCAGGAGGGTCGTAGCCAGAGATTATCTCCCCAGAAGAGACACATGGCACACCTGAGAAGGTGCACCCGTTGTACACCCAGAAAACCAAGTGGCAGGGACGGGGGAGTTGATAAGACCCACAGCCCTCCTGGGGGTTACTGTGCTTGCCAAGCACCGGGTCACCTGAGCTGCTTGGACCTGGGAAGGGCACAAAACACAGGCCCAACCTAATCTGTGCTTTTGGGGAATACTCGAGAACCTGAACCTGAGTGGCTTAGACCTAGAAACTGCACAAAATCCAGGGCCCACCTAAGACAGTTCCTTGGAGAACAACCTGGAGCCTGAGCTGGGAAAGCACACATGCCGTGAGTGGGAGCAAACTCAGAGCGGCTGAAACACTGGGAGCACTCCTCACACATGCGAGTTATATTTGTTTGCAGTGGTCCTCCCTCCCCACAGCACGACTGAACAAGTGACCTGAAATAAGTGACCACCTTCACCCCCTTGTGTCAGGGCAGAAATTAAACACTAAAAAGACCAGCAAACAGAAGCTAAAATAAACAGAGGGAACTGCTTTGGAAGTGACAGGTGCAACAGACTAAAACCCTGTAGTTAGCACCGCCACATAGGAAAGGGCCTATAGATCTTGAGAAGTATAAGCTCGATTAAGGAACTATCTGAAAATGAACTGAACCCTTACTGTCCACAACAGCTCCAGAGAAATTCCTAGATATATTTTTGCTATTATCACTTTTTAAGTTAATTATTTTTAATTTTTAAATCCTCTATTACTCCTCTAATTTTCATTTTTATAATGTACCATTACCTTGCAAAAAAAAAAAGATCCTATTTTTAAAGCAAACTTCATATATATATTATAATATTTGTGACTTTGTTTTGTTTTTAAAATGTTGTATTTTTGAGAGTCTAACCTCTTCTCTAGATTTTTAATCTTTGCTTTTTGGTATTTGTTATCAATTTTGTACCTTTAAAACCCAATCTTCAGTATCATT
This sequence comes from Capricornis sumatraensis, assembly GCF_032405125.1. Lineage (NCBI taxonomy): Eukaryota > Metazoa > Chordata > Mammalia > Artiodactyla > Bovidae > Capricornis > Capricornis sumatraensis. The sequence goes on along the minus strand of NC_091092.1, from coordinate 69,385,980 downwards.
TTTGACTTGGGAGTGAGATTACTGGCTTGATTGCTCTCTTCCCCTTTTGACCCTCCAATTTCTCCACCAGGGCGCCTCTATCTCCACCACCCCCCTTCTCCTCTCTACCCAACTCTGAGAATCTCTTTGTGTGTTCCAGGCTGTAAAAAACATTTAGGGAACTGATTACTGGCTTGATCTGTCTCTCTCCTTTTGATTCCCATTTTTATCCTCCTGGCCACATCTGTCTCCTTCTTCCCTCTTCTCTTCTCTGTGTAACTCCGTCCACATCTCTGAGGGGTCCAGACTGTGGAGAGCACATAGGGAAATTATTACTGGCTAGCTTATTCTTGCCCCTTTTGATTCCCCCTCTTCTCCCCCTGGTCACCTCTATCTCTCTCCTCCCTCTTCTGTTCTCCATGTAACTCTGTGAACCTCTCCGGGTGTCCCTCACTGTGGAGAATCTTTTCATCATTAACCTAGATGTTGTAACATTTGTGCTGTATAGATAGAGAAGTTTTGAGGCTACTGTAAGAATAAGACTGAAATCCAGAGGCAGGAGGCTTAAGTTCAAAACCTGAGAACACCACAAGTTCCAGAGCAAGACAGACCACACAAATTCTCAAGCAACACAGGAAAATACCCCTGAGCTCCAATATACAGGCTGCCCAAAGTCACAGCAAACCCACTGACATCTCAAAACTCACTATTTGACACTTCATTGCACTCCAGAGAGAAGAAATCCAACTCCACCCACCAGAACACCACCACAAGCTTTCCTAACCAGGAAAACTTGACAAGTCACCCGTCCAACCCCGGCCGCAGTGAGGAAACTCCACAATAAAGAGGAACCACAAACTGCCAGAATATGGAAAGGTCACCCCAAACACAGAAATCTAAACAAGATGAAAAGGCAGATAAATACTCAGCAGGGAAAGGGACAGGATAAATGTCCACCAAATCAAATAAAAGAGGAGGAGATAGGGAATCTACCTAAAAAGAATATAAAATAATGATGATGAAAATGATCCAAAATCTTGAAAACAAAATGGAGTTAGAGATAAATAGCTTAGAGGCAAGGACTGAGAAGGTGCAAGAAATGTTTAACAAGGACCTAGAAGAAATAAAAAAGAGTCAATATATAATGAATAATGAAATAAATTAGATCAAAAACACTCTGGAGGGAACCAACAGTAGAATAACGGAGGTAAAAGATATGATAGGTGAAGCAGAATATAAAATGGTAGAAATAAATGAAGCAGAGAGGGAAAAAAAATAATTAAAAGAAATGTGGTCAACCTCAGAGACCTCTGGGACAATGTTAAACACCCCAACATTCGACTCATAGGAGTCTCAGAAGAAGAAGACAAAAAGAAAGACCATGAGAAAATACTTGAGGAGATAATAGCTGAAAACTTCTCTAAAATGGGCAAGAAAATAGTTACTCAAGTGGAAGAAACTCCGAGAGCCCCAAACAGGATAAACACAATGCAAAACACCCCAAGACATATTAATCAAATTAACAAAGATCAAATACAAGGAACAAATATTAAAAGCAGCAAGGGAAAAACAACAAACAACACACAAGGGGATTCCCATAAGGATAACAGCTGGTCTTTCAATAGAAACTCTTCAGGCCAGAAGGGAATGGCAGGACATACTTAAAGTGATGAAAGAGAAAAAACTAAATCCAGAGTACTGTACCCAGCAAGGATTTCATTCAAATATGAAGCAGAAATCAAAAGCTTTACAGACAAGCAACATCTGAGACAATTCAGGACCACCAAACCAGCTCTCCATCAAATGCTAAAGGATCTTCTCTAGACAGGAAACACAGAAAGGGTGTATAAACTAGAACTCAATACAACAAAGTAAATGCCAACTGTATCATACTTATCAATAATCACCTTAAATGTAAATGGGTTGAATGTCCCAACCAAAAGACTGGCTAAATGCATACAAAAACAAGATCCCTATATATGTTGTCTACAAGAGACCCCCCTCAAAACAAAGGACACATACAGACTGAAAGTGAAGAGCTGGAAAAGATACTCCAAGCAAATAGAGTCCAAAAGAAAGCAGGAGAAGAATACTCATAACAGATAAAACAGACTGTAAAATACAGGCTGTGAAAAGAGACAAAGAAGCACACTACATAATGATCAAAGGATCAATCCAAGAAGAAAATATAACAATTATAAATATATATGCACCCAACATAAGAGTACCACATTATGTAAGGCAAATGTTAACAAGTATGGAAGGGTAAATTAATAATAAAACAATAATAATGGGAAACTTTAATATGCCACTCACACCTATGGATAGATCAACTAAACAGAAAATTAACAAGGAAACACAAATTTTAAATGATACAATAGGCCAGTTAGATCTAATTGATATCTATAGACATTTCACCCCAAAACAATGAATTTCACCTTTTTCTCAAGTGCACATGGAACCTTCTCCAGGATAAATTACATCCTGGACCATAAAACTAACCTTCGTAAATTCAGAAAAAAATTGAAATCATCCCAAGCATATTTTCTGACCAAAATGTGGTAAGATTAGATATCAGTTACAGGAGAAGAACTATTAAAAATTCCAACATATGGAGACTGAATAACACGCTGCTGAATAACCAACAAATCACAGAAGAAATTAAAAAGAAATCAAAATATGCATAGAAACAAAAGAAAATGAAAACACAACAACACAAAACTTATGGGACACTGTAAAAGCAGTTCTAAGGGGAAGTCGCATAGCAATACAGGCTTACCTCAGGGAAAAAAAAAAGTCAAATAAATAACCTAACTCTACACTTAAAGCAACTAGAAAAGGAAGAAGTGAAGAATCCCAGGGTTAGTAGAAGGATAGAAATCTTAAAAATCAGGGAAGAAATAAATGCAAAAGAAAGAAAAGAGACCATAGCAAAAATAAACAAAACCAAAAGCTGGTTCATTGAGAAGATAAATAAAATTGACAAACCATTAGCCAAACTCATCAAGAAACAAAGGGAGAAAAATCAAATCAATAAAATTAGAAATGAAAATGAAGAGATCACAACAGACAAGGCATAAATACAAAGGATCATAAGAGACTACTGTCAGCAACTATATGCCAATAAAATGGACAACTTAGAAGAAATGGACAAATCCTTAGAAAAGTACAACTTTTCAAAACTGAATCAGGAAGAAATAAAAAATCCTTACAGACTCATGACAAGCAAGGAAATTGAAACCATAATCAGAAATTCTCCAACAAACAAAAGCCCAGGAGCAGACGGTTGCAGAGCTGAATTCTACCAAAAATTTAGAGAAGAACTAACACCTATCCTACTCAAAATCTTCCAGAAAATTGCAGAGGGAGGTAAATTTCCAAACTCATTCTATGAGGACACAATCACCCTAATACCAAAACCAAAGATGTAACAAAAAATAAAACTACAGGCCAATATCACTGATGAACATAGATGCAAAAATCCTAAACATAATTCTAGCAAACAGAATCCAACAACATATTAAAAAGATCATACATCAAGACCAATTGGGCTTAATCCTAGGGATACAAGGATTCTTCAATATCTGCAAATCAATCAATGTAATACACCACATTAAAAATCTGAAAGATAAAAGCAATATGATTATCTCAATAGATGCCGAGAAAGCCTTTGACAAAGTTCAATATCCATTTATGATAAAAAAAAAAAACCTCCAGAAAGCAGAAATAGAAAGAACATACTTCAACATAATAGAAGCTATATATGACAAACCCACAGCAAATATTATCCTCAATGGTGATAAATTAAAAGCATTTCCCCTGACGTCAGAACAAGACAAGGGTGCGACTCTAACCACTACTATTCAACATAATTTTGGAAGTTTGGCCACAACAATCAGAGCAAAAAAAGACATAAAAGGAATCCAGATTGGAAAAGAAGTAAAACTCTCACTGTTTGCAGATGATATGATCCTCTACATAGAAAACCCTAAAGACTCCACCAGAAAATTACTAGAGATAATCAATGAATATAGTAAAGTTGGAGGATATAAAATTAACACAGATAAATCCTATACAGTAACAATGAGAAAACATAACAAGAAATTAAGGAAACATTTCCATTAAACATTGCAAAGAAAATAATTAAATACCTATTCAAAAGCAGAAACATTACTTTGCCAACAAAGGTCCGTCTAGTCAAGTCTATGATTTTTCCACTGGTCATGTATGGATGTGAGAGTTGGACTGTGAAGAAAGCTGAGGGCTGACGAATTGATGATTTTGAAGTGTGGTGTTGGAGAAAACTCTTGAGAGTCCCTTGGACTGCAAGGAGATCCAATCAGTCCATTTTGAAAGAGATCAGCCCTGGTATTTCTTTGGAAGGAATGATGCTAAAGCTGAAACTCCAGTACTTTGGCCACCTCATGCAAAGAGTTGACTCATTGGAAAAGACTCTGATGCTGGGAGGGATTGGGGGCAGGAAGAGAAGGGGACAACAGAGGATGAGATGACTGGATGGCATCACTGACTCGATGGACATGAGTTTGAGTAAACTCCGGGAGTTGGTGATGGACAGGGAGGCCTAGTGTGCTGCGATTCATGGGCTTGCAAAGAGTCAGACACGACTGAGCAACTAAACTGAGCTAAACTGCTTCTATTTAAGATCCAGTGTGGTTATCTCTCTTGTTATTGTCATTTTTGTCCTTTATCTCATGCTTTAAAAAGTATATTACTCAGAGTTGCCCAGAGAAACAGAATCAATACAATATGTAAAAATATACACAAGGTATTTATTATGAGGAGTTCACTTATATGATTGTGGAGACTGAGAAGTCTCATGATATGCTGTCTGCAAACTGTGGACCCAGGAAAGCCAGTGGGGTAGTTTAGTGCAAACCTAGAGATCTAAGAAGCAAAAAAGTCAGTGGTATAAATATCAACTTGAGTCTGAAGGACTGTGAACTAAAACCTCAAATTTTATGGGACACAGCAAAACCAGTTCTAAGAGAGAAAGTTTACAGAAATAAAAACTTAAATAAAAGAGAGAGAAAGAGAAAACTCTCAATAAAACAACAACATTATTCCTCAAGAAACCAAGGAACTAGATAAAGCAGAACTATATAACCCCAAAACTAACAAAGGAACAAAGAATTTGAAAGTATGAACATAAATAAATAAAATAAAAATTAGAAAGAAGTTCATCAAACATAGGAGTTAGTTTTCTGAAAATATAAACAGAATTCACAAACATTTAACTGCATTAAGAAAAGAAGACTCAGGGGTGATCCCAAGATGGCCGAGAAATAAGACAGGGAGACCACTTCCTTCTCCACAGTTTCAGCAAAACATCATTTGAATGTTGAGCAACTTCCACAAAACAACTTCTGAACATTGGTGGAGGACACCAGGCACCCAGAAAGGTAGGCCAATCTCTTCCAAAGGAGGTAGGACAAATATAAAATGTTAAAACAGAGACAAAGGGTTTAGAGAAAGAGACCATCCTGGGGAAGGAGTCATGAAGAAGGAGTTGTTTCCATACCTTCTCACAGATGTGTCTGTGGGGAGTTTTGAGCTTCCCTGATAGCTCACTTGGTAAAGAATCCTCCTACAGTGCAGGAGACCCCAGTTCAATTCCTGGGTTGGGAAAATCCCCTGGAGAAGGGATAGACTACCCACTCCAGTATTCTTGGGCTTCCCTTTGTGAATCAGCTGGTAAAAAATCTGCCTGCAATTTGGGAGACTTGGGTTCAATCCCTGGGTTGGGAAGATCCCCTGGAGAAGGGAAAGGCTACCCACTCCAGTATTCTGGCCTGGAGAATTTCATGGACTCTATAGTCCATGGGGTCGAAAAGAGTCAAACTCAACTTAGTGACTTTCATTCACTTGGTATCTCAGAGGGCAACTTAACTAGGAAAACAAACAAACACAGAATACACACCTAACAGCAATTACCAGCTGAGAAGCAGCACAGATGCTCAAGTTCACCAGCAGCGAGTGGAGGCTGGGCAGGGAGGTGCAGGCTACATTGTTGGGCCCTAGAATAAGGACTGGGTTTGAATGTCTTGAGGACAATCTGAGGGAGCTAACATGACATAGCAACCCAAACCATGGGATCGCTAGAAAGACCAACAAAAAAAAAAAAAAAAAGATTTTTTCAATGAAAGACTCTAACTCCACATGGTGACCCCGGCACAGTCTCAGAACAAAGGATTGTGCCCTAGAGAGTAACAAAGGAGAGCAAACCAGCTGCCACTTAGGGCCTTCCTATCTGGAGGCAGAGAGGCAGGTGTGCAACAGCCAGAGCTAGAGGGCAAGAGGCTTCTGCAATCCTGGATCCTGAAACCACATCTTCTATCAAACTATGAGCAAGGTGCCAGTTGATAATCACATCTTCCTGAGATTCTGGATGGTTCACATCTGCCAGTAGTATCACAGACTGAGATCAGCCCCCTAGATAAGACACATGACACACCAGGGACTGAGCCCTCACAGTGCACCCAGGAAACCAAGCAACCAGGACTGGTGAGGTGTATAAAATGCAAGGCTTGCCTGGGACAGTGTGCTCACCAAGCACCCAGTCATCTGAGTGACTTGGACATGGGAAGGGTACAAAACTCACAGCCAGTCAGGGTCTATGCCCTTGCAGAGCACCAGTGAAGCTGAGTGGCTTAGCTCTGGGAAGTGCACAAAATGCAAGGTTCACTTGGGACAGTGTCCTTGCAGAGCACCCTGGAGCCTGAGCAGTGTGAATCCAGGAAGTACATGCTACCTTGGGTTATGGCTAAACCAGTGTGGTCCATCCACTACAGGTATTCCCCACACATGCCAGTGGTATTTGTTTGCAGTGTCCCTTCCTCTCCACAGCACGATTGAAAAAGCAAGCCTAAATAAGTGGCCACCTCCAAACCCTTGTGTCAGGGCAGAAATTAGACCTGAAGATACTTACAAACAAAGAGACCAAAATAAAGAAGGGGGGGAGGGACTGCCCCAATAGTAACAGGTGCAACCGATTAAAATCCTGCAGTTAATACTCAGATTTTGCATTTGAGAGGCAACTATAAACCTTGAGAACAAGTATAAGCTGGAACAAGGGACTATCTGACTCTGGACTGACTCCATACTGCCCACAAGAGCTCTAGAGAGATTTCTAGATATATTTTTACAATTATAATTTTTTAATTTTTTAAAAAAAAAAACTTTAGTTCTTTATTACTTCTTTAGCTTTCATGTTTATAACCTATTACCTTTCTTTAAAAAACTATTTTTAAACAAAAATCTATTGTTAAACAAGTGATCTTTTTTTTTCTTATATTTTTATATTGTAACTTTGAGAGTCTAAGCTCTATTCTAGGTTTTTTTTTTTTTTAATCTTTTGCTTTTTTTTTTTTTTTTTTTTTTTTATGTGTTCAATTTTGTACCTCTAAGAATTTAATGTTCACTTAGGGATTTGATTACTGACTTGATTGCTTTCTACTCTTTTGACCCTCCCTTTCCTAATCTGGGTCACCTCTTCCTCTATTCTTATTCTCTTTTCTCTATATAACTCTGTGAATCTCTCTGGGTGTTCCTGGCTGTAGAGAATTGTTTCACCATTAACCTAAGAGGTTTTATCTTTTGAGTTGTTTGGATGGAGACATCTTGATGATACTGTAATAGAAGGACCTAAACCCAGAGTCAGGAGGCTCAACTCCAGAACTTTAGAGCATCAGAGAACTCTGAGAAATCTCTGTACCTATACTGAAACCAAGCTCCACCCAAGAGCCAACAGGCTCCACTGTAAGATACCCCATGCTAATTCTCCAGCAAAACAGGAACATAAGCCTGAACATTAAAAGACTACCTGCCCAAGGCCATACCAAACCCATAGACATCCTAAAATTCACTACTAGACACTTCATTGCACTCCAGAGAAAATAAATTCAACTCCACCATTCAGAACACAGACACAAGTTCCCCTACCAGGAAATCCTGTCAAGCCACTGGTCCAACCCCACCCACAAGAAGCAGAATCCACAATTCAGAGAAACCGCGACCTTCCAGGCTGCCAAAAGGGCACCCCCAAAACAGAAAGCTAAACAAAATGAAAAGGTAGAGAAATATTCAACAGGTGAAAGAACATGACAAAAAACCACTAATCCAAAAAAAAATAATAATAATAAAAGGAGGAGATAAGTGGTCTACCTAAAAAATAATTCAGCATAATGATAGTAAAGATGATCCAAGACCTAGAAAATAAAATGTATTTACAGATAAGTAGAGACAAGTATTGAGAAGATGCAAGAAATGTCTGAGAAGCACCAAAATAAATAAAGAAGAGTTGATCAATAATGAACAATGCAATAACTCAGATCAAAAACACTGGAGGGAACCAACAGTAGAATAACTGAGGCAGAAGAGACGATGAGTAAAGTGGTATAATACTGGAAATAAATGAAGCAGAGAGGAAAACAGAACAAAAAGAAATGAAGACAACCTCTGAGACCTCTGGGGCAATGTTAAACACCCCAACATTTGAATCATAGGTGTCCCAGAAGAAGAAGACAAAAAGAAAGGACATGAGAAAATACTTGAGGAGATAATAGTTGAAAACTTCCCTAACATGTGGAACGAAATAGCCACCCAAGTCCAAGAAATCCAGACAGTCTAAAACAGGATAAATCCTAGGCAAAACACCCCAGACACATGTTAATCAAACTAACAAAAATTAAACATCAAAATAAAATATTAAAGGAACCAGGGTTAAAGCAACAAATAACACACAAGAAGATTCCCATAAGAATAACAACTGATCTTTCACAGAACTCTTGAGGCCAGAAGGGAATGGCAGGATATACTTAAATAAATGAAAGAGAAAAACCAAAGATTACAACAAAGATTACTCTACCCAGCAAGGATCTCATACAGATATGAAGGATAAATCAAAAGCTTTATAGACAAACTAAAGCTGAGAGAATTCAGCACCACCAAAACAGCTCTTAAACTAATGCTAAAAGATCTTCTCTAGACAAGAAACACAGAAAAGGTTTATACTAATGAACCCAAACAGCAAAGTAATTGGTAACAGGATCACAATTATCAGTAATCACCCTAAATGTAAATGGGTTAAATGCTCTGACAAATACTGGCTGAATGGATACAAAAACAAGATCCAAAAATATGCTGCCTACATGAGACCCACCTCAAATCTAGGGATACTTACATACTGAAAGTAAGATGCTGGATAAAGATATTTCATGCAAACAGAGACCAAAACAAAGCAAGAGTAGCAATACTCATATCAGATAAAATAGACTTTTAAATAAAGAACTATGAGAAGAGACAAAGAACACAACATAATGATCAAAGGATCAATCCAAGAAGAAGGTATAACAATTATAAATATATATGCATCCAACATAAGAGCACTGCAATATGTAAGGCAAACACTAACAAGTATGAAAGGGGAAATTAACAGTAACACAATAAAAGTGGGGGACTTTAATATTCCACTCACATTTGTGGATAGATCAACCAAACTGAAAATTAGCGAGGAAACAGAAGCTTTAAAGATCCAATGGACCAGTTAGATCTAATTGATCTCTACAAGGCATTTCATTGAAAAACAATGGATTTCAACTTTTCCTTAAGTGAACATGGAAAATTCTCCAGGGTAGATCACATCCTGGGCCACAAATCTAGCCTTTGTAAATTAAAAAACAAATAAATCAAGCATCTTTTCTGATCACAATGTGATAAGATTAGATATCAACTACAGCGCTGGGTGAGAGGGACAGGCCACGGGGAGACAGCATAACCCCACCATCTTGGCTGATTTGTTCTTTTCCTACTACACGATAAATAGAAAAAAAAAATAAGTTTATAAAGGCCATTTTTCAGGGCTCTTTTGAGGGTAAAAGATAACTGTACCAAAAGAAAGTGTCTGTTAGAGTGCATAACACAGAATATATAGCTTTGTTGCTGAGTTGTGTCAGAAGCTCATATGATCATTTAAAAACCAAGAAAACATTAGGGACTTCCATTGTGGTTCATTGGTTAATACTATGTGCTTTCAAAGCACAGGGGAAAGGTTTTGATCCCTGGTTGGGGAGGTCAGCGGCAGAAGCCTGGAGGAGCTACCTCATGCCCGAGGTCAGGGGAGGCAGCCAAGAGGAGCTACCCCATGTCCAAGGTCAGGGGCAGAAGCCCAGAGTGCCAGGCTGAAACAACGCAGGAGCAGCCAAGAGGAGCTACCCAACGTCTGAGGCCAGGGGCAGTGACCAGGAGCTACCCCACGCCAGAGGTCGGGGCAGCAGGCGAGAGGAGCTACCCCATGTCCAAGGAGTGGTGACATGCGAAGGTGCAGGATGACCTAGAGGAGCTATTCCACATTCAAGGTCAGGAGGAGCAGCAGTGAGTAGATACCCCTCGTCCAAGGTAAGGAGCAGTGGCTGTGCTTTGCTGGAGCAGACGTGAAGAGATACCCCATGTCAAAGGTAAGAGAAACCCAAGACAGTAAGTGTTGTGAGAGGATATCAGAGGGCAGACACACTGAAGCCATAATCACAGAAAACTAGTCAATCTAATCACACTAGGACCACAGCCTTTTCTAACTCACTGAAACTAAACCATGTCCTGTGGGGCCACCAAAGATGGGTGGGTCATGGTGGAGAGGTCTGACAGAATGTGGTCCACTGGAGAAGGGAATGGCAAACCACTTCAGTATTCTTGCCTTGAGAACCCGATGAGCAGTGTGAAAAGGCAAAATGATAGGATACTGAAAGAAGAAATCCCCAGGTCAGTAGGTGCCCAATATGCTACTGGAGATCAGTGGAGAAAGAACTCCAGAAAGAATGAACGGATGGAGCCACAGCAAAAACAATACCCAGCTGTGGATGTGACTGGTGATAGACGCAAGGTCTGATGCTGTAAAGAGCAATATTGCATAGGAACCTGGAATGCCAGGTTCTCTTTCTCTAATCATACTTTATTAGCATGATTAGACATAAAGTAAAAATAAAAATATTTTATTAGTTTATTAGAAACTTTATTAGTTTCTCTAATCATTAGAGAAAGTCAGATTAAAACCATAGTGAGGTTTTACTTCACGTGAATCAGAATGGCTATCATCAAAATATCTACAAAGAATAAGTGCTAGAAAAGGTGTTGAGTAAAAGGAACCATCTTATACTGTCAGTGGGAATGTAAGTTGGTGTAGCCGCTATGCAAAACAGTATGGAGGTGCTTTCATAAACTAAAAATGGAGCTACCATGTGATTCAGTAATCCCATGCCTGAACATATATGCAGAAAAGACAAAAACTGTAATTCAAAAAGACTCATGCAGTCCAATGTTCCTAGCACCATTATTTATAATAGTCAAGAAATGGAAGTGATCTAAGTGCTTATCAACAAGTGGAAGGATAAAGAAAATGTCACATATATATTATATATATAATATATATACACACAATGGAATATTATCCATCCATAAAAAAGGTGAATTATTGTCTATTTCATAACATGGAGGCACCTAGAGAATATCAAGCTTAGTAAAGTAAGTCAGACAAGACAAATTTTATGTGGTATCACTTATATGTGATCCTAAATATAATCCAGTGAATTTATTTAGAAAACAGAAATGGACTCACAGACATAGAGATAAACTTATGATTACCCACGGGGAAATGGAAGTGAGGGAGAGATTAATCAGGAATATGGAATTAACTGCTACACATTATATAAAGTAGAGAAAGAACAAAGATTTACTGTATAGCACAGGGAGATATATTCAATACCCTAAATAACCTATCATGTAAAAAAATCTAAAAAGTCTATACATAACTGGTCCATTTTGATGTACATCTGCAACTAACACTATCTTGTATTTCAAATATACTTCAGTAACAAAATAATGTAGCACTTAGATTCATATGTGGGAAATTACTGCTTGTTTTTTAACTACTGATTTTAAGGATCAGTATTAGGGCTTTATAGACATGCATCTGCCAGGCTTGTATCTTCACACATTCTGATTCAGTATGGCTAATATAGAGTCCCAAATCAATAGTTAATAAAGTCCCCCCAATTGACTTTGATGGAGATGTTCTGTGTTGCACATCAAATGTAATACAGTAGGGGTCAAAATGACGGAAAAAAATGTACATTAGAAATCAGGAGATTTAAATGTCTGTCCCATCACTATGCTCTTATGAGACTCTCTTTCAGTCTCAGGACTTCATTTTCCTTACCTGTTGAAGACTGGCTTTAAAATCCATGGTCTCTATGTTTTCTAAATGTCTCTTTTTCTGAAAATGGACAGGCTTATAATAGATTATTAATTATATATATCTATGTAAGCTATATAATTTCTTATCTCATAAGGAGTACTTTTAGTGGCTACACAGTCCTACATAATCTGTGTTGTGGATATCTCTCAACTGCAAAGTTTGGCACTAAAGTCTAGCAAATATTTATAAAAGGTGCTTCCTAGCAGGTAATGGGGCTAGTCTTTAGTCAGTCGGTCAAACATAAAGTGTGGTATCTAGATAGGCCTCATCAATATCACCAGCAAATTCTTTATATCAATAAATTAAAATGGTCAGGCCCTACCTCAGACCTACTGAATTAATAATAATGGGAATGGGTCCAACATATGTGTTTTAAACACTTCTTGAGAGTATTTTCATGCATCCTCAAGTAGGTAATCCATTGAGTTAATTTAATACTAGATACTAAGACTGTGGCTGCAGCTTCCCCAGTTAGGCTCAATTGTTTTATTCTGTTCAATGGTCATGAGATGCAAGTTGAGCGCTCGCTGTTTCCAAGACAAGAAGAAGCAATAGTGATTTTCTTTATTCTCAAATAAAAGCTGCCTCCCAAATACCAACATTTACTCGACACTATGAATGCCTGCTTATCCTTTAGGTAAAGGTTTTCTGCTGTGCTTTAATGTTGTAGATAACATGTTCTTGTAGTTAAGATGATTTCACTAGAGTCTGTGAAAGAATTCCATATGACCACATACTCTCGATCCTCTCAAGACCTTCCATTGGACACTAGGGGTAAAGCTCTGGGATTATTTAGGGCTAGAATGAGACAGTGTGTGTCACTAACTTCTCCTTCTAACTTTGTGAGGTTTTTATTTAGCTTGAAGAAATAAATAAATTGTAGTGTAAATAAAGGCAAAAGAAAAATAGATAAGATGGAGGGAGATTTAAAGGAAATAGCAGATGAAGAAGAATGATATCCCTCCCCTCTTTTGCCTTTCCCCATATTAACTTACAAATATTTATTGTGTACCTACTAAGCATAAAACCTGATACATTGTGTAGCTATGCAGCATTTTAAAATATTAGATTGATACAATGGACTGAAATATATCCCTCTAAAATTCATGTATTGAAACTATATTTGTAGATAGGACCTAGAAGAAGGCAATTAAGGTTAAATGAGGTTTGCTTCAATAAAGAAATTGAAATAATATAGCATGCAGATTCACATATGGGACTCTGATTTGATAGGGTTACTGTTTATATAAGAACAGTCTCCAGAGAGCTCACCTTCTCTCTTTGAACCATTTGAGCACACAGTGAGAAGGTGACTATCCTCAATCAAGAAAGAGAGCTCTCACCTGAAATCAAACCTTGCTGGAACCTTGGTCTTTGCCTTTCCAGACTCCAGATCCATAAGGAAATAAATTAGCTTGGTTGTTTAAGCAACTCAGGCTAGGATATTCTACTATGGCAGCAAGATCTGACTATTACATTTTCCCTTTACAAATCTCTTTTTAAAGGCTAGCTCATCTAATAATTAGGGCCTTCCTATGAGATAAGTGTTTCTAGCATTTCAATTGTACAGACTGAAACACTAAAGGTCAACAATTTTATCAAAGCCATGCATTTAGAATGTGGCAGAACTCAGAATCAAATCCTCCTAACTGTCGCAGGATGGTCTAAACTAGCACAGAATATAAAACAACACATTGTTGGGGAAAAATTAAAATGTTCTACCCTTTGAAAAATTGGAAAACAAATGTAGCCCCAAAAGTAAAATACAAAAAAATCTACATGAATTAATTTAATATTAATACTATTAATACAAATTTTAAATACAATCTTGCCTTTGTTTCAATAACAGGAATTGGATAATTTTGAAAACAAACCCTCTCAACAATTACATCACACCCATGAGTCTCTCAAGCAACATCAGTGAGAATAAGTGATGCTTAATGTAAAAATTCCTGTAAGTAATACAGACAGACTACATATAATTCCTTCATTCAAAGTACTTTTAATCTAGTAGTCCAGAAAAGAGTCTAAGATAAGCAAACGAGGTTCAAACACAAGACAGAATATGACAAATATTAAAAACAAACAAACAAAAAGTTTGGGTTGTTCAAAGGGGAGAAATCACATTTGTTTGGAGAATGTTATTTAACACACATGTTGTAGACACTGATTTCAGTGTTAGCTAGTCTTATTGGCCAGCCCAAGGACTCCACACTTCATTATATTCCAACCATCAATCTTAGATCAATCTCCAACCAACTCTTCCAAGAAAATGTAACCTACATAATAAGGGTGCAAGATGGATATTTTACTGCATATTTTGTGAGAATAAAGGATAGATAGCTTACATTTTATATCACATTGCATGTTTTCAGTCCAGTTCAGTTCAGTAGCTCAGCCATGTCCAACATTTTGCAAACCCATGGACTGCAGCACACCAGGCTTCCCTGTCCATCACCATCACCCAGAGCTTGCTCAAACTTAAGTCCATTGACTCGGTGATGCTATCCAACCATCTCATCCTCTGCCATCCCCTTCTCCTGCCTTCAATCTTTCCCAGCATCAGGGTCTCTTCTAATTAGTCAGTTTTTCACATCAGGGGGCCAAAGTATTAGAGCTCCAGCTTCAGCATCTGTCCTTCCAATGAATATTCAGGGTTGACTTCCTTTAGGATTTACTGGTTTGATCTCCTTGCAGTCCAAGAGAGTCTCAAGGGTCTTCTCCAACACCATAGTTCCAAAGCATCAATTTTTCAGTGCTCAGCTTTCTTTATGGTCCAACTCTCACATCCATACATGACTATTAGATAAATCGTAGCTTTGACAAGACAGACCTTTATTGGAAAAATAATGCCTTTTCATTTTAATATGCTGTCTAGGTTTGTTACAGCTTTTCTTCCAAGGAGCAAACATCAGTCACCATCTGCAGTGATTTTGGACCCCAAGGAAATAAAGTCTACCACTGTTTCCATTGTTTCCCTATCTATTTGCCATCAAGTGATGGGACCGGATGCCATGATCTTAGTTTTAATAATCCCCAATTAGCTATGTTTTCTCTACATCAGAATCCCTTCCTTTTCAATTGCCACCTAACCCGACCACCTCTTTATAATTAACTTTTTTTTTTTTTTCCAGAAAAGCCTCAAATATCTCCTATTCAACCCCCTCTCTACCCCAAGGCCTTTGGACTTTTGATCTAGGTATATGTATACAATTATTTCCTCTTCTTATGTAGAGAAAAAGCTCTGTCCAGACTCTTAAAATCTTGAATTCTTTGTATCCATTATTCGCAGTCTTTTCCAAATAAACATTTCCATATGAATATTGACCTCCATAGAAAGGAGAGATTCCCAAGAACATGTGTTCTTCCCTTGATTAAGAAGAATTAATCAATGGATATCCATCATTTGGCATAAGTCTTAGTATGTGAGTAAGACAGCTTTAGATATTTTGAAACTTTCTGAGGTCAGTGACTGAGCATTAGCACAGACCTAGAACTAAGAAGCATCTCTCTAAAAGAGAATTCTGAATGCAAAGGATTATTTAACTTTTTAAGGCAATGAAAATCAACTAATTTTTTTCATAATAAGAGCTAGCAGGATTAAGTGAGAAAAGATGGAAGAAGAAATTGTGAAGGTCATTGATGTGCCTAGTACCCAAACTACTCAAAATATGGGGAAAAAAGATCAATCATTTATTATTGCATTTAATAAACCATCATTGAGCACTAACTGCATTAGGTATTAGAATTAGCTTGCTGTGTTAGACAGTTAGAAATTAGAATCTGTGTCTGATGTGAATATCCTCATTGGAGGGTAGATGGAGCTAGCCTAGAAAACATGAGCTATACAGAGCCAGGGTAGAAATTGGAAGCACATCTCATGACAAATCTGTTGATATGTGTAATCAGTGGATGGAGACCAAGGGTTAGTGAACTTTTCAGTCCTGGAAAAACCTTTCCAAAACAAAGAGACCCAGAGGCAAATGATCGGAAGTAAGGCACAAAGCCAAAGGATAGGAGAGCTAGTTAAGAAATTGAGAATAAGAAAAAGCCAATTTAAGTGAGTGAGTCTGAAAGCATTCTGGGATAATATATGGTACAGAAAAGACAATGTATCATTTAAATAAAATTAATTCACTGAGCTACAGAGTAGTTGATAAATCCATGGACACTACACCTGAAATATAATTTTTTGTTTAAATTCAGTGAATTAAAGTTAAATGTACATAACATAGAAGTTTTCCTATTTTGAAAATGAATGTCCTCATATCTGTCTAGTATCTGAAAATTCTATAAGATCGTTTGCTTATATTTTATCATTAACTTGTTCTGTGCTTAATTCCTCTGTCGTGTCTGAATCTTTGTGACCCTGTAGACTGTAGCCTGACAGGCTTCTCCGTCCATGGGGATTCTCCAGGCAAGAATACTGGAGAGGGTTGCCATGCCCTCCTCCAGGGATCTTCCCAACTCAGGGATTGAACACAAGTGTCCAGCATTGCAAGCAGATTCTTTACCATTTGATTCACCAGGGAAGCCCATAATTTACATATAGTAGCACTATTAGAATGAAAATTTCACATTTGTCTAATGAAATTAGGAGGTAAATAAGGTGCAGAGAGGTCAAATAAGGTTTAGTAGCTGATAGAACTTGAACCAAAACATGTCTGAAAAAAAATTTTGATCACATGTGAAAGCAATTCAAATGTACTACTCACTTCTCAGATTGTGGTAAGTATATATGAC
Organism: Capricornis sumatraensis; assembly: GCF_032405125.1. Lineage (NCBI taxonomy): Eukaryota > Metazoa > Chordata > Mammalia > Artiodactyla > Bovidae > Capricornis > Capricornis sumatraensis. The sequence continues at coordinate 69,368,993 of NC_091092.1, read as the reverse complement.
TGACAGCCCTGCCATTTATTTGGATTACTGCTATATTCAGATTATGTCCACATATCTATAGTTTTTTTTTTTTTTTCCCAGTCAATGACTGAGCACAGTAGGAGTAGCCCATTTCTCTAGAATCCTCTATGTGGCAATATTAACTTGAGGTATTATCTCGATAAACCTACTCAGAACTTTCTTTAAAAGAATGCTGCAGTCTGAAACTCCTCCTATCCAATATTCCTTCATTTATTTTCTCCTTTCATTAATGTCAGATACACATCAGAGTGTGAAAGTTATCCTTAACTATGTTCCTTCCACTTTTTCCATTATAAGTCCTTCTCCCTCTTGCCAGCAAGTCTCTTGTACATCTAATCCCACCTTGGAACCTGTTTCTCAGAAGAACCAAGTGGATGTATGTAGTACCAGTAAGAAAGGGTTTGAGTTATTCATATCTCAGCTAGCAAAAAGGACTCCATGCTTACTAGTAGGTGGGGGAAATTATTGTCTTTGGGGAAAAGTAGCAATCGAATTGCTGATGATTTCACAGGTAGATTATCCTTACATTTGCAAACATTTCCAGTGTAGAATATCCTTACATTTGCAAAAATTAAAAGTTTTCCTTTCTCTGCAAATTTTTTGGAACAGTTTCAGAGGGTAAGTGTTAACTCTTCACTAAATGATGGCTAGAATTCACCTCTGAGGCCATCAGGTCCTGGACTTTTATTTGTTGGGAGTTTTTATGTTACTCTTTTAATTTCACTGTTTCTGATTGGTCTCTTCATGTTTTCTATTTCTTCCTGGCTCAATATTGGGAGATTATGCTTTCCTAACACTTTTTCCATTGCTTCCAGGTTGTCCATTTTACTGGTGTATAGTTGCTCATAGAAGTCTCTTATGATCCTTCAATTTCTGTAGTCAGTTGTAGCTTCTCGTTTTTCACTTATAATTTTATTGATTTTAGTGCTCCCCCTTTCTTTCGCTTATAATTATACAGAAGAAGTGAGAAATAGATTTAAGGGACTAGATCTAATAGACAGAGTGCCTGAAAAACTATGGACGGAGATTCATGACATTGTACAGGAGACAAGGATCAAGACCATCTACATGGGAAAGAAATGCAAAAAAGCAAAATGGTTGTTTGAGGAGGACTTACAAATAGCTGTGAAAAAAAAGAGAAGTGAAAATCAAAGAAGAAAAGGGAAAATGTAAGAATCTGAATGCAGAGTTCCAAAGAATAGCAAGGAGAGATAAGAAAGCCTTACTCAGCAATCAATGCAAAGAAATAGAGGAAAACAACAGAATGGGAAAAACTAGAGATCTATTCAAAAAAATTAGAGATACCAAGGGAAGATTTAATGCAAAGATGGGCTCGATAAAGGACAGAAATGGTATGGACCAAACAGAAGCAGAAAATATTAAGAAGAGGGGGAAAGAATACATAGGAGAGAACTATACAAAAAAGACCTTCATGACACATAATCACGATGGTGTGATCACTCACCTAGAGCTAGACATCCTGAAATTCAAAGTTAAGTGGGCCTTAGAAAGAATCACTACAAACAAAGCTAGTGGAGGTGACGGAATTCCAGTGGAGCTATTTCAAATCCTGAAAGATGATGCTATGAACGTGCTGCACTCAATATGCCAGCAAGTTTGGAAAACTCAGCAGTGGCCCAAGAACTGGAAAAGGTCAGTTTTCATTTCAGTCCCAAAGAAGGGTAATGCCAAAGAATGTTTAAACTACCACAGAATTAAACTCATTTCTCATACTAGCAAGCTAATGTTTAACATCCTTCAAGATATGCTTCAATAATACATAAACTGACCTTCCAGCTTTACAAACTGGATTTAAGAAAAGGCAGAGGAACCAGAGATCAAATTGCCAATATCTGTTGGATCATAGAAAAAGCAAGGGAATTCCAGAAAAACATCTACTTCTGCATCTTTGACTCCAATAAAGATTTTGACCATGTGGATCACAACAAACTGTGGAAAATTATTAAAGATTTGGGAATACCAAACCACCTTACCTGCCTCTTGAGAAACCTGTATGCAGGACAAGATGCATCAGTTAGAACCAGACATTGAACAACAGACTGGTTCAAAATTGGGAAAGGAGTATGACAAGCTGGGTATTGTCACCCAGCTTACTTAAATTCAGTACAGAGTGCATCACATAAAAAAAAAAAAATGGGCTGGATGAAGCTCAAACTGAAATTAAGATTAAAAGGAGAAATATCAGTAACCTTATATATACAGATGACACAACTCTAATAGCAGAAAGTGAAGATGAACTAAATAGGCTCTTGATAAAGATGAAAAAAGGGAGTAAAAAAGCTGGCTTAAAATTCCACGTTCAAAAAAATTAAATTGTGGCATGCGGCCCCATAACTTCATGTCAAATAGATGGGGAAAAAAAGGGAAATGTTGGCAGATTTTTTCGTGGCTCCAAAATTACAACAGGTGGTTACTGTAGCCTTGAAATTGAAAGATGCTTGCTCCTTGGAAGAAAAGCTATGGCAAACTTAGCATATTAAAAAGCAGAAACATAGAGTATCCTGCTGTGGTTTATGTCAGAGACTGTTTTGCCTATGTTCTCTTCTAGGAGTTCTATAGTTTCTGGTGTTATGTTTAGATCTTTAATCCATTTTGAGTTTATTTTTGTGTATGGTGTTAGAAATTGATCTAGTTTCATTCTTTTACAAGTGGTTAACCAGTTTTCCCAGCACCACTTGTTAAAGAGATTGTCTTTAATCTATTGTATAGTCTTGCTTCCTTTGTCGAAGATAGGGTGTCCATAGGTGTGTAGATTTATCTCTGGGCTCTCTATTTTGTTCCATTGATCTATATGTCTGTCTTTGAGCCAGTACCATAGTGTCTTGATGACTGTGGCCTTGTAGTAGAGCCTGAAGTTAGGCAGGCTGATTCCTCCAGTTCCGCCCTTCTTTCTCAAGATTGTTTTGGCTATTCAAGGTTTTTTGTATTTCCATACAAATTGTGAAATTATTTATTCTAGCTCTGTGAAAAATACTGTTGTTAGCTTGATAGGGATTGCACTGAATCTGTAGATTGCTTTGGGTATTATACTCATTTTAACTAAATTGATTCTTCCCATTGATTTATTTCACCAGTGTATATATATGTTTTTTTTCCTATATATAGGTCTTTATTTTCTTGAGATAGATATATACTTAAGTATTTTATTATTTTTGTTGCTATAGTTGATGGAATTGTTTCCTTAATTTCTCTTTCTATTTTCTCATTATTAGTGTATAGGAATGCAAGGGATTTCTCTGTGTTGATTTTTATATCCTGCCACTTTACTGTATTCATTGATTAGCTCTAGTAATTTTCTGGTAGAGTCTTTAGGGTTTTCTATGTAGAGGACCATGTCATCTGCAAACAGTGAGAGTTTTACTTCTTCCTTTCCAATTTGGATTCCTTTTATTTCTCTTTCTGCTCTGATTGCTGTGACCAAAACTTCCAGAACTATGTTGAATAGTAGTGGTGAAAGTGGGCACCATTGTCTTGTTCCTGACTTTAGGGGAAATGCTTTCAATTTTTCACCATTGAGGATAATGTTTGCTGTGGGTTTGTCATATATAGCTTTTATTATGTTGAGGTATGTTCCTTCTATTCCTGCTTTCTGGAGAGTTTTTATCATAAATGGATGTTGAATTTTGTCAAAGGCTTTCTCTGCATCTATTGAGAGAATCATATGGCTTTCATTTCTCAATTTGTTAATGAGGTGAATTGCATTGATTTCCGGACATTGAAGAATCCTTGCATCCCTGGGATAAAGGCCACTTGGTCATGGTGTATGATCTTTTTAATGTGTTGTTGGATTCTGATTGCTAGAATTTTGTTGAGGATTTTAGCATCTATGTTCATCAGTGATATTGGCCTCTAGTTTTCTTTTTTTGTGTGTGGAATCTTTGTCAGGTTTTGGTATTAGGGTGATGGTTGCCTCATAAATGAGTTTGGAAGTTTACCTTCCTCTGAAATTTTCTGAAGAGTTTGAGCAGGATAGGTGTTAGCTCTTCTCTAAATTTTTGGTAGCATTCAGCTGTAAGGCCGTCTGGACCTGGGCTTTTGTTTGCTGGAAGATTTCTGATTACAGTTTTAATTTCCATGCTTGTGATGGGTCTGTTAAGATCTTAGATTTCTTCCTGGTTCAGTTTTGGAAAGTTGTATTTTACTAAAAATTTGTCCATTTCTTCCACGTTGTCCATTTTATTAGCATATAATTCCTGATAGTAGTCTCTTATGATCCTTTGTATTTCTGTGTTGTCTGTTGTGATCTCTCCATTTTCATTTCTAATTTTATTGATTTTATTTTGTTTCTTGATGAGTCTGGCTAATGGTTTGTCAATTTTATGTATCCTTTCGAAGAACCAGTTTTTGGCTTTGTTGATTTTTGCTATGGTCTCTTTTGTTTCTTTTGCATTTATTTCTGCCCTAATTTTTAAGTTTTATTTCCTTCTACTAACCCCAGGCTTCTCAATGTTCATTTCAGCACTGTTTATAATAGCCAGGACATGGAAGCAACCTAGATGTCCATCAGCAGAAGAATGGATAAAAAAGCTGTGGTACATGTACACAATGCAGTATTACTCAGCCATTAAAAAGAATACATTTGAATCAGTTCTAATGAGGTGGATTAAACTGGAGCTGATTATACAGAGTGAAGTAAGCCAGAAAGAAAAACACCAATACAGTATACTAGCACACATATATGGAATTTAGAAAGATGGTCACGATAACCCTGTATGCGAGACAGCAAAAGAGACAGATGTATAGAACAGTCTTTTGGACTCTGTAGGAGAGGGAGAGGGTAGGATGATTTGGGAGAATGGCATTGAAACATGTATAATATCATATAAGAAACGAATCGCCAGTCTAGGTTTGATATAGGATACAGGAAGTTTGGGGATGGTGCACTGGGATTACCCAGAGGGATGGTATTGGGAGGGAGGTGGGAGAGGTGTTCAGGATTGGGAACATGTGTACACTCGTGGAGGATTCATGTTGATGTACAGCAAAACCAATATAATATTGTAAAGTAAAAATAATAATAAGAATAAAATACAAAAATAATCTCATCAGAAAAAAAGTAAATAAACAAAAAAGCAGAGACATCAGTTTGCCAATAAAGGTCTGTGTAGTTAAAGCTACAGTTTTTCTAGTATTCATGTATGGATGTGAGAGTTGGACCATAAGAAATCTGAGCAATGAAGAACTGAGGTTTTCAAACTGTGGTGCTGGAGAAGACTCTTGAGAGACTCTTGGACACCAAGGAGACCAAACTAGTCAATCCTAAAGGAAATCAACCCTGAATATTCATTGGAAGGATTGATCCTGAAGCTGAAGCTCCAATACTTTGGCCACGTGATCCAAAGAGCCAATTAGTTGGAAAAGATCCTGATGCTGGGAAAGACTGAGGGTTTAAGAAGGGGGCGACAGAGGAAGAAATGGTTAGATGTCATCATAGACTCAATAGACATGAGTTTGAGCAAAACTCAAGAAGATATTTAATGACATTGAAACCTGGTGTGCTTCATTCCATGAGATCACAAAATGTTGGACATGACTGAGTGACTGAAAATCAACAACAATGCCCCAATATGTTTTTATTTGCATTAATCTTGCAAGTGGATGGAAAATGATCTTGTGGTGAGTTTTGTCAAGAGTTTTCTACCTACATTATCCTCTTAAGAGTTTTATGGTATTGAGTTTAACATTTAGGTGTTTAGTCCATTTCGAATTTACTATTTTGTATGGTGCTTTAGGTGCTGTTCTAATTTAATTATTTTACATATAGCCCTTAATTTTTTGCCACACCATTTATTGAAGAGAGAGCTTTTCTCCAGAGTATATTTGTTCCTCCTTTGTCATAGGTAACCATATGTGTGTAGGCTCATCTCTGGACCTTCTTTCCTATTCCACCACTGATATATATTTCAGTTTTATTTTATTTTTCCAAAACCATACTGTTTTGATGATTGTAGCTTTGTAATTTAATCTGAAATCAGGGAGCCTGAGTCCTCCAGCTCAATTTTTCTTTCTCAGGATTGCTTTGGCTATTTGTTTTCTTTTGTGTTTTCCACACAAATTGTAAATGTTTTGTCCATATCTGTGAAAAATTCCACTGACAATTTGATAGGAATTGCATTGGATCTTTAGGTTACTTTGAGTAGTACAATCATTTTCACAATATTGACTTCTAGTCCAAGATCATGGTATACTTCTCCATTTGTTTGTGTCATTTTTCATCAGTATCAAAGAGGTCTTTAGGTCCTTAGGTAGGTAGGTTTACTCGGAGAAGGCGATGACACCCCACTCCAGTACTCTTGCCTTGAAAATCCCATGGATGGAGGAGCCTGGTAGGCTTCAGTCCATGGGTTTGTGAAGAGTCAGACATGACTGAGTGACTTCACTTACACTTTTCACTTTCATGCAATGGAGAAGGAAATGGCAACCCACTCCAGTGTTCTTGCCTGGAGAATCCCAGGGACGGGGGAGCCTGGTGGGCTGCCATCTATGGGGTCACACAGAGTCAGACATGACTGAAGCGACTTATCAGTAACAGCAGCAGATAGGTTTACTCGTAGGTATTTATTGGTATTTTATTTCCTTAGGTAGGTAGGTTTATTCCTAAGTATTGAGTTAGCCAAAATGTTCCTTCAGCTTTTGAGTAAAAATTAAAGACTTTCATTTCTTAAATTTTCACCAAGAACTTTATTCAACCTTTTTTCTACTTCTTACTGCCATTTTGCAGGCAACTTCATAATTCCATCTTCCCAGTTTGAGCAAAGAAATATTCCAGGTGCCTTTTGTAGTCTTTCAGAGAAGTGATTTTTTTTTTTTTTCCATTAAGGAATTTTGTAAAGTCCAAGGTAAATGGAAATCAGAAGGTTCAATATTTGATTTATACAGTGGATGAATTAGAGCTCCCCAAACAAGCTGTAACAGTTTCTGCCTGGTCATCAATTAAACATGCAGCCCTGTGTTACCCTGATGGAAGGTTATGAATTTTCTGTTGACTAATTCTGGAAATTTTTGTCAAGTGCTGCCTTCAGTTGGCTGAATTGGGAGTAGTACTTGTAGAAATTAATCATTTGGTTTTCCAGAAGGAGGTCATAACAGAGGACTCCCTTCCAATTCTACCATATGCACAGCATCACCTTTGAATGAAGACCAGTCTTCGGTGTGGTTGGTGGTAGTTCATTTTGCTTGCCCACAGTCTCTTTCATTCCATATTATTGTACAGTATCCACTTTTTATTGTTCATCACAATTTGTTTAAAACAATAGAACATTTTTATTATGTTTTTAAGTAGAGAAACATATGATTTTTCTCTAACAAATCACATTTCATTTTGATTCTCAGTAGAGAATCACATGTAGAAATATAGTCAAGAATATTTCTTTTTTCATTTAGCTTAATATGGAACAAAAACACTATAGTGATTAATATAATCAAGCTGCTATGATCAATTTTCACTATTTGATTTGAATACTTTGAGCATGTTGCCTATCTTTGTGTGGTACAATATTGATTGTTCTCAATT